>NC_056696.1:51950833-52667500 GCF_018350215.1 Panthera leo | reverse complement strand
GAAGAAATTGCTAAATGACAACATGACAAAACAATGTAACACATCTAGAAAATGGTGCATTCTGAAGGACAACTTGTTTCATCGCTGCAGGGAGAGCAGCGAGGCAGGGCGGAAGGAAGCAACATTGTAGAAGACAGGAGAAAACTTACAGTAAATTGAATTCATGGTCTTGATGGGATCCCAACTAAAACGAACCAGCTGTAAGAGACATTTTAGAACACTTGGGGGAATTTGAATATAGGTTATTTGTGATATTAAGGGATTATTTTTAACTTTGTTAGTTGTGAAAATTACATTGTGGCAATGTTGGATAATATCTTTTTTGGAGTTATCCACTAAAATATTTAGGGGTAACATTTTATTATATCTGGAATATGTTTATAAATATTCTGAAAAACACAAATGAATAGTATGACAAACTATAATTATTGACCAACTAGATTAGAGTATAAGTATGTGACCGTTTATTATATGATTCTTTCCTGTGTGATTGGAATTTTTTATAATACAAAGTTTAAAAAAGGACACATAAAAGGCACTATATATTACATAGAATTTTTACTCCAGATTTTTCTACATTATATACTTGAACTTTTCTACATGTTTTAAACACAGATATTTTCTTCTTCACCTGAATTTATATTTATGGGTCTATTTTATTGATATTGTTAACAATCTAAACCTTTCTAGAGTTTAATCCAAATTTCCTTACAGAGGATTTCACACTAATAGAATTGAACTTGCTTCAATTTCAGTATTACTGGAATCCATTTAATAGGTTTTTACTTCAAACTTCCATTTTCTTTTACCCTGTAGAAAATCAATATGAAGTTTAGAAGGGGCTGTTAGCTAAAATTACAAGAGGTTAACTCTTCCTCATTTATAGATACATCTACTTTATAATGGTGCTAAGTAGACATCTTATCCTTTAATTTCAAAATGGAAGTTTTTTTAAAAGGCTGCTTTATATCTGAAAATTTATTTTATTACATAAATTATTTTTCATGTTTGAAATGCTATTTGAAGTGAAAAATATCTCGTTTAACCAGAATATCTAACAAAACATGATTAAATACAAATAGAATTCTATAATAAAAACCCAGGCCAGAAAACACCATCAGCTTAATTTATGCTGTGTTTTCAAAGGTAGTCTAGGATATCACTGAACTAGATACCAAGAGATTACACAATACCTGTACTTTGAGAGTGTAAGTGATTTATGACCTAACTCTAGATGGCATTAATGTTAATGATTTGGTTGTTTTCTTAGAGTAGAATCCTTAAAGTGCAAATTTATCTGAGGCTTTTTTTATGATATTCATAATATGTTTGTGGGGCTTCAGTCTAAGCCAAATTGTAATCTAAATGTGAAATTATATATTTTTGGAAGTTCACTAGTTAAAAAATATATACTGAGCTTTCTGCTATAAAAATATTACAAAGATTTTATATAAGCTGTAGCTCAGTTTGAACTAGAAAGATAAAATGATTTAAAACATATAAACAATTCAGTATCTTAGATCACTGTAGCTCCGTTAGAACCAATTCAAACTCACAAAATAAGTACGGTTTATTGATTTGTTTATTTAAAGATACACACAGTTCCCTTGAAATTTCAATGCTCTTAATTGCACCCACTGACTTTTATTTGGTTGCCTGTTATAGAGAGGTCTCATTGACCTGCTGCTTGTTCTTTTCAGCAAGTGGTAAATTTCAATTTACTCCTCCTCTGCAAGAAAATAGAAAATTGGTTTCTCTGCACTTGTGTACCTGAGATCAGAAAAGAAATCCTGACACTTACAAAGCCCACTTTCAAAGTTATGTTTTAATTTTCTCTTGCTCTTTCATTCAGAATCTATGCTCATGGATTTATTTGTTTATTTATATAAGAATCAAATGTATTTACATAATACATAGTCAGATTATTGAATGATAAAAATGCATATATTATAAAACATTTCATCCCGGTGAAAGCATCAAATGCAGTCTATAGGACATTGCCATGCGTTCATTATTTTCCCAGACATTGGTTGACACAATTTGTGAAAGCTATTTAAATTGTCAAAACCATGTATTGTCCATGTAGAATCTTAAGACATAGACAAATGACTTTGTTTTGTTTGGATTTGGAAAAATTGCAATTTAAAAAGATCATAGATCATCTTAATCTATGCATCAAAGCAATAGATGATTTTGATGAAATAGTTAATTCCACTCTGCATTTTGCTGATACTATTAGGTAGTAAGATATCCTGTTTAGTATTACAGTGAATAACATAATGAAACAATGTCCCTGTCTTTAGGAGACTAACAATCTAACAGAAATATTGGAATTAGTCTAAAAATAACAAGCAGCCATGCTAGAAGAAGTTTTTACATGTCTTATGTAAGTGTTATAAGACAGGTAAAAATAAGTTATTGTGGATTAACAAGGGAACAAAAACATAAACTGTTTTTGCCAGATGAGGATAATGTGTCTGTAGATGTATCTGTATATATCTGTAGACGTATCTGTAGACTGTATCTGTATGTATCTGTAGGTGTATCTTTATGGTTTTAAATGGAAGCCCATACAGGGGCATGATTGTACTAAAAGTACCCTGAGACATTTTCATATAAAATATCTCAGAATTTTAAACTTAGTTTAGCACTCCACAATGAAATCAATAAAAATAGGATGTATAAGAAGAATTCAGTTCTTTATAGTCCTGGACATTTAAGACAATACAAGAATAGTTCCTAGAAAAGCATTAATCCTAATTAATTGTCTTAACATATCTAAGAAAAGAGTGGAGAGATAACCTGCCAAGATCTTTAAAATAAACAAAGAGCTATAATTCAAAGCTATTTTTAGCCTTCCCTTGCCAAAAGGCAAGGGACCAAGATAATGGCCACTAGCCAGATACAGTTTTAAGAATCAAGGGGAACTAACTAATCTTTTATCTGTCATGGGAATACTATGCCAATACTGTCTAAACTTTTTATGAATAATTTGGCTTTCTTTTTACAGTTATACAGCATAAATGTATGTTTAGTTTAATGAACATAATTGGCAATGAGTGAAATATAGGCAGTTAGCATTATGATTTATGTATATATCTTTTGAAAATAATTATTTTAAATAGATTCCTTAGAGAATAGATAAGCTCTAGAATCATTGTATTGGAACCTTCAATCTTGAGGAGCAGCCTCTAACCTCTGGTTCTCAAACTCTTTCTTTAAGGGTCTATACCAATGGTGAATTGTCCCTCTCAATGCTATTTCTTTCTCTTTTTTCTTTTTTTTTAATGCTATTTCTGTCTTGACCTTGTAAAGTCATGAGACATAATATGTGCCAGATCTGGAAGTTCTTTTCTCTTACCTTTCCCAGATAACTTTTTGGACTTTGATTTATTAACTTGTGGTATATAGTTAGGAAATTTCTATGTAAGAAGATTTGCTCAATATAAAATTCCCCTCTCTTAGAGAAAACTCAAACTATATTTGGTTTAGGTGATTTTTTTTATTTTTCTTTTTTCCTGTGGAAGAAAACATTTGTTATATAAATAAAATTTGCCAGGACACTATTATGTATGACTGGGGTTTTCTAAATATGTTTAAATTGAAATTAGAACCTTTCTAGGCAATTTGAGAAGAAACTTTTGTGCATGTATGGTATAATCAGATAAGACTCTCTCAGCTCAACACTTGCCTCTTGCCTGAAGACATTTCTTCATACTTGGTGGGCAACTTTTGCATTGCCATAATTAATTTTTTTTATCTCATGTTCACTTTTTAAATTAATTAGTTGAAAAGAAAATGCATGTGATGCATAAGTAACAGAGCCCGATATAGGAGATGCAAAGATGAATTCATTCATTTATTCACTCATTCATTCATCGTGAGTTTGTTCATATGTTCAAAATATTTGTAGAATTCTTAGTATGCTCTAGGCACTGTCCTAGGTTCTGGTCTTATAATGCTGATTAAAAATGAAGTGACCTCAAATCCTATGGGTTTAGGGACTTTGATAAATGAATAAAGTTGAATTAATTAGTTGCATTATATATATATTGGGATTTCTACATCAAAATATTAGAGACCAACAGTATTAAATAGAATATGGTGAATGATCGAAAATTTCATTTATTATTGCACTTAACAGCTAACATTGTTTTCTAAAATTAAAGGAAAAAGAATGCTACATAACCAAAGCATAGTGAATCTTTTTGTTAGTTAACATAGCTTTTGATGGACTAACCAGATTAGAAGCCCAAGAGTACTGTTAAATTTAAGAACTAAGTTTCCAGCTGCCAATACTCTGTCAAGAATCCAGATGGTGCTTTTGGAAGAACACATTTTCAGTAATTTGGCATCATTTAATTCCATCATTAGTGAAGAGAGCTTCATATATTGAGTGGATTGTGTTATTGCAAGGGTTTTAATAGATTTACTTTACCACGTGGAAACTATACAAAACAAAGGACATGTATATTTAAGATGAAATAACATTCTAAGAGAAGTTAATACTTAACTGTTAGTCTTGAAATGGGATTGAAATCATGGAGTTTTGTGAGGGCAAACACTTTGTTACACTGATCAATGTGTCCCAAATTGTAAGGTTCTTTTTTTAGTGGTTGTTTGACAAAGACAAATGCTCTTTAAGATAGGTCATCCTGTTTTAGAAATATGGGAGCACTAATCAAATCCGTGCAATTTGAGGTTAATAGAGCGTAGTCCCATTGCCATCTTCTCCCAGCATGGCACACTGAACTCCCTCTCCTATTCTGTATGAAATGCCTGAAGCCTTGATGTCATTCCAACTGGAGTTTCATCCAGCTTGTTTTTGTGTATGTTTTGGTCACTCCTCTCAAGCTGCCTTGATGTTCATAATGTTCCTCATAATGTCAAAGGATTCCCACAAATCCCTGTTGCCTGTCTTTCTTTACTGTTTATTTAATGCTTTTATTGAAGGATTCCAGACCCTAAAAACTTAATTTTCACATCCACTGTGATACTTTTTTATCTTCTTGTAGGTCTGTGATACCTGTTGAGCAACTTTTATCATCTGTTATGGATCTAAATAATTCTCTAAGGGGCTCCTGGGTGGTTCAGTTGGTTAAGCATCTGACTTCGACTCAGGTCATGATCTAGAGGTCCGAGAGTTCAAGCCTTGCGTCAGGTTCTGTGCTGAGAGCTTAGAGTCTGGAGTCTGCTTTGGATTCTGTGTTTCCCTCTCTCTCTGCTCCTCCCCCCACTTCCACTCTGTCTCTCTCTCTCTCTCTCTCTGTCTCTCTCTTCTCTCTCTCTCTCAAAAAGAAATAGACATTAAAATTTTTTTAAATGATAATTCTCTAATAAATATGTAAATGAACGACTTAAGAGACGCCATCATCAAATCATGGTGAACTCATGTAATGCAGATCACAGTAGAACACTAAAAAGTGAAGATTATTGGGTGTATGGGTCACTAAAACTGTTGCATTTTCCACAGGAAGAAGACTCAGAGATGGGGATTTGTCTGGTGGTAGTTTATTAGGGAACATTTCTGGGATCAATACCAAGAGTGGGAAGGGAAGGGAAGGAAACAGGAGTGAGGGGGCAAAGGGAGAAATCATCTGTAATGATTCTTCACAGAGACTTCACTGACCCCAAAGAGATGAAGTGGGGACGACCTTTTTTTTTTTTTAAGTTTACTTATTTATTTTGAAAAACAGAGAGAAAATGAAGAGGGAGGGGCAGAGAGAAAGGGGAACAATGGATCTGGAGCAGGCTCCAGTCTCCGAGCTGCCAGCCCAGAGCCTGATGTGGGGCTTGAACTCATGAACTGTGAGATCATGACCTGAGCCGAAGTCGGATGCACACATACACATGTATATACATACATACTTATGCATATACATATATAAACATACATGGGTTTATATTTACATATGTTATACATAATACAACATTAATACATATGTAAATACATGAATTGCTGAAAATCTTTATTTTTAACTTAGGTGATAAACTAAAAAATAAAATGATCATTTCTAGAATATAAAACCTATACATATTTTGCTTTTCTTAGTGATCTTTTGAAATTAGTAGTCAATATACATAAATTTATTTTGCGGTGGATGGAATTAATAATGGTAGCTCATTTTGGCTTAGCATTCACTAAGACTACATATAAACCATTTAATGTACACACGAGAAAGTTATATCTATATGGGTAAGGACACTGTTGCCCTGTTCATTGTTGTGCCTTCAGCACTTAGCATAATGCTTGTTTATTTGTGATCTCAATAAATATTTGTCAAATAAATGAATAGATGTATATTTTAAGTGACATCTACTAAACTTGTTATTATTAAAATCCTTTGTGCATATTCTTTTCAATAAGGCAAAATTTACTGAATAATATTTGGTTCATGGGGGTGGACAGAAGTTGCTGTATTAGGGATATATATTCTCTTCTAAAACCTATTTATTTTTGGTCAAAATATAAAATTAAAGATATCTTTTTGAAATTAATGTATGTAAATTATTGCACCAATAAGTGCACTCATTTCCTGGGTTTAAATTAATTTGGAAAATACGTAGATTTATCATTGCGTTATTTAAAGATACTATATTTCTTTCACATTTAAAATATTATGTTATATGTTAAAGGACATAACATAATGTCATTGGAAGTGTTCTTCATAATTCTTTTAAAATGCAGTAAATGATATTCTATCTGCATCATTAGGTTACCGTACAACACTGTCCTTTGAGAATATGGTTTTGCTATCATTTCTAGTTGTAATTACTTCTCGCAAAAACTGTACAGGCTTATTGAAATGACTTGATGTGTGAAGGTTGAGGAGACAATGCCTACAATCACTGTAAATAACTGCAGCTTGATTGCATGGCATGTTTATTTCACATACGCTCACCCTTACAAGGTGCCATATTTCTGAATATGGTTTTATAAACCTCTCCAGAATTTATGGTTTCTCTGTGAAAGGCTGAAGTTAGAGATTTCCTGTAACTCAGAGATTCTCAACCTTGACACTTTTGACATTTTGGACCAGATAATTCTTTGCTTTGGCGGGGGATGGTGTTCTGTGTGTTGTAGGATGTTTAGCAACATTTCTTTTCTCTGTTTACTAGACGCCAGCAGCACCCTCCACTTCAGTGGTGAAAATCAAAATATCTCCAGATATTGCAAACGTTCTGTGGGGGGCAAAATCACACCAGGGTGAAAACTACTGCATGACTTTCTCTTTATTGTATGTGTGGGTATGTGTATAAGGGGATTTTCAGTGGAATGTTTCTGTCACTACAAAATGCCAAGTTCAAAACTGAGAATGATATGTTAAATGCCACTGAGCCATGGAACTGCCAAATGTGGGAACCAGACACTTTTCTCAAGAGCTTTCTTGGAGGTGGAACTAACACTACTCTACCAAACATCCTTCTCCCCATATTCCAGCCTGTAGGAGAAGAGAACAATCAGAAATGTGACTCCTCGAGTGTTGGGAGGGTACAGTTTCTTCTGAAGGGCTTACTCACATCAGGAATCTCTGGTGAGGAGAACTCCACGAAAGCCTTCCAAAGTCTCTACATGTGCACTGGGAGAGAGAGACTATTCAATTATTGGATCAATAGACAAAAGACTTAGCCAGTCACTTTTCATTGTGCATTATTTCCAATGTTTGACTATTATGCATAAAAATTCCTTAAAGATTCTTGTCTAGTGATTTGGTAATGGGACCCCACAAATGATAGATAGTACGGGAGAGGATAGATGGTATGGGAGAGGACGGTAGGAGGGTTGATGGGGGGGCGGGGGAGAGGGGAAAATGGGTGATGGGCATTGAGGAGAGCATTCATTGGGTTGAGCACTGGGTATTGTATGTAAGTGATGAATCATAGGAATCTACTCCCAAAGCCAAGAGCACACTGTATACACTGTATGTTAGCTAACTTGACAATAAATTATACCTAAAAATAAATAAAGATAACTTAAGACACCTAAAAAACAAATAAAAAGAAAAGAAAAAGAAAAAAAAGAAAGATAGTGATGGAGAAAAACAGAACTGTTTTATATTTATCCCTCAAAGAGTTGAGACTATTGAATAAATGTATTTCCCACATACACATATGTATGCACATATATACATATTGAATCATCAAATTATTAATGTACAGTCAAAATGTACAGTAAAAATTCATAATGTGGAATTAAAATTTATTTTTAAATAAGTTTTTAATAAAATTTCAGCTTAGTTTGGAACTGCCATTTCATGAGCATATGTATAAAAAAACAAAAACAAAAACAAGAACACAAAACTCCATCTGATAAGCATGACTCTTTAAATATCTGTCACTTTTGGGTTAATTATTTTTAGGTAAAATTAATTCAAATTTAATATTCAAACCAACTAATTTAAGAATAATTTATTCTCTCTTTTTACTCCTTTTCTCTGCCTTGGGTGAGTCAAATGAAGTGGTCAGGGTATATGGATAGTCCTGGTATCAATGAAGGGGCACTCAGTCTATAGAGGCCAAGGTCCACAGTCATACTTAATTGTGTTAAATGCCTTAGTTTTCAATATCAATCTTAATCCTCACTACATATGCCTCTGCTTAAGTCTCTAAAGCTGATAAATTGTAGGCAAATGAACTCTTAGGGAGGCCAGAATCACTCCTAATGATAGACTCCCTCAGTCCTCAGCTGTATTACTGATATCTGAATTCAGCTCTGCCCTTTCTTTGGTTCCCTGTGAGATATTTATCTCAGAACTTCTGATAGAGGGTGCAGCTTGGGCAAAGTTTAATTTAGTTCTCCAGAATTTAACTCAGGCCTTTGTAAGTATGCTTACTTTAGTTTGTTTTACAAATACCAGGTGCCATTTTCCTTTTAGAGTTCTTGCTTGCAATTTTACTTATATCTGAATTCCACTTGCTTAAATCCATTATACATACAACTTTCTTATATATTTTTGAATTTTTTTAAGTTTAACTAATTTATTTATTTAGAGAGAGTATGCACATGACAGGGGAGGGGCAGAGAGAGAGGGAGAAAGAGAATCCCAAGGAGGCTCGGCACTGTCGGCACAGAGCCTGACGTGAGACTCTATCTCATGTACCATGAGATGAGGACCTAAGCCAAAACCAAAAGTCAGACGTTAACTGACTGAGCCACCCATGTGCACCACAACTTCCTTATATGTTTAACCATATAGAAAGACATTTTCAGAATCTGTTAATCATTAAAGTATACATATCACCATATATTTAAACTTCCTAGTTTTGTTAAATTTTCTAGCCAGTATCTAATTTTTCCATGCAAGAGCATAGGTATCTAGAAAATGGATTTTATGAAAATCAAGGTAAATGATACATAAGTAAGTACACTAAAAGTAAGAAATCTCATTAAAATTACAACAATGATATATTAGACTTAAAATTTACATTATTAAAAGCAAAATCAATGCATCCATTTACTATGCTACTGTCTTCCCTTAAAAACATGATTTCCAAAGGAATCAAACTTAGAGGAAGAGAGATCAGGACATGAGGACTGTGATAGCATTATATTCTTATATAATTTATGACAATAAGATATCTGATATACATTCAGCATTCTCAATGTTAATTATTCATAAACAACTTTGACAATTGCAATGCATCGCTAGTTTGCTTCTGTCTTTAAAATACAAAATGAAATCAGTGCTGCAAGATTGTTTTTTCCAAAGACAAGAATTGATTCTGATTTTCTTCCTCCTAAAGTATGTGTCAAACAGCATTTGTAGGGGCACCTAGGTAGCTCAGTTGGTTAAGCATCTGACTCTTGATTTGGGCTCAGGTTATGATCTCATGGCTCATGAGACTGAGCCCCACATCTCACCATCTCTCTCTCTTTGCCCCTCCCCTGCTTGTGCATGCATTCTCTCTCTCTCTATCCCTCCTTCCCTCTCAAAATAAATGAATAAACTTAAAAAAAAAACAACCAAGCATTTGTAAATATTAGAAATATTTTTTGTTAATTTTTTCAATAATTTACTAATAATACCCTATCATTTTGAGAAAAAAAAATCCATGGAAATTAATCAATAAAATTGAGTATTTTAATATGTGTTAGAAAATACTGCATTCTTTAAAAATTATAGGTTTATTTTCAATGAGCTCTGCTGTCTATTTTGTTTGTTTTGTTTTTCATAATGTTATTCTCCATAATATAAGATAGTCATGAGTGCTGATGAGAACATTGGTGGGGTATTTATTTGGGCATTCACTGTGCAATTGTTTTGACTTTTGATATATATTTGCAATTTTCCACAATAAAATATTTGAAAAGTATTTTTATTTATATTACTGAAATACTGTGGATTTCATTTTTGTTGCATAACAATATTACCAATAACTTAATAGCTTAAAACAGCACAAGTTTATATTTTCTCAGTTTCAGTAGGTCAAGAATCTGGGCATGACTTAACTGGGATTTCTTCACCAAATTCTCACAGTTGCTATCAAGAAGGTGTTGACTAGAACTGTGGTATCATCTGAGGTTTGACTGAGAAAAGATCCATTTCCAAGTTCATATGGCTATTGGCAAGATTCAATGCCTCAAAGGCTATCATTCTTAGATTCCCAGCCCCTTGCTTGCTCTTGCTGCAAACCACATTAAATTGTTTATCATTTGAACTCTCCATCACACAGCTTATTTCATTAATGACAGCAAGAGTGAGAGTCCATTAGTAAGAGAAGGTATAATCTCAAATAATGCAATCATAGGAATGGCATCTCATCACCTCTGCTATAGTTAGAAGCAAGTCATGGATCCCATTTATAATCAAGGGGAGAAGATTGTACGAAGGCATGAATACTAGGAGATGGGAGGAATGGGAAGCCATCCTACAGTCTTTCAAGTCAACTAATGTTTTCATTTTCATTGGTTGGTTTTAGAGAATAAACTTACTGTATAAGTTTTTGTTTGTTTTTTTTTTCTCCATAAATTTTTGAAGTAATTTCATAGAGTTATGTTTATGTGCAGTCTCAGCTCACTGGGTACAAATGGTTTGTAGCCCTTGAGTATTTACTGGTAAATAAAGAAGGTAGTGACTTGTGAGTGGGTTCCTCTATAGGAAATACATGATTCCATCTATTCTCTGGTTTATTGATATATATTTTATGGTTTATAAAGGAGAAAAGGGATAACTTGTTTTAAATAATGACTATATGCCATTTATTGGTATAAGGATCTTAATTGTGTCTCATGCATTCAATAGTACGAATATTGCAAATTTTATTTTTAACATTTGGCACCCAAGGTTATTTTAGTAAACAAGTTGTCTTAGTTTAGTCCAGAAAGTACCTGTTGGTAGAGATCTGTAACTGAGGTAATTGATTAGAAGGAATCAAATTCATACAAAGATATATACATGCATAGGTAAAAACAAAAAATAAATACCTGCCTGCTTAGGAAATAAAAATGTCTGGTAGGATGAAAGACAAAAGAGAAGAAAGAGGACTAAAAACAAGCTGATGAATGGAACAAAGAAAAGCACAAAGCTTATAGAGTAAATTAATGTAATATTTGAGTGCTCAAACATTTTTAAAACCAAGGATTGTAATCTCCGATCTTTTTGTGAAGTCACTTATACACATTTAATAGGGTGCCCAAAATTAAATTACAAAATACCATACTAAGTTTATCCTTAAATCTTAAAAATATTTGGCAAATAATATGGAAATTAAAAATAAAGGAGATTAGTTTTTAAAATCCGTCAAGAAGAAAAGAGAATAATTTGTGTGCAGTGAGATTCCTAGGGGCAGAAGCAAAGGCTCTCCCAAATTTCTGGAAGTCACAAGAAAGCCTCGGGCATCGCATAGGAAACACCTCAAAGGACAAAGAACCCTCAAGTGAATCAAGCTCAACTTTATAATGATTCTATGACTGGAAATATTCTAATCTGTATTTTATAATGAAGAAATGGAATCTCAAGGAAGATAATGCTTTACCTAAGATCGATGGGTTAAACAGTTCCCAGAGTTGGATTCAAAGAGTCTAACTCTACCCCAAACATACCTTCCACTACAATTTGGATGGGCACCACAGATGGAGGGAACCGGAAATAGTTGTAATAGTTTGAGGAAGGTTGTGTCTCTTGATCTCATATCTGTGTGCGGGTGTGCGGGTGTGCGCACGCACACGAGATTCATGAACAATGAAAACATAAATCATAGCCAATAATCAAGCAATAAGTCTTTTTGAGGGCCAAACTTTATTGGCAATGCAGTCAAGTTGCAAAGGACTGATATGTCCATACCTTTTTTAGTAATTACTATAAAACTTAAGTGGAAAAAAAGTGATAAAATCCAAACAGAGGCTGTTTTTGCTATGTGATATATGACTATAATATTACAAGGGATGACTTAACAAATAATTTTACTTAAATATTTAATTAAAATAGTATGAAATTTAAGACTAGAGAGCAGAATTCTTACACATAGATAACTCATGTCTGTATTATATGTTTTATTGCCAGGAAAAATTGTAAAACACCATAACACATTTATATTTAGCTTTGTGAATGATTTTTGGCAAATGAGATGCAGCTTTTTTTAAAAAAAGAAAAATTTTAAAGATACCGATTTTCCCAAAATAAAACTATGTTAGTGTGCTTGTAAAAATCAGAACTTTGAACACCATTTGAGCAATTAAGTGAAACGACTTATTAATTCAGAAGAAAAACTTGCATAAATGTGAACTGGTGTGTGGAGAATAATTAAATTGTAATTCTAAAAGGTTAATGTAGCAATTTACTTGTTCTGATTTTTTAATTTAGATAATAGTGCAGATTTCTGCAATATGGCAAACCAATCCATAATTTATCTTCCAATACAAATGGGAATAGTACATCTGTAGTAAGGCTTTTGTGTATTACTCCATGATAATTAATTTGATACCAATTGTTCTATACTGCATGTTAAATTATATTAGTATTTAGATTTCAATAGTTTAAAACTATTCTGAGTGCAATAATAATATAATTAAGTTATATATGAGTTGAATGATGAATATCCTTGCAAAAGAGAAAATAGTGAATATATGCTCTATAATGCTGCAATAAATATGTAATTATTTGTTATTTATCATTCTTTAAGTCCCATTTAGTTCTGGGCATATTAAATTTTTTAGGTAAATTTTGTTGATTTTTTGTGTTATTTTACATGTTTTTCTTTTTCCAAACTGTGCTCAAATATGTAAGGAAGTTTCTTATCTATCAAATCAAATAAACTATAAGTTCACAACCAAATTGAAACCTGTAATGTGTTCTTATACTATAATTACAGTATGTATTTAATTCCCTTTCTGCTTTTGTTGAGACTGCTAATTGACTTTTAGTTGGTTTTTTTCCTTTTTTTCCTCTTTTTTACAGCCCACTTCTAAAAGGTAGGCAGATGTAGTATAGAAAAGTTTAACTGTTATATGTTGTATATGTACAACATGACTTAGAAATTAACTTGCATTTGAAGAGCTTTTACTAAGAAATAGTCTTTAAGAGCCAACATTTTTACTTTTATAAAGAATGTATCTGAGAAATTCTTACAGTATTTATTCTTACAGTATTTATTCTTACAGTATTTATCTGATAAATGTACTGGATAATAAAGTAGTCATTTTGAAAATTCTATGGACATATTATTGGAGAGCATTTAAGTCACTGATGTTAAGTATATTGACCAGTCTAGCAATCTAATAGCTTACATTTTTAAATACTCTCTAATGATGGTTGAAGTTGAAAGAATTTACAGATGGATTCATATAAAGATATGAAATTTTTCCAGTGTGCCAATAGTTGCTTCTTCTATGTTATTTATTTTTGGTACATTAAGCCTTATAAGTACTGCTTAATTTTACTTAAGAGTTTGTAGGAAGAGGAAAGGTAAAGAATATGAATCTCTGACAGGAGTCTCATAGTTACTGGATGATAATGGGACCTAAGGAGTTGTAACTAGCAGGGAGAAATGTGGCGGTCAAGAATTCTTTCTTCTGATATTTTCAGCCCACACTTCCTTACCTAACATGGAAAAGCAAACATTAAAATGTTGGAAATGAGGCATAATTTAAAGATTAAAACACAAAATTTAAAGATTCAAAAACCACAAAATTTAAAGATTCAAAAACAAAAACAAACTATCAGAAAATAGACACCACATACACTGAATTTAACATTACTGAAGATGCCTGATTACCATTAATCTGAATTGACATTTAGCTATTTACTCCTTCTTTGTTTCTACTTTAAATATAAAGAATATCTCCTGGAGATATTGTGATTACTTCTTTTTTCTTGGCAGATGGTATTAAGAGAAGAGTATATTATTTATGTTTTATATATACAGGTTATTTATATATTCTGTGAAAAACTGACACGATTGGACCATTTTATTTATTTATTTTTTAAGCTTCCTTATTTTAAGAGAGAGGGACAGCATGCATAGGAGTAGGGGTGAGAGGCACAGAGAAAGAGAGAGAGAGAGAGAATCCTAAGTACGCTCTGAGCTGTCAGCGCTATCAGCACAGAGCCTATTAGCGCTGAGCCCCACTCACGGATCAATCTTAGGAAACGTGACATCATGACCTGAGCAGAAATCAAGAGTCCCATGCATAACCAAAGAAGCCACTCAGGTTCCCCAGATTGGAACCATTTTAAAATGGAGTTGGAGAGACCACTGCAGAGAAACGACCTCATCTATCTTTGTTTGCACTGGGCCAGGACCTGTGGACTGGGCATAACAGCAACTGTTTTAAGCAATTGCATGAGAAGTCAGCTGGAGAACAGACATCCCAATCACAGGACCTACCATTGTGGACTTTTCAAAAATATAATCAGCAGTTGATCAATATATAGCCAGAAGTAGTTCAGCTTTTTTTTTTTTTTTTGGTCTTCTTAACTCATGTAATTGCCTTTCTGCCTCATAAAAACCTCTTGCTTTTACGTTACAAATGAGGTAATATTTGTTTTTCTATATGCTCTCCCAAATTGCAATCTTTGATCCCAAATACATGCTCCTTTTCCTCTCATCATGGCTCTTTTATTTTCAGGTTAACAATACATATATAATTTTAGGATTTTTTTTTCATACACGATTTTCTTTTAGAATATTTTATTTTTTTCACTTCATTTATGAACTGTTAGTTATCCACATAGCCATCATATAGCCATCAGCTGTATGTGAGTCAAATGCCCCTTCAGAGGCAACAGAAATAAAGTCTACTTCTTTGATTTTAAAGTCTTTTTTTTTTAAAATACAATGGTAAGCAATATTATGTTAAAGATGTTATAGAAATCTGAAGAACAAACACCACAAAAGCTTTCATTTTGTAACAAAATGGAAATATAGATGTTTAAGATAGAATTATAGAATTTAACTTGTTTTGTAATTGATTTTTTCAATAGATAATAAAATGATATTTCAATAGATCCAGAGAATATTTTGCCAATGAAGAGTGATCCTTTGGTCTTTTCAAATTTATGGCTTTTATTTCTTTCATTAACTAAAGCTCCACCTTAGATGTTTACTGACAAATTTACTTCTCTGATGTATCATCAATGAACACTATTTCTCTAATTATGGTGATATTTTTGCATGCATGGGGGCTTGGAACATGGAATAGGAATGAGATATAGAGGATAAGAAACAATTTAAGTGTGAGTGTTTTGGTTAATTGATTAATGAGGTCTGTAAACCTATTAAAATTTCTGTGGATTGGAGAAGTTCAAAATCCTCACTCTAACACACTTTTGTATTATGATTTATAGTAAACTTTGAACTTTTCTAATGAATTTAGAACAAATTGATGACAGAATTTGTGTATGTTTTATGCTTATATAACTGGTGCTTAATGTGTTTAGATTCATCCCTCTTCCTTTAAAAAGTATTTTTGAATAAATCCCATTATATACACTTCCACAAAATTGTAGTATCAAAAGTTAATCGGATGCTTGATTGTGGTCATTTCTTTTTGGGCATATGATGGAGTCCTTTTAGATTATTTCAGTAGTTGAGTGTCACACAAAAACATAGGTGTTGGGATACACACATATATGCAATGTATTATAAATTTGCTATGTTAGGATGTTTTGACATTTGAAAAATCTTTTCTTACCTGAAGAAAGACTACCTGTCTCTAAGCTAGCCAATTCTTAGAGATTGCAAAGTGTCCAGCCAAGAGCATGCCTTTGATATATGAAGTAATTTCACCCCAAGAGCAATATTTCTCTGCCTTAATTATCCCAGGATTAGTTTCCAGACAACTAAGGACCACCCTCATAACCTAAAGCCTTCCAAAGTTATTTGAACTAGTCAGTCCTAAACTGTTCTAACCCTCCTCTGCCTTACCTTTTCTGTGGGTACTCAATAAACACAATTGCCCGCACTCTCCTCTGGCTCCTGTCTTCTGCTTCGTGACCCCTCTGGTGGCTTCCTTTGTGGCCCTGCGTGATGTGCCATGCCTCTGGTTTCTACGATCTATGAGTATAATAAACTGATGTGGGTTTTTTTGAGCTCTCTTTTGTCCCCTCTTATGGTTACACCTAACTGACTGTTTCTTAGAAGAATAGAAAACTCTTACACCCTTTTTTTTTCTGATGTAAGTTAAGTGGACAGGCAGAAAGAAGTCATTTATCTCATTAAAAAAACACACACATTGATTTGGGAACCCTTCGATCTCAAAACACAGTGATTACAAGAATTGTAATCTGATTTTTCTAGAACCGGATTGGGAACATAGTGTTATGACACTGAAGAACTATTAGTGGTATATTTCTAGCATCAATTGTCCATATTGTTTTCTAATTTCAAAATCATGATGCTAAAAACATAACAGAAACAACTAAAAACAACAAAGGAAGCATGATTATGAATAGGTCTCAGCAGCATAGCTCTATAAAAGCATTAATTTTTCTATTTGTGATTTAATCATCTGTATAACTACTAGAAGAAAAAGAAATCAAGCTCAGCCACATGATGGAGCTCATGTAGAAATGATAAAAGTTCTATCAACTGCAACATGAGGAAATTAGGCAAAATAATTATGTTTCTCCTACATTTTACTGGTTCCCTCATTCATTTTGGTATGGATAGAGGCCAGATAATAAGATGCTCCTGTACCGTAATTTATTGAAAAGTTATCTTCTATAGTACATTCTGAAGCTTATGGGCCATGACTTGACATTATAGGCATGGCTTAATTAATAAATGCACATGAATAAGTAGGCTCATAAAAAACATAAATTTATTTAGAGCAGTGCTTCTCAAACGTTAGTGTTCATAACATTCATCCAAAGAGCTTAGTTAAAATGTAGATATCTAGTCCCCACTCCTAAGGACTGGTTCAACAGGTCTTGTGTGGATACCAAGTAGTTGTTTCTCTAAAAAAATCCCAGATGATACTGATGATGCTGTGACAGTATTTTTAACAGCAGAATGGTTAAAATATTCCCTTCATTAATTGCTTAAAAACTAGTTTTAGTGCCATATTGCAGCATATTGTGAATTGTAAGAGAAAAGTTATGGTGTGTTCAATTATTCTATGTACCAGTGCATGCAGACCAAGGTTGAAAGACAATTAATATAAACAAAATATGAAACTAAAGATTTGGAGTACCTAAAAGGTTAAACTTGCATCCATTTAAATATTTAATATATATTATTGAACACTTACTAAGTATTTGTACTTGTTGATACATACAGTATGGTGAGTTCTATTGTTATAATTATAACAATTATTATTGTTAAAGATATTATATGTTTAAAGATCACTTTTACTGCTCTATTTAAAATAGATGGAAGCAACTAACAGTGGAATGGAGAGACCACTTAAAAATCTTTTGGAATTTTCATTTAACAGACAATGGTAGTATAAGTCATTATATCAGTTTTGGTCTTGCTTCTTTAACTCTGAAATTAATCTATCTTCAGTACCCTATGCCTGCTATTTGATATAGTACTATTTACAATAGCTATTTGGATATCTTTAAATTACACTGGTGATCATCAGTGAAAAGTACATATTTTCAGAAGCCACTGTGATTTTTCTTGTTTTTCTTCCTTAAATATCCGTAAGATGTCAGCTCTTGGTCAGTTCATGGCTCCATCAGTAGGCCATGGATGGGTGAGTCTGTGGTTAAGACCTCAGGGTTTGAAATCATACTGCCAAAGTTCACAAGAGGGCTCATATCAAGACTTTTCTACTAACAAGCTATTTGGTGTTAGTCTGACTACTTAACTCCCATCTTGATTTTATCATCTGCAATTGGGAATTAAGTGAAGTACTGAGTAACACAGAAAACCCGCCAGAAGCCTTAAATATTATCATTAAATTTTTCATATATAAAACCAAAATAGAAACACTTTCATAGCATTTGATACTTCGTAATTTTAAAACGTCACTGGAAATATTCTGATTACAAATACAGGTGATGATTTCCATTTTGGGAAATATTTGTTGCAAACATTAATTACATATTAACGAACTTGATATATCTCATTTAATTTCATCTAAATCCAGTTCAGGTTAGGCCTTGATGTATTCAAGGAGGAAAAGGATGAAAAAAGTACTGATATTTGAAAGTTGTAGTTTATTATAATAAATTATTAATAGATAATTTAAAAAACTGTAACAAGCAGGTATCTATCGAAACAACTGCACATTATACTTAACATAAACAAAACCTTTTACAGTGCACAATCATGAGGGGAAATAGCAATGATATAAAACAACCACAACACCAGAAAGAATAAAGTAAAATTACATAATTATTTTTGAAGTTTAGGCATGCAAGTGTCCCAACTATATCACTTAGTATCATCGAAGTGAGCTCTGAGTAAATATCACTCAGCGAACTACTTCAAAGACTGATCCCATTATTATTAATTATTATTATAATGGAGAAAACAAAACTACTGACCACGTTTTAACAAAATGTTATATGTTAATATAATACCCTAATTCTTCTAAAAGCAAAAATTTTGATGAATCAGTTTACAAAGGAAATTTCATCCATATCTAATAATTTACAAAGAAAGTTTATCCCATTTCTGATACACTGCTGCTAGCCTATTACTCAGTGTTAATATTCAAAATGTGAATGCCCATCCCTGTAACAGGTCAGTAAAAGCATATCAACCAGGAAAATGCTGATTGCTTTCCTTATGAATATTGCTTATAACTAGCAAAATCCCCTTGTGTTATTAGAAACAAGCAACATAATATGAACTGAGATATGGTTTAATAGAAGGAAATGATATTTGAACTGTGGTTATTTAATTTCTTGGTGATATTCTTGGTGATATATATATATATATATATATATATATATATATATACATATACATATATATATATATAGTATTCAAATAAGCAAACATTTACATAATAGGATCATGGATCAAATACATTATTTTATTAATTCAGGAAAATATTTATTCAGCAACTACTGTGCATCAGTCATTTTTCTACATGCTTGGATTTGAGCAATTAAATTTAACATATCAGACATCATGCCACTTTCTACAGGGGAAGATATATAATATATTGTTAAATTGCAGATATTATAGATATACTATATATGCTCAATATTTTAGGTAATGAAAAGTAGAATAAAGAAAACAAAAAATATTGTTAAATTGTAGATATTATAGATATACTATATATGCTAAATATTTTAGGTGATGAAAAGTAGAATAAAGAAAACAAAAAATTAAGAATAAAGAAAACAAAAAACAAGTGACTATTGTCCCAAAAAAGGTAGTCAGAGAAGGACTCTGAGGAGAGTCCGATTTATTTGTGTTTTGTTTTAAAAAAAAAATGTTAATGCTTATTTGTTTATTTTGAGAGAGAAAGAGAGAGTGTGAGCAGGAGAGGGGCAGAGAAAGCCACCAGGTGTCTCCTGTGTTTTGTTTTTTAAATCAAAGTGTAAAACTTAAAAATTAAGAGCTTTTCTTAAGATCTAATTTACGCTCACCTAGTTTCTCAAATTCACTGCCTATCTGTGGGTAGAGGTAGGTTAGGAAGCTATTACAGCATGTAATACACTTGCTGTATTACACAGAATACACTTGCACAATTGCATAGCACAAACTTTAAATTTGAGCCACTTTGGACAACTGGAAATCTGATTTTAAATTTGAAGATGGGATACACATGGGATATCCTACCCCTTGTTTTTTCATTTCCTAAAAGTGGTTTTTATTTCCTTGTGTCCATGTTTAAAAAAAACAATGACTGCTGAATGATATATTTTATTTGTTCTTTGAAATCACCACACAGAGCTGCTATCAAAAGCCTCAAATAAATACTGATTTAAAACAAACAAACAAATAAACAAAAACAAAAATAAAGAGTTTGAATGAAGCACAGGAATTGGGAAGACACCTGGCAAAAGAACATTCCAGGCAGGAGGGACAGACAGTATGAAAAATGTTTTGGGTAGAAGCTGCTTTTAGATGTCCAGGGAAAGCAGTATGGTCACTGGAGGTGGATCGGAGGGAAGAGCAGGAATAAATAAATTTGAAGAGGCAACTGGTGGCCTGATGACTTAGGAAGGACGGCAAGTCCTTTTGTGAAATTCTAGCTGCTTGTGTGTCAAGAGGAGAGAAGCCATTGGAGGCTTTTGAGAAGAAAAATGACCTAATCTGAAACAAGCGTTCCAAGGATATCACTGGCCGTGCACAGAGAACTGACTTCTAAGGGCCCAAAAACAGAGGCAGGAAGACTACTGAATGTGCTACTGTGGTCATTCAGGTGAGAGAGAGGAGGTTGAGAAGGATTCTATTGGTGGGAACTTGTTAGATCCCAGGATATGGGGTATATTTTGAAGAGATTTCCCCAATGTGCAGTGTTTGGAAAAGGAAACAGCCTATGCTAACCCATTAACTGTAAGATAAAATCCTTATGCTTTTATGATCTTTCATGATCTGCCCTCTGTCTCCGGGTCCAGTTACCTTGTTTGCCATTACATTCCCGTGTGTGTGTGTGTGTGTGTGTGTGTGTGTGTGTGTCTGTGTGTCTGTGTGTGTCTGTGTGATTTCCACCCCCACTCCCCACTTACTCTTTTGGGAAACTTTCCCCAACCTTGTAGGTCAACCTAAAGACACCCTCCTGGGCTATATCAACTTTTTAAACTCTCTCTTTTTGTCTCTCTCTGTCTCTCTCTCTGATGTACATGTGTGCACACACATATGCTCCGAATACACTCATACTTATACAAAACTATGTCTTGTATTCCGTTGTTTATCCACTTTTTTCCTCCTGTGAGAATGTATAGACTTCAGACTCTTCTAGGTGAAAGATATGATTATTTTATTTTGTGTCATTAACTTCTAATTCAGGTCTAGACACACTTTAGGTTCTCAACAAACTAGTATATCAGAACTTTTTCCTTAACCTTATATTGGTTTGATAAAAAGATATTTTATGATGCCTAATAGTGTATAGCATATATTAATTAAAATTACATAACTATTTATGAAGCATTGGGTACTTGGTGGGTACATGTGATAACTTTATTAATGTCTAGTTACTTAGAGAGAAAAAACTTTTTGAGAACTGTCTGGAAAAAGGATAATTTTTGTACCCTATGGAGTGCAGGTGTACTTAGAATACAAAAGCTATAGGAAGGCACTCTCTGTGCTAAAAGAAAAAAAATTCTGTCAACAGATATAAAGATTGTGCATTTATTTTGTTGAAAGAATCTTTGAGAAGTACAAATGAGATTCGCTGAACAACAAAACACAAAGCCCTCTACATTTGCTACTCTTTTTTATTAAAAAAATTTTAATGTTTATTTATTTTTGAGAGAGAGAGAGACAGAGACAGAGTGTGAACAGGGGAAGGGCAGAGAGAGGGAGACACAGAACTTGAAGCAGGCTCCAGGCTCCAAGCTATCAGCACAGAGCCCAACACGGGGCTCGAACCCACCAACTGTGAGATCATGACCTGAGCCAAAGTCAGACACTCAACTGACTGAACCATCCAAGTGTCCCTACGTTTGTTACTCTTATTTAGTAATTAATAGCACCACAATTTCAGCAATTTATTAAAATCTCCAACAAGTAATGATATAGAGATCTCTATTTCTAAGGCATACTTGTACACACTTTCAACATACACTTAATAGCTTCTATAAGAATGTTAAGCTATTAATTTTTTTCCAAAAAAAACCCATACAACTTAGTGTTAACCCAATACAATTCTGAAAAAAAATGCATATATACCCAGAAGTGTAAAGTGGTATACAATGCTCTGTGCAGGTTCAACAATTCTGTTTAGGATTTCTGCCTCAAGAATTAAGTGTTTTCAGAGATCACATTGTACTAAAAGGAAATGATACTTTAATACATAGCAGTAGAAAAGAACACACAGTTCTCATTAAATGCTGTGAAGACTGTGATGGCGATTTTTTGATAGTCTGCTATTGAGTTAAAATTAAACTTTTTCAAGATAATTCTTTCCCTTACAGAATATTTGCTCCACAGAAATGTTGGATCTAGTAAATATACAAGACACACATTACTCTTCAATGATAGCTAGGTACTGGGGTATAGTCTAGAGAACACATTCTATGGTAGATCATTGCAACCTGCAATTCAGATTCATAAAGTGGAGAGAGATATTCAAAAAGATTCTGTGACACACAAATATCAAAAAATAACCCATGTGTCAAAGATTTCACTTAACTCAGTTCAGGAAAGATCCAGTAAGATAACTACAAAAGAGAATTCAAAGTACCACACTTCTATACTCAGCAAGAGTATGCTGAAGTGAGTTTACAAATAAAAGAACTAGCAAAAATGATTCATGCCCACAGAGCAATAATCATTTGCATTTCACTAGACAAAATGTGAATTTCTACGGGCAATAATTATCTGTTATACTATGAGATTTTGTTTCGTTTTCTTGTGTTTATAACTGACACAGATGTAAAATAGCTCAAAGATAATGAAAACCAAAAACAAACACAAAAGCAGAGTCAGATAATATTGAAAGACATACTCTAAACAACACATAGTTTTCCTTGATGAAACCTAACATATTTTGATTCCTTTAATTCCTTCACAGCAGACTGTTGGCATGAACTAGGTACAGCATTTGGGCGTACAAGCTCAGAGTATGCTGAGCAAATGAAAAATATCTCCAATGTACTATCTGAATTTAAATTATCATGCCATATTATTTTAGATGATAGCCTTTTCTCCAGAGTGGTTAATCATCTTAAATTCAGAAATTCTTTTCATTTGTATAGGTTCTCAACTCTACTCCTAGAATTTAACCACTAAAGTACAAAAAATAAAGGCATGTTAATATATGAACTTTAGCTCAGACTATTTACAGGTTTAATCATGAGATTCATATTTAAGCAAGGGAAGAGGCGCCTTCACATGCTTTAGAAAGATAAGCGTTTCAATTATTGAAGGCCATTGTGGTAAAGATTCTTCTAATCCCAAGTGAAAAAAATAGAAACAAATGAGAGCCTGAAAAGAGGCCATTCAGGGAATTAATTTGAAGAGGAGAAGATAGGAGGGGGATCTAACGGTTGGGCCTTCCTCACTGCTATCTGTGCTTTAATGTCTAGACTTCTTATTAACTACCCTCCAAAGTCAAACTGCAGTAAGTACTAATTGAATGGACTTCAGTGAGTGAGTCTTTAACATCACTATACCACCAAAACATTATTGCAATGAGTAGTTACCCTTACGTGACAATATATGCTTTAAAATTTCTAAAGTATTACAGTCACAGCATGTACCTTTACGCACAGCCTCGCACATTCTTCTTTCACGTTGACTAGTCTCATAAAATACACGTTTCAAGAATATATTACACTTTTTTGGATTGATAATAAAGGGTGGTTTTGTTTGTTTGTTTTAGACTACACTTATTAAAGTTTCTGTATTTCCAGGAACACCAATTACAGGTTTATCTGGAGATTTTCCAATGCAATGTCTTTAGCCAGTAGGATAAAATTTCTAAATCATTTTGCAGATTCTGGTACAATTATAGAGTGGCATGGGTTTTAAGCTGACCTGCCTTCAGATTTTGATTCAGAGGTCAAACTTGGACCCTTAAATTGTCACCATTTAATTCTAACTTAGAATATATAACAGTAGATGCCTATGATTCTAGAGAAAATAATCTTGACTTGCTTTTTTTTTCTGGTTAAAAAATTAGTAAATATATCCCTGTAAAGAATTCCACAGTAAAGAAATAAACCATGTTAATGGGACAAATAGAAATAAAACTTTTTTCTCTGCTTTGAATGTCAATATATATGATTTCTCATGTCTTAGGACATGGAGGAAAAACGTCTTGTGACTTCTTGCTAACTCATTCAGAGTTCAGAGATAATTCATCCATTTTACATTATGAAAAAAAGTTTATAAGACAGTAAAATATTTGAATGTCACTTATTCTAAATTTTCCATTTCTGGCTTCTGATAAATAATGATTCATTTAGTACATGTATTTGTATTTCTACTTTCCACAAAAAAATATTTTAAAAACAAAATGTCAAATAGCCAAAGTGGCACATAGATTTTCATAAATTGCTGAAAGATGTAAGTTAGAAGGTATTTCACTGATACTGACATAGGTCAGTTCAGAGTTAGTACGAAGAAGGATGCAGTGGCCTTTTGCAAGGGGCAGCTACACAGAGAATGGGTGAGAAAAAAGGCCAAAGTGAAGGTAAGTGGGGGGGGGGGGAATGTGTGTATTGGCTATAAGGGTTAACACCTTTATTCATTTACTTCCTTTCTTTTGTTTGAAGAGTAGTAAATTGCTAAAATTTTAACTTGGTGTTTTAGCAAATTACTAAATGTCTAATCCTGTACACTTAAAAATTTTTTTAATGTTTATTTATTTTTGAGAGAGAGAGAGAGACACACAGAGCACCAGTGGGGGAAGAGCAGGCAGAGAGGGAGACACAGAATCCAAACAGGCTCCAGGCTCTGAGCTGTCAGCACTGAGCCCAACGCGGAGCTTGAACCCATGAACAGCAAGATCATGACCTGAGCTAAAGATGGACACTCAACCAACTGAGCCACGCAGGCACCCCTGTACATTTTTAAATTTAAATTTTAAATTGCAAAGGGCCATCTGTATCCTAGTATGTTTACAAATTATAAATGTGTAAATTGTTAAATTAGTAATTTTATAAATAAAAATTAATAATTTATAAATTACTAACTTTATAAATTAGTAAATTCATAAATTCATCCCTATTAAGATTAGTATATTTGACTCCCTAGAAAAGCAAGAGAAATAAAATTCCAGATTGCCTCCCAAGGGGGGAGAGAAGGAAACGGTAATCAGGTGTACGAGTCTTTGTGTTTCGCATTTGAGAGAGTCCCAGCAAACTGCCCCTTCTCTTTGAGAATGTCCATGCAAGAAGCCAGCCCCACAAACCAGAAGCAAGAGTCCCTCATCCAGGTGAGAAGCCAATAATGACTCGGGGTGATTAACAGAGTCCTTAAATCAGAGATGTGAAATAGAATCACAAATCACTAGATAGAAAAATAGAAAAATAGCCAGAGTGGATGTATAGATAATTAAAAAAAAAATTTTTAATCCAATAAAATTAAAAATCATGATAACACTTAACGAGTTACAATGAAAGAGTTAGAAAGAATAGTTAAAAAAACAATGAAGTTTAAAATTAAAGATACTAAAAACCATACTACTTGTAGAGTGTGCAGAGAAACATTGAGGAAATGAAGTCAAAGAAGAAAAGAACTCTGAAGTTGAAAAAGATACAACATTTCATAATGAAAATGCCTTCTAAATGTACTAAACACAAGTAAGAAAATGGCCAACTCCTGGACACGTTCTTTGGAACGTTTTCATTATAAAGAATTAAAATAAAATCATGACTAACATCACACATAATACTGAGAAACTAGATACTTGTCCCCTAATATTAGGAACAAAGCAAGGATATCTCCTCTCTCATTACTTCTTTTCAACAACTCTGAGCTTAGGGTGGTTGCTTTGGCTCCTGCCATCATACCTGCATCCCATACAACTGAAATGAAGAAAGAATAAGAAATACACTTGCAATTCCTTTAAGGGCATGACTGTTGGGTCATGCATTGTTTCTACTTTCATTCTAAGAGAATGCCATCATGCTAAAAGGGAAGCTGGAAAATGCAATCTTTACAAGGGTGGCCATTTGTGTAGGCAAACTCTATTGTGTGAAGAAGGAAAAAACCAATATAAAGAGTTAGTTAAAGATCCCTGTCATGTGTGCAAGTCAACACCTTTTTCTCTATAGTGGGTAAATCTTAAGTTTAACTGATAGAGCATTTTGCCACCAAAATTTTGCTCCCAATGTTTCTACTTCATGGTTCTTAGAACAGGAAGAATATTCACCTCTGCACCAGGATGGACTTCTATGGGAATTTCCAGGTGCACTTTCAGATTTGGCATAATTCTTCCCTGAAGACAGTGGGCAAATATTTCACATTTTGATGTGATAGCATTGGTTTTCTTGGGCCAAAATAAACAAAACAAAACAAATAAAAATGTGCCCACACCAGGTTTGGGGCTTGTTCCCTTCTCAAAAGGCCAAATGTAATATCAAATTAGTGTTTTTTGAAACAGGGAAGATTCGAAGGGTTGCCATTGTTCTCACTGTGTGGGCGGCACACAATCTGATATGGTATTTTTTTTAATTGTGTCAGTAAATGTCTTAGGATAAACAACACAAACTGCCTATCTTAAACAAAAACAAAGTTAATAATAACAGAATAATTACAAAGATATGGGAGGTTTATGGAATGGAGGCCTGGGCCAAGAGATAAACAAATGACATCAACACTGTCCTGAGGACTTTAGAGCCCAGAAGAGAAGAGTCATATTTGTGGCTAGATGATTGAAATCTTGTCATCATCACTGTCTTTGTGTCACTGTTTCAATAGTGAAACATTAGCTGGAGTCAGGCATCCTCTACAGGAAACACAGAGGAAGAATTTGGTCCACTTATTTTTCCCTTTTGTAACGATGTAAGAATTCCCTCAAAGAGAGATATTATGATAATAATAAAAAGGTACTTAAATGTTGAATAGTAAAAACAAGTCAAATATTTACTCTACCCATATAGTTTATGTTAAACTTGGGAACAAAGTTGTTATATGTTATTTCTCTGGAGACAGTAATCATCTTCTCTACTTGGAAAACTTGAGCATTCTAACCTGAGGTATTGGAAATTTATCCAGAGTTACAATTGGACCAACACTCCTCACCTTGTCCAACTTGGTACCAAATAATCATATGATGGAGAAGGTCTTTGTATTCTTTGAATAGCACCCCATATGCTTTCCCCAAGTCCATCAGAATTTTTATAAACATCCTTCGAGTTTCCTTTGCCCTTTTAAACACGTAATTCCTGGGGCACCTGGGTGGCTCAGTCAGTTAAGCATCTGACTTCAGCTCAGGTCATGATCTCACAGTTCGTGAGCTCGAGTCGCGTGTTGGGCTCTGTGCTAACAGCCCGGAGCCTGGAGCCTGCTTTGGATTCTGTGTCTCCCTCTCTCTCTGCTCCTCTCCCATTCATGCTCTGTCTCTCTCTCTCTCTCCTTCAAAAATAAATAAAAACATTTAATAAAAAAATTAAACACATAATTCCTAAGTTGGAACTACTGATATAGATGTGAGGAATGAAGGATAAACACTAGTCCAAGCTCTGGTACAACTCAGGTTTCCGAGCCCTTGAATCACCGCTCAGATACCACTTATCTCTTATTTCCAGGGTATTTGAAAGTTTGTATTACTTTTATATTTTAGCTTTGCTTTTTAGTTCCCATGGATTAGTTCTTCAGAAATCTATTATAGCATATGTCTACCTCTAATAAATTAGTTAATTTTATATAATTTATGTTTTGAAGATTTGACCAGTTGGCATAAAGAAAGACTTTTCCGTGGGTGTGTGTACTTGTTGTTTTACTATATATTATATGGAGTACCAAGTTTAGCAGATATGGCATAGGTCAAGAAAAACTAATTTCCTGTATTAGACTAATACCTACAGAAACAGTCCCCAAATTTCAGAGCCCTAACATATCAGATGCTTAGTTTTGAGCTCACGTAACAGTCAGTTGTGGTGGGTGATCTTACAAGCAATGATTTCAGTATCCTAGCTCCTTCCAGCTGAGGGTCTGCCAGGCCATCAACACCAGTGTTCTCTGTTGGATCTTCAGTATCTGATGGGGGACGAGACTGGGTGCAGAGGATCACGTGGGGGGTTTCCTCCAACCAAAGTCGGAAGTGGCAAATACTGTGTCCATCCCCATTCTGTTAACTACAACTCCTGCACTTAGCTATACTCCACTGTAAGGGAGCTAGAGGAATGTAGTCTAGTTGTGTAATAACCTTTCCAGGAAGAAAGAAAAAGAGAGATTGATAAATAACTAGCCAATCTCTGCAACAGTTGTCTAGACGGACCAGCGCTTTGGAACCTTCCTATTAATGCTTTTTGAAAGTTTAATCAAAACCTATTATGGTATCTCAACAACAAGCACCTCTAGATAATTAATTTCTGAAAGTATCCTTTTAAACACTGTTGTGAATTATCTAGGGCTCCTATTTTCAAGCAGATAAAGTGCCTCGTGATAAATATATACTGTCTTCTCTTTGACCCTTCAGCCATTGGGGTCTTGTAATACCAAATCCTCAAATCCAGCTTTGAAAGTCCTGGCTCTCCTGACAGCAATTTAGGGCAACATGAACAGAGCACTGTTTTAACACATTTTCCCAAAATGTGATACTTCACCTATATCTAAGCAGGGTCTGATTTATTCCACTCTACCACAACAGAGAAAGCAGTTGGCTTAAAGGGCACAGAGGTATTTGTGTTAATCAGTAATTCTTTAATAACAATCACTTAAATTATTTCTTTAGACACTATGTCCTCCAGGACTGTTCTCAGAATTACCTGGGAGGCTATTCTGCGTGCTTCCCAATATTCACCTCCTACATTACAACCAGGGATGAGACATGCAAATTCCCCAGTCTCTTCGACTTCTCTGTACTAAGGGGGTACCCCAATTAAATATGTTGTGATTTAATTTGGAGAAGTCTGTTGGGATAATATTAAGTTTAGAAGTGGAATGAGTGTGTGTGTGTGTGTGTGTGTGTGTGTGTGTGTGTGTGTGTGGTGTGGTATGCTTGGGTGAATAGAAAGTGAGACTTTACTCTTTTTTTGCAAAATACAAGCGTAAATATCTTCTTCAGCATAGTGCTTACTCTACTATGTAAACTAAAGGCATTCCAGTCAATCACTATCAATCCATTGACTCTTCTGTATCCTTTTATTCCGGCCTTAATGTCTCTACAGTCTCACATGCACACTTAGCAGTGACAATTTCTTTAGAGGACTCCAGCCTCTCAGTCATAGAGCCGATATATAGTTAAATACATGAAAGACGTAAAAATTATGACTGTTTGTAATTATTTATTTTCTTTCTATATAGCACTACTTCACACCAAGCCTGCACCATTTAAAAAAAAAATGTTTATTTATTTGAAGAGAGAGAGTGTATAAAGCAGGGGAGGGGCAGAGAGAGAGAGGGAGAGAGAGAATCTCAAGCATGCTGCACACTGCCAGCACAGAGCCTGGCGTGGGGCTCAAATTCATGCACTGTAAGGTCGTGATCTGATCAAGAGTTTGACGCTTAACCGATTGAGCCACCGAGGTGCCCCACACCTTATTCTTTCATTTCATCTTACATCTCACCAATCCACAGAGGGTGAGAATTTCAGTCTTATGCTGATGTGACCCTATAACTGTAAGAACTGGCATCAGTGTAGTCTTTTCTATTTTGTTTTTAATTTTTTTCTTTTTTTTTTTTTTTTTTTTTTTTTTTAGTGTCTTATTTATTCTTGAGAAAGAGAGACAGAGACAGAGCACAAGTGGGGGAGGGGCAGAGAGATAGAGGGAAACACAGAATCCAAAGCAGGTTCCAGGCTCAGAGCTGTCAGCACAGAGCCCAATATGGGGCTTGAACTCACAAACTGTGAGACCATGACCTGAGCCAAAGTCGGATGCTTAATCCGCTGAGCCACCCAGGCGCCCCTAGTGTTGTCTTTTCACACAGCATTGCCCCCAGTCCTCCTCAGATAGCACTTAATCTTGGTCAGGCTTCCCCTTTATGCATGTGTTCACTTTCCTTAAAATAATAATAAATTAAGAGATTATCTACCTGACCTATACTCAGTCTTTTTTTTTAACAGCTTAACATTTTAAGTCCAAAAGTTCTTTTTTTTTTTTTTTCTTAGTTTTTTGAGATGGACAGACAGGACTTTCATGTGCTGTGGTGAATTGTTGTGGGCTGTAGCATGTGGGGATTACTGGGGTCTTTTTGGCCCCATTAGTTACTTATTATGTCCCTTCTAATGACCTTGGACAGATTTCCTTTCTTTTTTTTTTCTCTTTCTTCATATGTAACAGTTTAAGTAATTAGAAAAAAATAAGATGAAGGTCCTTGTCTTGTACTCAACATTTTTGCTAAATGATTCCACCTTGGGTAGATCCAGTAGAGAAACATTTTCTAATTTTGCTCATTTTTCTCTTCTAACAAAGCCACCAATACTAAAATGAGAGATAAACTTTCCCTCTTTTTAGCACATGACTGTAACTTGATGAGATCATCTCTTTTGGTTATAATATCACAAATGGGAGCACAAGAATATTTAGGAATATAATTTCTATTGGTGAAACAGTATTTTTTTTAATTTAATAAACACGTAGTAAGGCCCAATTTGGAAATACAAAGTTCTTGTATTGAACTGTATTAGTGAAAATAATAGGAAAAAAATCCTGGTCTTTATGGAGCTTTTATTCTAATGGGGTGAGACAAACAGTAAACACAATAAGCAAGTAAATTTTATTGCATGAGAATTGAACAAACTCCATTTCACCCCCTCAAGTTCCTTTGACTGCCTTTTCTCTTTCTGAAGAACTTTTGCTTCCCAGATCTGCTACTGTCTGGAGTCAACCTCTCACTGTGGAGTTTCCAGACTCTTATTTTTAAGGGCTGCCACTACCATGGCTGAAGCTGCTTGCCAAGTGTTTCCAGCTCCTCTTATCACTTCAGGATTTTAAGAAAACTTGTGACACTGCAGATGGCCACCAAAAAGGGAAAATCATTCAATGTTAGCTCTAGTTCATTCCCATATACCACAAATGCTTTTCTGAACACATAAGTCTGGCCAAACACTGTTCCAGTTCCTTGGATATGTCAGTGAACCAAGATCTGTGCGTTCATGGAATGAACAATCCAGGAGGAGGCAGAGAACCAACAATAAAGTATCTTAGAAGGTGGTAACTACCACAGTAAAACAACAACAAAAAAAAAGTATAGGATAATGAGGATTGGGACAGCTACAGGTAGAACATCTGCAGTTTTAAAGAAGGGAGTCAAGATAGGCTTCAATGAGGAGGGAGCATTTGAGAAAAGACTCGGAGGAGGCATGGAGCAGAATCAGTGAGGGAAGAACATCTGGAAGAAGGCAAAGAAGTAATTGGGATAGACTTATGTAGGATTTCACAAGAACGTTGGCTTTAGTCTAAGTGAAACTGGAGTTGTTGCAAGATTTTGAGCAAAGCGGTATGACGCAAATTGTGTGTGTGTGTGTGTGTGTGTGTGTGTGTGTGTACATATATGCATAAGTACAATTGGTATATAAGTCTGCTGGATAAGTAACTCGCATCTCCCTAAGCTAGTACTTCAGCCCTTCTTTCATCCATTTCACTTGGATTCCAAAAGTTGTTGAAGGTATGGTGGACAAGAATTCACACCTGCCTTTTGCTCTACTGCCTGTCCTGCCTACCCTTCATTGTCTGGTTGATTTCTTCTGCTCACAACTCTGCATCAATGCTATTTATATCAGGGAACTGGGCTGTTCTACTCTTCTTAGTTCCCCATCAGAAGGAAGCACCCTGATAGCTGGCATTACTGAAACATCTACTGGTGCGGACCTGCCATCTTTAAAAAAAGTAAGTTGTGTGGCATATATAAAACTTGAGCTGCCCATGTAATGGCTTTTGAATTATCCTTGACTTCAAAATATATAATCTCTTTGGCCAGGTCATGACATAATATCACTTTTTCAAACTTGTTCTTTGGGAGATGAGTCCTCATTAATGCTGTGTGGATCTCTGGTGACACAGAGCTTTTAGTTTTATCATACAGCTATCTCTTTTATGGGGTGAATGGACAGTGCCACAGAGCTATGTCTGGGCAGTTCAATCATAGTCCCATGCTGTACCAGCACGATACACTCTGACTTTCGGGTCCTGCAGCTATGCTTAGCTCTCTTGCCTCCTTTCCAAATTCTACTCATCTTTTTCTCTTAGAGTACTCTTTTTCTTCCCCTAAAAGCTGCATCCACAAAGTTTCCCAGAACATAAGCATATAAGAAGCCCAAGTATAGATGGATAATGCACATTGTGCAACAATGTGTATGTTAGGACGCATGTAAAAATTGATGATAGATGAATATACATAGAACGTGACCATTTAACAAAACAACTGGTACATCTAGATAGCCTGGCCATTATGCTCGCTGTGTTAAGGACGTACTATTAAAAATAGGAAGGATTTGCCTTAAAATATAATTAACTCTTAATCACTTGATGTGCTGAAATAGATAGAATGTGCCCATTGCTTGCTAGGAATTCTATGGAGGAAGTCTCTGAATTTGTTTGGAATGGCTACTACCAAACAAAAGTCTCCACTAGGCTTTACATTCAAGAAAATAATTGGTTAAAAGGCCTGTAGTTCTTGGGACCCAGGAGTTCTAAATTTTTGAGGTCAAGGTACTGAAGGCCAATGGCAGAACAAACATTAAGGGAGCGAGAAAGAAGGAGTTCTAACTTGTCATTTTCCCACCTGGAAACCAAGGGCAGAACATGATTGTAGTGGGGACAGATCTCAGTCAGGAAGTCAGGACCTCAAAGTCAGACTTTTAAGCAAGTGTTCAGCAATAGTAACAGGCAGAAAGGAATCTAAAGGGAAAATCATGTCACCAGGGGTCAAGGGGACTGCCATATCCAGATATCCTGCCCCAATAACTCTTTCAGGAAAGGAAGTTTTCTCAGGGTATGACTGTCTGAGAGCGTGCAAGTAAGAATAGATAAAGGTGAATACCTGAACAGGACTGGTTAGGGCATAGAGGTGGTGGCACTAAGGGCAGATCTGACTATCAGTTCTGGGCTCTTCATCTATTATTATCCCTTACTTCTTCCCCCCCACCACACACACCCCACATTGCTTTTAAATAAAACTACATAACTATTTTAGTCAGGAAAGCTCTTGGACAAGAAAATACATCATGTACCTTCTTACATTTGATATTTTGACCTTGATTATTTTTGCAGCTCTAAAGAGCTATATCTATATCGACACCAACTATTCAAACATTAATATGCATATGTCGGAGTCATGAAAATATTTGGAAACATACTGTAAGTTATAAATTGCCCTTAAAACATTTTGCAAAATTTGCCTGAACTTAATACAGCACACATTTATACAGTGCAGTGTTATACTCCTGAACCAGGACTGAAAGCCATTAGAATCAAGAGTGGATTTAAAATTTTGCATTTTGTTTATAGGGTAGCTATTATTTTAAGTTCTTTTCATGATGATAAGGAGGACACATAAACTTATCTGCAGGAAACAGGCTACCCATTTCAAAATTCCTTCTCTCATCCCACAGAGCAATCATCTAAAGCCAAGATGCAGTTATGCAGAACACAGATGGAGTTTCACCCCATATTACAAATGCATTCATTTAAGCACATTCTGCAGGAGACTCCTAGAAGGTAAAACTATTATCCTTCCTATGATGAACATCAAAATTTTATTTTTTCATTTAACTCTTGATAGAATAGTATGAAATTCAATTGTGACAGAGATAGCTATTAAAATTTTTAACCTATTTTGTTTTTTGATATACTATGAATCTCTAGCAAGAGTGTCTTGAAAATTGAACTCAAGGTCAAAACTCTCGGGGTGAGGAAATAAAACGAGGAGGGTGAGGAGAAAAAGGAGTGGTCAATTTCAACGTCTAATGGGACAAATTCAGTTATACTGTAAATAAAGAAATCAGTAGCTTCACTCTGTAAGAATTTTTAAGCAGATTCTATATAAAATGTACGGAACACTGACACAGCAGAGGTCTAACTGGAAAAGTATTTATTCTTCATGGGGCAAGGAGATAGCTCGTATCTTAGTTATTTCCCCACTGATGACTTCAGGTTAGACTATTCAAGTAAAGCCTTCTATTGATTTGTTTAACTTTTAGAAGTTAGCATCTGGGAACAAGACCAAAACTGAAATGGAAAAAAAAAAGTTCTATTTCAGAAAGTTCTCAGACAAAATCAGAGGGGGAAAAAAAACATAACTTGAGTTGATGTATCTAGTATCTATAGTTTGGGGGGAAAAAACTTTTCCAGTAGAAAAAACACACATACAAAGATAAAAATATCTTTTTAAAATTGATGTTTAAAAATATACCATGGATTTATTATCTCAGGCTTTGTCTTTTCACATCAAAGTCTTCACATTTTTTGGATTGAGTTTAGCACTCTTTTGTGTGTACAGCAGGTAACAAAGAATAATTGCTCAAATAACTGTTTGCCTGATATATTGTCTATCGCCTGATATATAATAAGCATATAAGACATATTTGTTAAATCAGTGAGAATGAAAAAATGCTCATATATATGCAGGAAATAAATTGATATAAAAATGTTAGGTTTTTCTAGATGGCGTCTAAATTAACTAATATATTAAAGAAAAAAATAAAAAACTTTTCTGACTATGTGTTTCTTTGTGAACTAGTTAATACAAAGCATATGTGATTATATACCAGATGGGGCTAGAATGGAACATGGCAAGTACATATTGTGTTCTTGGTGCATAATATTTGAGCTCTACATACATATTTACTACCCAACATGTTCCTCTTCTCTTTTCAAAAAACTTCTTAGACTAAGAGTTTATACTTTTAATTCATTCATTCTAATGAGAAAGTATTTCTAATGAGAAAAAAATCATATCAGAGTTTAACTTTTAATTCATTCATTCATCGGTTTGAGAATCTGGCCCCATCACCATACTTCATCAACACAGTCTAGCTGTGGTCACCAATGGCCTAAATACAGATTCAGTGGATGCATTTTCCTCCTGATACTTCTTTACTTCTCTTTTGTACTAGACATTGACTATTCCCAGCTTTTGAATTAGTCTTTCCATGATTTTACTAAATGTTTGCCCTTTTTGTTTCCCTTATGTTTTATTATATGATTGGTCTGTATTTTCAGAAATTGCCTTCTCTTGCTCTATGTGCTGCTTTGGTGATGCATCTACAATTATGTTTTGAGCTGCTACCAAATAATAAAATCTTAAACCTATAACTATATCCAATGTCATCTTTAATTGTCTACTTAGCACTTCTAATAGATTACCTTAAAATCTATTCACATTTAACAAATCTAAAACAAAATTTATATTTTCTTTTTCACTTTTGAATTTCCTCCCATTTTTCTGCCTTAGATGTTGGCATCAACCACCCAATCACTCATCACACCACGGGAGTCGTCGTGGTATCTAAAATACTTCTCAACTGACCGACAATTTTAGTTAATGTCAATCCCCCCTCTTTGATCAATCCTCATTGCCTTGTCTTAGTTCGCACCTTCTCCTTCTTACCTGCAATGTTGCCACAGCCTCCTCACTGGACTGGGCCTTCTGTCCATCTCAAACTCACCGTGAACACCTGTGCCATCATACTGGGGCTAGTCACAATTCAAACTAAGTCATCTTTCTGCTTTAAACATTTTTTAAAACTCCAGATTTATTTTAAGTATGAGATGGAATTTGAGTTTCTTAACAAAGTATATACGACTGAAAAAGCTGGCACTTCTCTGCTATGATTTTCTCTAAATGTTATGCTCCAGCAATGTGAAACTACATATAGCTGTTCAAGTACAAGGTGCTGTATCATACCTCTGTGCCCTTAAATATGATATTTCATCTGCCTGTAATATCATCTCCTTTATTCTTCACCTATCACCTCCTATTTGCCTTTTAAAATTCAGTTCAGGTGGGGCACCTGGGTGGCTCCTTCAGTTAAGCATCTGACTTTTTGTTTCATTTCTGGTCATGATCTCACTGTTTGTGGGATCGAACTCCACATCAGGCTCTGCGCTGGCAGTGTGGAGCCTGCTTGGGATTCTCTCTCCCTCAATTTCTCTGCCCCTCCCTCACTTGTGCTACCTCTGTCTCTCTCAAAATAAATAAATAAAGCTTTAAAAACTGCTTAAAAATAATAATATTCTGTTCATGTCTCATATATTATATGCATTTTTTTACTAAGTCCAGCTCCACCCCACCATAACCCTTCACTTCGACGGAGTCAAATGAACCTCCAATGTATTCCAAACACATTTTTGTGTGAATATTTCTGTCAGATACTCATTATATTATACAGATATTATCTCCTTATATTCATCTTTGCCTAATAAGAATGCCCACTCCAAGAAAACATGGATAAATGGAATTTTGTTTATTTTTGTATACCTTATTTAGTAGTTTTATATACTTAGTATACTATGTGATATATAGTAGATACTCCACAACTTTTTAATTGGACTGAATTGTACCACATAATATTGGAGAAACCAAGGAGGTCAAGAGAACACTCCTGGGTGTGACCTATTGTGATTGGCTCACAAATAACCTGAGAGGCGTTAGTGTGCGATAGTTAAGAATGGACTATATATTTAGACTGACTTGGGATGGAGTCCTAGTTCACTTGCTCTGTAAATGGAGGGAAAGCACATCATAGTTCAAGACTTTAGTTTTCTCATTTTTAAACTAGACATAACAATAATAATAATAATAATAGTAGTAGTAGTAGTAGTAGTAGTAGTAACACTTACCTTATAAGCAGAGATGGGTCCAGATCTTTTGGTGTGTTAATATATCATTATTACATAACGATAATAATAATAATAATAATAATAATAATAATAATAATAATAGTAACACTTACCTTATAAGCAGAAGTGGGTCCAGATCTTTTGGTGTTAATATATCATTATTACATAACGATAATAATAATAATAATAATAGTAAAACTTACCTTATAAGCAGAGGTGGGTCCAGATCTTCACTTACCTTATAAGCAGAGGTGGGTCCAGATCTTTTGGGCCTGAAGTTTAAGCATTTGGGAGTCTTCCTTTAAGAAAAGGAATACAAAAGTATAAATAAAGAATTAAATACAAAAATAAGTGTATTTCTTTCTTTTTAATGTTTATTTATTTTGAGAGAGAAAGAGTGAGAGTGGGGGAGGGGCTGAGAGAGAGGGAGACACAGAATCCTAAGCAGGCTCCAGGCTCTGAGCTGTCAGCGCAGGCTCCAGGCTCTGAGCTGTCAGCACAGAGTCCGATGCAGGGCTTGAACTCAGGAACCGGGAGATCATGACCTGAGCCAAAGTCAGACACTTAACTGACTGAGCCACCCAGGTGCCCCAAAAAATAAATGTGTATCTAATGAGAAAAAAAAAATCATATCTGAGTATACATTTTAAAACCTGATATTTTATTAACATTTCAGAAAAATAATAGAATATTTTTTTAATTAACTGCCTTACTTACTTCTATAGTATTTTTCCTTCAGTGTTTGGGTCCATATATTTTTATTATTTCTTAAGGTAACCATTATTTTGTAATGTTATACAGAGAGAAGATAGAAAAACAATTTAGTTCTTATTCTGACACAGTTTATCACTTTTTGTATTATCAATGATTTAGGGTTTTTTTTTTCAAATTCATCATTTTCACAGGGTAAACATGATTGGTTTTGTCAAATATAGGATAACCGCTATCAAATTTTTATATGGTCTATGACCTTTGGAAGAATTTTCTACAGATCATCGTGTGGATTTGTACATTTCCAACTTTGTTCCTTCCCCACTATCTCCATAGCCTAGTGTCTGCTCCACGGTCTTCCTGTCATGTTGCTGCATGAGTTGGGCAGTAAGAGTATTTCTGGAAGCCATTTCTCCTTCAGAATAGCCAGTTACCAATAGTTTATACAGAGAAGGCACTGCAAACCAGATGGATATTCAGCTCAACTTCTCATCTAGATCACTAGACAAGAATGCTCAGGCCTCTCTATCACCACCAGACATCCAGGCTTCTTCGACAGAGACACATTTTGTTGGAAAGAAAAAAAAAGTCTCTCATCAGATAGCTGTTAAAATATTTTACTTTTTGCAAAATTTCCCCAAATTTTGACTATATAACACAGATAGTGTCCGGGCCTCTCCTCAAGCTTTGGACAAAAATCTATTCAAGTAAATCTCAGAAAGTCAGATTCATAGTAAAGGTTGCTGTTGATAGGATCTAACCTACACAATAAAAATAAAACTGAATAGTGTTGGGCCTATTGTGCTGATACAATAAGGATCGACTGGATATAAATTATTTTTAATGATTTATACACAGCGGATCTACAAGCTACAAGCTCAACAAGCTCACTTAGATCTTTAAAAGAATCCTGCTCAGATTAATATATTGTGCCTTAATATGTTCTGTGGAGTTAATGAAGAGTGGATGATTAAAAAAACTATAGCTCCAGTGAGTTTAAATTATTCATTGAAGAACTGAAAAATAAAAGTCGAGAAAATAAAATAATAGTTGGAAAAATTATCTGTGGCTCATGAGAGTTTCTTTATTCATGTATATGTTTGTGAACAAGTATTCCACCGTATCAACTTATCAAAAATATATTATTATAATGCAGACCACACTATCAGTGCTTTTGCAAGGTCACGGACAAAGACACATTTTTATCTGAAATCTTTCTGGTGATCATGGAATCAGGGTAAGGGTACTTTGATTATGTTAGTGGCTACTGGAATACACTTCATTAAAAGGTTGATGCATGTCCACTGTGAATACGTATGACTCTACATGACACCTGCTAAAGGGGAAGGATTTCCCCAGATTGTTAATCAGGCACTTTCCTAAACAATCCTGGGGACACAGCCTCTCTAAATCCAATTTGCCTATGAAGTCAAGGCATGTTACAATAGATATCAGTGAAGAATGAGAAATTAAATAGCTGGATTGAGAAGGGGAAATCATCACGTCAAAGCTTTCCACAGTAGCAATGGTGAGAGCCAGAATAAAGCCCTAACTCTCAGTGTTGGCCTGACAATCTTCAGCAGTTTCCCTCAGGATGAAGTATAAGGAAATGATTGTTTTTCTAGTTTTTTCTGTCACATTGTCCTCACACCAGATTGCTAGTCTGGATACAAATGAAATTCTAGGGGCTCCTGAGTGGCTCAGTGGGTTAAGCATCCAACTTTGGCTCAGGTCATGATCTCACAGCTCGTGCGTTCAAGCCCCGCATCGGACTCTGAGCTGTCGAGCCTGCTTCGGATTCTGTGTCTCCCTCTCTCTCTGCCCCTAACCCACTTGCATCTGTCTCTGTTTCTCTCAAAAATAAATAAACATTAAAAAAAATGAAATTCTAGGCTGAAAGTCATTTCCTTGAAGATATTATTCTAATAGCTTCTGGCTTTCAGTGTTGTCAGCAAAAGGTTAATATTATTCTGATTTTCATTACTATATGTTTGTAAATTTTGATTTTGATTTTCTTTCTCTTGATTGTTAGCTATTATTTTCTTAATTACAGAATTCTTTGAACTTGTTGTACATCTCTATTCACTCTCCTGGGCATCTGATAAATACTAGAAATCTCTTTGTTCAGAAATAATCTAAAATATTATATTATTTTGTTTAAAAAATGTTTCCCTCATATTTCGTTGGCTTTCTCTGTCTTAAATTGCTTGAAGAGAAATGTTGGATCCTCCATATTGATGTTCTGAATAATTTTTTTCTGATAATTTTCCTTTACTTTTTTGTTTCTCTTTCTGTGTTTCTTTTTACTGTATTTTCTAACAGTTTTTAATATGCATTTTAAAAATAGCTATCATATATTTTTAATATATATTTTTGAAGATTTATTTATTTTTGAGAGGCAGAGAGCGCAAGCAGGGCAGGGCCAGAGAGAGAGGGGGACAGAAGATCTGAAGCGGGCTCTATGCTAGCAGGAACGAGCCTGATGTGGGGCTGGAACTCACAAACCGTGAGATCATTACCTGGGCTGAAGTCAGGTGCTCAACTGATGGAGCCACCCAGGTTCCCCAATAGCTATCATGTTTTTAATTTCAAAGAGTTTGTTTCCATTACTATTACGGGCCCTTTTGTACATCTTTTGACATTGTTTATTTAAGTTTATTTATTTATTTTGAGAGACAGAGAACATGAGGAAGGGGCAGAAAGAGACAAAGAGAATCCCAAGCAAGCTTCACGCTGTCAGCATAGAAACCAACGCAGGATTTGATCTCACAAATCATGAGATTATGACCTGATCCAATTTGGAATGCTTAACTGACTGAGCACCCAGGTGCCCCAACATTGCTTTTTTAATGAATGTAATGTCTCTTCGTATTACACTGAAAGTTTCCATTTTTTTCTTCTGTTTCTTACATTATATCTGTTTTCACTGTGCTTTTCAAAAAAACGTGCTTATTGAGCCAAGGAGTTTGGCAGAGTAGGAAGGATATGTGTTGTAAATCTGGGCAGAGAGGCAAGATCTGGTCATCTAGGCTTTCCGAGTCTCTCCTTCCCATTCGATTTCTCTGAAGAATAAGCTTCTGCTGTTTGACCTGTATACATACAGCACGTGTATGTGGAGTTGGAAGGGGAGCTCACTGCTCCAATATTTCAGTGTATTCTCCTAGTTTTTACTTTATGCTGCCTATCAGTTCGAAGGTCAGGTTTTTTGTTGTTGTTCGGTTTGGGTTTTTAGGTTTCGGCAAGGTAAATGGTCACTCCTCTCCTCTCCTTTCTTCCTGTGTTTTAATTGTAGCTTCCTTTACCCTGTTAAATTCCTTTCTGCTCCTGTGTCTCTGCCTTTCATGACTCTGTTGAAAACTTCCATCTGCTATTCTCTTTATGCTTCCCTCTTAATACCTTTAAAGCTTTAAGTTTAGTGTCGGTGGGTCTTGGGCAGGAGAGGATGAAAAATACACACAAATGTAGTTATTTAAAAAAAAAATCAAGTTAGCTACAATTTTTAAAGTATACTCTTAAATATTGAGATGTTTTTGATAGATAGAAAGGACTTCGTATTTTCCTTATTTTTTTTTAGAAGTTAGAAGTAATGTGTTAGATGAGGCAGATAGTACACATTCTGAGAGGAATAAATCCCTAAGTATTTCTAGGAATATGCACTCAACTGCAAGCCTCCCTTTCCATATGCTGTCATTTATATATAGAAGCACAAACGCCATACATTTGAAATGGCCAGATGGCAGTTCTCTTCATTACTGAAATGAAACAGGGAATACAAGAGTTCCCTGGTGAAAACATACTGCAGTATTTTGTTTTAAAACATATAGTTTGGAATTGAACATAAGCTTGCTTCCAACCTTTTTTTTTTAAATGTTCGTTCTCCTTTTTAGAACTACGCTGACAACAAAAGAAATGCATTGAATTCAGAACCTGATTTTTTTAAGTTAAAAGTGAAAAAGCTAAACAATATTAGCATAAACATTTGCAACTGTTACCTAAGAGAATTCTGATAGCTGCCTCAACTCTCTGTGTGAAATTATTCTTGCATGACATTTGTAATTGTTTCTGTCAGGAAAATGGAAACCTTGCAGATATTTACTAATGTGCCTTGGAGTGCATGTAACCTTGGAGATTTGTGTAATGTACCTTTGGAAATGGAAATTCTACAGATAGTTCATAAAGTAAGTCTTCTGACTCATGATAGCTAAATTCTTCTTGAGGCAATATCTGTCCTTGGTGAAATCTATTTTGTCACCATTTTATTCATAAACAACAAACGAAACTGGATGGTTCAAATACAACAAGATATGTTTATCAGATAACTTCATGCAGATCATGAAGTTAAGGTTTTGTACTTACAAGTGCCCTTTTTAACTCTATAAATAGAGTCATAAATGAAGTGTGACTCCATCTACCATTTCTACATAAATGGTAATGCAATTACATTGAAGACAACTTAGGCCAAAGTTATATGGGGGACTCTGCTTTAATGATACGAATAAAACTCACATAAAGGCTTTCTACAGTGGAACCTGGGTGGCTCTGTCGATTAAGCATCTGAATCTTGATTTTGGCTCAGGTCATGATCCCAGGGTTAAGCTATCAAGCCCTGCATCAGGCTACATGCTGAGTGTGGAGCCTGCTTAAGATTCTCTCTCTCTCTCTCTCTCTCTCTCTCTCTCTGTCTCTCTGCCCCTCTCACCCACTTGTGCTCTCTCTCTTTCTAAAATAAAAATACATACATACATACATACATACATACATACATACATACATACATTTATAAAGGAAATAATGGGAGGGCGTCTGGGTGGCTCAGTCAGTTAAGCAACCAACTTCGGCTCAGGTCATGATCTCATGGGTTCAAGCCCTGGGTTCAAGGGCTTCTTCGTGGGTTCAAGCCCTGCATTGGGCTCTGTACTGACAGCTCAGAGCCTGGAGCCTGTTTCAGAATCTGTGTCTCCTCTCTCTGCTTCCTCCCTGCTCGCGGCTCATGCCCTCTCTCTCTCCTTTTCTCATAAAAATGAATACATGTTAAAGACAATGAAAAGAAAAAGAAATAATGGGAGGAATGATGTAGAAAAGCTCTAGAAAAGTAGAACACTACTGGTTTCTTGGCGGAAAAATCATCTTCTCACTTACCTAGACAAGCTACTCATTTTTTAAATCAAAATTCAACCTAATTAATAAAAAATTGAACAGAGTACATACTTTTTTGTTTGTTTCAAGTTTTTATTTAAAATTCTAGTTAGTTAACATATAGTGTAATACTAGTTAAAGAGTAGAATTTAGTGATTCATCACTTACATATAATACTCATATATGTAATATGAGTATTACATATAATACTCAGCATGAACTTTTATTAAAGAATTTATTTTAGCTTCTTTGAGTTTTAATATGTATGTTAGAATTTTAGTTATCTTGGAAAGAGAAATATGATTACAGTTGCCACAGGGATGTTACAGTTAATATGTATTTTGTCAAAGGTTACTGTCATGTTCCTCAAAGCTCTAGAACATAGCTTTGGTCTTGGAAGAGACCAGAAGGATAACTGAAGTGAGTATCCAACTCTCCCCAAAGTTTAGCCACAAAAGGCAATCTATTCCCTAAATGCTTGTTCCTTCAAATTTTGAAGTTCTATGGTTCCTCATTGCAAACATCCCTTCTTATGAACATAAATATGAAATTAAACATACATTCTGAACAAATAAAGCTTGTTCCTCTGGCTTCCCATTCTGTTTTTCATTTTGGAAAACAGTGAATAGATAGATTTAAACTCAAGTATTTGAAGCATCTACAACATTTTCATCAGTAGGTGATTTGACTTCAACGGATCCAAAAAGCAACAAAAATTTTTGGTATAGATTATGTAAAATTTCTGTATATTTTAATCACTAAGGAAGTGATTCTTCATTACCACTACTTTAGAAAATAGAGGTAAGTTTTATTTAAAGGAAATATATCACTTGAAAAGACAGTAATTTTGTTTATTTTTTCTATGTAAGTCATTTCAGATATTTTTTCTTACTAGCGCAAACAAAACAGGTGATTCTTTGTTTCTCTAGTCACATAAACCTCCCTTCATCCCTTATAACTCCAACGGCATGTAAACCAAGTAAAAAGCAGAGCTATTAAAAAAAAAAGTTCTGTAGTTTCCAGAGTTTAAGAAAAAAAATGGAAGTAATTGCAGTTTCTCATTTGTGCGCTTAAAAGCAAAAATATATAGATGGATGGATGGATGGATGGATAGATGGACGGACAGATAGATATACAATAGATGATGATGATAGATACAAACATACATACATATTTACATATGTAGAACATCCATACATAACAAGAATACTCAGTATTTTAATATGATCATAGCTCAGTCTCTTTTTAAAGTTAAGACTATATTTAGGGGCACCTGGGTGGCTCAGTAAATTAAGGGTCAGGCTCTGGATTTCAGCTCAGGTCATGATCTCACAGTTGGTGAGTTTTAGCTCCACATTGGAGCCTCCTTGGGATTCTCGTTCTCTCTCTCTGCCCCCCTCCCCCAACTCACATGCTCTCTTTCTCTCAAAATAAATAAATAAACTTTAAAAAAAGAATATATTTAAAGCAGTCTAATCTCTGTAGTTTTACTTTTTTTAAAGGAGCTTAAATATTAGAAACAATACAGTTTTGTTGTCTGAATATTGTTCCCAGGCTGCCCCTCCCCATCTTGGCACCTGGACTATTTCATTATTATACCACAATGGTCCTGCCTGAAGAGGCACGTGAACTTACACTTCACCATGGACCTCCTCCTGGCAGCAATAGTTCCCTCAGCCTAAAACTGCCAACCCAGGAACAGATGCTTCAATAATTAATAGTGTGATTTTATTTGTAATTAATAATTACAATAATTCAATAACCACGCACAAAAAACAATTATCCTTCTGCTCATTTCCCCATTATTTGCAGACTGCAAAGAAACACGCCGATTAAACAAGTAAAAGAAACACACTATTTTCAAAAAGCATTTTTAAAAAGTTTAAAAAGGAAACCATCATTTGGGGCTGGTGTCCTGCAATGTTTTTGTCTTTTGAGATACGGCGCGGGGGAACAGAGAGAAGTTTCTTTCTGAGTGGAAATAAATAGCTGGACTCGGAAGAAAAACAACAAAGAAACTTTCGGAATATAATTACTGACTTACAACAAGTAAGTTGTACTGTAATTATTTCTCATACACATACCACTGTACTTACTGAATTGCAGTCCTTTGTAGTCATTTTAGTTCTTAATGAAAGAAGATATAAATAGTTCCTGACATCATCGTCTTCAAAGTTATTTTCTAAACTCACTTAAAAATTCTGATTTAACAAAATAATAAAATAGTTTTTGTTGCAGGCAGAAACTATCTTCACCATTAGTGTATAATCTGATGGTTTCATTTCTATTAATTTCTAATGATCTATGTGTGGGGGGCAGTGTATATAACTCACAAGGGATTAAGACAAAATTTCAAAAGCAACTATATTTTTTGCCTAAAAAATCTTGATGACATCATTTATTTTGACAGAATAGTTACTCAAATTATTTCGAATTGTATCTTTGGACTATAAAGTTTTCTCAATAGCAGAGCTCTTGACAGTTGGGATGGAAAAATTATTTGTTGTAGAAGCTGTCCCGTGTACCGTAGGATGTTTGCCCTCATCTCTGGACTTTACCCAGTAGATATTAGTTGTACCCCATTGCCTTGTTCATGACCATCAGAAATGTCTCCACACATTGACATCTGTCCCCTATGGGGCAATGTCCCCCTAGATGAGAACCATGGGACTACAGCATTTTCTTTTCCATTATCATGGGGGTAATTCTACTTTGAGAGAAGACTCATCTGTGGGGCTAGAGTCTCCTCTTCTGTTGTTTTTATTTTCTAACTTTATACCCATCAGTTGTGACATCTACTGCTCTTGAGTTGGCTTCCAGTGGCAATCTTTGCCCCTTGCTTTCTCTTCCTCTTACCCATTAATTTTGTAATTATATATGTTCAGTGAACCAAATATCAAATGACAGAAATTATCCCCATAGATCCTTAGAGGTTATAACAATGGTAGTAAAAACAACTCTCTGTATATCATGTTGAAATTTATTCAACTATCTATGCATTTCTATATCTCAATAGGCAGAATATATTTATAGAATTTATGAGCAAAATCTTATTATCAATAATAAAATACAATAAAACAAATAAAAATCAGCATACTGACCATTAACAGTAACTTCCAGGTTAAAATATTTTTCCAGTATCACAACTCCTATAAATTGATTATTTCATCAGAAGATTGTAAGTCCTCCAAGAAGCTAAGCCCAGGTCAAATTATCCATGATAGTATGTTCATTATATCCAGAATTTAAATATACTCAGTTATGAAAAGAGACAAAGAACTATTTCAGTGGCTTTTGTCTATATAAGTATCAGCTTCATTTTTCTGTTTTTCCATCTATGAAATTATAGGGTTTGTCATAGAATTAAATGAGGAAATATATATATATATATTTATATACATATATATATTTCTATATATATTTATATACATACATATATTTCTATATATATATATTGAGAGAGAGAGAGAGGAGAGGAAGAGGGAGAGTGAGATATATATACATACATATATATATATAGTGGTTAAAATAGTACCTGACACATAGTAAGTACTCAATAATTTCCCTTGATAATTTCTCCTACTCTAATTAATTGAAATGCCACCAATAAGTTAATAACACCAAAACTTTTTGAAGCTCAGAACATTCTATAGAATCCTGGCATATATGTCTGACTGCTTATTAGGCATCTTGTTCATTCATTCATTCATTCATTTATTCATTCATTCCTTTAAATATTGTTCTACATTTAAATATCTTTCAGACACTTCAAGTGTAATATTTCCTATCATAAAATTTAATCAAATATTACTCTTTCCCTATATTCTCTGGTTCTATCTATATCCTTGTTTTTAAAAATATTTATATAGGGTTCATTTTTAAAAAATATTCTATCTCCTTGATTTATTCCAGTTTATTCATTCTTCAGAAATCATTCCCCTGCCATAGAAGACATCTAGCTGGGGTTTCTAAAATATCTCCTAACTTGTTTTTCTGCTCTGATACAATCTTCACATTACTGTACACAGTGATCCTTCTAAAAGAAATAATCTGATGAAGTAACTTCTTACTTAAAATCCTTCAATGGCTTTCAGGACAATTTAAGATAAGATCACATAATCTTAGTATCCCATAGAAGGTTCTTTATGAACTGGCCTCTATTCTTTCCAACCTTATCTTTTGCTTCTTTTCACCTTGAAACCCCCGTTAGAGTCCTACTGAAATACTTGAAGTAGATAAATTCTACATAGTACACTCACAGCCCTAATTCTAATTCATGTGTCCTTCCATCTTCTTGGAATGCTTTGTTGCCCATATTCACTGCACTATTTTTTAATTCTTTATTGGATTAAACACCAATCTTGAGTGGCTCCATTTTACTTAGGACTTATCTCTTTATAATTGTTTACTATATTACATTTATTGTACATATTTATTTGTCCAACTCCTCCTTAGATAGTGCTTCTTCAGGCTGTTGTTATTTTTTTTTTCCTGTAGCCCCTAATGTCTCACATGTTTCTAACTATATCTGGGAATGAAGCTGTCTACAGTAATATTGTTAAAAGACTTTACACAAATCATTGTCAGTATAATGTAAAAAACAGCTATTTCCTTATTCAGAGAGGTCCAGATCCGAATTCCAGCTCTGCTACAGTATGACTTTACTAGCTTGCATGCTTTGTTAAGTGTATCATCTATTCTCAAGTTCTATTTCTTTGTTTGCAAAAGTATGACTAATTCTTGCTACATAGGATTGAGGTTAGACAAGAACAAGATAAAATATGTTAGACGTATGGTAGGTGTTCAAAAATTAGTGTTGATAATAATTGCTTTCATTTATAAATTTAACTCAAGTGTTGAGTAGGAGTTGCTATTTCTACAAAGATTTTTTTTAAATGTCATAAATTTTCCAAACTTATCAGAATGGTTCTAATTGAAGTGATCCTAAAAAATAAACATGTGGCTTGAAAAATTTATGGGAAGAAACGATTGTTCCAAGTATTAAAAATGAAAAAATGGGGGCACCTGGGTGGCTCAATTGGTTGAGTGTCCAACTTCGGATCAGGTCATGATCTCACAGCTTGTGAGTTTGAGTCCTGCATTGGGCTCTGTGCTGACAGCCTAGAGCCTGGAACCTACTTCAGATTCTGTGTCTCCCTCTCTCTCTGCCTGTCACCTGCTCGTGCTCTGTCTTTCGCTGTCTCTCAAAAAGTAAAATTTTAAAAATGTTAAAAAATAAAGTAAAATAAAATAAAATAAAATAAAATAATAAATAAAAATGAAAAAATGGCAACATATTCACTTTCCTGTACCTAATCCAACACTCTTTTTGCATGGTGGCAACAATAATGATGCCAAGAAATAAGCCAAAACATACAAAATAATCAAGAAGATTATGGGGAAAAGGAATTTATACCTAAAATCATAATTATTTAACTACATTCCACGTTTATAGTGTTCCTAGAGATACTAGCTAATAACAGTAGAATATACATATACAATTTAAAAATGAAGAAATACACGTCTTAGAAACTTTTTTGTTAAAAAGGAGTGTGTTCAAAAGTTTGTAGAACACTGAGATATATGGCCACCAGCAACATTTTACATAACACGTTGGAAGGAAATAGACCCTTTCATAGCCTGCAAATGATCAATACCCAATTTTTATAGAACATACTTTGAATGAGTGCAAAGACATGAAAGAAAGAAAGGAAGAACATACTTTGAGTGCAAAGACAAGAAAGAAAGAAAGAAAGAAAGAAAGAAAGAAAGAAAGAAAGAAAGAAAGAAAGAATAACATCAAGTAAGAATGATCTTTCAGATAAATACATTCAGGAGCAACTGATTGGGTTGAGAGCAATACAGAACACCAGTAAGTGAATTCAGACTTAATAGGAGACACTATCCCCACAGCCAAACTTCAGAAGGAAGAATTAGAGATGCTTACTAGAACATATTACATACCTGGGTTTTGTCATATATAGCTATATTATGAACTAAAAGTTGTAATAGATTAGGTTCTATCACCTCCAACCAATCCTGTGTACTTTCATCTAGTATGAATTTAAAAAATCCTCTAGATGGACTATGAAATGCTGACATTAGACCTGGTGCTAAGAGTCAAGATTCTGGAGCCCACACAGATTGGAAGAACAAATATTGTTAAAATGTCCATACTACCCAAATCAATCTAAACATTTAATGCAATCCTATCAAAATACCAACAGAAATTTTTCACAGAGCTAGAATAAACAATCCTAAAATTCATATGGAACTACAGAAGACCTCCAATAGTTGAAGCACTCTTAAAAAAGAAAAGCAAAGCTGGAGGCATCACAATTCCAGACTTCAAGTTATATTACAAAGCTGTAGTTATCAAAATAGTAGGTACTGGTACATAAATAGACACATAGATCAATGGAACAGAATAAAAAACCTAGAAATCGACACATATAGTGTCGATTAATCTTTGACAAAGAGAAAAGAATATCCAATGGGAAAAAGACAGTCTCTTCAACAGATCATGTTGGGACATGAAACATGCCAAACAATGAAACTGGACCACTTTCCTACCATACACAAAAATAAATTCTAAATGCATTAAAGACCTAAATGTGAGACGTGAGTCATAAAAATCATAGAGGAGAACACAGATAGTAAACTCTTTGACATCAGCTATAGCAACCTCCTTCTAGACATCTCTCTTGAGGCATGGGAAACAAAAGCAAATATAAACTATTGGGACTTCATTGGGATAAAAAATTTCTGCACAATGAAGGAAACAACCAACAAAAGTAAAAGGCAACGTACAGATATGGGAGAAGATATTTGCAAATGACGTATCTGATAAAGTGTTAGTATCCAAAATATATAAAGAACTTATTCAACACCCCAAAAATGAATAATCCAATTAAAATAGGCAAAAGGCATGAACAGACATTTTCCCAAAGACATACAGATGGCTAACAGACATATAAAAAGATGCTTACCATCACTTATCATCAGGGAAATAAAATTCAAAACCACAATGAAGTATCACCTTATACCTACAGAATGGCTAAAATCAACAACACAAGAAACAGCAGGTATTGGTGAAAATGCGGAGAGAAAGGAATCCTTGTGCACTGTTGGTGGGAATGCCACTGTGAAAAACAATATGGGGCTTCCACAAAAAGTTAAAAATAGAACTACCCTAAGATCCAGCAATTGCCCCACTAAGTATTTGCCTAAGGAATACAAAAACACAAATTCAAAGGAATACATGCACCCCAATTTTTATAGCAGCATTATAACTACAATAGCCAAATTATGGAAACAATCCAATTACATCTTCTTTATCCATTCATCAGTTGATGGACAGTTGGGCTGTTTCCATAATTTGGCTATTGTAGATAATGCTTCTATAAACATATAAGATATATATGAAAGATATATGTGTCTCTCTCATATATACATACATATACATACATATATGAGAGAGAGGCAAACCAAGAAACACACTCTTAATTATAGAGAACAAACTGAGGGTTACCAGAGGGGAGGTGGGTGGTGGGATGGGTTAAATACGTGATGGGGATTAAGGAGGCCACTTCCTGGGATTAGCACTGGGTTTGCATAGAGTATTGAATCGCTCTATATTGTACACCTGAAACTAATATATTACACTGTATGCTAACTGGAATTTAAATAAAAACTAAAAAAAGATTCTATATCTCAAATTACAACACAATACAGTGAGCAGAAGGCTTTCTAGAATTTCCATACCACGAGTCAAACTTAACTAAGCACTTTGACAATACATGAACATAGACACATAGAGAAGGGTCAACAAGATTTAAGTGAATGAATGTATTATTTATGTGTTAATTATCTTGTTTGCCTTTAACTTCGGTGTTTTTATACTTTATACATATAAGATATAAAGTGATATATATAAGGTGAATTTAATCATGATCAAGTAATTTTTTTCACAAATAGCATGTTATCCCATTTATTATAGAGATTTGCCATATTTATTTTCCATGATATCTCTAAAAGTCTCAGTGTCCTTTTGTTATATTTTCAAGAGTAAATGTTAGCGTATAAACCACATACAGGTCCAACTTTGCAATATTCTATTCAGTAATTATTTTCTAAGAAATCACATGTGATGACATTGCAAAAATGGCACAAAATCTTCCTATCCCTATGTTCATGTCCTTTGCAGTGTGACAGTTTTTCCTATCTAGAGGTGAGGTCTATTTCTCCACCCCTTAAATTCTGACCTGTCCATGTGACTTGCTTTGGTCACTGAGATATTAGCAATTGTGATGTAAGCAGTGGCATACAAAATACTTGTGCAATGGCACCACCCTCTTTCATTGCCCACGTTCTTAAAACTATCATGTGAATAATGTCAAACTAGCCTACAGGTGTGGATAAGAGACCGGATGGAAGAGAATTAAGATGCCTTGACTCATAGCCTTGCCAGTCACTGGACACAGTGAGGTCACCCTATATCATTCAAATACCAGCCATTTACCAGCTGATCATGAATACGTGAGACAGCACAGCCCAGCACCCAGGATGGGTCAGGTCAGAAGCAGAGAGCCAACAAAAGAATACTGAAGTAAATGAATGGTATTTTTTTGGCCACTAAGTTTGGGGTAGTTTCGTTTGCAAATTTTAAATGTTACACAATGAATCGTGTCATAAATCAAAAACAAAACACCTTGATACGTTAATTTTGTTCTGACAAAGAAGGCTTTTAATGTAATATGTAACACAATAAAAATGATGATGTAAGCACGTTCAAGATGGAAAATAAATTTTCAACCTTGATATTACTCATTCTTAACTGCTCCATCAAATTCCAGATAAAGTAATACTGTTAATGAAGACTACTTTGATTCCTTTTTCTGAAGATAATTTATATCTATTTTGTTCTTCCATAGTGTTTTTACCGTATTTCCTTAAGACTATTAACTTACCACTTTACTGTGTGTTTTTTTTTTATATGTGTGTATTCTTATCTCCTCTAGAGACAAGTTATTTTAAACTAGATAAGGGTAAGATTTTTTTTTTTTTGCTTTTCACCCTAATTCTTGTTGTGAGTAACACAGTGCTTGGCACATAAAATTATTGAGCCTTATTACCTCTAGAAATTCTATTATTATTATTATTATTATTATTATTATTATTATTATTTATTATTGATGTGTGGTCTAATTTCAGTACCATGATTCAAAACTTATTCTTTGAAGTAAATTTGTATGGAATACCTCCCATAAGGGGCATTTCCTAGACTTTACTTGAATAAATATTGAAACCTTGATATAAACTAAAGATAAACACTGGGGAGTATCTTGTGAAGGTCTTGTTTACCCAACTTTTGTGATAGGTGTGCTCAATGCTACACGGGTATTGTTTCATTCAGACCCTCTCATATGTGTATATGAACTTATGTATATACACATATCTATAAACATCTAAATTTCCCATCTGTATCTATATTAAAATAACATGAGTTCACACTCATGTCTTCAACTTTAACCCATTAACACCCATGGATCATTCTATTCTCTTGCTTATCTGTAAACTCTCACTGGGAAAGTTAAGAATGCTGGCTCACATTGCTTAAGTTTTCAGTTCCAGTCTACTTACGTAGTGGTATCAAAATCGTTAACCCATATGCCCTTGGGATACTTTATCAGCTAGAGCAAAGTGCGTATGTTCAGTTCCCTTTGCTTTTAACTTACAGACTCAATTCATTTCTAAGATTACTGGGGTCAGCACCTTTCTTCCACCTACTTCAGTGAGGTGTTTCATACATTTGTAATACAGTTAAATTCTCTTGTCACAGTCTATATTCTTTACTGGGATTCCCTGAACTCCTAAATGATTCTTTTAAATTTGCATACATTAAGTTTCACTCTTTGTGCTATAAATTTCCATGAGTCTAACAAATGTATAATGTCATATTTCACGGTTACAATATCATGGAGAACAGTTTCACCAGCCTAAAAAATCTCTTGTGCTTCACCTACTCATCTTTCCCACAATCACCCAAAGCCCTGGCATCTACTGAAATTCTTTGCTATCTCTATAGTCTTAACTTCCAGAAAGTCCTATGAATACAGTCATATACTATGTAGACTTTTTAGACCGGCTTCTTTTGTTTTTGTTTTTTTACATAGTTAAGTCAAATTTATTTCATGAATGTAATGACTATTTTATTTTTAATTATAATTTTTTATTTTATTTTAACTCCAGTATAGTTAATTTATAGTATTATGTTAGTTTCAGGTGTACAATATAGTGATTTGACAATTCTATATATGATTTGACAATTCTATACAATACTCAGTACTCATCAAGATCAGTGTAATCTTTTTTTTTAATTTTTATTTATTTTTGAGAAATAGAGTAGGAGTGGGGAAGGGACTGGGAAAAAGAGAGACACAGAATCCAAAGTAGACCCCAGGCTGGGAGCTGTCAGCACAGAGCCGGAGGCGGGACTAGAAATCAGGAACCACAAGATCATGACCTGAGCCAAAGTCAGAAGCTTAATCAACTGAGCCATCCTGATGCCCCAAGATAAGTGTACTCTTAATCCCCTTCATCTATTTCACCCATCCCCCCACCTATCTCCCCTCTGCTAACCATCTGTTTTCTATAGTTAAGAGTCTATTTTTTGGTTTGTCTCCCTTTTTCCCCCTTTATTCATTTGTTTTGTTTCTTAAATTCCACACATGAGTGGGGCTTCTTATATAGCAATTTAAACTAAATCTATCTCCTGTCTTTTTGTGTTTGATGCTTTTTTAAATTAATAAACTTTATTTTTTAGAGCAGTTTTAGAAACCTAAAAGAAAAATTGAACAGAATGCGGAGTTCCCATATACTTCCTTTGAACACATTAGTGTAGTACATCTATACAATTGATGAACCAACATTGACACATTATTATTAACCAAAGGCTCTAGTTTACATTGGGGCTTACTCTTTGTGTTGTAATGTAATATGAGTTTTAACAAATGATTCGTGTCATGTATCCACCATTACACTATTGTACAAAATAGTTTCACTGGTTTAAAAATCCTTTGAGCTTCCCCCTAGTCTTCCTCTCTCCCACTATGCTAAACCCTTGGTAGTCATTGATCTCACTGTCTTTTTAGGTTTACTTTGTGTTTTTTATATAATTGGAATAATATAGCATGTAGACTGTTTAGACTCTCTTCTTTCACTTAGCAATATGCATTTGCGGTTCTTCCACGTGTTTCCTGGCTGGAGAGTTCATTTCATTGTATTTTATAATAATATTGTATTATGTGGACATATAATTTGTTTAATTATTCATCTATTGAAGGAAATCTTCCGATTTTTTCAGTCATGAATAAAGTGTCTAAAGATACTGATGTGTAGCGTTTAGTGGTGACATAAATTTTCAACTCATTTGGGTAAATATCAAGGAGCACAAACTAAGAATATGGTTTGGGTTTTGTTTTTTGTTTGTCTGTTTGTTTGTTTTTATACAAAAATGTCTATGCTGTCTTCTAGAGAGGCTCTTTGTGTATTTCAAAAAGTGGTTTTCAATTTTAGTACATTCAAAATATCAATTTTTTCAAATGGAATATTCTTTTGGTGTTGTATCTACAAACTCATTGTCAAATCCAAAATTAAGGAACTTCCTTCCCATGTGTACTTTGCGGAGTGTTTTTATTATTGTGGGTGTTGGGTTTTGTAGAATTATTTTTTGGCATCAATTAAGATGATTTTTTAAGCCATTGTGGATCACATTAATTGATATTCGAATGTTGAAACCAGTCTTATATGCCTTAAATAAATCCCACTAGGGGTAGAGTATAATCTTCACACATTATTGGACTTGATTTGTTAATATTTTTTTGAGGATTTTTGCCTCGATGTTTTTTGAGAAATTTTGTTTTGCAGTTTTCCTTTCTTATAATGTCTTTATCTCACTTGGTATTAGGTTTATGCTGACCTAATTGAACAAGTTGGACAGTGGTTCTCTGCTTCCATTTTCTGGGTAAAATTATAGAGAATTGGTATAACTTCTTCTTTATATGTTTGATAAAACTCATCAGGAAAACTATCTGTACCTGATGTTTTCTCTTTTGGAAGTTATTAATTATTGACTCAGTTTTTTAATAGATATAGGCCTTTTCAAATTATGCATTTCTCCTTAAGTGAGCTTTGGGAGTTTTTGGCTTTTTTTGTGTTTATCAGGGAATTGGTCCCTTTCCACTAAGTTATCAAATTTATGGCCATAAAGTTTTCATAACTTACCCTTATTATACTTTTAATATCAAAGGGATACATGGTGATATCCCTTTTTCATTTATGATTTTAGTAACTTTTGTCTTCTTTTTTTAAATTATTATTATTCTTTGTTAGCCTGGTTAGATTATTTCAAATCTCACTTATCTTTTCAAAGAAACTACTTTGATTTCATTGATTTTTTTTTCTATTGATTCCCTGGTTTTCAATTTAATTTATTTCTGGTCTAATTACTATTTCTCTTCTTCTGCTTGCTTTAGGCTTACATTGTTATTTTGTTTTATAGCTTCTTGATGTGCAAAGTTAGGTTATTGATTTGAGAACCTTCTTCTTTTCTAATATATGCATTCAATGCTATACATTTCCCTGTAAACACTACTTTTGCTGCATCCCACAAATTTTGACAGCTTGTAATTCACTTTAATTTGCCTCAAGTATTTTTAACTTCTTTTGAGATTTCTTCTTTGGCCCATGTCTTATTTAGGAGTTTGTTCAGTCCACATCAGAATTGAAATCAAAATTCTTTTTTTGCATTTTTATTCTGTGATTCACTTACATCAGAAAATTAAATTAAAAATTATGACTATCTTGATGGTTTGGATAAGGTTTCCATTTACTAGAGAAAGCTTTTTGTTTATTTATTTATGTTTATTTGGGGAAGAGGTAAAGATTAACAGTTCGATGTCTGACCGTCTATCTTTATCCTAGAGACTCCTTGATCAACTAGACATGTCCAAATGTTCCTGCTAGTTATTACTGTGACTCACCACACTTTATCTCCTAAGTTAAACTCTCCTAATTGTTCTTAAGAATCCTTTTCAGTGGGAATGTCATTATCCATCTATCTTGCTTAAAGAGAACAAACACCACAGTACTTTTAAGATACTGGTGTTTCATTCTTTGTGGTATTTCTCAATGTCTTTTTAATGAAGATATTTTCTGTGGCTTCCTGCAGGCAATAGTTGAGTGCTGGCAGAGAAAGTCACACGTAATACATCCATTCTAACATTTCTACCTCTCCACATAACATGAAGGAATCTGGCATTTTCGTTTTATTTAGCAAAGTCACACACTGGTCCACTTTTCAGTCAAGAAATTGTTAACAATCAATTACTCTCAGACCTTTGTGTTAACACATTGAATTTAGAATGTCTGATAGCTGCATCCATATCAGCAAATTGATCATATCTGAAACTGCACCTCTCCCCTTTATGTTCCCAGAACCACATGTATTCCACAGATCTGCAGCTAACCAATTTGAAAAATCTTGCAATTATGTATATTGCTGTGAAAACCTTTTCTTAATTTGCTTTATAAAGTGCTCCCTCCCTCACACGAAGCTCCTACTGGGATTTGACTCTATTTGTAAGTCTAGCAAGATGACATTTTGAGGGTGGACATCAGGATTGGATTCCTCTTGCCAGGTAACAGTCTCAGGTAGGTTTTTATTTTGTTTTAAAGGGTCTTAAAACAAGGCAGAAATATCTTCATTGTGCAGAGGAGGAGGTTAGCAATGGAGAGTCAGTGAAGTTTGTGGATCCAGGAGAATGTGAGTCATTTGAATCATCTGAATCTTCCCATATGTCTTTATTCCATTCCATTAGAATCCATGGAGTTATATTCTTTCTTAGCAACAACCTATCTTTCCATTAAGGAATCTGGTTAAGGTTTAACTAAAAAAAATATTGAATTCCAAAAATTCACAAAAGCAAATGTTGAATTTACTTTTTTGGCTACATTAATGCTTTGGCAGCAAATATTAAGATTCTTTATAATGCTTATACAAATTTCATGGTTCTCAGACTATGCCTTGATCTGAAAATTTTGGATTTTGCATATATCATTCCTTTTCTGGAAGCCCTCCTGCGTAATTAAAAGCATGAAATCAATCTCTCACTCTTATACAATTTATCTGAATAGCCTCTTGGTTCCCCTACAGCTTTGCTTTCAACAAGTATTTTATTCAGAGCAGTTACATGGAATTTATTTATTTTGTCACTGCATGCCATGTGATAAAGTCTCACGCTAGCTAAATTCTTACTGTCTTCAGGATTGACCCGAGCAGAAAACAAAGTGCAATCTTCCCATGAACGGAAGGTATGTTGCCTGCAACCATGTATAGTCCTACTTATGTATGCTCTGGGAACTTAGCTGCAACAAGAAAATTCACTTTGCCTAATTCATGCAAAAAAATAGGATTTGTTTTAAAAATTAGGAAAAGCTTGATAGATAAAAAGTTCACCGGGATAATCCTGATTCTCTTCCTCTGGAAACCGTTGTCAAGTCCCACCACAGAACTAGCCTTTTGAGGAAACTGCTGGTGCTGTGCTTTCCATCATCAAGCGGAAGATGAAAGGTGCTCATCTTTACAAAGCCACTTCTCAGCCACTTCTACTTCTGCCTCAGCAGGTCAATCAATCACACAACTCCTGACGTTCTTCTCATTCTTTATTACCATCTGTAGTGGCAACACTGGAGTTGCAGCACAAAGTCCTTGCCGCCAGTCAGTTAGTATGAATGAAATTGTATGAATGATTGGAAAAGTGTAAGTCACATATCCACCTTTAATTTGCTAGGGAACCTGAGAATTCAAATTCTGGTTTCTACGTCTGAGAGACAGAACCAATGGAAATTTCCCCAATTATGGAAATGCTATTCAAGAGGTGATCATTAATATGACAAATGTCAGTTACAATAACCAGCTACTACTGTTAGACTCACTCTTCCTGTTGTGCTTACCCATTATGATTTTTTTGAGCCACCTTTGCTTTTGCCTCATTTCCAGGGAAGCCTCTCACAGCTGGAAGTTTGTCTCCTTTCCTGTTCTCTTGAGTAAATCTAATGCATGATATTAGTATAAGCAAGGAATATAGGGAATACCAGCAAACAGCTATTAATAAGTGTGAAATAGAGTTTTATTCTCTGAATTTAGACTCTAATTTAGACTCAGTCATAAGACTGAGCATTGATGCTCTTTGGTTTTGAAAATTATCCCACCTTTAGAAAGGATTCCTTCTTTGGCCTTAGGCCAGAATTAATGGTGTGAAGAGAGCACAGCATTAAGAAAGAGCCCAGCTCCACAATGCTGGTGTTGGTCTCTACTTTTGCCAGCAGTGGGCCTACCACACCTATTATTAAAAGAAGTGCTAACGCAGCAGAGCAAGCAGCAACAGAGACAACATCAGCAGGAAAACCCCAACTGCCAGGAAGAGCATATAATTATCTCTGCCCTCTAGAGCACGATTTCTTAACCAAGGATTGTTGAAAAATACACACGCTGAGTCCCACTCTGTCCAAGGTACTGATTTGGTAGGTCTGAGCTAGTGTTTAGGCACCTATAATTTATAACCATACAAACAAATAAATGTTTCACATGAATCTGAGATATGATCTTTGTTTAAAAATACTGCTGTTAGGGGAGAAAAGATACCTTTTTTTGTGGAAAGAAGCATGAGAGGGCTGATATTCTCTATTTGGTTAATATCTACAGTGAAAGACAAAATTGGGAGTAATTAGTGTGCATGCCTTCAGTTGTAATCTGAGAAGAAACCTTATGTAGAATGGGAGGATGAGTGGGGCATAAATGGTCAGAAAGAATTAAAGCTCTAGGGGCACCTGGGTGGCTCAGTCACTTAAGCATCTGACTTCAGCTCAGGTCATGATCTCACAGTTGGTGGGTTCAAGCCCTGCATTGTACTCTCTGCTGTGAGTGAGGAGGCCACTTCGGATCCTCTGCCTCCCTCTCTCTCTGCCCGTCCCCCACTTGTTCTATCTCTCTCTCTCCCTCCCCCACCTCTAAAATAAATAAACATTTTAAAGAAAATAATTACAGCTCTTCTTCAGTATTCTGGCCACCAAAATACTGAAATGATCATAAAAGTATCCGAACTCTCACTACAGCAAACAGATAGTAACGTTTTTAAATATTTTAAGTTACAGAGTTTTGCTGTATATTCAACGTTTCTTCAGCTCAATTCTATTTGCTAATAATATTTCTTTGTAAGGTAGCCATTAAGTTGAATGGTTAATCTTCAGGTAGGAAATAGAATCTTTGGGCTATCTTTTCAGAAGATAGTTGATGGTACGTTTTATTTACCCATACGAGATATTTGCTTCCCATTACTTTGAACACAAACAATTCTACAAGATAAAATGTAGGAATAGGTCCATGGATGTGCAAACTCTAATAGAACATAAATTAGTATTTTGTATTTGATCATTTCTCCATTTAGTTATCTTCTCTTAGGTTGTAAATCTTAAATTAAGGTTGTAAATTAAATGAAAACTAGACAGATACTACTCCTCACACATTTCCTTGTAACAGCCTTTTTGGAAATTTAAAGAGAATCAGAAAGTTTTACTTTCCCAAGTATACCATCGTACATCCAGATATTAATTTTAGCCTCAAAGTTCCTGATCAAATTGATAAGATCTTTATAGGAAGAAAAACTATAGGGTTTTGAAACCTGAACGACAAAGACTGTGGCAGGCACAGATCTTAACCTCTATGTATTGAGGGCAGAGTTAAGTTGATTAGTTACCTGGGTTTGATATGGGGGACTCTGTTTCTGTTGACCCCTTTTGTTCAGTGCCTCATGGATAAGGCTGGAGAGTTTTTAATCTCACATATTCTATCACAGTCTCCATTAGAGATGTAATCACTCAACTGTCAAATCTATTTTGAAAAGGATTTTGGAGAGAGAATACAGCGATTTATTCTTCACTTCTCTGAAATGATCTTTTCTGAAAATCGCACTACAAGCATACACAAGGGATAGTGTAATACAATCTCTGACAGCATTAGTTTGCTAACCTTATCCAATAAAGAGATTCTTCTTACAAAGGTTTATCATATAACCTCATCTCATGGTGGTATTGCCCTATTTGGAAAAAAAAAATCACCTGTTCAAAGAAATGCAAAGAAAATATTACCTTTGAAGGATAAACACATATTCTAGTATTTTCAGGGTAACATGAGCAATGCCACAGGCATCTGATGCTGGCACACCATCAGTCTACCATCACACACAATTCACAAGCGCATACATTGCCCTGAATGTAAAGTGCAAAATAATCAGCCCAATCAGAACAAGAATATTTACTTGTCATTAAGATTGAATGGCATATATTTCCATCCAACTTTATAATCAGAGCATCAGGCACTCTACATTAGCAATGCCATGGAGTATGAGCACAGTGTGAAGACATAAAGACCATGAAAACTAGAAAATTCTAAGTTGTGATTTGTACAGACAATAAAATAAAATCCAATCTAAGAAACATTAGTCATGTTGTGGTGGTGCTTTTTTAATTATTTGGAAGCAGCCTCAGAGTCTGAATGATAGCTAATATTTTAAGATCCAGAATCTTTTTTTTTTTGAAAGCCTGCTATTCACCCCAAGGGTGAGGAAGGGATCCTCTCTTCCACCCTAATAGATCAAGGTAGGTGAATGCACAATACCTAACAGCAGACAGATCACAAAAACAGCCATTTACTTGTCACATAGATCCACAGCCTGGGAGAAGAGGCTCAAATGCAGGGTTTGAACTCAGGAGAACAGAGTAAGAAACAGAGGCTGTGGGAGGCAGGCTTTGTAGTAACAAGAGGATGAGGTGACCGTCGGTTGCCACAGCCTTCTTAGAATAATTCTGCAGGCTGGCAGGGAACTTATGTCTGCCACTCAGGGATAAGCAGAATCTATGCCTGGTTTCCATGATAAGGAGAAGTATTTGGCTGAAGAATCTTATCCAAGGAAGCAGAGTGGAGAGGAGCACTGGTAGTTTGGCCATGTGAAGTCCTCTCAATTTTCCCAGATGTCAAAGTGGCACTTAACATTGAATCTCAATTTCAGGCCCTATACCACATCTTTGAATATATTTAAAATGATTATATAATATTCTGTGTTATTCTATTCTCATTTTGATAATCATATCCCTGGTGAATACTACCTGGAATATAAGTAACCCATGAAGATGTTTTAGTTTTTAAAATCTGTGCCTGGTTTATTTATGGAAATATTTCCATAAATATTTCCATGGAAATATTTATTTCTGAATTAAAACCGTGTTTCACTTGATACTTATGTGAAATTCCCACTGTAAAAATGTTGATACTAACATTAAAGACATATTTTACTGTATACATACAGCAGATCTATGAATCCATCATTAAACAGGTAAAGTAAAGAGAAATCACAAGTTTGGGTTTTAAAGGCACAGGGGCTTACACCTAACACTGCTCCACTAAGAAGTTGGCCTTAGGTAGAATTGTGTAATGGCTACACCTTTTTCCCATCCTATCTAATCTAACAAAGCTTACCATTACTGATATATTATGGACATTTAGTCCTGCTTTTCAAAATCACAACATTCTGTTTGCTAGTTTAATGAGTATGAGTTTTCTGTAAGATAATCAGATTCAAAATAGTACACTTCTTTGAAAATCATACATTACTTTAGGAAATTTTGATCTAGACTTTAGAGTGACTTTTCTAAAGTCATTAAAAATGCAAACATGTTTAGTGTGAACATTGAACATTCAACATCACTGTGATTGTTCCACTACAATTTTTTGCATGCTCTACTTCAGAAACAACTTAAGACATGGGCGGTTGTTCATGGAATTTCATTTAAAAAAACACACCTTCACTATGCTTCTTGCATGAAGAGAATTTTAACTCAATAAGCTGAAATATACACATCATTAAGTCATATCAGGAACACATCATTGCAAGGAAATTTTACTTTTAAAGGAAATAAAAATAGATCAGAAGTTTATAAGTGTCTGAGTATTAAAATATATGGAGATAAATATGTAAATAAATTCTCCCAAATGAAACATTGTCCTTATTATTAACAACCTGTCCATTTCTGAGTGGACTTCCAAATGAATCATGTTATTTTTTAAGTATAGAATTCTGCTTGTAAAAAGTAAACATGCCCATGTTGAAAACCACTCTGACATTAATGTACTTCAAATGAAGCAGAATTCATACAATGCCCGTGTGGCAGGATATGATCCCACTTATATCAGTAGTTCCTGTGTTACAGTAAAGAAAAAACCCTATGTAACTTCAAAGACAGAGCATGTGATCTGTTTGAATCATAGTTCAATATAACTGGATGCAAGGTTTAAGAAATTTACTATAAAATTAAATTTGTGACATTATTTCAGTTGTTATGCTGATAATTTTATGTAACAGAAAATAAAAGTTAAATTTCCTTAAACAATAAATATTTATTATTGACTCATGTAGTTGAAATATCCTAAAGTAAGGCGAGTTTCAGGCATAGTCAGTTAGGCGGTGGGATATCTTCAGATCTGCTGACCTCTCTGGACCAACTTATTTCTTTGGCTTGCTCTTGGGAACAGAAGCCATGGTGACTAGATTCCTTACTTGCTTCTAGAAGGGAGGACTTTCTGAGCTACAGGAATTTTGTCCTAAGCTTTGCTCTTATTGAGCCAATTTAGTCGAAATGAATACTGCTGAAGCCACCATGCTGGGCAGCATTCCAAGTACTCATTTATTTAAATTGAGAGTCTTTTTTGACGTAATCATTTGACCAGTGGAATTGTATTACCTTGACTGTTTCAGACCACCAAAAACCCTGGGCTAGTGTCAAAGTGAGATTAGATAAAATGAGACTTGACAATAACCACAATGTCTACAATAATGAAGAAGAAACAGGGTGTCTGGGTGGCTCAGTCAATTAAGTGTCTGACTCTTGATTTCAGCTCAGGTCATGATCTCACGGTTTGTGACAGCTAGCCCCATGTTGGGCTCTACGTTGACAGCACGGAGCCAGCTTGGGATTCTCTCCTCCTTCTCCCTCTGCCCCACCCCTACTTGTGCTCTCTCTCTCTCTCTGTGTCTCAAAATAAGAAAATTTAAAAAACAAGATAACAATGAAGAAACTTCATAAGTATTATTACAGGAGTTATTCAGGAAATGTAAATAATATTAATTACAATTTTTTACCAAATATTAATAACCAGAAAATTACATTTATATATGTTTATAACTATAATTATTTGTGCATTTGCTTCATAAACTTAATAAAAGTTATCTTTCTCCCACATTGGGGAAAATAAATTTGTTATAACATGATGCTTTTTATTGTTGTTTTGAAAATATATTAAAACTTTTTTTTTAAATTTTTTTTAACGTTTTATTTATTTTTGAGACAGGGAGAGACAGAGCATGAACAGGGGAGGGTCAGAGAGAGGGAGACACAGAATCCGAAACAGGCTCCAAGCTCTGAGCTGTCAGCACAGAGCCCGACGCGGGGCTTGAACTCACGGACCGTGAGATCCTGACCTGAACCGAAGTCGGCTGATTAACCAACTGAGCCACCCAGGCGCCCCATTAAAACTTTTTTTAACATTTATTTCTTTTTGAGAGACAGAGTTCAAGCAGGGGGTGGGACAGTGAGAGAGGGAGACACAGAATCCAAAACAGGCTCTGGGCTCTGAACTGTCAGCCCAGAGCCCGACGCAGGGCTTTAACTCACAAGCCAGGAGATCATGACCTGAGCCAAAGTCAGACACTTAACCGACTGAGCTACCCAGGCGCCCCTGAAAAATATATTTCTAAATGGAAAATAAATCTTACAGGAATTACATTTTTATCATTGATATTTTTCTGATAAAGTAATAGAGTAGTTCCTCTTTATCCACAGGGGATGTGTTTCAAGACCTCCAGTCAATGCCTAAAACCATAGATAGCACAAAACACTATATATGTTTTTTCTACTATTTTTCCTGTATTATTTATATTATGATAAAGCTTAATTTATAAATTAGGCACAATAAGAAATTAACAATAGCTAACAGTGAACTAGAATAATTATAATAATATAATGTAATAAAAGTTGTATGCCAAATTATGGAAAGAGCCTAAATGTCCATCAACTGATGAATGGATAAAGAAATTGTGGTTCATATACACAATGGAATACTATGTGGCAATGAGAAAGAGTGAAATACGGCCTTTTGTAGCAATGTGGATGGAACTGGAGACTGTTATGCTAAGTGAAGTAAGTCATACAGAGAAAGACAGATACCGTGTGTTTTCACTCTTATGTGGATCCTGAGAAACTTAACAGAAGACCAAGGGAGAGGGGAAGGAAAAAAAAAAAAAGGGTTAGAGAGGGAGGGAGTCAAAACACAAGACACTCTTAAAAACTGAGAAGAAACTGAGGGTTGATGGGGGGTGGGAGGGAGAGGAGGGTGGGTGATGGGTATTGAGGAGGGCACCTGTTGGGATGAGCACTGGGTGTTGTATGGAAACCAATTTGACAATAAATTTCATATTTAAAAGAAAGTTATATGAATGCAGCCTTTCTCTCTCTCAAAATATCTTGTATTGGACTTGCCTTTCTTCTCATGATGATCTGAGATGATACCATGCCTCTGTGATGAGATGAAGTAAGGTGAATGACATAGGAATTGTGAGCTAGGCTTAGGCACTACTGACCTTCTGATGATACATCAAAAAAGGGATCAGTCATCTGCATCAGGACCACAGTCAACAGCAGGTAAACAAAACTGTACAAGTGAAACTGAATAAGGGGATCTACTACCGTATAATTTCACTTAAAACAAGAAGGAAATATGGGAATCAGTAAAGAACAAAAAATTAATATCCCAGTTAATTCAGACTCTTAGTGTTCAATTTAACAATATAATAGTGCATTGTGTTTCAGTCTTTTTTTTCTATATAAATATAATTATAAAATTAAAAGAAATATTTTGGAATCATATTGTGCAATATATCTTGTTTCTCAAATTATGCTTTCTTCACTCATGATATTAAATCATGACCATTTTTTATTGTCAATAAATATTCCTTCTGCTTAAACCGTGTAGTTGAGAGATTTACCATTGTATATTTAACCCTTTCCCCTATTGTTTTGCCATCATTCTCACTATTGGGAATAATATTGCAGTGGATATCCTTACTCATAAACTTTTGCTCACATCCTTTATTTCTATTTTAGGATTGTTTTCTTTATAAATACCATTTCTATTTCAAGAATATTTGCTTCCAGCTTTACTGTTAATGTGTTACCCTGAATGCATTCCATCTCAATGAGAATCCCCTTGAGAATGAATACGTTATCTACTGTATTTTTACCTCTGTTAATTTTAATATATAACAATTTAATGATTTCAGCATTCACCTTGTGGACACAATAAATAGTATTTTGCAAATGTTTACAATTTTCTTTGTTTCTGAGGTTAACAAAAGGCAGAATTCTTATAAAAGTCAAATATGCAGCCTCTAGGGTTGGAGGGATTAGCCAAGGAGGAGAAAGGAGGGGAAGGCATTGGGAGGGAACATGCTAATATCCTAGAGTCCCTGGGATATTGTAGTTTTAAATGGAGTAACATAGGGGTGCCTGGGTGGCTCAGTCAGTTAAGCATCGGACTTCAGCTCAGGTCATGATTTTGAGGTTTGTGGGTTTGAACCCTGCATCGGGCTCTGTGCTGACAGCTCAGAGCCTGGAGCCTGCTTCAGATTCTGTGTCTCCCTCTCTCTCTGCCCCTCCCCTGCTCATTCTCTCTCTCTCTCCCTCTCTCTCTCTCTGTCTCAAAAATAAATAGACGCTAGAAAAAAATTTTAAATTGAGTATCATAATTCAAACCAATATTTGGCTTTTATATTTCTACAGTTTTCTTATTTAGGAAAAGTATATTATTTTTATACCTCTAGCATGTTCTAAAACCGTTTTTAAAGTTTAAAAACTTTAAAGTTTTTACTTTAAAACCGTATTTTAAAGTTTATTTATTTATTTTGACGGGGGAGGGGTGGGGGAGAGAGAGCTGGGAGAAGCAGAGAATCCCAAGCAGGCTCTGTGCCAGGTTCAAACTCACAAAAGGCAAGATCCTGACCTGAGCCAAAATCAAGAGTCAAATGCTTAACCAACGGAGCCACCCAAGCATCCCAACCCTTTATATATTTTATCTGAGTCTAAGTCTTTTAAATGATACGTTAAAAATGAATATTTTTGATGGGCAAATAAAATGATACCAAATGGAAGAAATTATTTTTTATTTTATTGAGCCAAATATTATCATTGGTTGCATTCTTATCTTATATGCTTTAAAAGAACCATGAGTATACTGCTTTGGAACAGGCAAAAAGGTTTTGTTTACATTCCGAATACATATTCCAGTCCAGTTATTTGTTGGGTCAGATTTAATATTCCTTTCACTCCATGCTTTTGGATAAAGCAGTATACTTTTATTCTGCTTTTTTCAGTATCAAAATAGGCTGACAGAATAAATAAAATACTTTGTTAAGTTTCACGAAAAAAATTCAACATCTATTGTCATTTTGAATGGCAAGACATTTATCTTACAAGTTCATATGGTGAAGTGAAAATGGAAAACAAGCCTCGTTACCAAATATGGGTTTGTCAATTATGAGAAAGATACCCTAAAAATATAAAGAAAAATAATTGTAATTATCTATGTCCAATATGAAATTAATCTGTTCAAATTGCTTTTTTTGTTCCCCTAGCTTCCTGTCCTTCTATCTGAATGGAGCAGGTTCTTACAATTACATGCTGTGGTGCACAGGCCCTCCTTCCTCCCTGATACTGAGCTTTAATGAATTTCATTATTCTTTTTTAATTTACATACTCTTGCAGAATAAAGATTCCCAAATCATTAACTAATTTGATATGTCTGAAATACCAATTCAATTGTCTGGTCCCCTGAGATTTTCAAATATCTTGTTCAAACACCTCTTAACTTAGTTTCTTAATTAGATACACCGTGATGGATGGGCTTTTATACCACAGTCTCAGAGGGACAGCGAATCAGCCTAATTTTTATGACAATTTAGGAGACTTAGATTAAAACTCAGTTAAAATAATCAAGCCAGAGATCATGAAGAAATATTCAGGGTCCCATGAATAAGTGTTTAATTTACAGAGATCTTAAGTAATATCATCAATGTTAAGAATGCTGATCATGTTCTGTTAGTGAAGGGTAAAGATTGCCGAATGAGATTTTAAAATATGTTATTTGGTTTTAAGGAAAAATACTTCTTTAAAAAGATGTCAGGTTTATAGAAAAAGAAATTAAGACATTAGACATTATAATAAACAATACTGTAAAACTTGTTGAAATTTTCAAAGGGCTTTTTTTTTCTCCTAGCTTCCAAAGGAGCCAAAAAACATATCATTTTTATCTACATAATTCCTTCTATTTTGATATTTACTTTTATGTAAAATGAATATAAAATAATATTCCCATGTTAAACAAAAACAAGACTGAAAAAAGAGTTTTGCATGTGTTTTGCTAAAAGTTTTCTATTTTACAATGGTATTATTATATGTCTGAAGGTTTTTATATTATACTGACATATATGTATATATCGGAATTTGCCTCTAAAAGTCATATTTTAGAGAATCTGAATTAAGTCCTCAACAATTTCATGCATTTAAAAAGGATTAATTTAATTTGTTAATAAATCTAATTCTCCCTAGTTACTGGACAGAAAACAGCAGGCTATATAGAGTGTTACTTTCTACAAACTAGTTAATAGAATGCACTTGAATATTATAGTAGTGATAATTTTAGAGGAATACTGGAAATATTAATTTTGTCATACTATGCCATAAATTCCTGGCAAGGAGCAGTCACTCAATAATTATGTACTAAATGAAATAATTCTAAAGTCCATTTCATCATTGGCATATCCACTAGACTGTGTATATTTCTAGCCTGGCAAGGAAATGTACTGATAGAAAAATGATGAATTTACCTTTAAAAAGCCAGAATAATTAAAAACATAAAAGTAACTAAACACTTTAATATTCTCACATACTTTTACTTAGTGTGATATAGCAAACTATAAATAAGTTTTTATAGTATGCATCATTGTCTATGTTATTACAATATGAAATAATTTGTGTTAGGTGATACCTCAGGCAAAAGTGATGACTTTTAAAACATAGGCAAATAGATAAATTGTTTTCTCTAAAAGCTACTGGGATTTGGAATTTCCAGGAATGACTTATTGAAATCTCTCAGATTAGGATGATAAAGTGGCAAGCACATCAAACTGGAATCAGGACTTATGATTTAGGCTTCCTCATTATTAACTTTAAACAAAAATTGCAGCTTTTGTGATTGTAGTTTGTCTGTAATCTAGTAAGACTGGGCAAGGCCTTTCATCTGTAAAATTCAATGAATTTGAAAAATTGTATTTTTGTCATTTGGATGTTGTAATTTATTAATATAGTAATTATATATGTGTTGAATGCATACATGTACACAGAATAAGCCTGTTATATATACACACTGTATCCTGCATATATATGGAATAAATGTGTAAACACCATATATATTACATATAAAACTTATGTTGTATGCAATATATGTGTACACATATATACATATATGTGTACAGACATATGTATGTGCCCGAATATACAAAATATAAAGCAATATGTAATCAGTAGCTAATAAAAAACATCCAGTCAATAAACATGTTTATAGTATGTGTTAATTTAAGAACTTAGAAGATTAGACTTAGTCATGAGAAGAAGCAATATATTAAGACCAAAAATTTAAAAAAGCAACAGAAGGGACTCAATAACACAACAGAAATAGTCCTGAAATTGAGAAAAATGATGTGATTTATAGACAGAGACCTTAAAATAGTTATCACAAATATGCTCAATGATTTAAAGGAAATTTTAAACATAATGAGGAGAGAAAAGGAAAAAAAATAAAAGAACTAAATTGGCTTTATGGAAATGAAAACTACAAGGTCTGAAATAAAAATATACTGGATGTAATTAGCCATAGATTAAAAAACGGAGAAGAAAAGATCATTGAACTGGAAGACAGAGCAATAGAAACCATCCAAAGCAAAACACAGAGAGTATATAGACTAAAAATAATGAAGAGTCAGTGTAACTTAGGACAATAACAAGCTGTTTAACATACATGGAGTTAGTACAACATGGACGGGAAGGAAAGGGAAATAAAAAACAAACATGAAGAAACGGAGAAAAACATAACAAACTGAAGAGAAAATGGCAGAAAATCTTCTAATTTTAAAGAAAATTATAAACCTACAAAAAGGTCAATGAATTGTAAGGAGTATAAGCAACTAAGAACACCATAATTAAATTGAAAAAAAAACACTAGTATAAAAGAAATATTTTATTTATTTATTTTAAGCTTTATTTATTTATTTTGAGGGAGAGGAAGAGAGCAGCACAATTGGAGGAGGGGCAGAGAGAGAGGGAGAAAGAATCCCAAGCAAGTTCTGCACTCTGAGCAAGGAGCCCGACATGGGCTCAAACTTGCAAACCATGAAATCAGGACCTGAGCCAAAACCAAGAGTTGGGCACTTAACCAACTAAGCCACCCTCAACCCCAGAAAGAATATTTTAAAAACTAGAGACTTCTTATATACAGAGCATAATGATAAGAATCCACAGACATACTGTCAGAAATTATAGAGTCAGAAAACAAAAAAGGAACATTTAAAGTGCCAGCAAAACAACAAACAAACAGTATACCAACCACTGTTATTTTTTTCCATTGTCACGCATTCTTTGCTTAGCCTCAGGAATATCAATCTATTGTGAGATAGAGCTTTTGTTTGGAAACCCATGTGCGCTCTTGTTGGGAATTGGTGCTGCTGCTAGGGAAAACATCATAAAGATTTCTCAAAAACTAAACATAGAACAAATACAGGGATTCAGCAATCTCACTTCTGGGTATATATCCAAAAGAACTGAAATCAGGATCTCAAAGAAATATCTGCATCCCCATGTTCATGGCAGCACTACCCTCAATAACAGGTACAGAAACCATCTAAATGTTCATTGATGGTTGAATGGATAAAGAAAAATTGGCAGATGCATACAATGGGACATTATTTACTCCTTAAAAAGAAGGAAATCCTGCCTTATATGACAACGTGGAGGACCCTGGCCTGATTCCCTTTACTTTTTAAAATATTTTAAGTGTATTTATTTTGAGAAAGAGAGACAGAGAGAACACAAACAGGGGAGGGTCAGAGAGAAGAAGAGACAGAATCCCAAGCAGGGTCTGCAAAATCAGTGCAGAGTTCGATGTGGGGCTTCTGAGATCATGACCTGAACTGAGATCAAGAGTCAGACACGTAACAGACTGCACCACCCAGGTGCCCCTGGCCTGATTCCACTTAAAAGAAGTATTTAAAATACTCAGACTCATAGAAACAGAGAGTAGAATGGTGATTGCCAGGCAATGGGGAAATGAGAAGCTGGTCAATGAGTATAAAGATGCTGTGTGAAGCAAGATAAACAAAATTAGTTCTAGAGATCTGCTGTTCAGCATTGTGTCTATACTTGATGATGCTGTATTGTGCACTTAAAAGTTCATCAAGAAAGTAATGAGTCAGTGTTCTTATCACAATAAAAAAAAATAAAAACTGAAAATTTTAATACCTCTTTATTGATAAAGTAAAAATCAAATCCACTATATTGCTATATTTTAATGTAAACAAATATTTAAATTAAAAAATTAGCTGTATACAAAAGGGCAACTAATGGGATGGCTCAGTCAGTTAGACGTCCAGCTTCAGCTCAGGTCATGATCTCACAGTTCATGGGCTTGGGCCCCACATCTGGCTCTGTGCTGACAGCTCAGAGCCTGGTGCCTGCTTCGGATTCTGTGTCTCCCCCCTCTCTCTGCCCCTCCCCCACTCATGTTCCTCTCTCTCCTTCAAAGATAAATAAACATTAAAAATTTTTTTAAAATACCTATATACAAAAAATAACTATATGCATATCAAAATCATAAGAGGATATCACCTCATACCTGTTAGAACAGCAATTATCAAAATGATAAAAAATAGCAAATGTTAGCAAAAATATGGAGAAAATAGAACCACTGTGCATGTTGATGGGAATGTAAATTGGTGCAGCCACTATGGAAAACAGTGCAGGTTCTTCAAAAAATTAAAAATGAAAATATCAGGGGCACCTGGGTTGTTCAGTCAGTTAAGTGTACAACGTTGGCTCAGGTCATGATCTCACGGTTTGTGAGTTCGAGCCCCCCATCGGGCTCTGTGCTGACAGCTCAGAGCCTGGAGCCTGCCTCAGTTTCTGTGTCTCCCTCTCTTTCTGCCCCTACCCTACTGTGCTCAAACTCTCTTTCTCTCTCTCTCAAGAATAAAATAAACATTAAAAAAAAGAAAGAAAGAAAATATCATATGATGCAGCAATTGCACTTTTGGTATTTATCCAAAAAAATGAAAACACTAACTGTAAAAGACATCTGCACACCTATGATCCATGTTCATTGCCATATTATTTAAAATAGCTAAAAATTTGGAAGCAACCTAAATGTCTATCAATAGATGAATGAAACAAAATTGATATATATGTGAGTATTATTCATCCCTACCAAAGAAAAAAATCTTACCATTTGTGACAACATGAATGGACCTTGAGGGCATTATGCTAAGTGAAATAAGTCAGACAGGGAAAGACAAATACTGTATGATCTCACTTGTATATGGAATTAAAAAAAAAAAGACACAGATACAAAGAATTGATTGATGGTTGCCAGAGGAGCTGGGTGAGGAGTGAGCAACATGGGTGAAAAGGATCAAAGGGTACAAACTTCCAGTTACAAAATAAACATTCATGGTACAGCATGGTAATTATAGTTAATAATAGTATATCATACATTTGAAACTTGCTAAGAGACTAGATCTAAAAGTTCTAATCACACACAAAAAATTGTGACACCTATGATAGCCTACATTAACTAGATTTATTGTGGTGATCATTTCACAATATATACAAATATCAAATCATTATGTCGTACAATTGAAACTAATATAATGCTATATATCATTTATGCCTCAAAAAAAGTATATACAAAATAGTGAGGAAGAAAGTGGCAATGCTTTAGAGTTTGAAAATCTCTGTGTAATAAATCAAGATAGATGGATTCTCACAATTATTTCTGTATTTAGTTCATTATTATGTTTTTTATAGTTCAAGTATATGAAGAAAATCTGTTCTTAATACAGACAAGTAATTTGAAAAGTTAAAAGTATTCTAAAAGCCTTTTCAGATAATTGTAGATATTTTTCTTTAATATAATGTCAAAACTTGACAAGTGGTAGCTTCTTAAAGGTTAATTTCAATAAGGAATCAGAAAACCATATTAGTGCACTTTTTGTAATTTGTTACTTTCAAATTCATTAGTCTCTTTTATGCTTTGAATGGATCTTTTCCAGATGAATGGTTCTGTAACATTCTCCATTGGTCATTTAAGAAAATATCAGTCCACAGAGTTATGTAGCTCTTCCAAATAAATCATACTTTAAATTGAAAAAAATCATATTTTAAATTGAATTGTGTGGTTTATAACATAAGTAGACATAAAATATATAATAAATATTATTCAAAGACAAGAAAGATAAAATTAAAATATATTTTTGTAAGATTCTAGAATTTAAATGCAGTGGCATCATATTTATTGAGGGTGGACTGTGAGAAAAGTATTAAAAACTTCACCTATATTGTACTTTTATCTATTCATCTTATCAGTCCTATCAATTATGGCTTTATGTAAAATATATCTATTAGGTTCATAAAAATTCTAATTCTTTATCCTCTTTTTAAAAAAATTTCAATGCTTATTTATTTTTGAGAGAGAGAGACAGAGAGAGAGAAAGAGAGAGAATGAGCAGGGGAAGGGCAGAGAGAGGGGGAGACACAGAATCTGAAGCAGGCTCCAGGCTCTGAGCTTAGGAACCATGAGATCATGACCTAGGCTGAAGTCGGACACTCAACCGACTGAGCCACCCAGGCGACCCTGTTATTTCTCTTTATAATTTGTTCCCTCTGTCATTATAACATTTCTTCCTTATCTACGATAATTTCTCCTTCTCCTCTTCTAAATACTAGCATATCTATAAATTACCATGTAATATTAATGTTATTTCTCTAGGTATCTTTTGCACAGTGTTTGTATAATATATTTTCTTGATCCTTTTAGATTTAAACAACTATCTAATTTTAAAAGTGGTTTTCTTATGGAAAACACAGGTTAGTCTTTTTATAACTCATGACAATTTCTGCCTTAGACCCTGAGTTTAAACAGTTTATATGTAATACTCATATCACCATGGTTGTTTTTAAACCACTCTTTGTTTTATACTTTTGCTTTTGTTTTTTGCTCTAGTTTTTGCATTTTTAGCCTTTATTTGGTTTAATTTAATGCTTTTTAATATTCTATTTTATTGCTATTATTTTTTTAGTAATTATCTCTTAGCTTTTTCTTTTCATTGCTCTAGGGTTTACAAAATACATATTTTTAAAAGAAACACACACTTGTTAATTTCAAATAAATATGATAATATAAATCAAAGACTAATAGTAATATCAAAATTTGATTAATAATTAGAAAAGTTATATGTATAAATCATCCTTATTTGTACTGCATTAGTTTTAGAATGTTTTCTTTTTTTTAAGATTTTCTAACATTTATTTACTTTTTGAGACAGGGACTCAGAGTGTGAGGGGGGGAGGGGCGGAGAGAGAGGGAGACCCCAAATCTAAAGCAGGCTCAGGGTATGAGCTGTCAGAACAGAACATAACTCTGGAGTCAAACCCAGAAAGAAGAGTGAGAGCATGACCTACCTGGGCCAAAGTCAGAGGCTTAACCAACTGACACACCCAGACGCCCCTAGAATGTTTTCGTTAAAAAATCTTATATTATTGCTTACCCTAGGAAGTTACAGAAGCCTCGAAGTACGTATTTTCACAACTTTCAAATTAGTATACTAACAAATACTAATCACACTTAAATAATTTTATTAACGTGGACTTATTATTAACGTGGAAATATGCTATTTCCCGTCAAATTAACTTTTTTTAAAGGCATGTGTTCTTACAGGCCTATTCCAAACAAAATTCATTTTATTCTAAGTAAAATTCTACAAAATTATGCGAAAAATTTCTGACAACTTTCCCCCCAGGCTGCCCATGAAGTACTGGTTGTAGCAAACATCAAAACCTATTTGGACCTGTGCCTAAGTGACAGACCAAAGTTGTGTGAGTGCCGGCCAAAGCTGGGCTCAGATCTGTGTAACTGAAAAACAGAAGAGCCAGTGATTAGAGACGGACAGAATCAGATTAAGTGAACCTGAATTAAACCGGAACACAGGGAGAGACATTAGAGCACAGAATTAGAAGGCAGAAGAATGCTCAACAAAGACTTTCAGCATTGTCAAGGAAGTCACTGAAATATTCTCTCTGTGGGACATTTGTAGAAATAGCTAGCCTTGTACTAATGGAATAACAATGCATAAAAGCCATAAAAAAAAAAGAACAAAAGGTGCAAGTTACCAGAAGATATATGCTCAGTATGTAAAATTCAAGGAAAAATATGGCTCTGACTACATGCTTTAAAAGGTAGCACATCAATCTGTGAATAGGGAAGAAAAGCAAATAATTCAGAGTATTTCCTTTGAACAGATGAAACAAAGTCACAAGAAAAAGAACTTCTTTTGCTACTATTTCCCTATGGAATACTGTAGAAAGAACCTAGGGAATAAGAAGTTTTTTACAATTTATATATTAAGAAGATCTATTATACATATGTACTCTGAAGGCTAGTATACATACCATATATATATCGCATATATATATATGTATATATATTAGGTCTTTATATTTGTAAAGAGGTTCATTTTTATACAGAACAATGAGATAGCACATGTAAAATATTAGTAAGATATATCTCTTTCTTTAAATGTGAAGAAAACAAAATAAAAAGTAGCCAAGATAAGAATGAACAAATTATATAAATGTTGAATATTTTTTTATCATTAGTGACTTTATTCATTAACCAACAAAATATATCACCAATCAAGGCAAATGGAAAGTGAATGCCTACTGGCAGCTGGTGACCAAAACTGATTTCTATTGTAATTGAATTCATTGCACTCATAATGAGAAATTACCGGGGTGGGGCTTTTTTTGACACAAGTTTTGGAAACTGTTTCTTTTTCACCACCCTTATTTTCATTGTCTGTGTAAGAGTCTGTGGAAAAACGGCTTCCACCCACTGCATCCTTGTTCCTACCCATTCAGTGGCCTGAGCAATGGGACCTGCAGAGTTGTGTTTAGCTGCAAGCCCAGCACTCCAGTCTTCAGAGGGGAACCGCCAGGGAGGCACCTGCTAGCCTTCAGACTAGCCTGCCTCTCCACCATTCTTTCTTGGTCACACAGCCTTTTCCGCAGTGGCCTTGTCTTCCTTTTCAATCTTTTCACGATCTCTGGAGAAGTGCAGATCAGGCATGACCTACCATGTGTGTTTTTTGGAAGATGGTGCCATGTATGCACAGAACTTCCTGGGCCAGCACCCACCAAATCAGACCCACTGAGTAAACCCACTTGTTGCATAGGGTGACTAAGTTCACACAGAGTAGAGGCAAGTCTGTGTCACACAAAGCAGTGATATGCAGGTTAATAAAAGATACCTCTGTGGGGGCTGGTGGTCAGCCCTGGACTCAGTTACCACCAGACGTTATGGCTCCCAGAGACTGACTTAATCTGGTTAATGAAATTTCCAGAAGTAAGCAGCCAGGAGTAGGAGTGGCTCCAGTGAGAGCAGGAATCTTCAGCACAGCTCACGGGCCTGTGTTTCTGGAGGATATAGTAGCCAAACCAGTATGGGTTTGCTCCTGGGTGAGTCACAGAGAGATGCTACACCAGGCCACGTGTCACACAAAGGAAACTGCAGCAAATAATATTACAGACAACAACTTCCAACGCTGTGATTCCTTGAGCAAGTGTGGATAGGTTCCTTTTATTTAGGGTCAGAATAAAAAAGGGGATCCTTGCAGAGGCAGGCATAAGGCTGTGTGTGCATGTGCCTTAAGGAAACATATCTTTATATACATTGTGTGCTATGTAAATGAGGCTCTTACTCCTCCTTGGGCAGAGATTTTAGCATCATAATGAAGTAAAGGTAGCTGATGGTCATTCCAGAGGTCACTCCCATCTACACAGGCATGAGTGGTGGGGCGGGGGGCGGGATTACACTGAAGCTAATCTGGGTGGTCCAGGCCAGCTGGAGCTCTTGTCAGGGCAAGTCACTGTCACTTGAGGGGTGGTCTCACTTTCCATTTGCCTGAGTTAAGAGATAAACTGGAAAGAAGAGCTTAAGGAAAAATGTGGGTCGATGAGTACAAGCATGTGGGCAGTAAAGATCAGGTCTTGGGTTCTAGCTGGTGATAATATGACCCTGATATCAGCCAGGAGTCCGATGGTAAGATAGCATGAGTGGCCAGCAGAAGCTTCAAGGTATTCTTCAGATTTATGATGTGGATGCCAACACTTTCCTTCTGTTAGATGTACTGTTCCATTTGGAGGTCAAGGTTAGTGCCACCTAAGTGGGTTTCTACTACAAGGAATTTGAGGACATCCTCTTCCTTCATTTGCAGGATATCAAGGGCTTCAGACATTGTGAAAATTTCCCTTTAAGTTACAAGTTGAGCCCATTAAAACACTGTATAGACCTCTCTCTGGGTTGCACAGAAAAGCTTGAAACTCTAATTTTGAAAGCACCTATATACAAAGTTAAAAGACAAACCACAGATTGGGAATAGATACCTGCAATGCATGTAAAAAAATGTATTCATTTCAAGAACATAAATAAACTACTACAGAATAGGAAAAAATATATAAAAAAATTATATAAGTGGTGATTTTTCTGTTTTTTTTTAATATTGCCACATGAAAATGGGGCATCAAAAATGTTTGTGTCAAATGTTGAAATAATTTTTTTTTTGTCTTTCATCTAGTTTTGTCTAAAAGTGCATACATTTAAAGGAATCTATTTTAAAATATATAAATAGGCCTTTCTATTCTATTCTGACTTTATTCTGTTTTTCCCTTAAGGACAGAAAGGGTTGTAGTCCACTCTAATTTATCATACCATATTTGCAATGGCCAGGCACCATTATGTGAAGTATACCCTTGCTCAGACATGTTAGAACTTGAAAAATATATTGCTGAAAATACATACATTTGATTGAATCAATCTGCCTTTCTATTTCCCCTGTAACTTATTTATAGATATTTAAATGGACAAATTCATTGGTATAGCAATTAGGAACTCATTACAAAGTCTTCTGGATAATTTAATCTTAAAATCTTGTCACTTTTATTTGTGAGTGGGTTCAAGCACATAACTTTCTAACATTTAACAACGTGTAAGAAATTCCTTTGCTCTAGATTGTGACCATAGCAGAGTAAAGTATACCATGGGCAGTCCATTTAGAGTTCAAGACCAGGAAGAGGGCAGTACAACATGAATTCTGCTAAAAAAGAAGTCCAAAATGGAGTCCTTTTCCCCAACAGAAAACCAAGATTTAATTACTGATCTATCCCAGAAATGTGATGTTTTCACAGTCAATCTGAAATTAACTGATCACCAATAGTGAAGTCATCTATACCATAAAAACCTTGTCATTCCCTTTCCACTCAGATGTCCTGGCCTGAAACAATCCTTTCTTCTCTTTTTAAATAATTCCTTGCCCTGTTTCTTTCTATAAAAAGGAAGTTGTCTTGTACAACTCCATAGAGCATCTCTCTACTTACTAGATGTGATGCTGCCTGATTCATAATGGCTTTGAGATCATTGTAATAATAGCCAGAACCAGATAAGAGATTTTTTTTTATTCAGATAAGATAATTTTCAGTGTTCTTTTGAAGCTTTTAAAAACAGTTGCTTGGGAAGCATATTTTGGCAAAACTGACTCTAGGCCCTATTTCTTTCTCTTTTGCTGCTGTACTCCATGGTATTTGAATTTGATATTTGAACAAATTTAGTTGGGTATTAGGGGAGGCAGAAGGGGTGAAAAAGACATCACCTTCTTTAATGTTTAGTTTTTCTGGTTTCTCCATTTTCTTCAGATATGTTTTCCAAAGGTTTTATTAAAAAGTACTTTTATTTTGCTGTATTTTTATTAAATGTAGTAGTACATAGAATAATTGAAAATTCAATAACAGATAAAGGGGACCAGAATATGTCACCCCAAAATATGCCCCTTTGGCATAAGGATTATTTTAAGCTGAATAATTTGTTTGAGCTAAATATTTTTTAAAAGCAGCAGCAGATGCCGGAAAAGCTATGAAAATGACATTTCTATTTATAAGAAAAATCTTTATTTGTAAGGTCATCTCCCCTCTAAATCAAAAAAGCATGACGCTAAATCTCTAGACACTATTAATGGAGAAGGCAATGACTTCAATCTGCAAAACAACCTTACCCCTGTTTACTGTGCTTTGCCTGATCACCTCCCATACCTGGCTCCAACAGCCTCCACTCAACACATTTTGTTTTTAGAAGAAATGCTGTTTAAGATGATGGCTTGGGCCATTTTGGGGAGTTGCTCAGTTTTCCTGGCTATCTCCCATGTATATAGGAAGTATACATGTTACTAAACTTCTATTTTTCTCCTGTTAATCTGTTTTCCATCATGAGAGGGTGTTTCAGCCAAGAACCTAGAAGGGTGGAGGGAAAATTATTTTTCCTCCTTTACACAGCACAAGATCCAAAGAATAGTTAAAAGAGAAGGAAATCAGCAGCTTTTGCTTCATAGGTAAAGAGGTCTGATTTCAGAAATCAATTATGCTTTGCGTATATATCTGTAATCAGCATTTCTTTAACCTGAAATTCTTAATGAACCTGTAAGAATATCGCTATCTCATGTTTAATTGGTGCAAAGATGCACATGATAAACAAGCTTCCTTTGCTTGCTTGTGTGTTTGATAACCTATTAAGAGAAAGTTTTGCATTTTGCATTTGTTTTAAATTTATTTTTCCAGCTATTTTGAATTTGGTACTGTTGATTATTTTTATAAGGTCTACAAAAGGATCTATCCTCAGGCACTTATGCTGTAGTTTCTCATAAATGTAGCCATTAGTATTCATCGAATCAGTATTGGAAGATACTCTTTAGTTGACAAAGATTTGGGTGCAACACTAATTAGATTTGAAATTTTTAAAAGAACTCTGGGTAATTACAGTTGAACACAAAACAAGAAATGAATTGAAGTTAAAGGAGTCAAGGATTTTGATAGTTCTATGCACTAATTCAAGTTGCTAGATGAAGAAGAAGCTTCAAATACACAGCTGGTAAGGACTATCAGCTTAAAAATTATGTCTAATTGTTAAATGTACATGAATAAAAATATTAATAAACAAAAAACTAAGAATGTCATCATTTACTTTGATATAATTCTTTTTTAAGCTTATTTATTTTTTAGAAACACAGATAACAAGCAGGGGAGAGGCAGGGAGAGAGGGAGAGAGAGAATCTCAAGAAGGCTCTGCACTGTCAGCACAGAGCCCGACGCAGGGCTTGAACTCACAAACTGTGAGATATGAGCCGAAATCAAGAGTTGGATGCATAACTAACTCAGTTACCCAGGCACCCCATTTATATATAATTCTTTACTGAAACCATAATATACCTGAAAAGTAGTTTCTCTCCCTTTTTTCCCCATGAGTGTCTTCCACCCTAAGCTGTTTCTTATATACTAGACTTTTAAATTTTATTTAGAAGGGGATACGAAAAACACACACGAACATACACACTGAAGTATCAAAATAAAATAAAAATCAACACTAACTCATATATTCTCACTTAAAAATAAACATGCAACAATAACTAACACTAAGCACTTATATGTTCTAAATAATTTATACAAATTGACTTGTATGATAAATTTCATATCACTCTTATAACTTTCATGTAAAAATGAGGAATCTAAGGAAAAAAGAGGTTGAGTATTTTGCCCAAGATTACACAGTGAGCAAATGACTCTGTCAAAAACCTATAGAATCTACTCCAATAATTGCATTCCAACTACTATGCTATTTTGTTATAACCACTGTACAATATTACTTCTCAATATATTACAACAGTTTCTTTACATACAAATATTTGTAAAATACCTTTGACATGGATATCCCATTTTCATTTTAACCAAACATTAGACTTCATAGTACCACAAGGCAAACTGCCAAAACTCTTCAAATTTGTCCTTTATTTTCCAGTAGAAACAGATATATGCAAACACTTACTGACTAAATTGTTTCTGTATATTGTTAAGTCATTTTCCCATTGTTGGTGTGGACTGAAATAAGTGTATTTCTACATTTTGGTATCCTTTTTGAGAAAAAAAAAGAAATAATCGTTTTTTAAGCAGTATATTTAGGCAGAGATACCTGCAGAGTGTTATGAATCTTCTATGGTCCAGGCCTCTGTTATGCAAGAGAAGTTTAAAAATTCCTAAAAGATTAAGTCTAATAGATATTCTTCCACTCTTCCATATAGATACCCTCTTTTTTCTGCTTCTCTGTCCTTTCCCTCCCTGTTATCATATTCAATGTTTTCTCCTACTTTGTCTTTTTTTTTTTCCTTTCCACTGGATAGAATTCTACTACCATATCTCTTTGTTCCTATGGTAGATAAGGAGTTTCTGTCTCAGTTCAAACTATAGGCAGAAGCATGACAAAGCATTCAAATATTTAATTTTGTTCTAAAATAAAATTATCATGCAGGGATTTTTACCTAAGCTAGCTGTAAAGCTAATATCTTTATATTTGTGAAAGAATTTTGACATGCATTTTCTTATTCATTCCTTATAATACTCTGATAATACTTTCAATGAAGAAACTTATAGGTTAAGTAGTGGCCCAGAGCCTCAAAGGTAGTTAGTAACTACACATGAAGAAGAACCTAGCCTCTTAACAGTCCCTCCGCCTCTGATCTCTCTGACAAACTGCTCCATGGGCACAAGAGGTAAGCTGAAAGGGATCAATGGAAAACCTAGTTGCAACCATGTGCTGTGTACTGTTGTTGTTAACAAAGAAATATGTGATATTACCTGCCATGTAATTAGGAACCACCAATATCCACATATACTTCTCAAATAGAGTACAGCCCAAGTGAGTGCACAGTATGGTAAATAGTGGTCTTCAGGGTCATTGAAGGAGTCCCTGCACCAAATAGCTCCATCAATAGACCTGAAATTAGAGAGTTATCATTTTCAGGGTTGAAGACTTTTTCGTCTTTGAGAGGTTCCCATGCCCCAACATGGATTAAAAACACATGTTAATTTTTTTCATAGACAACTAAGATTTTAGTGTATACAACACAAGATAGACATCTGGTAGATTACAGATGACTCCAGGAAAATTGGGGAAGAAGCACAACACAGGAAGGATGGCATTGGGGGGGTGGAGTTCCAGTTTATCATACTTTCAATTCGTACTGGTTTAGTTACCAGTATTATCTCATCTTTGATGCCTCTTATCAAAGGATAATATCATTCCCTTTTAGAGAATTATATAATTCACTTGCTCTATAACTCACAATCCATATCAGATGTTTTTCTAAATCATTTCTCTTTAGAAGCTACCCTATATTCCTACAAGCTGTTTGCTTGAAAATGTTGTTCTTATTTCAAGGACTGAGCAGTTGAATGGCCAGGAATTTTGCCTGTTAGGTTCATCTTTCAGGCCTGTCTGTGCATCCAACTTTTCACATTAATTGACTGATTGATCCCATTATACATTCATTTAAAGGACACTTACTTTGATCCAGTCTATTCTTAGGGGAAAAATGAGTAAATATTGTCCTCATCATCACATCAAAATATATTTAGAGAGAGAGAGAGAGAGAGAGAGAGAGAGATTTTAAAGGTATAGAACTCAATAAAATAATAAGGTTCTATGTTTTCTAAACTATTTTGTGAGCCAGACTGAAAGGCATATGTTTCTTTGTGATGCTAATTGCTTCTTGTAATATCATCTGTCACTGATGCTTTTACCTACTACATCATTAGGCAACTAACTTCAGCTAATCTGATCATATAATTTAATCCATGATGCAAATGACTGAAACAATCCTGATGTATTAACTGACAGTCTAGATACGGTTAAGTTCGTCATTGACTTGCAGAATTTGTTTTTAAAAATTTTTAAATATTTTTATTTATTTTTGAGAGAGACAGAAACAGAACATGAGCTGGGGAGGGGCAGAGAGAGAGAGGGAGACACAGAAGCAGGCTCCAGGCTCTGACCTGTCAGCACAGAGCCTGATGTGGGGCTCAAACTTGTAAGCCATAAGATAATGATCTGGGCTGAAATCAGATGCTCAACCAACTAAGCCACCCAGGTGCCCCTTGACTTGCAGAATTTAAACCTAAACAGCTAACCACTTTCTTAGATATCATGTGGAATAACTACATACTACACACAGAGATAATGAGGTTCTGAGTGTCTTTCCTAAGATTATTTGGTGACAGGAAAAAAATATTTTTCTTAATTGCCAATTCTTGGCCATTGAATTCAATTCCATTTACAGCTCATATGTGGTGTTTAAACTCAAAAAACCAAAAATTTTTATGGAGATTGTGGATATCATAATGATTTGGAGGAGGTGTTGGAGAAAAGGAAGATATTTTTAGCTAAAAACAGTCTTTAAAATCACACCACAAGAAAACTCTTTCTGCCCCCCTGGCACCGAATTTTGGGAAAAGGATGTGATGTTAATTTAATTAGTTTCTCCTCTTCTGAGAGACTTTACCAAGCGCTTAGAACACTGTCCTCATTTGGGTTAGTGAATTGCCCAAATGCTGTATCTCAGTGTTAATGAATTTATTTAATTTGATATGATATCTAAATGCAATTAAGGTAGTGTTTCAATAGAAGACTCCCCAAACACCTGGCTACAGATTAAACCATTGGATTTCTTGAACCTCACTCTCTAGGGTTAGGAACTCAATAGAATAACAGGAGAACAAATCTTTGAGTTTCCTAAATAAAAAAGGAGTTTGAATTTCAATGTACACTTGGTATTTATCTGGTTATTCTCTCTTAAATAGAAAATATGGTCTCTAACATTAAAATGAAAAGCCTGCACACATAATATTATTTACACTACAGTAAAATGTTTTGTTGTCAAGCATTACAAATTCAGATTGCATGGCTTCCTTATAGAGTTCGTACTTCTCTCTCTGATCAAATACTTTTATACCGAATGTCACTTAAAAGAAGCCAGGATTTGAATCTTTGTGTATTTTCCTAGCTGTTAAACAAACTTCAGAGGCAAAGCAAGGCAGTGACCTTGAATTGTACCCTTTGCCATAATAAAATCATGGTTACCTTTTCTATGGTAGAGAGTTTGCAAGATGTATTATTTCTCTTTTATGTTCAGATCTCAAATCAGATGCATTTTCTCTGGAAATATCTTTTTAAATGGGTCTAAAAAACACTTTTTGGAAAAATAAAAAAGAACAGACTTTAGACTCTTTTAATTTATGCCCAAAGCAGCAAAGGTAAGAGTTCAGCACATAATTAACTTAAAATATACCCCAGAACATACCTGACTCATCATGCTTTAATTAGTCTCCATAAGAAGATGATCTCTGCAAAAATAAAAGAGAATACTGATTATAGAGGCCTTGACTCCTACCTGAGCAGAAAACCTGTGCGGTGTATCACTGGAGAAAGTTTAAATGTCACCAAACAGAAACAAAAACAAAATTTGGCAATTTAATATCCTTGACTTGCCAATATGTAAGAAAGATCTGAATCAATAAGATTTTAGTACGTAGGCAGGGAAATAGTTCCTTCTTGTCACATAAATTTAAAAAATATAAAATATTCATGTTTTGTTAAAAAAAAGATGACATGTCCCACCCACATCTCAGAGTGTTATTTTGTATTAAAGAAACTAGAAGTAAGAAGGATAAAATGTGGTGTTTATATATAGTCACAGCGTTAATGTGGCACAATTGATTCTACCTTGAAATTCCATTGTTAGGCAATGTTTACATATTTTCTTAGGTAGAAAATGCAGTAATATTCATTAGCTCATTAGTATACCCATTTCTGTACAGTATTAAATGCTGGTACTAAGAACTCTGAATTTTTTTTTTTAATTTGTGGTATATATATATGTGTGTGTATAATACAAACACACACACACTCATTCACACACATGCACAACCATCCATGGGAAATTTGAAACTCCAGAAATAGAGAATAAAGGAAGGTGATGGGAGGAGGAAATGTAGACAAAATTATGAAAATTATTAATCTTCAATGTTTTTAATACTCTTGCTTAGCAATCTGGGAAACTATTTTGCCTCAAACATTTGGGAACAGGACCCAGGAGGAGAGTTTCAGGAATGTGGTCTCACAAGCCTGTGTAAAACATCTGTTTGGGATATAGGGGCTCATTCCTCTCCATGGAAAGGGAAAAGTAAAGAAAGACCAAACAGTTTAATTATAAATTTGATGGAATTTTTGCTCTCTATTCCTCTGACAGCTGGGGAGGGGGGTTATAAGTAAAAGAGATGATTTTAATATTCCCTAACTAGGATATTAACAAACAAGGGGACATAGAATTTTATTCCCGTGAATTGTTTACCTTTGAAGGAAACCTACATCCATAGCTAGCAGGAATACAAATATTAAAATACATATTAAGTTATCATTAGGTTATCTCAGCTCAATAACTAGAAAATAATGTCAACTGATGTAATTATTATTTTTCACCGACAATGTCAAAATCATACACAGAAACAAAAAAAAATCAGTCCATTGAATCCATAATCAAACTTTTATAAACATTTTGAGTTACTACTATTTATTAGGGACATTCAAAGATATATAAGGCCCAAGTTCACCTGCCAACAAAAGGGTGGTACAAGCAAATACATTATTATACATTGTAATCAAATTCTATATGATTACAGAGAAAGAAGTCATTAATTCTTGAGAAGTCAAGAGTGTCAAAAATTTAAACTTTTCTTTTTTAAATAGGCTTCACACCCAGCATGAAGTCCTCTGCGGGGTCTGAACTCATGGCCCTAAGATCATGACCTGAGCTGAGATTAAGAGTCCAAAGCTCAACCAACTGAGCCACCCAGATGCCCCAAGAATATCAAAGAATTTACAGAGAAGTGGACACCTGTACTATCTTAATGTTCAAATAGGAGTTTGATTTGCAGTTAGATAGGAGGGAAATCATTTTAAGCATTTGTGGTAGGATGTGTATATTAAGTTTAGGTATGAGGAGTAAAGAAGTGGGAAGGAAATGCAATTGTGGTGAGAAAATAGAATATAGAATTTGTTTAAAACAGTAGCAGGTGGCTGAGTGATTTTGTAAACAATAGTCAACGAAGAAGGAGGGTAAGCAACTGGGAAGTTGGTGTGCTTCTCTTTTCTCTAAGCAGCATAAATGGTGGAATGCTGTTAGGAATTCAAATGGAAGAAAAGACTGCCAAGTCAGGGTCAAGGTTCTCATGGGATATATGACATTGTGAGGCAACATGGGGAATAGCCAGATGACATCAGCAAAAGTAACATTTATTGTTTTCAAAATTTCTATGGTTTGTAAGTAGCGGTAGAAGTGAGGGTAATTCTGATCTATCTTCTCTCACCTCCTGGTATTTTTAAAAATCCTCCATGTGAAGATTGTAAATGAAGATTCTGGAAAGGGACCCATGAGGTCTCTTAGCAAGGAATATGGGCAACAGTTGGCCCAATGGATTGGCTCAGGAGAAATCAGTATCAGTAGAGTGAAGCATAATGGGGCTCTGAAGGACATTTAGAACATGATGGAAGGTAAGCAACCAAAGAGGCTTACAATTTTCCTGTTGACAGAGGGTGACTACGAGGTCATAACTATATTTTCTTGACTTCCATGTTTTAAAATAAACTTTTAAAAATAAAGTTAGTTCATGTTTACAGAAGCTATAAGATCCTGAGCACCAAAAGAGAATGGTAGTTGTGATAAGATTTTAAACAAATGCATCAAATTATTATCCTCTGCCTCTTTTCTACCCAAGTGAGGTACTGTATTTTTCTCTTTGAAATCTGTCCCAATTTTCCTAGCCTGCATCAACATCCCATTCTCAGAACTCCTGCAGTCTGATTTACATGCATTTTTTACACCATTCTCTATGAAGTGTGTGTGTGCTTGGAGATGGCATCTTCAGAGCTGTTTAATATGTTTTTATTTGCCATGATTAAAGCAGTGTTGAATACATAACAGCTATTCAGTAAAGACTTGCCTCATCCAATGTTTAAATGGATGAATAACAAGCTAATGACTGAGGGGTTGTAGGTTATGTAGGAACATTATAACCTGTTTCTTCTTCTGAGAATATCTATCTTTATCCCAAAAATGTTTTGCAAAGTCAGTTGATTCTTCTGTGCTGATGCAAAAATTGCATATATTTCGTATTTATACAGGAAAATAAACTAGTAGTTTAAATGGTTTTGTCAATTTTCTAAAACATTTGAAAACCTAGATGAACTGTGTAGCTTCCAGTACAGCTATAATAAAAAATAGCAGAAGAATAACTAATCTTCATTTAGTTTTATTGGACATTAACAAAAGAAGAAAGGAAAGTACATGAAATGGAAGTAAGTAGCTAGAAAAAAAGAAAAGCTCTATTTTTGTGGATGGGTGTGCGCACGCGCACACATACACACACACACACACACACACACACACACACACACACACACACACATATACCCCTACACACACACATCTACACACTGGTTCAAATGATGAGATTCTACAGGGCAAAGAAACCAGACAGGATTCATGATGTGAGGCTGACACAGTAGGGAAATTAGATTTAATTCAATAAATGCATATTGAGCCCTAGCATGTGCTAGATATCCTTTTAATCACTAGGATACAGTAGAGAACAAGACAGAAGAAATCCCAGCTTTTATGAACTTTATATTTTAGTGTGATTAAACATATAATTATACAAATATATAGTTATAGATTTATAAAAGATAAATTCAATTATAGACATTCCATAATATACATATACAGATGCATATTTATATACACCTCTATTAAAGTCCATAATATATATTAACTTGGATTACCTGGATATTCAAAATTCCATTGTGATTTTTTTTCTAATTACTTTGTACTGGTATTAGTACTTCACTTTAAGGACTTAAAAATGTTGAGAGTTTGCAAATTATATTACTGCTGTGGATATTATTAGCTGTGGGTATCACTGAAAGGAAACTATTTAATTAACTTGTGAATAAATTGATAGGTCCACAGAGTATTATCCCCCCCCCAACTATTTTGGGATCTGTCCTTGTCCTTCATTGTTCTTGAAACTTACTATTGAAAATAGTCATTGTCTCTTTATAAAACCATACTTCATAGTATTGCTTACTGAAGATTTTTCATTATCATAAACAAAAATATTTGTTGTAGAAAAATAGCAAATGATTGTAAAAAGTCGTTTCATTAATCCACAAACATTTAGATTCATTATGGACTTTGGGTGCTGGAGTTTTTTATGTTTAATAAAGCCCATAAATTTGAGAAGAGGTAACTATGAAACCTCAAAACCAGCAGCCTAACATTTAATCTTTTAGATGGATGAGTTAGTAAAATATTCAATTATTTGAATCATTTTTACCACTTTTTAAAAAATGTTTATTTATTTATTTTGAGAGAGCAGGGGAGGGGCAAAGAGAGAGCAAGAGAGAGAGAATCCCAAGCAGGATCAGCGCTGTCAGCATGGAGCCTGATGCAGGGATTAATGCCACAAACTGCAAGATTATGACCTGAGCCAAAATTAAGAGTTGGACGCCCAGCCGACTGAGCTACCCAGATGTCCCCATTTCTTTACCACTTTTTTAAGATTCTATATCAATTTTTCCAATTCTGGAATTTGGCTTTGGTTTTGTTAATATTCATAGATATTTCTGTTGGGTAGAAATTTTACATCTAGCTGCAGTATGAATGGGCCATTTGTCATTCATACATTTCTACCTCCCTGAGAGCAGGTCTACTTACCAAAGTGTGCCCTGTGTTTCCTCTTTCCTAGCAAAGGACACCCCTAACCCTCAAGTATATTGCTCCAAATTGCCCTACATATACTAGACATTTCTTTACAATTCTATTCCTATTTTTAAATAAAGCCAAAAATTATTTGATATTTTTCTCATTGAGAGAGTGCTTCCATACTCCTCTCTTAAATAGGAGTGGGCTTGTGACTATTTCAACCAGTAAGTGTGGCAGAAGAGATTCTATGTGTCTTCTGAGGTTGGGTTATAAAACCCAAGTTCTTTCCAATATTGTTTCCATAAAGCACTTGCTGTTGGAGCTCTGAGCTTTCATGTGAGAATCTAAAAACTAATACAGATACAATTTATTTTGTCACTTCATAAGATTCTAATGTTACCCTAATAAAAATAGACTTCCAACCATCCTTACCAAGATACCAGGCTTGTTAGTGAAGTGGCTTCAGACATTCTGCCAATTGAACACCACTGGTCTCCATCAATTCCACACAGATTACATGAACTATCCATTCTAGCTTTCTCTGAATTCCTGATGTACAAAAAGATGTGGTATAATAAGATAATTATTGTTTTAGACCACTAAGTTTGGAATAGTTTGTTATGCAGAACTCAATAACTGAAATCTTTCCCATCAAGCTTTCCTTGACTCATGACCCATTTAGTTAGCTCTCAGCTCTTTAGTTGGAAGAATGTTATTTGTATACCCATGTCATAAAACATGTAATGAGATATTAATAATTGATGATCCAATTTTAACATTTTTATCATTCAAGTTCATCCATATATTAATATGGGCAAATACCTGTAGCCTAGTTATGTACTTCTAATGAACACATTATAGCCATCAGAACTGGAGATACAGAGAAAGATTTGAGGCAAAACACTTTAGTGAATCCTTGAAAAGGCTAATAAATGAATTTGTCTAAACTTGTGCATATCTACGATTAAATTTTTAACTAAATTCAATGAACATTTATTCTACTTCCTGCATGAACATATTTTCTATATCAACTAGAATTTCTTTCCAAAATAAAATAATAAATTTGAGTAAATGATCAATGTATGGGCTGATAAAGGCATTTCTAGAATGATCTTAGACTCCCATAGCACTGTTTCCTTGGAAACAACAGAGCTCAAATAAATGAGAATGTTGTGTCAGCCGAATTCATCAAGCAAAACTACACCTACATTAGGAAACATATGAGTTGGCATCCAGGCCTCAGGCTTGCATGACTAGGTCGGTATTAAGAATTGGTAGGAAATAGAGGACACAGCTTCTATCATATCGCTCTTGTCTGTGACAGTTGTACATGCCTCATTTGGTTTGAAGGCAAAAGAAACTGTGTACCTGGATAGTTGCTGGGATCTTGATGAAATGATGACGCACTTGCTATATCTCCTGCCTTGTATTCTTCTATAACGTCAGTTAAGCAAAGCGAATAATATTAGATTAAAAACTATTTATGGCTTGGGCGCATGGGTGGCTCAGTTGGTTGAGCATCAGACTCTTGATTTCAGCTTGGGTCGTGATACCAGGGTCATGGGAGTGAGCTCCACATTGAGCTCTGGGTTGAGCATGGAGCCTGCTGGGACTCTCTCTGTCCCTCTCTCTTTCTGCCCCTCCCCTTCTCTCTCTCTCTCTCTCTCTCTCTCTCTCTCTCTTCAAAACAAACAAACAAACAACTTGTATCTTATAAGTCTGATTGTCTATTTGTATTTATAATCACTGTGGAGGTACTGTAAGAATAAAAATGCCAATAATAACAATAGTTACTACACACTGAGTGTTTTGTATATACCAAGCACTCTTGTAAACACATTGCTATATTAACACATTTAATAATCACAATAAATCTGTGACTACTTATCATCTACCTTTTTTATAGATGAGAAAAAAGAATCACAGAAAGGTTGAATGGCTTACTCACATCCCACAACAAGTAAAAATGGCAGAGTGAGGATTTGAATGTAAGCATCCTAGCTCCAAAATGCACATTCTTTTTTTTTAAGTTTATTTATTTATTTTGAGAGAGAGAGCGAGAGAGAGAGAGAGAGAGAGAGAGAGAGCATGAGCAGGGGAGGGGCAGAGAGACAAGTGAGGGAAAGAATCTCAAGCAGGTTCCGCACTGTCAGCATGGAGACACATACAGGGCTCAAACTCACTAACTGCAAGATCCTGACCTGAGCTGAAATCAAGAGTCAGATGCTTAACTGAGCCACTCAGGTGCCCCCAAAATGCACATTCTTAATAAAAGGGCATCCTGCCTCTTAAAATGTTAATGTCCTAATATAAATAGTAAAGGGACATCAGAATTAATATTTACAAAGAATAACTTTCAAATCTCTTGAGCAAGTGCTTGTGGCCAGGGAACTCACTTGGAGATAGAAGAGATTCCAAGTCTTATGGGAAACTGGATGACTATCCATAAAATATAGTTTTGGAGGCAAAACAGTGTTACTAAGTTACTCTGCCAGTACAAATAGTAAAGGATATTGAGGTAAAAGACCTTAGGTGCTTTATAGGCAAGGCCACACAAAGGAGCCTAATAAATGTGTGGTGGTCCTGATGAGAAGAAGGTCTTTGCAAGGCTACTGAAACATGATTGATACTAGCAGGAGTAAGAACAATGCTATGAACCAGGAGGAAATAATAGGAATCTGTTAAAGGAAACAGACTTTCAAATCAGTGGAGCAATGACCACATGAAGAAGATAGATCAAGCAGTTGCAGACATATCATATCTATTTAATTAAGTTATTAAGGTATAAGCAACTTTAACAAGTCATATTGATTAAAGAAGATATGCAATTAGGCTAAAAATTAAATGCCAGGATATGTAATACAACTATCTTATAACCACTTGATACGTTGCTCAAACATTAAATACTAATACCTTTTAACCACTGATTAACCTAAGTCACATTATACCTGCAATATAAGTTATCTGTGGGTGATAAATCATCTATAGTCTAATGTTGTGGCTAAGTCAAATATGACTATTACCAAAAATTAATTTCATAAAATTCTGGAAAGCATAAACTCTATGTCATAATTAATAGTAAACGTCAATCTTGAGATAACTGAACATTCAGTTTATGTCAGTCAAAACTAAAAATTATGGTATACTTCATGCAGCATCAGAGAAAATAAAATAAATACATAAGACTGAAGAAAAATATCCAAGTAGATAATATTTGTGTTTCTAAAATAATGCTATCCTTTCCCTGAAGATTATAGATGAAATGGTGTCAAAAGTTGATGAAAATAACCACTTAAGAAGCCACTGTGGACACTCAGCCTGGAGATGGTTGCAGCACTGAGGGTGAAGAGAGGTGTCAAGAATCAAGGAGCATTAAAGGTAGAATCAACATAACTCAGTGACTTAGAAGACATCAAGGCGAAGAGGTGCAGATGGTCCTACCATTTGCCTCCTGAATTCCAGGGTAAGGAACTAGCCCTTTAGTGTTGACGATGGCTGACTATGAGCAGTGAGCTCTCCTGGGCACTATGAAGATCTCAACGGCCGCTAATATGCGGACTTCGTTAACAGAAGGACTGGCAATGTAGTTCTGATTACAAATACCACAGGGACTCTCCGATTTGGACTGTAGCACAGGGGGAAGACCACTGGTTAAGTGCATTCAGGTTCACTAACAAAGGAAACTCATTCATTTGCCATAACTACAGTAGGGTAAAGAAGCTTCCTAGTTATCCCCTTTATTACTACTATTTCAAATATTTTTGTTTTCAAAATGCAACATACCTCTATATGTTTATGCTTCTTGTAGTTTCATAAAAATAAATTCATAAAACCTTCCTTCTACTAACTTTTCCCCCTCACTGAGTAAGGGGTTTAGAATGGTTTAGATCTATAGTCCTGTTTGTAAACAGAGTTGCCATTTTGATTTTGATTTATATACATTTTTTTTCTTTTTCAGGTCACGCTTTTCAAATGATTGGCACTTGGGATGTTTAAATAAGAATCCTGGGGCTTCTTTAAACACAGAAACATTCAGAGCACATATTGATCACAATATTTGTTATTTTTATTTATAAAAATGAAAATGTACAATAGCATTTTAAATTGAGTTATTTGCCTGTATTATGGAAACGCTATCCCTTTATGGATTTGAGGGATAGATTAAAATCCTATTTTTTGAATGTATACAACACGTTTTCTGTTTTAATTCAGACAATCACTGAGGCCCTACCTTGTTCCAGGCCTGTTGGTAGCAATGGAGAGGAGATGGGTAATAAAACAGACGGGGCCCCTGGCAGAGGCGTAATTAAACAAGCCATTGTATTACAGAGCATTAGGCCGCTGAGAGAGGACATGAACTGTTCCTGTCAGGGAAACAGCATGTGTCAAGCCTGGACTGTGCATGGCTGATTCCAGAAAATGAAATGAAGTGCAACCCCTCTGGGGATGTGAGAGGGTGTAAGTAGTGGGGCAGAAATGGGAGGAGGAACCAGGAGGGTGAAATCATGGTCAGGTGATGAAGAGTCTTACAAGCCAAAGGTATATTTGAATTGTCCCACTTGGGCAAATGGCCTCTATTTGCAGATGTTATGTGGGGGAGGGTCATATGATTTCTGCGTTTTAGGAAGGTTCCCTCTGGCTACAATGTGGAGAGCAGATTGGTCGGGACCAGGGAAGAGAAACAAAAGGAAATCCTATAGACAGTTGCAGAAATCCAGGCTGGAAATGGATATGAACTGCACTAGAGAGATGGAGATGGGGACTTAGAGATGTAGAGGGGACAGGGGAGGTATTAGAACAACTTAGTAGATTGGCTGTGGAGGGGAAAGGAAGGAAAGAGACCAGATTACACCCAGATTTCTAATTAACCAAAATATTTACTTATGCAGTAAAAATGGTGTGTGCATAATCTCTTCTTTTGTTTACTGGGTATTATATACACTGTGTTATTCACATAGATAGAAGTGCTATATCCCTTCCTTATTCTATAAATAACTCCTAACCCTTGTCATTAAGTGCACTAGGGATGTAGCAGTGAATGACCAAAAAAGCTTTTTATGTTCCAGTACGTGGAAGAAGATGAAGGTAGATCCTTGATTCTAATATACTAATTGAATTTCTGGTGGCTGTGTGGTAGCACCGTATGTAGAAAGCATGGGCTATGAAGACAGTCTGGTCTTGAACTCTAATTCAACAACTTATTGATTGTGATGTTAAATAAGTCACTCAAACTTTAAGCATCTGTTACATCATGAATAAAAGGCAAATGATAATTCTATCTCAGGGTTTTAGATTTGCCACTAGATTTATTGCCATAAAAGTATTTAATTCCTTCTGCCCCTTGAAATACAACAAAAATAACTAGAATGATTAAGAGATTAAGAGAAAATGAGAGACAGAGAGAGAGAGAGAGAAAGAGAATGACAACTTACAGTAAAACAAGGAAACTACCTCAATGCCTAATCACATATTTTGAAAAAAAGCACCTACTAAACACAACGGTTTTTGTACTAAATGACAATGGTGTTAAAGATTGACACATGCTTCTTCCGAATTTTTGAAGGGTTCAGTGCCTTATGTCTCTAATACTGAGATCTTCAGTCCTTAAACTCCTATCTGATTGTCCTAACTATAGAATAAGAAGGTAATATCAGAGTAGAGACACAGCTCAATTCCTAGAGAGGGTTGGGTAGGGGATGTGTGGATCTAAAGGAGAAATGTCACAGAACCTCTTTCTTTATTGTCTGTAACATAGCCTCTCAGCTGAGGAATTGGCCTTGACCTAAGGCAGGGTGAGGTAGGAAAGAGAGGCCGTGGGAGGCAGATTTGTAACAGGTGTTGTGGAAAGCATGTATCCAAAAGGACTGGTGAATGGTGAAACAGGGAATGGTGAAAACAGATCTGTGTGGCAGGAAGGAGGGCAGCGAGGCAGGTCAGATGGGATGGAAGGGTATCCAGAGTCTAAAAAAAAATGAAAATTAGGGGCTCCTGAGTGGCTCAGTCGTTGAGCTGCAGAGTCGTGATTTCAGCTCAGGTCATGATCTTATGGTTCATGAGATCGAGCCCTACAGAGCCCTCCCTGGGGACAGTGCACGGAGCCTACTTCTGATTCTCTGTCCCTCTCTCGCCACCCCATCCCACTCGTACTTATTCTCTCAAAATAAATAAATAAATAAACTTAAAACATTCTTTAAAAAAATAAAAATTAAAAAAGACACTGCAGTTGAATTTTTGGCTGAAATAATTCACTTTCACAAACTTCACTACAGCATTTAACCCAAGATGTCTTTGGAATCAGGAAACTCCAATTCCTTTGGGGTTCTTTTTCTTTTCGTTTTAATTAACATTTAAAACACATACAGGAAATAGCAGGAAACCTACATTTACAGACTGACAAATGCTTCCAAAGCAAACATCCATGTGAGTATCCAGTGAACCAGGTTAGAAATGCAAAATTGTCAGCAGCCAGAAGCTTGGGCTCTTCATTTTGATCATTTATCCTTCGTCCTTGTCTGAAGTACAACACGCTAATATTTACGAGAACGACTCCCTTTCTTTTCCCTAGTTGTGCCACTCGTCTATGCTCCCTCTAAACAACATGCTTTAATTTTGTCTATTGTTGAACATTATGCAAATAGGTCATATTCTATGCATTCATAATGTCAACATTATGCTATTAACATTCATCCATGCCACTGCATATAGTGGTAATTTATTCATTTTCATGGCTGTATACAATATTTTATCATGAATATATATCACAATTTACTTAATCATTCTATCTTGATGCCTTGTTCTAGCTCCATTTCTGCTTCTACTTTTTCTTTTAACAAGCAGAGACATTTGAAATTTGTAAGATATTTTTCCTAATGTTTCCTAATGGCACTAACACATTTGCCTTGAGGTAAAGCACAGAATACACAACATTATTTTGTTTTTCTGTTTAGAGATATCCTCCTATGCTATCGAAATTAAAATTCATAGAAGCCCTGAGAAAGAGACCTCCTCATTACCTGAAACAGCAAAATTGGTCTTTATATTCACAATTTGTATATTAGAGTTAAATTGGAAAGTACAGAAACATTATTATGAAGATAGTATACAAGTTTCTGCTCTTAGGTAGTGAAGAAGGATTGTGTAATAGATGGTAGAGAACAGATCAGGTTCTTTGGGTCATATGGTCATAGGCCACTAAAGTTAGCTTGAGGGATACCTGGGTGGCTCAGTCAATTGGGTGTCCGGCTTCAGCTCAGGTCATGATCTCACAGTTCATGGGTTTGAGCCCCATGTCTGGCTCTGTGCTGACAGCTCAGAGCCTGGAGCCTGTTTCAGATTCTGTGTCTGCCTTTCTCTCTGCCCCTTCTCCACTCGCACTCTGTGTGTGTGTCTCTCTCCCAAAAATAAACAAACATTAAAAAAAATAAATTTAGCTTGAAAAAAACGGTATTTAATTGTGAAGAGTATCATAAGGACATATTATACTATTACTTTATAAATAATTGCATATACATAACTGAATAAACTTGTTCTGTGGAAGTTACAATAGGGAAGTAAGGCAAATATTTTGCTCTCTATCTCCTGGGGATTCCAGCAGGTTCTCTCATGTATTTGCCTCTTTCTATATTTCCCTCTTGTAAATAGCCCTCTTTCCCCACTGTTATTTGGAATTGACTGAAGGAGTTGAAAATATTCCTGTTTCACTGAATTTTCTTTTCTTTCTTTCCTTCTATCCCTCCTCTTATATGTAGCCACCAATTACAAGGTCATATTTAGCCCTACCCAAGACCTTACTTTCTCTTTTTTTCTAGGTAAAATATATCAATAATTAGTTTTATTAATTTTACAAAACATTGTTTTGGGGTTGGCAATGTCTTATTTTAGTTATCTTAGTTGATAATCAGTAGTTGCTTTTGAAAATTAAGTTTATTTTTGTTTCATTTTGAGAGGGAGAGAGAGAGCACGAGCACAAGTCAGGGACTAACAGAGAGAGGGAGAGAGAGAGAATCCCTGGCAGGCTCTGAACAGTCAGCACAGAGCCCAGTGTGGGGTTCGAACTCATGAACTGTGAGATCATGACCTGAGCAGAAATCAAGAGCCAGATGCTTAATAGACTTAGCCACCCAGGCACCCCTATAGCTACTTTTTATTTTCACAAACAGTGCTATCCATCTCTTTGGCTAGCAGCTAGATTACACAGTGATTGATCTTTTATAAATACATAATAGACTGCTCTGCAGGAAGCACTTCCCACTTCATTACATTAATTACTTTGCCTATCCAGTAGCCAATCGCTTGTGTTAAAAATTCAGGTGATGAAAAATCTGCTAGAATTACTTAATTTCCTTGAGTGTTTCCTAATTTCATTTTCAGCATTAACTTTTATAAAATTTCTGTTTTATTTTATTATTTCCTTCCAGTTTTCTTGAGAAGTAATTGACATACATCACTGTATAACTTTAAGGCATACAGCATGATGGTTTGATCCATATATATTGTGAAATTATTACCACAAAAGGTTCAGCTAACATCCATCTTCTCATATAAATACGATAAAGGGAAAAGGAAGAAGAAAGGAATAAAGGGGAAAAAAACACAATTTTCTATGTAATGAGAACTCTTAGGATTTACTCTCTTAACAACTTTCCTGTATGAGATGCAGCTGTGTTAGCTGTAGTGGTCATGTTGAACATCCTAGTACTTATTTATCTTATAAATGGGAGTTTTTACCTTTGACCACCTTCTCCAAGTCTCCTTCCCTTCATCCTCCACCTTGAATAAGCATAAGTTTGATCTCTTTTTCTATTAGTTTGTTAAAGATTTCACATATAAGTGAGATGATATAGCATTTGCCTTTCTTTGTCTGACTTATTTCACTTAGCATAATACCTTCAAGGTACAACTGAGTTGTCACTAACGGTAGGAGTTCCCTTTTTATGGCTGCATAATATTCTGTTAAATGTATACATCACAGCTTCTTTATCCATTTCCCCATCAGTGAACACTTAGCTTATTTACATGTTTTAGTGATTGTAAATAAGGCTGCTGTGTACAATGCAGGTGCCAATATCTTTTTGAGTTAGTCTTTTCATTTCCTTTAGATACATTTCCAGAAGTGGTGTTGTTATATCATATGGGAGTACTATTTTTTAATTTTTTGAGGAACTTCCATATTTTTTTCCATAATGGCTGCATCAATTTATGTTCCCAACAATGTACAAGAGTTCCCTTTTCTCCACATCTTTGCCAGCATGTTATCTCTAGTCTTTTTGAAGATGGCCATTCTAATAGGCATAAAATGATATCTCATTGTGGTTTCAATTTGCATTTGCCTAATGACTACTGATGTTGAGCATCTTTTTATGTACTTGTCAGCTTTTTTGTATATCTTTGGAGAAATTAGGTTTAGGGCCTTTGCTTATTTTTAAATTGCATTATGTTTTATGTTGTTTTTTTTTTCTACTGAAATATATGAACTCTTTGTAGATTTTGGATAGCAATCCCTCATCTATATGTGGTTTGCAAATATTTTTCCCATTTCATAGGCTGTCTTTTCACTTTGTTGATAGTTTCTTATGCTCTACAAAAGCTTTTTTAGTTTGGTGTAGCTTGGTCTACTTGTTTTGTTGTTGTTGTTGTTTGTTGTTTTTTGTTACTTATGCTTTATGTGTCTTATACAAAAAGTCATTACCGGGATACATGCCAAGGAGCTTTGTTCCCATCTTTTCTTTTAGGAGTTTTAAGGTTTCAAGTGTTTATTACATTTTGAGTTAATTTTTGTGAGTGGTGTAATATTTGAGTCTGGTTCATTCTTTTACATGTGAATATCCAATTATCCCAACATCATTTATTGAAGAGACTGGTTTTTGTTTGTTTGTTTGTTTGTTTGTTTACTGAGTATTCTTGGCTCCCTTGTCAAATAGTAGTTGGTCATATATCCTTGGGTATATTTTGGGGCTCTCTATTTTGTTCCATGGGTCTATTTTTTTTAATTCCAGTACCATACTGTTTTGGTGACTATAGCTTTATGGTATAGCTTGAAATCAGGAAGTGTGATACCTCCTGCTTTGTTTCTTTCTCAAATTTCTCTGGCTATTTGGAGTTCTTTGTGTGTTGTTCTATATAAATTTTAGGAGTTTTTTATTTGTTTGTTTGTTTGTTTGTTTTACTACTGTTTTAAATGCCATTGGACTCCTGATAGGGACTGCATTAGATTTGTAGATGGCATGGTAGTATTGACATTTTCACAAATTTAATTATTCAAATCCATGAGCATGATCTACTTTTCCATTTATTTGTTTCTTCAATTTCTTTCATCAATTTGTTGTAGTTTTCAGCAGAGATCTTCACTTCTTTAGTTAACTCATTCTTAAGTATTTTATTGTTTTTGATGCTATTGTAAATTGGATTGATTTCTTTATTTCTTTTCCAGAAACTTCATTATTAGTGTATACAAACACTACTGATTTTTGAATGTTAATTTTGTATACTGCAATTTAACTCAATTCATTGATTAAATCTAATGGTTCTTTGGTTGAATCATTAAGGATTTTTATATATAAAATCATAGCATCTGCAAATGGAGACAATTTTATTTTTTCCTTTCCAAATCTGATACTTTTTTTTCTTGCCTAATTGCTTGTGCTAGGATTTTCAATACTATGATGAATAGGTATGGAAAGAGAGAGTGGGAATCCTTTTCTTGCTCCTGGTCTTAGAGGAAAAGCTTTCATCCTTTCACCATTATTATTTAAAATAATACTTGGGTTTTTATTTTTGTTAATTTTTTTAATTTATTTTTGAGAGAGAAAGACAGCGCACAAGCAGGAGAAGGGAAGAGAGAAAGGGAGACAAAGGATCTGAAGAAGGCTCCAGGCTCTGAGCTGTCAGCACAGAGCCCTTTGCTGGGGCTCAAACTCCTGAACTTCAAGATACCTGGGACAAAGTCGAATGCTTAACCGACTGAGCCACACAGGTTCCTCTATTATAATGTTATTCCTGCAGGTACAATACTATATAACACACGGTGAAATCAACTCTGTTTCTTCATTTACATTTTACTGTTTATTATTTCTCATAAAATTTGTTAATTTCTTAGTCACACTGAAAAATGGTATAGGTAAATTACAATGGAAGCCAGGATATGTTCTTTTAATATCTGAAAAGCAGGATTATAAGAAATCCAAAATTTTCAGAGGAGTAGCAAAAGCAGATGCTAGTTGAAGAATTTAGGGTAGGATGATCGCATAAGTTGTGACTACTAAGGAAAAATGGGAGATTTACTGCCTAGAACATTGGAAGTGACAGTAGTTGCCATTCTAAGGAGTCTTAAAGAATAATCATCAAAGATTTTTAACATCTTAACTTTTGCCAGATTTCAAAGTTACTTCAATCTATTGAACAAAATTATTTTAAAATTTTATTTCAAGTTTTATTCACTTATACTTCTTTTTCCAGTGTTCTTATTAATATTTATTCCAAACATAGGTATTAGTCAATTTACATTTGATTGATTGAGCTTAGAGTTTAGGATGTTCCCATTTTGTAACTCTACAAGACTATTAAACAAACAAAAAAATACTCTTCTTTGATGATAGTTAAGAGGCTAATCTTAACATTTTACTTGGTAAATATATTAAAGTCTTGAAAAAGTAAATAACACTTTTAAAGCAATTAAGTGGTTTGTCTACTTTATAAGTAAGCCATAGGACTGAGAGACAGAGCTCTCAATCTGCCATTTATTAGGTCTGTGATGATCCTAATCTTTTTTGGTTTTATGATCTATAAAATGAGCATAATATTTGTCTTTCAGGTTAGTTGGTGGGTTAGAGCTAATATGTGCAAAATATCTTGGAGTGCCTACTTTCTAGTAGATGTTGAAAATGTTTGCTATGGGTTATATTATATGATAGATTAGTCAGTGGTTGGATTATAATAGAATGACTTATATGATACATTATTATGATTAACATAGTTTATACTTTGTCCTATGACTGTGCAAAATAAGAAATCTTCTACACGATGCAACATAACATCTCAAACGTATCTCTGATGTTAAATCCTTTTCCTGTTGTCTTGCCACTATGACATGGCAGCAGATGTTCTCACCATCACTATCTTGGTGACTCTGAAATGCTTATTTTATGTACCAATTCATTGTTTAGTGAAGTAGCACAATTGTGTGCATCTTAATGCTCACACTGATTAGTTTGTTAGAATCCCAAGAGAGAATATCATAGAATCAAAAGTTTAATCTTCTGTTGAAAACAGAAATTATTTTTTAGACATTTCTGAGGCATGGGCATTTAGTATGTACTTAGTAACTTCTAGGAAGTAAGAGGCACTCAGCCTAATTTGCCCATGCTTTTTTTCTGGACAGTTCTAGTTGTTAGAAAAATATTTCTTATATTGAGCATAAATTCAACTATAAAGTCTATCCATTAGCCATACTTCTCTTCATTGCAGCAGCATAAAACAGATTTATATCTTTCTCCACATTACAGATATGAAGAGAATTTTTCTGTGCCTGTAAGTCAAGTTCAAATTCTTTGGCATGCTCTATATGTTTTTCTAATTTACTTGTCAGCTACTTCTTCCCTGCATGCCACATTTCAGCAACAGCAAGTGACAAGCTGTGTGTTGGCCTACACGCGTCCTTCCCAAGGAATATTGGAAAGTGTTTAAAACTGATATTATATCAAATATGCCTGGAAAAACTACTTCATGCTATTCATCAAGTAGTTCTAAAATGACATCATTTGTGCCCTGATAAATCCTATTTATAATAAATTATCCAGGTTTTCCATTCTGTAGACAGTTAAAATGTTCCAAATGGAAACATCAACTCAATCAATTTGTGTGAAGAATATTCTGGAAGAATAAGGTAATGTAAACATATTTGAATATGGAAATAGTTGGAAAAGGTTTGGAGTAAAAATATACTCTTTGAAGGGAGTAAGTTCACGTGGTGTGCTATGAAAAGGAATTCAAAGGCATTGCAGGAGCCTTAGCCAGAGCAAAATGCAACAACATGGAGAAACATGTCCTAAATAGTTATATTATAAATACTTATTATTTATATATAACTCATATAATATAAATATTCTATTATCAATATTAAATAATTAAATTGGGGGAAGGAAAAAACTGAGTACTTAGCGACTTACTATGTAGCATCTAATGACCCTAGATTAGTTTCAAAAGACAAGTGAATGAATTTGATGTTTATCACGTATACGCATTCCTTCACTTCATTTCAGAAATTTAAAATACCCTTTTATTTCTAAATATTTGGCATTTACGGTTTTATTAGTGTTTTCCAAGCTGAAGGGGTCTTAAGAATTTTGACGGATTCCATCAGGTAAAGACTACTAGGAATATAACTATAGTAAAACAACATTTATTAGATTTATAGCTAGAGAAAACACCATGAGAAACTATGGATTGTACATCTTAGTAGGAAGGGGGTGAGATGTTTCATAGGATTTGAGCTTCAATGAGTAACTCTAAAAGTAGGATTCCAGGAAAGCAGGGACTAACCCTGGATTGAGCAGCAGATATAAGGAAATTATTATTAAGGAGATTACTATTAAGGAAATAGCAAAAAGATAAAGGGTGTACGACCTTGATTGTGCCCCATTATCAATATTTTAGTTTCTAATAGGAATATCATAGTCTGATTACTAGCATAGCTGAGAAACAGACTTAATTAATATGTTAGAGTCTTGGAAATTAAACATATGTGTCTGAAAAAGCCCTACCTGAAGCTTTGCATGTAGGTTGGTAACCAAAAATGCTTCTCTGTGTCAAAGTGACCCACTTGGCCCAGATACTTCAAAGATATGTTCCATTCTTTCTACTCTGATTTCATAGCAAAGTTTCTGCTAGAAAGGTTTTAGAAGCAAGTGTTTTTAAGCATTTTGTCCTTCATGTTTATAAACAAAAGCAGTTTTTACAGATTTAAAATTTTATTGTGATTGAAGTAGAACTATTTAAATATACTAGAATGTTCATATTTAAACCATAATATTATTTTTACATATTGAGAAATCACATTTATTAGAAAAATAAAATTACTTAAATGAAGTCAAGAAAATGTGCTAAGTTTTTATTTCATTCTCAGAAAACAATTTGAGCAACCTTCAGGAGATAGATTGCTTTGAAAGACTGTATTATTTTGCTTAATTGATTAATGACTTTTGAAATTTTAGCTTCAGGGACTTTTGAAGATTAATTTAAAATATAATACTGCTATTGATTAAAATAATAATTGCCTTATTATTTAAGGGTTGTCTTTCTCCTTCAAACGAACTTGTGCTATTTCTAAAAAAAAAAAAAAGTGCCAGATCATCAACATCTGAGGTAGAGTCAGAAAGAAGTATAACTTGATTGTATTATAGTGTATCATTTTAGCATCATTAATCTTTACTTTTCAAGGAAAAGGCAATAACTAATGGGTGAAATTGTTATAAGCCAGAGAATTCTCAGTCTGGAAGTATAGAATGTCTTTCCTACTATACACTTCCATGAAAACAGTAATAATTTTTTAGATAAATGCAATGTCAGCATCTATGGACTTTGAATAAGAGCAGTTTCTATTGCTTAATGAGCTAATGTAACCTGTTAATATTTCGGGTCACTACCTTGAGAGCTTTCAGTACTTAAGCAATTTGGACTCACAGAAAATGAACAGAGAGAGAACAAATAGATCAATACATGATTGCCGAGGCAATGACAAATTTGTAGTATTTCACTTTTCAAAATAAGAGATTTTTAAGAAAAGACAAAATGTACTGCATGAATGGAAAACACTCATTGCCAAACAGCAAAGTTATTCATATGCTACAACATAAGCCAAAATATGTTATAAAATTGGCTTGTTATAAAAGAATACTTAACCTTAATGAGATACAGGCAGGAGACACGTTATAAAACAATCTGCTATGTATTGGAATTTGGAAAAAGACAGACCTCTTCTGTAGGTGTCCAATGAGGTATAGTTACGGAGACCTTGTCCTAGGGTGATTTCATCAATAGGGCAATGATCTAGCAAGCACCTAGAGGCTAATGATACTATGATGCATCAATGACTTTTAAATTCCATTAACCAAGGACAAAAAAAAAAGATGTTAAATACCTCATTAACACATGTACAAGTACAAAATAAACTTAGATGAAATTATTAAAGTTTTAGATGTGATAACATTTATGGATTTGCATCCTGGGTGCAATCACTTCTGCCACTATCAAAAGATATAATGGATATGTGGTACCTGTTCTTTAAAAAATCTTTACCCAAAACAGTTGTATGTGACAAAATAAGAATGTAAACTATGAATACAAAACTGGGAGATTTGAAGACTTCACTTTAATGTGAATTTCTATAACGTCAGCCAAAGGTCAAGAGCAGCCACATGTCTATGGGAATCAAGTTATTGTCCCTTGGTCCTGCATTTTCTATGATTGCTAGCTTCACTCTGCCTAATCCAGGACATCAGAGTCTTTAGTAAATTTACTTGGCAAAAAGCCCTGTAGTGTCTAAATAGGTCTATCGTGGTAAGAAGGCAGTTTTTTTTCTTTTTATATATACTAATGTGTTCAGAGCTAAGGGGAGGAAATATTCACCAGTCACCCTCAAAATCCCAATAATCCTTATTTAATGTGAATTTTGAAGCTCCGAGAAGTTAAATAACTTGTCCAATATCACAGTGACATTTTGGCCTTGATGTGTCCTCCCTTCCTGTCTTTCCCTCCCTATGTAATAGAACAGTCTTTGGAGAGTGAATTTTAAGGTGTTAATTTAGCCTGAGAACAAAAGTGCAGGCACATCATTTCTAAACTGTGTACTCTAACCTGGACTGTTGATGTAGTTCTTGCCTCCACCCCATGGACATGGCAGTACTAACCGTCTTCTCTAGACTAGTCGTAATCAATAATTTTGTGCAAAAAATCTTTGCATTACATCCATCTTCTTTTCTACCTTCCATGTAATAATTTTTAATTTCATATTTTTATTCCTTTGCATTTCTAGACTTGCATCCCAATTTATCGTTTGCTTAAAGAAGCCCCATCGAAGCATTTTTAGCACCCATGTTCGCACACATCCATCAGCACTAGCATCTGAGGAGACAATATGTTCTGAACCAAAACACTACTCCCAAAATAAAATGTATTAAATAGTTGGGCCTACATCTCAATAAAGTAATTTAAATGACTAATACTTTTTTGGCACTGTCTATAACTGTTTATGATATTTAAGATTAAAGGCCAATAACCAAAGACTATTTGATACTTATATTCAGGCTCAGTTTCACTCTCAGATCCCTTGGTCAATTTTGACCTGTACTAGTAAGAACTTTAACAGTCTCAATTCTACACTTTGGGCCTGAGCATCAAGCCAAATCTGAGGGCAGTGTGACTCTAGAACTGAGTCCCATGTTCTGATCATTGCTTCAAAGTCTTGGGTCTTAGTTCTTCTCTTTCTGATGCACAACAGTGTTTTAGAGTCTCTTCCTTAATCCTTCTTCTTTTTCTCTTTGCCATTTTAGTGTTAGACTTCTGTCTCCAGATTAGAAGCCAGGAGTAGACTCCTTCAAACACCATCTCAGAGAACAGAAACTAACACATGGTCTCAGGACTGGGTAGGAAGCTTTCACTTCAATGCAGAATTTATTTAAGGAATAGGTTTTATGTGCTTCAAACTATTAGATTCTGTAGATGTAACTTTAAATAAGACAAATATAACTCCACTTTTATTTAAGTTCTTTTAATAGTTTTATGTGGGGGGCCGGGCCCCGGTGCCAGGCTGAGACCGGGTCAAGCAATGTTCCCTGTTGACTCAAGCCAACCTGGTGGTTCCCCCTCCCATTCTCCCACTTTCAAGGGCATACAAAAGCCTTGTCAAGGCCGAGAAAGTTAATTCCTGAAGGCTGTCGTCTGCAGGTGTTGGCAGTAATGCTACTTCCCTTTTTCTACCCCGAGTCAGATAGAAACAAACATGGGAATTGTGTTTTGCTAGCAATCTTATCAACAAGGTCTTGTGACCCGTCTAGAAAATGCACAAGAAACACAGAACTAAATGTTTTGGTGGGCAGCGATTATGTGAAACCTGTTTATTCTTAGAATGGCCTGACCCATAAGAGTCTGGATATAAAAGATTGTGTACAGCAACAATAAAGCTGTCACTTGGGCCATCAGCCCAGGGGACCCTCCTGTTCCCAAACTTTCTCTCTTCTCTCTTTTTTTCTTGCATTCCCCTACCCTCAGGACCCTGACCTTGGTGTTTGTCGCGCCGGCCGCGACAGTTTTACTTATTTATTTTAAGAGAGAGATAACATGGGCAGGGGAGGGGCAGAGAGAGAGGTAGAGAGAGAATCTCAAGCCGGCTCCATGCTGTCAGTATGGAGTTTGATGTGGGGCTAGAACTCACAAACTGTGAGATCATGACCTTAGCCGAAATCAAAAGTCAGATGCTTAACCAACTGAGCCACCCAAGCACCCCAATCCACTGTTATTTAAGTTAAAGACAATGTGAGATGAAGTCAGTTACTCTGACCAACCTTCTCCTTGGAACAATGAATGCAGCTTTCTTCAGATTTTTGGTTGTGTGCTCTGTTTGCCAACTACATTGCAAAGTTAACATATCCACTCATTCATTTATTCATAATTCACATATTTCAATGAATATTTATTAAGCTTCTATTTTATGTGAGCCACTCTATGCCAGGTGCTAGGTATAATGATGACAAGCTAAATAGGACCCTGACCTTGGCTAACCCACAACGTGTCCTAACTTACATGAAAAGAAAGGACAGGTTGGTATGTGAAAGGTTGACGAGGAAATTATTTTGGTTATGTTGAACTCTTATTTCAACTATTTATCCAGAAGTTGAATCTTATCTTTGGATAGATCTTTTGAGGCAAACCTATGGCTGGTCCAGCCCTAGATATTCCTTAGTCTGCTTCCTTACCTCTGACTTTATGGGACTGGTTCAAAGTTCTTACCTATTCATTCTAATTTCCACTCTACCCCAATTGGTGATCAGTTATGTATGTTCTACTGAATGTTATCATGTCATGCACTAATTTGATGTCACCAGTAACCTCTAGAAATAGAGTATCACCAATATCTAAAAAGTGTAAAGTAAGTTTGAAAGAGTGAAGAAATTTTTGAGAAACATAGTCAAAGATAATGGGTGGAATATATATCACACATATATACATACAGAAAATCCTATACAGTGGAAATGACCTTTCAGCAATCCATTATTAACAAAAATATTGTAGTAGTGATAATTATGGGTCATTTTATATGTGGCAAGAATTTGAAAATTTTATTAAATCAACTTTATGAATTGCTGCACCACTGTAGGAACCATTTATGCTCAACAAGAGTACAGAAATTGAAGCAATATTAGTCAATTGTTGCAATCCTTGCATTAGAGATGACTAACAATAACCCCAGTTCTACATATCCACTTATGTATTAGAGAAATATCCCAGAAAAGTAGCTTCCTAGACAGTACATTTCCCAGTCTTTGTGCATCTAGGAGTGGGCACACGACTGATTTTTCTTTGCCCTTAAAATATAAACAGAAGTGATAGGTGTTATTTCCAGCCCCAGGTTTTAAAAAACTAGTGTTATCCCCAAAGGCAAGGGAATTAAAAGCAAAAATGAACTGTTGAGACCTCATGAAGATAAAAAGCTTCTGCACTGCAAAGGAAACAATCAACAAAACTAAAAGGCAACCAACGGAATGGGAAAAGATATTTACAAATGGCATATCAGACAAAGGGCTAGTATCCAAAATCTATAAAGAGCTCACCAAACTCCACACCCGAAAAACAAATAACTCAGTGAAGAAATGGGCAGAAAACATGAATAGACACTTCTCTAAAGAAGACATCCAGATGGCCAACAGGCACATGAAAAGATGCTCAACGTCACTCCTCATCAGGGAAATACAAATCAAAACCACAATGAGATACCACCCCACGCTGGTCAGTGTGGCTAAAATTAACAACTCTGGAAACAACAGATATTGGCAAGGATGTAAAGAAAGGGGAACCCTCTTGCACTGTTGGTGGGAATGCAAACTGGTGCAGCCACTCTGGAAAACAGTGTGGAGGTTCCTCAAAAAATTAAAAATAGGTCTACTCTATGACCCAGGAATAGCACTGCTAGGAATTTATCCAAGGGATAAAGGAGTGCTGATGCATTGGGGCATTTGTACCCCAATGTTTATAGCAGCACTCTCAACAATAGCCAAATTATGGAAAGAGCCTAAATGTCCATCAACTGGTGAATGGATGAAGAAATTGTGGCTTATATACAAAATGGAATACTATGTGGCAATGAGAAAGAATGAAATATGGCCTTTTGTAGCAACATGGATGGAACTGGAGAGTGTTATACTAAGTGAAACAAGTCATACAGAGAAAGACAGATACCATATGTTTTCACTCTTATGAGGATCCTGAGAAACTTAACAGAAGACCAAGGGGGAGGGGAAGGAAAAACAAAACAAAAAGTTAGAGAGGGAGGGAGCCAAAACTTAAGAGACTCTTAAAAACTGAGAACAAACTGAAGGTTGATGGGGGGTGGGAGGGAGAGGTGGGTGAGTGATGGGTATTGAGGAAGGCACCTGTTGGGATGAGCACTGGGTGTTGCATGGAAACCAATTTGGCAATAAATTTCATATTAAAAAATAAATACATAAATAAAAATAAAAAAAGAAACTAGTGTTTATTCCTCACAGTTTTCTTTTTGTAAGCTATATTTAAATTAGATGTGACCCTACATAGAAGAAACCTGGCATCTGAATCACCAAATGGAAGGAGCTATCTGCCCCTGTGGGGCAATGCTTTGACCTCTGACATAGCAAGGAATACTTTTATCTGATGTATTAGAGCCTACATGTTATAGCAGCTAAAATTACCCTAAGACACTCCTGCCATATATAATGTGAAGATAAGTTAAGAAGCATTAACAGCAATGTTTTGTCTGTTTGTTTGTTTGTTTCTTATTCAGCTAACTCAATTCTCAAATCTTGGATCAAATTTATCGATGTGAAGAAATGATTTTAAACTTTTTAAAAAATGTTTATATGTTTAGTTAGAGAGAGAAAGAGAGCACACAGTGGGAAGGGGAGGGGCAGAGAGAGGGACAGAGAGAATCCCAAGCAGGCTCCTCACTGTCAGCGCAGAGCCTGATGCAAGGCTCAATCTCATGAGCCATGAGATCATGACCTGAGCCAAAATCAAGAATTGGACGCCTAACCAACTGAGCCACCCAGGTGCCCCAAGAAATTATTTTAAAAAGTATTTATTCCAGGGTGAAGCAGTAGTCTCTTGAGATAAAAAGAAAGGAAACAATTTGAAAATAGCTGTCTGAAGTCTTACTAAATATATCTTCTTCCAAAAATGTGTTTCTGCCTGAACTCTTACTAAATATATGTTCTTCCAAAAATGTGTTCTGTTGTCAAATACATTTAGAAAACAACATATAAAGTATCCCATGGCTAGAGTCACAGTGCACTTTATCATATTAAACGTGTTAAAAAAAACCCTGAAAACATACTGCTTAGTATTTATTAATCCCATGTTTTTCAAACTTATTTGACAAGGCAATTCTTTTCCCCTTGTAATACCTATTATAGCCCATGGGAAAGCATTCTGAGAAAAATACTGGAAATGTTGGCTATAATTTACTCTGAAATGACATTTAGCCTCACATGAGCCCACCATGCAAGCTGATCACCAAATTTTTACTGCCTTTCATTGCTTTTGCAACAGCAGATAGTTGTTCAGCTCTGGTCACTGGTGTCAGAGGCTAGGAGGTGAATTCTGATATTATCAATGCAATTGTATAAATGGGAGCAATTTAATCTGGGCCTAAATTTCCTTTTTTCATGATTTGTTTCTTATGAAAATGAAATTAGTTGACACACATAAAGTTCTTATGTGTATAGCACATAGTAAGCACTCAATTAAACATAGCTGGTGATCTGTTTTCCACTTTAAATGGTCTAATGCTACAGAGGATAAGGAGATATAGCAGAGTGAAAAAACAAATAAATGTCACCAGTCCAAAGAGTAAATGGAATGCAGTGAATGGGTACATCCTCTTCACAAAGTAAAAGCAAGAGGTTCATTACTAAGGGAGAAAAAGGACACACAAAAAATGTTATTATTTTATATTTTTATAACATCTCCCCAATGTGCCTTTACTTTTTTACTGCCTTTTCTCCTGAAATTAATGGTTAAAAAAAAAAGATCCTTAGAAATAACCATGAATGTTTAAGATTTCTTGGAGAGTGGAATGAAAAGAAAGTAAGGAGGGAGAGCCAGAAAACTCCTCTGTGCTTCTTAGAGCAATGAAGCGTGGTGAAAATACGGGAGGTGGCAGCCAGAGGGAGCTCATAGCTTAATTAAGTCTCAGGAGAAACCAAGACTGTATCTGAATTGAGAAGAATGAATACAGAGTGATTTGAGGGCAGTCTGCATCAACAAGGGATCTTTCTCCTCCTTTCTCCTCCCTGCCTTCAATAGTTTTTTAAAAAGTCCCAATGCTTTGTCCTCAGTTTTTAATTTTTAGAAAGATCGATATTTTTTAAAAAATGAATTTTTGATAACAGAAGCTCCCTTTAGAAAGAGGAGATCATTTGTTCTGGAAAATGAGTGTCTAGGGGAAACAAAAACAACAAAAGTCAGGTAGACAATTCAAGTGGAGCTTCAATCCATGGGTTCAGCACAGATGAAGAGTCTGTGTATAAAACAGATGTGGAACATGAGCAACCAGTCCTGGGCAAGAAGTTTCAAACAATCCAAGATGTATAGAGAATTAGAGACCTCTGGAATGTAGCATGGACTTCCTTATGTCTTTCTATGTCACCTAGAACACTGCCATGCTTGGAGAAGAAGGTGTTAAAGGCCTATATGAAATATATGTCAGTATATATCAACAAGTTCCCAATCCCATTTAAGGCAAACTATTAAACTCATGCCAGGCAGGGGCAAGGGAAAGACTCCATAGTACTTGTAGATAAATATTCAGTAGACTATTTACATTTTATTTTGTGAATAATAACATACCAAGTTAATAAAAATAAACATTCTTCACTCTTCAACTTATCCATAAATTAAGGTTCTTTAAGCTTTCTTGGACTTCTTCTCATGGTGCCTGGAAGCCTGCTTTCCTATATTTTCTCATCCATGCCTATAGTTGTAGTTATTATCTGTATGACATGAATTTTCTCCCCAGGGTAGATCTTTTCTTTAGATCCTGAGTAATGTATTTAGCTACGCTTATATGTCTAGAATAGAACTCTTGACCTCCAACCCCAAATCCATTTCATTTGTGAATCCATAAGTTAGGAATTACTTATGTTAACTCTCTGTTCCTCAACATCCACATGAAGTTCATCATTGATTTCTTCTACACGGCATTAAATAATCATATGAAACATTAATTTCAGGATTATATAGAATTTGATCTTTGACCCAAAATTTATTTAACCATCTTTGGGATATTTAAGTTGTTTCTCATTTTTCATTATATGTAATATACTTTAATAGATTTGGTTGGTATAAACGTCACCACATTTTAGATGGAATTGAATATTTTTATACATAATACATATATAATGTATTGAATAATATATAAATCAATTATAAAATCTTCAACACTTCATTATTGATGGTTTTAAAACTTTTAGAAGCCATATGTCACAGAAATAAAATTGGTCTTTGATATATGAAAATAATGATGATGCTAAATGTTTTGATTACTTTTGAAACTAATAGTGTTGAATTTCCTTCATTATATATGCATTTGTAAATGCTTTCATCAAGATCTCAGGATTTGATGCACAAGAGACACAGGATGAATGTTAACCTTATAGAACTACTTACAGGCATTTCAGATTGCCCCTAGAGAGCCCAATCAAATGTTTCTTTTACTGAACATATTAAAGGAGACACTTGCTTTGTGAAAATGATTTCTTGAAATGGAAAAGAGCATTTGGAACATATGATACAGGGATGAGTAGACTATCTACAATTAGTATTTTACTGAAAACAATTATCATCATAACTAGTATTTACATAATACAACTATATATTCAGGTGTTTCTTCCTGATGATCCAATGCAATTGGTGTAATTGTTATCACCAGATTGCAAAGAAAAAAAAAGCTTGAGTCTCATACAGTTCAAAATATTTTCTAGGGCTAGTACTGACACAGAGAATATGCTTTTGATATTAGATTGTACTGGTATCACCTATTATTTTAAAATATTACTTGGAATACTAGATTTGGCTAAATTCACCATCTTCTAGAAATAGACCACTTCAAAGATGTAGGCAACAAAAATTATTTTATCTTTATTATCTATATCTTGTGTTTGAATCAATTTATTGATAGTAATATATCCCATTGGATTCTTATAACTTATAATGATAAATATATTTTGATAAGTTTTTATATGTATTGCACTGTCTTATTTAATCATCACAAGAAACCCGAGATAAGTTCTGCTGTTTACTATTCCTGTGACTTTTTACTTCTTGTGTGACTTCAGACAAGTTACTTGAACTTAGAATGCCTACATTTCTTTTTCTAAGAAATCTACCTCAGAGAGATGTTGTAAAAATTAATTAAAGCATCTAAAATAGTTACGAGATGCCTGGGTGGCTCAGTTGGTTGAGTATCTGACTCTGGATGTCAGCTCAGATCATGAGCCCAGGGTCATGGGATCAAGTCCCACATCAGGCTCGGCACTGAGCCTGGAGCCCACTTGGGATTCTCTACCCCTCCCACCCCCCCAGCTCTCTCTCCTGTTGCACTCTCTCTCTCAAATAAAATATTTTAATAATTAGAATATATCCTCCTTCCAAAAACCAGCACTGAGAACAGTTCTAACTGTCAAAGTTCTAGCTCTTTTTCAATGTTATGCTCAAACATCTTTCTGGCAAGACCTTCAATTCCCCAAGATAGGATTAGATGTCTGTCTTTTCATTGTATCCTGATAACCTAGTATGTTGCTAGAATTAATGGAAGAAAATCAACCAGAGCACCCTTAGCATAAGCTTTTATTCTCGATGCTGAACATGAAAAGTTCCAGAGGAACATCTAACTCGAGAAAAGAGCGTGAAATCATCTTTGCTTTTGTTTTGGTGGTGGGGGGTGGAGGGGGCAGTGGTTAGCAGCAGAAAGCTATCAAAAGTTTAACCAGAGAGCTGTCAGCTGAAGTACAGCATTCTGGAAATGGGATAAAATAGATGGTTCTGGTGAAACCACTATTTGGAGTCTGGGCTTAATTGAGAATAGAGGAATTGTTCTTGAGAATTAGTGGGCAATATTTGGGCAGTCTGGATTTATCTAGAGGGGTGAAGAAGAACGGTTAGAGGTCAATGTCAAATACAAGAGTGAGGTGGGGAAGAACAACTTCTGGGAACAAGGATTGTTCAAATGCTTCAGGAGAAATTATGAGTTTTCACATTTTTACCATTTTCATGTTTTTAGTTGTTTGCTTATATATATATTTTTTCCTACAGGAAAGTGTGAGTTTCTGCAAGAGAGGAATTATTATTTTTAATTTTTTCCTTCAATTTATGTTTATGGATTGAATTAATAAATAGATTCTTAGGTCCTATCTTCTGTATGCACACAGTTTCAGAATTCAGGGTAACTTGGGGGTCTCAGAATGACTTGGAATAGACTATTCGACCACGTGCAGCTCAATTTACAGCATTCTCATGCCTCATGCTAGGAAAACATTTCACAAAGTACTTTTTGTGAAGTACTAGGTTTGCAGATTACATATCAACAGAAGTTAATTAGAAAATGCCAGTTGTTAAAATGTTTAGAAAATGACTGACCACACACAAATGAGTGGATGCTCTATGTATAAGTACTTCTAGGGACTTTTCTATGATCATGTATTAGGGTTCCTGAAAAGGGAAATGTTTATGAAGGGCCATTAAAACAATTTTTTATTGTTTACTTATTTTTGAGAGAGAGAGAGAGAGAGAGAGAGAGAGAGAGAACAGGGAGGAGCAGAGAGAGAGGGAGACACAGAATCCCAAGCAGGCTCCAGGATCTGAGCCATCAGCACAGAGCCCAACATGGGGCTCAAACTCAGAGCTCATGACCTGAGCCTAAATCGGACACTTAACTGACTGAGCTATCCAGGCATCCTTCTAAATTCATTTTAAAAGAGATTCCTTCCTACTTTGTCTTTTAATTACACTTTCAGGTACAGGTATTTGACAATACATCCTTCGGAAAATGTGAGCCTAGAATATTTCTTGAGACAAGTTTCCTCAACACACAGGTTTATCACATTAGTTCTACACAAGACATTAGATATTAGATATCTACACAAGATATCTTGATATTAGAACATAGCAGGAAAAGTAAAAAGCTGGGTCCACAAACTCCATATCAAAATCTCATTGTCAGTAGAAGAGATACAGGCCAAGCTCTTGTATCTGTTTTGTTACGTATAACAGAGTAACAAAGCAGATTATAGCCCTGCTATTATTTTACCAAGTTTCTCCCTCTCAGTTCCAAATTCCACTTTTTCTCAATTAGCACAAGTCATCTTTCTTTTCATAAATGAGTGAACAAATGCCAGAATGGTTACTTTTCTTGCCCAAAGTCTGGAAATAGAGTCAAAAGCAGATAAATGCCCAGAATGTAAACATTTTGTTTTCCTAGGCTGCTCTACTCTTCAGGGCACTTGCTGCCATGCATTTCTTTCTTTGTTCAAATTTGACTCCCATATGATTATATGGAAACCCAGTTTTTAAATACCAAAGATCTCTATCACAGGCATGCTACTAAAGTATTTGAAAGTAACTGCTCCTTTTCTGTGTCTTCTACAGCTGCCATTTTCTGGAAAATTTATAGTCTCATTAATTCTATTTAAATCAGCAAGTCGTTTTTGGAGAAAGGACTTCTCCTAGAACCATAGGTATAAAACTTAATAAGCCTTTCTCGCCTCATGGATCTTTCTTTATGGATATATGAGAATTGAGAAAATGACCAACACCTGACCTCATTTATAGTTAATTTTCTTGTTATTGATGAAGGAAAAGCACCCACCGAATAAAGGTACAAGGAGCCTGTATTCAAGGGTTTCTCTAGTATAGCAATTACTCTTTAATCATATTTTGATAAGCAAATGCATTCACTTTGTAAACAAATCAATAATATAGATAAGGGGACGGTCATCAGCTGAAGACCCCTCCCTGTACTTGCTATCATTAATGGCTTATAGTGTGTATGTTCTTAAAGACCTATTTCTACACATTTACTTTTATAATGCATATACTGGCCCAAGACATATAATAATGTTGTCTAGGTTTTTATTGTAAATAAGTTGTATTTCTTTTTTTTTTTCTGAGCTTGTGTGAGATCTTTGCAAATCAGTATATTTGGATTCATCACATTCATTTTAACTATAATACAAGCATTTCTGAATTTGTGTTTTTTCTAGATTCCAATTCCACTAATGAAAGTTTCCATCTTGTCACCCATTGTTTTGAACACATTATACACTGTTCTTTGTCTAATTAATTCTTGGTCCAATTAATACATGTAACATAAGACCCTCCAGTAGAGGGTCAGTTCCACCATCTCTAATTTTTTTTTTTTTTTGCTAGTATTTGAACTTGATTTATAGTAGGACTATAAACTTTTTACTAAATGCCAAATTTTGTATGAAAGATAAGTGGAAATAATTTGTGGTTCTGAATAATAACTTTCTCCAGAGGCAACTGTAGCTTATTCCAATCAGGAATGGAGCCTCCTTGGAACTCTGCTTCATCTGTGAAGGCTCTGATGCATCATTACTCCTGGTGTATAACTGGTCACATCCAAAAGTCTGGGGCATTTGCCATGTCCCTTCCACCGCTGCAGAATCTGAAATTGATTTCTTTCTTCCTGACCTTGGAGACTAATGAAAGGTCTGCTTAGCTGTTTAGACTCTGTGCTGCTTTGACACATGCCTCATGTAGAAAAATGTTTGGCTCATGTCTCTTCATTCCTCAAGTCCTCATTGTTTTGGTAAATCTCATGCCTCCACACATAGCACTTTAAATATTTTTGCTAGCTTTTTTAAGAGTCTGTCTTATATAAATTAGTCTACAGCCAGAAATTAAAGTTCTTCAAATGGCTTTTAAATATGTAAAATATGTCCCTATCACTTGTAAATAAAATAAATAGAAAACAATACCATAATAATGTAACATTGGGAAAGATAAAAAATGTTGACAATATCCTATGTTGGATAAGAAATCACATTCATGGGCATATTTAGGACTGTAAATTACACATTATCTTTATAAGAAAATTAGTAATATCTATCAAACTTTTAAATGTTCGCATGTTTTGGTCTATTTTCTCTTCCAAAAATGTATTTTAGTTTCATACTCACAAAAGTATTCTATTTATAAACCTGAAGATTAATTTCAGCACTGTTTATAGTAGCACATTTCTATAAACTACCTGGATATGCATTACTAGTGGATTGATTTAATCAAGTTCTGTGAATTCAGGCAAGAGAATACTATGTAGTTATTAAAAATGTGAGCTAGACGTACTTAGGCAATATTCTAATAAAAAGAACAATCCTCAAAATATATCACAATCTTTACATTATATTAAGAAAAGAGATAATTTCAGAAAGTGTATTGAATGTGCCAGAGTTTGTGCTTAAAATGGTGTCTTGCTATGCAGAGCCTGCTTGGGATTGTCTGTCTGTCTGTCTGTCTGTCTCTCTCAAAATGAATAAACTTAAAAAAATGGTGTCTTACTATGTGAGTGTGTGTGCTTGTAAGTATGTAACTACAACAGTGGTTGCCTTACGGACAAGAAAGGTAAAGGGGATGAAACGTCATCTTACTTTTTACTGAGTTCTTTATCTTCACATACTACTCTCCATATTTGCTAACTAGTTTCCTATTCAAATTTATTCAGTTAAACTAGGATAACCTAGCCCCAGAAGTGAGCTGGATGCAATCTAATCGCTGGGCCTGTAGAATTGACCAGGAAATTAATTACTGATTTTTCATTTTCATTATCATGTTAAGTGCAGTGTTATGACTGTTTGTGTGATAACGTGTAAGACGAATGATCACCTCACTCTGGACCTTCTGTATCTAAGGGAAGAGAGCAACATATGATTGATGATCAACATTGGGTAAGGCTGTTCTCTCATTGAGAGATTTACTATTGAATGATCTCCTAACTTTTGAACATATAATAATTAATATTTTAGTTTCCTGGTAATAGGTGATTGTGACCAGGCATTTCCTTTGGTTTGTTCAAAAAAGTTACTACAAATCTCCATAGAAATTATTCGTGTGGTTGGACTTATCCTTCTCAGCCTTCTCAAGAACAAATTTTTGTGCCATCTTTGATGGAATTTTTAATGTTAATATGCTGGCCAAAGGCTACATGGAGAGGACAAAGTTCAAAAGCTTTTTTATCCGTCTTCAGGAATACACTGAAGTCCAGTGTAACTTACTATCCTAAAATATGACAGTGTACAAGTGTACATTTTTAAACCTAGAGTCAAAAGCAGTTGGTTTAATTGGATTTTGGATCAAGAATTTAGATCAGAATTTTGATATAAAAACATATCTTCGAGGCTACTATTTAAGACCTAAAACACCCTCAGGTATTTTGTATGACAAAATTATTTTGCCGAGGATATGAAAAGGGGGTCTAAATACCCTGCTGGTGACCAAGTTACTCTCTAATAGCCAGTTCTGACAAAACCTTAGTAGCTGTGTGGTAGATAATGTGAGAGCAAATGAAAAGATTCGAAGATAATATATCTGCAATTCTTCACGCCATTACAGTCTGTGCAGATAATTTAAACATTATGAAATATAATTGACAGTATCTTTATAGTTTAAAGAAGAGATACACTTTTGTCCTTTGGAGTTTGAATTATTTACCACAGCTGTTACAAAAGCAGCACTGATAGCATTAAGAGGGCTTAGTTAACCATCTCTAGGGATACAGGAGGAAAATCCAGTTCCATACGATGGTGACTATTTATGGGATTCCTTCTCCATACCAATGGAGAAGAAAGTAGTCCCTTAAATAGTACAGCCAGTTATTTTCTGCTTTCAAAGGCTGATTCTGTTGTGGGGTGGTAATAGAGGAATGGGTGAAAGAGATTATAGGGATGAAGGAGTACACTTGTGATGAGCACTGAGTGATGTATAGAATTGTTGAATCACTACATTGTGCACTTGGAACTAATAGAACATTGTATGTTAAGTATACTGGAATTAAAATTAAAAGAAAAAATTAAAAAAAGAAATAAAATGTTGATCTTAAGTAGAAAAAAGTAGAGACAAAGGCATATATTAGCCATCACATGGAATAAGGTATTTTAAAACCTAAAAATCATAAATCTGGAAATTAAAGTTCTTTTAGAAGTCAGTCATGTGATTCATACCTCACATTGACACATGGTTTTATTTTATTCATAAATTTAATATATTAAATCTTCCTCTGAATTTTCACTACTGTAAGAAATATGAGTTATGGGTGAGGAAATAATTATACTTTAACAGGTTTGTTTTGTATAAACACTACCATGTTTTAAATGAATTGAATGTTTTTATACATAATACTTGCTTTAGGTATTGCACACTAGGCTTACCTTAAAGCATTGTGGTTTTGATGAAATTTATTCATAGTCAAAATGCCAAGAGCAATATTTCATTAATATTCCACATGTCAACCAACTAATTTTGTCTTTATTTGTGTATATATATACCATTGCAGATTAAGGTGTGCCTTTCTCTTTAGAGGTTTCAGCATAATATATCTTGGTGTAGTAGTTTGTATAGAGATGAAAACAAAATTTCATTACATCACTCTGTTACATAATTGAAGTCAGTATAACCCACTTCTAAAATCAGAACAAAAAAAATTGAGAAAGACTAATGTTTTTCTATGCTGATTGTGAAAAGATAGAGCTTCCCCGGAAAAGAAATATCACTGAATCATATTACATTTTAAACAAAGCTCCAGAAAATAAATGTAATTTGATAAGAGAAACAGATATTTTTTTTGGAGACAAACCAAGTTGTATGAGAGCAGAGATTTTGTCTGTTTTGTTTACCGCTAGCAAAATGAGCAGTATATATATTGTTGTGTCTGTTGTTTATTACTATTGCATCTCCCATGTCATACTTCCTTAATACATATTGTTTGAATAAATTTAAAAAATAAGGTAGCATCAGATATTTCTAGAATAAAGAACTTAATTGTGTAACTAATTAGTCTTAAACATATAAATTCTTATCTTATGAAGAAGTTATAATCACTTACTAATATTCAGTACCTAATTCAAGCTTCTGCTTATAATGATGTAGGGAGTTGGCTAGTGTCTTCCCTAAATTCATGCCCCCTAGACCCTCACAATATGACCTTTTTTAAAAATTGGGTATCTTTGCAAATGTAATTATAAATCTTGAGATATCATCCTGGATTTAGGTTGGACCCTAAATCCAATGACTGATATCTTAAAAAAAAAAAAAAAGAAGAAGACCGGATGCAGACAGACACAAAGTGAAAGCCATGTGGAGATGGGGGAAGAAATAAACCAAGGAACACCAGGACTACAGAAAGCTGGAAAAGACAAGAAAGGGTTTTCCCCTAGAAACTGCAGAGAGAGCATGACCAAGCTGACACTTTGATTTTGGATTTCTTCTCTCTAGCACTAGGAGAGAAAAAAAAATGCTGGCTTTTTTTTTTTAAGACCCCATGTTTGTGGTTAATTTGTTAAATTAGTACAGATTTAGAAAGGCGGGAAGTACATTATTCTCATCTTTACAGTAACAACAAAATCTGATAATGTATAAAATTATAACTTTTATTAAATCCAACAAACCACTGAGGTTGTAAGGCATCCAACTAACTCAAAATCAAAGCAAAGACACCAAAAAGGGACAAGAAGCAAACACTTGATTACTTGGGGCAGACAATAAACAGATGGCGATTCTGCTAGTCTAGTTAAAGAATTTCCAAAGCCTGACGGTGGCTACTGTGAGGAAATAGAACCCACGGGAACTGTACTCACAGTGGGAATTCACAGTGACTTTCAGATTCTTACCCAGTGAACTAATTGAGTGGTTATGAGAATGATCTGGGGCATAGCAGGGGACCAGAAAAGTCTTCCTCATGTTGTTCATTTGTGGGGAGAAATGAGCCACAGACGCAGTGGGAGACAGAAGCTCCTGGCCCAGATCCTCCTCTGTTATCTCTACTCAAAGTCTTCAATTGATGGGAAAATAGCAAATTCAGTCAACATTGGAACAAAGGCCAAGAAAAAAACTGCATTTCAGATAAAGGGAGAGGGAAGAAAATATCCTGGACCCAGATCAATATAGGACTCCTACTTCTGGGAAAGGTACAGGGTGAATAAGAAGCCAGACACCTTGGATACTTGAACACAGCGCACCTAAAATGGGTGATAAACCAGAATAATAGACAATGACTCTCCCATTCCTGTGCACCACCACCATTATCAGTCCAGCTAGTGTCCAGTAACAGGAAATGGCAGTTTTCTACTGGGATGGGCCAGAAGCATGGAGAAAGCAGCTTTCTAAGGGACAAAAGAGAAGACCTTATGCTGAGGGTGGGGTAGACACTGTGAGAAGCTCTCTGGCAAACCAGCCCCCATTCTAAGCACAAGGTGACTTTAGAGGAATACAAGTCTGTGGAGGAACTGATAAGGACCATAGAAACAACAAATCCTAAAGTCAACTCAATTCCTGATTCCTGAATGAATGAACAACCCACACTAAATAACTACCATAAATGAGGGATGTCCACAGAAATAATTATGATTTACCACCATTCTCCACTGCTCTATGCAAGACATCAGCTTTCAACAAAGAAATTGAGGTACTGAAAAGCAAGCCAAAGCAGCACATTCTCAAGAAACAAATCAAGTGATGGCATCAGTCTCAGATACCAGCCAGAAGTTGGAATTATCAGTAAGGAATATAAAATAACTATGGTTAATTTGTTAGATACTTAAGTGTAAAAAGTGGGCAACATGCATGGGAAATTTCAGTAGAAAGATACAGAAATTATAAGAAACTAACAGAAATAATAGAAACAAATAATTAATAGAAATAAATAAATAATTCATCAACAGACTTAGAACAACAAAAGGATTGACCATTAAAAAAAAGAAAAAGAAAAAAAAACGAACAGGACTTCATGAAAGACACTGTTAAAAGAAGTAAAGGAAAAATTAAAGACTGAGAGAAAATACTTACAATTAACCTATTGGGTAAAAAATGTCAGAATATAACTAGCTCTCAAATTTCACTAATAAGAAAGAACTTAAATAAAAATGGGTAAGGACTTAAAGATATCCTTCACCAAACAAGGCCAAAGATAGGACATGAAAGGATGCTTAATGTCATTAGTCATTCTGGAAATGCAACTGAAAATCCAATGAGATACTACTATATAATTATTAGGATGGCTAAAATAAAAATTGAAACTTTAAGAGCTGAAAAATACAAAGAGGAACTAGAATTCTCGTATACGGCTGGCGACTATGCAAAAGGGTACAGTCACATTGAATAGTACTGATGAGGGAGCATAAGACAAACTAACACCCCACAACCCCCTACCATCTCCTCCCGGAGGGATATGTGTGATATTCCTCAGACACTCCTGGCTGCCCAAGAACAAAGGAAAGGGAAAAACCAATGGCTAACTGATAGAGATCACAATCATGTAGGACATGAGTCTCTATCAGTTTACAAATATCTTAGTAAATTACAAGAAAAAGGCAATCTTATCAGTAGCCTAACCTCCAGAAACCCATAGACTCAGTTTCCTGGAGCCTTAACATCCCTTTCCCCTCCATGGTGATGTGGGGAACAATGGTAAGAAGGAAATGATAAATAATATTAAATTTCCTTATAACTATAGCCCATTGACAAATACTTGAAATAGGCAGAGTAAACCATTCCTCTAGGAACTCCTTACTGTCTTAATTTTAATGTTTTGCTAGAGAAAAACCAATATTAGCTTGAAAAATAGCTAGGCTTCCAATATCTTATGAGTCCTCTTTGGCATATGAGAGTCCTTCTGGAAACCTCCCTTTTGCCTTACCTCCCCCAACTCCATACCGTGTAATCAGTCACTCCTCACAACTCCAGTGCAGCTCTTTCTGCCCACAGATCCTATCACCAGGCTTAATAAAAATCTCCCTTTTCTCTTAAAAAATGAGAACAAACTGAGGGCTGATGGGGGGGTGGGAGGGAGGGGAGGGTGGGTGATGGGTATTGAAGAGGGCATCTTTTGGGATGAGCAGTGGGTGTTGTATGGAAACCAATTTGACAATAAATTTCATATATTAAAAAAAAATCTCCCTTTTGCACCAAAGATATCTCAAAAATTCTTTCTTAGCTCTCAGCTCCAGACCCCCACCACTCCAAAACTGCATCAGTATGGCAGTTTCTTATAAAGTTAAACCTACACTTAGTATATTTCCCAGCAATTCCACTCATAGGAGATTGCCCAAATAAAATGAAAACTTGTGTTCACCCAAAAACCTGTATGATCATTTATGGCAGCTTTATTCATAATTACCCCAAGAACAAATAACCCGTGTCCATGATTATGGAATGAAAATAAGGGCAAAATCTTTGCTCAATGGAAAACAACCCAGCAATCATAGATAATTAATTACTGATACACTTGATATGAATGAATTCGAAATGCATGATGCCAACAACATAAGCCAAAATGCTACATGAGTAGGATTCCACTTATACGACCTTCTGTCTTTTTCCCTCATCTAATGCAAGTCTTCCCTCAAATCATTTTATCAGCAAGATAAATCCACCTAGAGCTCCCTACACCCCCATCATTCTATACTGCTTACCTTTATTTTAATTTCTATTCTGTCTTTAAGTTGTTTCTGTAAAGGTGATCACATTTTTACTATGAACTCTATCACATATACATTTATACTTTTATACATATATACTTTACAAATACATGTTTATAAAATTTATCAAAATTATCATAATTTTTATTATATTTGTGCTGGGTGCATGTGTCTGGATAGGTTTTCTATAATAACAGTAAAAACAGGGAACTTTTATAAGTCATTTATCTTTGCCCAAAGTCTACTAACTCAAAACAGGAAAATATTAGCTCAGAAGAAATCTACATTAGAAAAATCTATGTTTTTATGCAGAGATTATAAACACCAAATAGGGAAGAATTGCCTCAATAGATCTTAAAGAATGTTTTTCATGTTGCCTGCATATATCTAGCATGTGGTATAAAATATTTGTTTCTGGCTCCTTATCCATACATAGTCATGTGAAGCTCAGAAGTTAGAGAATCTCTAGGCGTGCCTGGGAGGCTTACTCAGTGAAGTATCTGACTTTGATTCAGGTCATGATCTCACAGTTCATGGGTTCAAGGCCCATGTTAGGCTCTGTGCCAATGGCTCAGAGCCTGGATCCTGCTTTGTATTCTGTGTCCTCCTCTCTCTCTGCCCCTCCCATGTTCATGCTCGGTCTCTCTCTCTCAAAAATAAATATTAAAAAAAAGAAGTTAGAAAATCTCTGATTTTAATAAGCTGCAAAATGAAGATATGTTGCTGTAGAATAAAGCTATACAATTTTGTTATATTTTATTAGGGAGACTTCAAAGAACCCATTAAAAGGGCCTTCATAAAAGGTCAGTGGCATAATGGGTCAACAATAAATAAAAAGCCCCCCTAACATCATCATGGTCTTAAAAGCAATCAGTTAATAAAATAAGCACAATTAATAAACATAATTAACAATGGCCTAAAGATTCAATTAGATGGAATTGTGTAAAAAGAAATCATCCCAGTGAGATGAAAATATATCTATTCCCTTTGAGACTATATGGATTAAACCAAATTTTACTTCATTTGATAATGTCTAATTTTAGTAATTAATGAATCTGACTCTTGGGAATGTTTCTTTCTATCTAACTTAAATAGAGTAAGCTAATGAGTAATTAGTCTATCTGAATGCCTTGTAAGGTGTAATCCCTAAATTCTTTATAGATTCTCTTTGTTCTGTTTGCATCACTAATTGTTTTATTTTAAGCTAGTTTTAATTTTGTGGCGCATTTTCTTATTAAAGAGAGATAAATATGAGTAAATACTTCACTGAATATTATGTTGCCTCTTGTCAGTTGAAGAACAACCTGTTAACTCTTCAGAAGATAATATTTCCTTCTTCAGTTTTCTAACAAAAAAGTCATAATTCTAGGTTTTTTTTAATCATTTGCCATTACTTTTAGGTCTTAGAATTTTATTTTCTGAATGACTTCCATGGAAAGCCTCTGAATCCTGGTGCAGCTCTTCCCTGATAGGTCATATGTAAAGCTATCTCTGCTGTGTGAGGTCGAATCCCCTAACTATTGTAGGAAACTTACACAATGAGTAAATACTCCCGTCTACTGTCTCTTCAACCTCTTGCTCACTAGTGATTCTTCCAGCGACATAATTTTCAGGGTTCAGTACAATGTGAAAATGGGAGTTCCTTGTTAAAAATGGGAGTGGGAGCAGATATATTTAAAGTTCTAAGATATGAAGCTTTCCTCCTCCTTACAGCCTTTCTCTCAACCTCTTATGATATTTGCTACTTAATGTTGGTTTAAGTAGGAAAAGTTAAAAAATTAAGGTATGAATTTTTCCATGCAATGCTAGGTTTTAATGCCTATAGAGTATTTACATTATATAAAGAGTTTATATATAAATTATATATAAACCTATGCAGATTATACAATTTATATTTCGTAGCTTGTTTTCAAACAAGTTGTTTTTGCTCCAGCAGATCAGAGCTGACAAATATAGCCAGATTCGGGAAGGTTGAGAGGAGGAAGAGAAAATCCCTTAGGCACAGAGCTTGTCCAGGAAGGGTTCTCCTGGCCCAGAGATACTCTGTAGGTATGAGGATTCTCAATGGACAGGTGAGTGCAGACCTTCATAGTTACGTAGATGTCCCATCTTCAGGCCTCCTCTTTGCACAATTCAGTTATCTGCCAGGATCCCCCTCTCTCCAGCCTCAGGACCCACTTGCTTCAGAGCCAGCCATTATCCCTTCCCGTGACCCTGCCAACACAATCTATGATGGGCCTGCGTTTAAACCTTCATGCCTAGAGGCGCTACATACTGCAGTTGAGGGTGAGCAAGAGAATCACCTCCACCAAGACCAGGAGGGCACCTGGTGACCCTGTTCCTGACACCAGAGATGCTCCACAGTGCACACCCTACCCCAATACTCATGCAGGAGAAAGCTGACAGCAGAATGATGGCCTCCTTGCCTTTCAAATTCCACCTGGTTACTTGCCCCAATGGAGGGCCAAGAAGAATGCCAGAAGGTGAGAGAGTGGGTAGTCAAACTATTTCTAAGAAGTGAGGTGCCAGCAGGAAGCCAAACCTGTCTCCAAACCCATCACAATGCTCTTTTCTCTATCAAATTTCACCTGCAATTCACAAATTTGATGATAAAATTGTTAATAATTTCAAGACAGCAATAGCAGAGCATTTAACCAGTGTGAAGTAGTTCTGAGTGTGGAGCCTCCTGTAACTACACAGTTCCCATGCCCATGACACAGGTCCTCTTGGTATTGAACTGTACTCACATCTCTGGTGCATTAAAAAAAAAAAGATCCTCAATATCACTACCCCACTCCCACATTCACAACCATGTTATCACTTCCCCAAACCCTAATGTCAGAAATTTGCTGACACCTTTTTCATTTCCTCAGACTAAACCATTTTTATGCCAATCCAGTGTGGTTTCAAATCCACAAAAAAGGCTCTCTTTAGACTAATAATAAACTAAACCCCAAAATCCAGTGAGAATTTTTCAATCATGTTATACTACTTACAGCAACTTTCAAGATTGTTGGCTGCTTCTTAAGTAGCCTCTGTTCTTGTTTCCATAGCAACATGTATCTAGCTCTCTTCCTCCCAATCTGAGCTCTCTTACTCATATTCTCTTGCTGCCCACATCTCTGTTACCCAACTTTTTAATTTATTTTTTAATTTAAATTTTAGTTAACATATAGTGCAATGTTGGTTTCACAAGTAGAATTCAGTGATTCGTCACTTACATACAACAGTCAGTGTTCATCACAGTGCCCTCCTTACTGCCCATCACCTATCTTGCCCATCTCCCACCTATCAAGCCTCAGTTTGTTCGCTGTATTTAAGAGTCTTTTGTGGTTTGTTTCCCTCTCTCCTCATTTTTCCCCTCTCATATGTTCATCTGCTTTGTTTCTTAAATCCACAGCAGCAACTTCTTCGATCTTGGCTGTAACAACTTCTTGGCTGTAACAACGGACACGTCTCCAGAGGCAAGGGCAACAAAAGCAAAATGAACTATCGGAACTTCATCAGGATAAAAAGCTTTTGCACGGCAAAGGAAACAATCAACAAAACTAAAAGGCAGTCTCCAGAATGGGAGAAGATATTTGCAAATGACATATCAGATAAAGGGTTAGTATCCAAAATCTATAAAGATCTTGTCAAACTCAACACCCAAAAACCCAAATAACCCAGTTAAGGAATGGGCAGAAGACTTGAAAATAACCCAACTTTTTAAAGCTCAGTCCCTAAAGATTTTGTCCTAGGCCTTCATATCTTTTTAGTGCATGTCTTCTTTCCTTTAAAAGCCATTTTCATTCTTGGGGGTATTTTTGATGACAACAATTTTACATCTTTATTCCCGATCTCTCCTGAGAACTCCAATGCTGTCAACATCTCTACTTGGATATCTGGAAGAAAACTAATTTTTAAATAGAATTCAACGTCTCTCTGAGTCCTTCTTCAGTTTTTTCTCTCTTACTGAATTTTATCACCACCCATTTACTTGCTAAAAACAGAAATCTCATAGTTGTACTAGATATCTCCACCTTATTCTTGTGCCTCATCCAGTCCTGTAACAAAGTCTCACACTTTGAACTCCAAACACCTCCTAGAATCTTTCATTGCTTTCCTGCAATACATTTTTAAAAACATCACTCTAGTCTAAACTACACTAATTTCTTATCTGGATGACTGCAATGTTTCCTAACTGCTGTGAATTCTTTATTTGTTCTTCAACACTGCAACCAACATGATCCTTAAAAATATATATGATTAGTTATATTTAATCTCTGCCTAAAACCCTTGATGGACTTCCTATTGATTCCAATAACATATGAGAAACTAACATGCTTGAGCACTACTTGGGGTAATAATACTGACCAAGATGTTCATGTCCTCATCTTTGGAACCTGTGAATATGTTACCTTAACATGGCAAAAGGGATTTGTAGACCTTCAAATAGAAAGATTATCCTGAATTATCCAGGTAGACTGAATGTAATCACAGGGTCCTTAAGAATCAGAGAAGAGGATGTGATAATGAAAGTAGAGAATTTAGAGAGTACAGTGTGTGAAAGACTCTACTAGGGATTGCTGGCTTTGAAAATACGTAAATGGGGCTGCAGGCCAAGGAATGAGCTTGACCTCTAGAAGCTACAAAAGGCAGCTGCAAAAGACAATGGGAAATACATTGTCCCAGAGAGCCTCCAGAAGGAACAGACCATACTGAAAGCTTTATTTTAGGCAAATTAGATCCTGTCCAAAGCTATAACAACAAATTTGTACAGTTTTAAGACACTAAGTTTGTTGTGAATTTTTACATCAGCCATAGAAAATTAATACACTATTGCAGAAAGAAGTATACTATATAAACATTTTAATTAGGTCCTTATATTTTGATAGAGATTGCCCCCTTTTTTATATGTAATAAAATCAACCTGTAATAAGGCTTTGGTATATGAAACAAAACTTTGATTTGCTCCCCAGTAAGTCATTACTTTAAAAAAAGTGATTTCTTAAAGTTCAGTTCCCCTGCAAACTGTGACTAAATCTTAGTCAAACGATTTTTTTCCTTAGGAAAAATAGTGTTCAATTGATCAAAAACATAAGATACTGACCCATTTTGCTATTAAATTATGGTGCAATGAACCCATTACTTCCATATCTAGCTATAGCACAATCAGGTTAGCTTGAACAGAGTTACATAGCCTGCAGAAAAGAGCAGCTGGAAAATGCTAGAGCAGATAGGATAAGAACCCTTAATAATGTAACTTTTAAAATGTAATCACTGCCAATTACTTTTCTATGACTGGCGTTTAGAACATAACGCCAATATAGCACCACTAACCCACTTAGAGTAAACTTAATTGGTCTGTGGAATTACAGCTTGCTTATTTTCTATATTTGTAAACCATTTGGGTCTTATTTGAAAAGTTAGTTAATGTCTGTCCCCAGTGTAATCTCATTAATTGCTCAATTTAACTCTTATGGAAACACACAATATACACATAAAAGCTAAATTATATGACATCTTAGCATTTTTGAATTGTTTCCCAATCTCCATCTAAGACTAAACACTATCCCTGTAGCTGGACTGAACAATATGAAAGAGATTAGAAACACTTATTCCAATTAATTATCAAGTATCTAAAACTTTTAAAGATAGCTAATTAATTTAGGCAGTTTAAAGTATATTTTTTGTTCTTGCTGTATAATTACTTTATAAATACTTTAGCTCTTTATTTTTAAAAATTGTAAATGCTTTCTTATTTCTATTGATAGTGAATTCCCAAGCATCATTCAATTTTAGGACATGAATCAATATAGACTTAGTAATATACATCCTCTTAGTTATATGCTAAATTTAAAGTATTGGTGAACAGAGTCCCTGATTTTTTTCTTCTTTAGCTGAGACAAACAGCATGATTTGTAAAGGACTTTTGGATCTCTTTTGACCACCATTGGAAAATATGGACACACTTACTTATTGCATCTAAGTATTTTATCTGGTAACATTGTCTTCATTTCTCCACTCAGACTTGAAAAAAAAGACATATCCTTGTCTTTTATCTTCATATACATTTATTAATTCAACAGTTATTGAGCAGCAATTGAAAAACAGGCAAGGAAGCCTTGGAAATACAACCAGAGGTGAAATAAATAGGAATGCGCATAGGGTACAGATTATAATTGATAGGAGAAAGATGATTTAAAATTTAAGCAAATTAATAAAATAATTACATATTATAAAATATTTAATGAAGGAAAGAATCAGATGAGGTATCAGAGAATGTGTAGCACAGAAGCCTGGTAACTATTTCAGATAGATTTGTCAGATTTGTACACCTAAGGCTTGGATAACGAGAAAGAGGTGGCTAGGTAAAGAACTTGTAGAAGAGCAGTCTACCCCAAAAAAGGACTAGGCCTGCCTAAGGACGAATGAAATTGGCATGTGCACAGATAAGATAAGCATTCAGTATGGTGGGGTGATTTAGAAAGAGAAAGAGTGTAAAAAATTATGTAATAGAATTATAGTTTACTTCTGGTTGGCTATGATATAAAATTTGAATTTTTATAAGAAAATCAGATGATCTGATTTATGTTTTTCAATCATTCTCTTTTAGATCATTCTAGTTGGTAGGTAGAGAATGGTTAATGGTGGAAAAATAAAATCAGAAAGATCATTTAAAAGGTTTTATGGCTCGGTTTGTTGAGCATCCAACTCTTGATATTGGCTCAGCTCATGATCTCATGGTTCATGAGACTGAGCCTCCCATTGGATTCTGTGCTGACATCATGGAGCTTGCTTGGGACACTCTCTCCCTCTCTCTCTGCTCCTCCCTCTGCTTGTGTGCTTGCTCTCTCTCTAAATAAATAAATAAAGGATTTTAAAAATGTAAAAATAAAAGGTTTTACAAACAAAAACAAAGAAAGGTTTTTACAGTCTAGATACAGTTGAAGATAAAGTTAGTGAATTTGAATAGAAATCTAAGGAAACAAACCACAATGTACTGCAGAGAAGAGAGAGATTAAAGTTATAAAATAAAATGTGAGCTGTATAGAGAAATGATCTTTATATACATATAACATTATATTCCTATAATATATTATAATGTCATAATATTCCTATATCATTATACATGTTATATACATTATGGGAATTCAAGAATGAAATAGGAGAAAGTGGCACCAGTCAATGTGACTGAGAAGTCTATAGAACTGAATAAAGACTCAAATTCTCATGTTGAAATGTAAATGAGACAAGAGGGGAAAAACAGACTTTTTAAAAGAAGGGTGCTGAGGTGCCTGGGTGGCTCAGTCAGTTAAGCTTTCGACTTGGGCTAAGTTCATGATCTCACGGTTGGTGAGTTAGAGCCCTGCATCCGGCTCTGTGCTGACAGTTCAAGAGTCTGGAGCCTGCTTCAGATTCTGTGTCTCCCACTCTGTCTGCCCCACACGTCCCACTTGTACTCTCTTTCTCTCTCAAAAATAAATAAACTTAAAAAAGAAGCTTTTAATAAAAATACCTCATCTCTAAAAAATAATAAATAAAATAAAAGAAGAATGCTGAAGGAAAAGGTCATCAGGGAACTGCCAGAAATCAGTTAAGAAAAAGTAGTTAAAGAACATACAGAAAAGGGGCTGAGGATTTGGGCATGATAAATTCAGGATTTAAAGAGTTGTAAAGAGGGGCACCTGGGTGGCTCAGTCTGTTAAGTGCCTGACTCCAGCTTAGGTCATGATCTCTCGGTCCGTGAGTTCGAGCCCCGCGTCAAGCTCTGTGCCGACAGCTCAGAGCCTGGAGCCTGCTTCAGATTCTATGTCTCCCCCTCTCTCTGCCCCTCCCATGCCCATGCTCTGTCTCTCTGTGTCTCTCAATAATAAATAAAAGTTAAAAAAATTTTTTTAAGTTTTAAAGGAAGACTCTAGGAGGTTAGAGATAGGGGATATGTGGCCTTAATAGAACATACAGAACAGGATTCAGGTGGAAATTCAAGTGAAGAAGGCAAACTTGATAGACGTGACTTTTGGAAGAAGTGGAGATACTCAGGGGATGTGAGACAACCCCTGGGGATGTGGGTTTACAAAATCTTTCAAAGGAAGCAGGGAAATTAGCTAAAGCTATATCCTTGGTATTAACTTGATAAAGTAAGGCAACTTCTCTCCTTAGCTTACAAGGCTGGAGAGTCAGGATGATCTTTGCAGGTGCCCAAGTTATATGGCAGAATTTTCAGACAGATCTTGAGATGGAGGCAAGGGTCATCAGAAGCCACCAAAAAATGGCTCTGTTATAACTCGTTATGAGATGGTTTCCTAGGTTGTGGTAAGAAGACTTTGATTGATGTCCCTTCAAGTGAATGTCATATTGTAGTTGATTTGCTTATTACTACACCCTAGTTTAAGAAAATCTTTATTCACTTCAATCACATTACATAATTTAAGAATAAGGGAATAGATGATCACATAGAAAGAATTATTTACTTTTAATCTCTAGGCTATGATTATTAAACACACAAATGTATAGTTTTTTCTCTCTTTCTGACTTTGGCTTAGGTAAAAACCCATTTGAACATTCTCCCAGAAGAATTCCTTTTCAGACACTGAGGATCATGGAGAAGGGAGTTGAATATCATCACTTTGTTCATGTGTTGTCAGACTCTAATGGCAAAAAGCCCCTATACTTGTGCCACATTGTTGTTGTTGTTGTTGTTGTTGTTGTTGTTGTTGTTGTTTTAATGGTTATAATATGACACAAAACAATCACCTTAATAAAATGTGCTTGGTTCATTTCAAAGATCAATGATGTAGGCTGATGAAAAAATTGCAATTAAGAAAAAGAGCCGGATTTCTTCCAATGTAATTGAAATGAAATCAACAATTCACAACTTTAAAATATTGCTTACATCAAATTATTATCAATTTTAATTGCATTTTTCTTTTCTAAAAAGCTTAGATTCTAATTATCTGAAATTCTAATATATATGTTTGAAAAATCAATTGTAAAACTGATTTTGAAGTTGTGATTAAAAATCATTTTATCTATTTAACTCTTCTTCTTTAGACATTAATGTCTGGTTTTATACCGTGTGTTTTCCTTCCATTTTGCTCTTATGTTTAAACTTCAAATTCTCTTGTAGGGGCATGATATAATTCACTATATTCAATTAGTGGAAGTTAAAATGGAAAACAGCATTCTTACAGATTCACTCATGATTGTCTTCATTATATATTATCAATAGGTTCAGACTTACATATTTGTTAACTATTTCTTCCTACCATCAACATTATCCTAGCCTCTTTTACGCCTGAGATGACTGAAAATGACACTGGATAATTTTCCTTTTGTCTTTTGGGGCATTAAGAGTTGTGTTCTTTCTCTATTATAAAAAACATTGTATCATGGATGCAAAAGTCATCTTGATATAGAAAATAACTAGAATATTCCATGCTTTGCTACTGTTCCTTGTCATGAAAATTAGTAAATATTAGTAAATTAGTAAAATTTTAGTAAATTATTTATTTAGTAAATTATTTATTTAGTAAAAAATTAGTAAATAAATGCTCAGCTAGTGCCAAGCTTTTAAACTCAATTTTCTGGGGGCACGTGGGTGGTTCAGTAGGTTAAGCATCCGACTCTTTATTTCAGCTCAGGTTATTGTGAGTTTGAACCCTGCATCAGGCTCTGCACTGACAGTGTGGAGTCTGCTTGAGATTCTCTCTCTCTCTCTCTCTCTCTCTCTCTCTCTAACTAAACAAACAAACTTAAAAAAAAAAAACCCTCAACTTTCTGAGTGAAGTAAGGGTGACAACCTAGAAGTTGATGATGGCCACTGTATATTACACAGAATTTTCTAGGTGTCTCTCATGACATTGTATCATACGGTTTGTGTTGAAGTTTCAATGAGTATCAATTATAAAGAGATTAGCAGTTAAGAAGGGTCCACATTCCCCCTTTATACCAAGAAACCTTCCCTATGACCTTTGATTCAGGTATTTTTCCTCCCCCTCTGAACTTGTATTTCACAATGTTCTTCCTTTAAATCATCTTTCACACTTTATGGTTACTTAAAGTAATTGGTGAATATCTTATTTTTGCTTGAAAGATTCTAATGGGTCATTCATATAATTTATATTAGCCTCACACTAAACACCAAGTCATAAATAAAATATATTTATTTTGGGAATAAATGTATGTCTAAAGATAGTTAAGAAAGCACAAAGCATATAGTCATGGCACATGATTACATTATCTGCCTAATCAGTCTTATTATAAGTCCTCAGTTATCTTTGTATTTTACCGATTATTACTTTCCTTATCCGGTCTATTATAGAGTCATGCATGACTTATTTATGAAATCTCTCTTAAATCTGTTTCTCTTCTTTATCCCCATTGTCATTAACCAATATCAAATCCTAATCAATTTTTCAGGACCCTAAAATAACCTCACAAATAATCTTTCTGCATTTTCCCCCAACCAGAGATGTTTTTTCCCCAGAATTCAGCTGTTAAAATAGTGGTCCTAACATTGATTACACTGCTAAACAACAACAGCAACAACAACAACAACAACCCATTAGAATAGCATAAAATGCCCTCCACCTTAACACCTCCCCCTCACAAGCTTCCTTTCTAACTTTATTTCTCAAAATTCTTAGGAAGACCAAAGGGTAAACTTTTGTATGATAAATATATAATTTAATACATAATTTCTATGCTGTAACGTCTGCATTTCAAGTTCTTACTTCTTCTAATGCCCTTACCTGGACTTCTATGCTAGGTGTACCTGCTTGAAAACCCTCATCAGCTATGGGCCTTTCCAATGGATTTGTCACCTCCCTCATCTTCATAGTACTAATAGATAGTCATTGGTCAAATGTAACCTTGGAAATGCCTTTCCTGAATCTCCTATGATTCTATTTCCATTGTCTGTTCTCTTACACTGCCTTATTTTTCAATAGCATTGATCTCTCCCTCATGTTGCATGCTTGTCTTCTTCATGAAGAAATTAACTTTAAGTCTTTATCACTACTTTATTCCCCCAGATTGGAATATTTCTTGTCACATATTATGCCTTCACAATTGTTTCTTTTTCTAAAAATGATGAACAGCAGTACAGAATGCAAGTTTTGACCAAACATACAATGTTATGGCAGGAATACATATATAGTTACATTTTAGATACATTATTGGAAGACTATAGTGTGTTATCATTATTGTTTGTTATTCTTCTGAATACTGGTGTGGGGAAAATTGCACATAAGTGTTTTGTCCTATTGGTAAATATTGAGTTGTATATTCATTTTAATATCAATTATACTCTGAAATAACATATAGTTTTATGTACATATCCTGATTATTTTTGCTTTTTTATTTGGTAATCATTGACCATTCTCTCACAATTCTATAGAATATTAGAAACAGGGGTACTTGGGTGGTTCAGTCGGTTAAGTGTCCAATTTCAGCTCAGGTCATGATTTTGCAACTCATCAGTTTGAGCACCGTGATGGGCTCTGTGCTGACAGCTCAGAGCCTGGAGCCTGCCTCAGATTCTGTGTCTTCCTCTCTCTCTCTGCTCCTCCCCTCCCTGCCTGCTCTCGCGCACTTACTCTCTCTCTCTCTCCCTTTCTCTCTTTCTCTCAAAAATAAATAAACGTTAGAAAGAAAAAATATTAAAAACAAATAGTGGTCCCCAAAATAATAAAATACCAAGAAATAATCTTAACCAAGGAGGTGAAAGACATGCACTTTGAAAACTATAAACATTAATGAAAGAAACTGAAGATGACACAAATGTAAAGACATTCTGTGGTCATGAATTGGAAGAACAAATATTGTTAAAATGTGCATACACTACCCAAACCAATCTACAGATTTAATGCAATCCCTATCAAAATGCCAATAGCATTTTTCAAAGGATTAGAACAAACAACCTCAAAATTTGTTTGGAACCACAAAAGACTCCAAATTGTCAAGAACAATCTTGAAAAAGGAAAACAAAGCTAGAGGTATCACAATTCCAGATTTCAAGTGCTACAAAACCGTAGTAACCCAAACAGTATGATACTGACACAGAAATAGACACATAGATCATTGGACCAGGTAAGAAAGTCCAGAAACAAACCCGCAATTAAAAGGTCAATAAGTCTTTGATCAAAAAAGCAAGAATATGCAATGGGAAAAAGACAATCTCTTCAACAAGTGGTGTTGGAAAAACTAGTCAGCTAAATGCAAAAGAATGAAACTAGGTCACTTTCTTATACCATACAAAAAATAAACTCAAAATGGAGTAAAGACCTAAATGTGAGACCCACAACCATAAAAATCCTAGAAGAAAGCACATGCAATAATTTTTTTGACATCAGCCATAGCAACATTTTTCCAGCTAGGTCTCCTGAGGCAAGAGAGATAAAAGCAAAAATACACTATTGGGGCTACATCAAAATGAAAAGCTTCTGCACAGTGAAGGGAACAATCAACAAAACTAAAAGGCAACCTATGGAATGGGAGAAGATCTTTGCAAATGACCTATCTGATAAAGAGTTAGTATTTGTATCAAATAAAGAAGTTATACAACAGTACTCCCAAAATAAATAATCCAATAAAAATAGGCAGAAGACATAAACAGACACATTTATTTATTTTAATTTTTTTAATTTAAATCCAAGTTAGTTGACATACAGTATAATAATGATTTCAGGAATAGAATTTGGTGATTCACTTACATATAATACCCAGTGCTCATCCCAGTAAGTGCCTTCCACAACATACAGATGGCTAATAGACATGTGAAAAGATGCTCAACATCACTCATCATCAGGGAAATGCAAATCAAGACTACAATGAGATATCACCTCATACCTGTCAGAATGGCTAAAAAAACAAAAACAAAAACAAAAACAAAAACAAAAAAAAAACCAAGAAACAACAAGTGGTGGCAAAGATGTGGAGAAATAGGAACCTTGTGCACTGTTGGTGGGAATGCAGACTGGTGCAGCCACTGTGGAAAACAGTAGGGAGGTTCCTCCAAAAGTTAAAAATAGAGCTACCCTATTAATTCGGTATCCATACTAGTACGTATTTATCCAAAAGCTACAATAACACTAATTCAAAAGGATATATGCACTGCTATCTTTATTGTAGCATTATTTACAATAGCCAAATTATGGAAGCAGCCCAAGCATCCATCAATATGAATGGATAAAGAAGATGGGGTATACCTAAACGATGGAATTCAACAATAAAAAGAATGAAATCTTGTCATTTTCACCAACACAGATGGAACAAGAGAGTGTAAGGTTAAGCAAAAAAATCAGTGAAACACAAATACCATATGATTTCACTCATCTGTGGAATTTAAGAAACAAAGACAAAAAAAAAAAAAAAAAAAAAGGAGAAAGCCAAAACCAGACTCTTAACTATAGAGAACAAAATGATGGTTACCTGAGTGGGGAGAGAGGGTGGGTGGATGAAATAGGTGATGGGAATTAAGAGTGCACTTACCATGATGAGCACTGAGTAATGTATGGAATTGTTAAACCACTATATTATACACCTGAAACTCATATAACACTGTATGATAACTGTACTGGAATTAAAATTAAAACTTAATAAAAATAGTCAATACAATTGGAAATTTTTCTATTTTGAACAAAACTAATGAATACTACATCAAGTATTAATATGCCACATAATAACTAAATGGAAAATATGTTAATAATGCTATTAGGGCTGCTACAATTGCTATACTAGGCTTTATTATAATTTATTTACGAGTATTACTTGAGAAGAACAATCTTTTACATACTTATTATAAAACTTAATTGAGGTTTAGCATGTTTCTATATCAAAACAATTCCTGCATACTTACATAATGCATATATTGTTTTAAATAAGTGCATTTGTACATTCTGTAGCTCTTATCTGGAACTTTCTGCCAAGTATCTGACTTCACAGGGTATCCAGAGACCTTCCACCCTGAGGGTGGGGTAGGGATCAAAACATATCTCCCCATAGACAAACAAGGAGATTAAATCGGTTTCAATGTCTCAAGAGCTTGTTCTTATCTGCTTCTAAGACTCAGTACATAGACAAAAAAAATCTTTTTGATTTCTTAATCATGCATACAACTTACGTCATTTTCTTTCAAGCATACTCTGTAGTGTGCCAGCATTTCCTCCTTGTTAAAGCCTGTCAAGCATGGGGCCTTATCTCACAATTGATATACATTTTAAATTGCCTGACTCGCCTGTAGCTATCAACTCAGATATACATTCTATCAGATACAAAATATCACAGTGAAGCGACATTGTAAAAACTGCCTTTATCGCCTTTTCCTGCAATTACCATGCTCATTCTTTGCAACTAAGGAGATTTAACTGTATTTGAACTTGCTTTGTAATAATTGTTTTCAACGAGATGAGGCAGCAAAATCCATTATTTATATGTTTCTCCATAGACTCGTAATATCTTCATATGCAGAGCTTTTAAGTTTTACATTAAAAGATGTCTGTAACATCAGCAATACACAGACTGCATGGATTCAACAGAAAAAATATATATAATCACGTAACAAAAATAAATACTGAAGATCTGTGGCTACCAAATTATTTTATGCAATACGTACGGTGTCTCTGAAGAGTACAATTTTTCATGAGTAAAAACTAAAATTATAATTTACATTTTAGCAATCACAGTTTTTGGCCCAGTGAGGAGAATATATTTGTGTATTTATATACCTCACTGAAATAAAATATTTGTCTGTAACATGTGTAGATGTATTTTAAAATTTATCAGACCTACGCTATACAATATAATGTTTGAAATTACTTTTCCCAAGGTTTTCCAAGATTACTATTCTCTACTTAATTATACATAAGATAACATTACATGTTAAAAGTGTTGTATTTGATTTTCTTATTAACTTTTTTTCCATTTTCTTTTTCCTATTAAAAACTACTTTATTTTCTTCTCCCTTTTTTATTATCACATGGTTGCCCTGTTACCATGACATTCTAAAGAAAAACATATTCACAGTTTCTGGTCTCTATATTCTAACCTGGAAGTAGAAAAACCTCTTCTTCTGAATTTTTCTTTATTTTTTTTGTTAGCATACCTAGCACTTACATAGTTTTATAGACCATAGAGTATTGTGACTGTGTCTGCAAAAATCTGCGTAAATATTTCAAAGCTATGAGAACTCTCACGTCAGAAGATACGCAGTTTTGTGAGTTTGGGCTCCACATTGGGATCTCTGCTGAAGGTATGGAGCCTACCTGGGATTCTGTCTCTCCCCTCTCTCTGCCCCTCCCCTGCTCATGCTCTCTTGCTCTCTCAAAATAAATAAATAAAACTCAAAATTTTTTAAAAAATAGTTCATGTTAGTCTAAGAACAAAGGTGAAAATAAAGTTTTACTCTGACTCATTTTCTAGTAGTGAAGCTTGACAGTTCATTTTCACCTAACATGCCATCATTTACTTAATATTTACACACTGTTTCCTGGTAATAAAGCACTCCTCTACGAAAACAAATGAACAAACAAATCCAAAAAACAAAAACAATAAAAAACTTAAAAACAACAACAAAAGGAAGATGGCTATGGAGGAAGATCTCTTCTCCAGGATGCAACAAACAGAAATTAACAAAGCAAGCAACATTTTGGTGTGATAAAGACCATTGGTGGGAGTTGGAAAGAATATGAATGTCGAATCTACATTTGTTGAGTCTTAGATCATCTTCCTCTTACATGGTGCCTTTTATATATATATATACATATATATATATGTACATATATACATATATATGTATATGTATACATATGTATATATATATATATGTATACAGTTGAGCATTCATTGAAGCACTTAAAAGGGGAAGGTGTAAAAAGATTAAGACATCATAAATTGGCCAAATATTTTAATTTTATATAAAGGTTATAACTGTACTGTTGACATGTAATACTCTTATAAGGTGAACTCATGAGTCTACAGCAGAAGTCTTCTGTAATTAAAGAGGAGTCAAAGTTGAAAAGACTGAGTCGAAGAACTAATGAGACACCTTTAGAAAATGGAGTAGGGTCAGTAATGCTCTCTCTAGATAGAGAAGGCACTTTGAGACTGAAAAATAATACAAGCCGCCCCATAACATTTACAGTTTTATTGAGGGTAACTTACCAACAGAGGGAGTCAGGTCGACAGACAACAGGAGTGCTGCAACACCAACTTCCCCACTGCGCAGACCTTAATCTACAGCTCCTATAGACTGAAGGTTGGTGCAAGGGTTGTGGTGAGGCCTGAGGGTAGTTACCTCAACAGGCTCCATCTGTGTGCCAGAGGAGCTCTACTAGTTATCTAAAGTGGTGCCACCTGTGTGCTGGCCATCTCTACTAATTAGCTAAAGTGGCACCTTCTGTATGCTTTAGGGAAGATCAGAACAAACCTTCCTGCATTCCACTCCAGTCATACTTTAACCCCCAATGAGCCTGGAACATATAGCCCCATGGGAAGTTATTGCACAGATTTGGACATGGTGGAGGGCCAATGACAGAGTCAGACTTGTCAGCACGCCTACAGAGTAGCAGGTCAGGATCTGGGCTTCCACTAAATACTTTTCACTGACACAGATTTCTAACTCTTAAGTTTTTTGTTAACACTTCAGCGTATGTACTGAAAATTATCAAATTTAAGTGTGAACATAATGCAAATTAAAAATCAACCATCATAGTTGGGCAACCGTAAAAGCAAAAACCACAGGCCCTACTTCCCAGCACTTGCAATCATACCTTCAAGAAGCACAGACTCATAGCTTCAATTTTGTCTTTAGTGGTTTTCTCCAAGCTCGAAATATTATACCTCTAATAATAAACTATATTGCCTTTTAGTTTGATGACTAAACTTCTGGAATTTGTTTCCCAACCATAAAATATGAAAAATGGCTTATTTATTCCAAACTCTACTTTTTCTGCCTTTCTCTTTTATCTCATTATGAAGAGTTTTATTAAGATTTTGGTTCTTATCTTGATTACCTTTGTACATTTAAAGAAAACACACAAATACTTATTTCTTGTTCTATCAAGTTGGAATAATATTTTTTAACTCACAAAATTAGAACATTAATCTCCCAGCCCTACCATTCATCTCTGCTATTGGATTAAATTATGTCGTCCAATAAAAAAGTAGCTAGATGGAAAACACTGGTTTGAAAAGATACATGCATCCCTATGTTTATTTGTAGCATTATTTACAATAGCCCAGATACGGAAGCAACTCAAATGTCCATCTATAGAGGAATGTTAAAAAAGACATGTGTATACATACACACACACACACACACACACACATACACACGCACAGATAATGGTATATTATTCAGCCATATAAAAGAATAAAATCTTGCCATTTAGGAAAACAAGGATGGACCCAGAGGGTATTATGCTAAGTGAAATAAATCAGGCAGAGATAGACAAATATCATACAATTTCACTTATATGTGGAATCTAAAACACAAAACAAACAAATAAACAAAAACAAACACACTTAAATACAGAGAACCAACTGGTGGTTGTGAGAGGGCAGGTGGGGGGAATGAGTGAAACACATAAAGGGGATTAAGAAGTAGCTGCAGGGGGCGCCTGGGTGGCTCAGTCAGTTGAGCATCCGACTTCGGCTCGGGTCACGATCTCGCGGTCCATGAGTTCGGGCCCCGCGTCGGGCTCTGGGCTGATGGCTCGGAGCCTGGAGCCTGCTTCCAATTCTGTGTCTCCCTCTCTCTCTGCCCCTCCCCCGTTCATACTCTGTCTCTCTCTGTCTCAAAAATAAATAAACGTTAAAAAAATTTAATAAAAAAAATTTAAAAAAATTAAAAAAAAAGAAGTAGCTGCAGTTATAAAATAAGTAAGTCACATAGATGAAAAGTATAGCATAGGGAATATACTCAATAATATTATAATAAAAAAATATAGCTCGCTAACTGACTTGAGTCAATTTGATCACGTTCTGGAAGTAATTCATGTATGTGAAGGCTAGATAACTTCTCCAGTTATCACTATATTTTATTAAGTATCATGTATTAAGTTCTTTCTGGAAAAAATGATTACAGTAGATTCTTTTCTCTATACTGAATCCTGGCTGATATTATTTTTCCTGGGCCTATGGGTTTATATCATGTGAAAAAAGAAATAAGTAGTATGTATATTATATGGATAATGATGGATAATTCACTGCATAACCAAGTAGTAGATTAATCACCAATCATTTGCCTCTATATGAAGAAGGTTTCTAAAGTCAAGACCAAATTTATAGTTTTTCTCTCCTTCTCTCTCTCTCTCTCTCTTTCTGTCATCTCTTTATGTTTTTCTCATTCTTGAAACATTCTCTCTCTCCCCTCCGGTTTTACAAAAAAAAAAAATTGTCATACGCACCAATTCTAACAAAAATATTTGACTGAATGATTACATAATTTTTACCCCCTTCTGTTTTTCCATTCTCTCTCCCTTCCATTCTTTGCCCCTGTTGATTCTGAGAAGAGGTTGTCTCAAGCTGTATTGGGAATATTGCTTATATCCTTGCTATTATGAGGTGGGTTTTCCCCCTCTTTTGATGAACTTCTGTATAATTTTAATTACACTTGGGGAAAGAGGGCACTCAAAAGTGGCACTTAATCTTATATCTTGCACTACTGCTAAGTAACTTTCTTTCCATAAATATAAAAACCAATAAATATATCTTACAAATTCTAGCTCTCCTTTACATTAGCCATGCATTTAATTAAATATTTATAACATATTCTGATAACAAATATTCCATTCATTTATTGATGAGCAAAAAGATATGGTTCTTCCTTAAAGTTCATAACTTAAAGAGACACATGATGAGAAAATAATAACATTCATAGATACACAATTAGCTTCTAAAAAGGAATACCAATAGAAAGTAATTTAGAATAAGAAGACTCAGGAGAGGTCTATTAAGAAAATACCATTTAAACTAAAACCTAAAGTGCCAGGTTTATTTGTTAATCATAGTCTAACATGTTATCATCTTTTTTTTTAATATCACCTCCTATAAAATTTGTAAGCTCATTTTTTTCACTGGACACAGAGCATTGCTTTATTTTTATTTATTTGTTTAATTATTGTCAGAAGTTTCACAGTTAATAATTCCATGAGTAGAACTATTTTTTTCTGTTCAAAATTGTAAACCTTCCAGCAAATATTCTTCCTACTGTGTAGTATTGGTCATTTGTAAGTTTCAGAAAGTGGCCTTTGTTCAACTCCTAATTTATATTCTTTCTTTACATTCTGAGTTACACACAAAAAAATATGCTCAATATAAGGACAACCTCAAACCCTAATAAAAAGAGTAAGAAAATAAACATTAAAAAAAAAAAGAAAGAAAGAAGGGGTGCCTGGGTGGCTCAGTCGGTTAAGCCTCCGACTTCGGTTCAGGTCATGATCTCACAGTTTGTGAGTTCGAGCCCCATGTCGGGCTCTGTGCTGACAGCTCAGAGCCTGGAGCCTGCTTCACATTCTCTGTCTCCCTTTCTCTCTGCCCCTTCCCTGCTCATGCTGTGTCTCTCTCTGTCTCAAAAAAAATTAAACATTAAAAAAAAGAATAAGAAAATATAGTATGTTTGTGTAGTTTGAATAAAAACCCTCATTCACGGTGAGCTGGACCATTGTGTGTGTGTATATGTGTGTATATGTGTATATGCATGCATGTGTTTGTATAAACACACACTTTAACTTTTCTTTATTTGTTAGGGACAACTAACTTCAGGAAAAGGAAGGATAAAGGAGGATAACCATCTGTAACACTCGAAGAAACAATGTGAATGAATATTTGTTACGTATTAAGTATAATCTTATATTCAAAAGAGACCATGGAAGCCATTTAGTTTACTTTAGCTCTTCTTTTGACAGTTGAACTGTCCTTTTTCTCATCCTTTTGAAATAGTCCTACAAACCAACGTTAAACGCCAGGGATTAAAAATGCTCCATCATCCCAAGCATTAATTCAACATTTCACAACTATTTATTTTGTGACAAACACTTTACTGGCCCCAAGTTTACTACTGAGGATAAAAGGTGAATAAAGCATGGTTAAATGACATGGAATACAAAGGGGGATCTGTAAATAATGAATAGCATTTAGCCAATGAGGGAAAAATTCAAGGAAGCAACATGTTGAATGTATTAAATAGTTTATCTTAGGAGTTAAATATGAGATCGTAACATAGGAGTTAGGGAAACATTAGAAATAAGATTGTGGAGATAAGCAACTGTGAGAGCATAGCAGGATTTTTATGCCTTAAAAGTAACTTGGACTTTATCCTGTATGAAACACAAAAATACAAGAAAAAAATCAAATTTACATAGACAAATCTTTATTTTAGTTAGATCATGCTCATAAATTTTCCAACTCTGGAAAGGGTTAAAAGGAAACAAGGAACAAGTCCTTCCTGTGAAAAGCAATAAAAGTTTGACACAGAAAGGAGCTGAAAGGGGGAACAAATATGAAAAATCATTCACCTGCCTCCAGCCCACCTTTTTGTCTTGCACAAAGGTCTGTCCATGGATACAGAGTAAGGACCTGTGTTATGTAAGGTCCTGTGACTGTAGGTATAGACTAGGTTTTCCTTCTTTAGCATCCTCAGATTACTATATCTTCCGTACATAAAATGTACATTACGCCCATAATTTCATAGACAAACAATGGAATATCAACCCAGAATACCACCTCTAATGTGGCTCCTTCTGATAAGAGTACCTTCTACCTACCACGTGCTTTTTAGCTATACTTTCATTGTTTGTCAAACATATATTCACCCTTCAGTCTTATTTTGGGGTCTTTAAAACTTGCCTCTGATAGGACATCTGCTGTGCCACCCAATGTAATTAATCCCTGATTTCTTCCTTGTCATATGGTGATACATTCCTCTGACATTATATGTGAAATTGAATAGGTAACCAATAAGTGTTTCTTAAGAATTGAATAATCAGATTTCTAAAAATGTATTAATTACATATGATTGCACGCATGGGTTGATAAGGAAACTTGTTTATGCCTAATTTTATCGTTGTATTTCAGCCTGTCTGATCTATTCCTGATAATTTACCAAAAAATTAAAAAATAAAGAGGATTTGTATTTCTGTTGTATAAAGAGAAGAAAATCTCAAGAACCATCATCATTTGATAAGACATAGTTCCCAAGAAAGCATTTAAGACATTTATAGAAACACTGTCTTAGCTAAAATGGTACTTAAAGTAACCAGTAGCATCCAAGCTAGGGGAGAAAAAAGCATTTTAATGATACTTTTTATCATCTAATCTACTTTAATGAAGCTCAATACAAAGTATTATTATGATATGCTTTACCCAAAGCCACACAATGGACTAAAGACTTTTACTTGTCTACCTTCATGTCTCTTCTTGCTGTTCCTTTTTTACCCTAGAACTCCTGGTTTTTAGCTGAACACAAATGCCCCTTCCCCATCCCTAACTGGGCTCTTCCTCCCAACCTACCTTGCAGTAGGTATGGTTAAGTAATGAAATTCTGGCCAGTGCAATGTGAATTCTGCATTTCCATCTATGCTTTTCAAATATATGCATTTTGAGTGTCCTCTGTGTTTCTTTTTCCTGCCTACTGGGAAAGTGAGGGATGAATCAACCACTTAGGATGCAGAGATGAAATCCACATACAGAAGATGATGGTGTCATTTTACCAGTTCTGTAGCATTTAGCCCTGGATTGCTACATGAGGGAGAAATATGAATCTATCTTGTTCAAACTACTACATTTGTGGATCTCAATGTTGCAAAAGTTTCTTGTAAATCAATACCAACAAAACAGAGGAAATTGTTGTAAAGAAACAGTCTCTAAAAATGCAACACAGTTAGAGAGTAGAGTCACATAATCAGAAATTTTAGCTATCAGTCTAGTGCTTAGACTACTAATAACTCAGTATGTTTATAGTGGGGTTATGGTTTTAAAAATGTGTCCATTCAGTGAATATTCACTAAATAACTAGTGTGTACTATTTACTGAGCCATTCAAGTAACCACAGGGAATATACTTCTATTTTGGCAAATTAGGTTAGCCTAAAATCACATTGTAAAAGTTGATTTGGGAGGAAAATTGCTTTTTGCTTAATGATTACTACCTAGTATCTTTTGGACTCAGTATTTGAGAGGCAGAATGATGTGAAAATGTCTAACTGAGAAGAACCTGTCTCATTCATTCTTTTATATCATATCCCATTGCTTCTCCTAAGTAGTAGAATATTTTATACCTATATATAAAGCAGTTTATACATGTTATTGATAAAATAGGATTCATAGCAAGTAGGACAGAATAAATGAGTTGGGGGGGTTAGGAGTGGCTAAGAGGTTAACAGTATCAAACAGGTATGAGTCATGCAAAAGCAGCTATATTATCATTTCTAGATGTACTCTTACTTAAAGTTATCAAAAGTGGCTTAAGGTAGGCTATTGTAAAATGAGATGGCATGAAATAAAAATTTTCTAATCTTGGAAGCACTTTACATTTAACAAAATTAGGCTTCTTTTTAATAAAATTTCACATTAAAATGTTTTAATATAATGCTTTAATACAGAAGGTAGCTTGAATTTAACAAGTTACTACAATCGTGATAGAACATGAATGGCTAATAATGCTGTTGCCAGTCTTTGAGCAATAGCTTTATGAAAACAATTTTATATATACATTTAAATTTAATATACTTATATTGAGCTATATACAGGGCATTATAGGAGATAGGAAGATGAAAAGACATGCCTCCGCTCTGCTATGATCATAAATGATTAGAGGAAATTAACAAGTATATACACAATATAAACTGACGAGTGCTTTTGTTTAATTGAAATATGAAAATTCCTTTGACTGACAAAGTATCCATGTTAGCATCACATTCTCAAAGGAAAATATGAATTTACTCAGCTGATAAATTAAAAGCTAAAATCTAGACTACATTTTTCTAAAACAGAATAGGGCTCCAAACAATATTTATCAGAGTAAACCACACACAGCACAATGAATCTAGTAATAAAATATGTATAGTCTAAAACATTGAGCATCAGCCTACGGAAATTTTTTGTTTTTTTTTTAAGTGGAATAAATGTTTTAGCTTAAAATCAGGCAAAATAATTTTTTAAAGCAAGCTTGAAAAATCTTTGGGACTGTATCATTCCACAACTAGGTTAATCATAAAAAATACCATTCTTTAACATGCTCAGATGCACCTTAAAATGACTCACTGGGTTGTAGAACCTAACACATTTTCTTCCCAATTATTTTTGAAAGGTTTCTGACAAATGTTTTCTTAGAAAAGAATGACAGACTGTCTTCTTTATTTTGTTTTTATGAGACTCTTATTTTTATCCTGTCATAGAGGCAAATGGCAGCGCTATGATTTGGCTAAGCTATGTAACAGAGGCTCAATTTGCAAAATTTATGATACAGCTTTCTTTAATCTGTCAAAGAATGCAGGTTATATGGTATTTCAATAAAAGATGTAGATCTGGTTACATATGTTAATGAATTCTCTCCTGACAATGTTAAAAAGGCGCCAACAATTTTTGGAGCAGAAACTGTATATGATATCAAAAGCCTTAGAACACTCTCAAGTATAAAAATTTCCACCTAAATATTTTTGTCATATAATATTAAAAAGGTAACTATGGGGGCGCCTGGGTGGCTCAGTCGGTTGAGCGCCGACTTCGGCTCAGGTCACGATCTCGCGGTCCGTGAGTTCGAGCCCCGCATCGGGCCCATGTGCTGACAGCTCAGAGCCCAGAGCCTGTTTCAGATTCTGTGTCTCCCTCTCTATGACTCTCCCCCATTCATGCTCTGTCTCTCTCTGTCTCAAAAATAAATAAACGTTAAAAAAAAAATTAAAAAAAAAAAAAGGTAACTATGGATGAAAATTAATTAACAAGTTAGGTCAAATATGGCTAGTATATATATATATGTTCATATGTTTATTAGAATACCTTAAAATATGAAATATGTTACTATTAACAAAGAGATTATTATTCAAAGTTTAATGAACTATTGCGATTTTGAAATCTTAATAAAATTTTGAAAATATACTGTTTTAAACAGACATTTTATTGCTCTACTTCTAAGATACATGTTTTTCTCTGTGTGTTTAAACTGACACGACTAAATTACATAAGGCATATATTGCAATTATTAATTTGGTGAATTGCACACTGAAAACTTCAAATTATTTGACACTTTTAAACTCCTTTTAGTAGTTATCTAACACAGTCTGCTCTTTTTGCAGTTACATTCACTTATCTTCTAACAAATTTCATTCTTCTGAACACTGATATTCACTTAGTCTGATGAAAAATGTTGGTAAAGCCCCTTCCACTGCCTGCACTACTAAGCATATCCACTTCTGACAAATCATTTCAATATTTTGCAAAGGCTGACAGAGATGGCAGAAAAAGAAAACCCGTTGGGGAAAAGCCCTTTCAACACGGAACTTAACTTGGACGGTCATTATGATACTTATTCATCAAGCAAACAGACAACAAACGATGGGGATTTTAGATTAGACTGCGACATTTTCTAGATCTAGCCAGTTATTGGTTAAACTAACGAATCTTCTCTTCAGAGTTACTAAGTACATATGTTCTCCCAGTAGCTATCTAAATAAGGTAGTTTATTTCAAAAAAAGAATTCTATTGCATATTTCTTTAAATATGTGATTAAATTTCAATTATTACTGCCTACTGACACAGGCAATACTAAGGGGACTTAGTAAAGGTAACGATTGTTAAATGATAAGAATATTGATTTGACAACCCACAAGAATGGGCAAATTCAATCTTAAAAGCAAATACCATAGGGCGTCTGGGTGGCTCATGTCATGATCTCCCCGTTCGTGGGTTCCAGCCCCATGCTGGACTCTGTGTTGACAGCACAGAGCCTGGAGCCTGCTTCGGATTCTGTGTCTCCTTCTCTCTCTATGAACTTTCCCCACTTATGCTCTGCTCTGTCTCTGTCTGCCTCTGTCTCTCTCTCAAAAATAAATAAACATTAAGTAATTTTTTTAAAAAAATACCATGTTTCTCTGACTGAGCTTCACCCACCCAAATATTCCTTCATGCAGCAGCAAGAAGAGAAAGGCCAGCAATTAACTGATGTCACAGTTCTCATGCAATACCTTCTGGCAGAAGATTAAGACAGGCTGGTGGGGATAGTGATGCAGACGGTGATGATAATGATAAAGATGAAAGTGTAATCACATATTTATCGTGTGGGCACCCAAGACCGGATCATACACAAAGTTTTTGAAATTCTAAGTATTTACAGTAGACCTAGAAGCTTCCAAACATTCTAGAAAATAGAAACCTAACTGCCTACACAACGACACATGAGAACAACTGTCTGTGAGGAGCTGGGGCTATTCTGTCAGGCTCCAGTTACTTTTTGATTTATTATCTACCATAAGATTTTATTTTAATTCAACCGACAATATGAACATTTCGACAAATTGAATTTCCCAGTCATTAAGGTCCTTGGAAAATAATCTCAGATTTATGAATGGCTTTGAAATATATTGATATTGTCTATTGGCTCTGCTTTTTCCCATTGAGGCACTGGCCCTTCTGCACTAGTCTGCCTTCCAGCCCTCATATCACTAAAGCACAGGATCCCACTTTGGAACCCTACTACAACTATGTAAACATCATGCCAAGTCAAGTAATACATTGATTACAACTCTTTTTCAGGACATTTGTTTTCCTCGGATTTCATAATCGTCTCAGTTTTTATTTGCTTAGTTTTCTAATTATTTTAAGTGTTCTTGCAGTTGGGTGACATACTGCTCACTAATTTTTCAAAATGCTCAAACAACATATGAACACTCAAATGTTTATAATTTCTTTTTAAAATTTTTTAATTAATTTATTTACTTATTTTGGAGACAAAGAGACAGAGCATGAGCGAGGAAGAGGCAGAGAGAAAGAAAGGGAGACACAGGATCTGAAGCAGGCTCTCAGCACAGAGCCCAATGCGGGGCTTGAACTCACAGATGGTGAGATCATGACCTGAGCGGAAGTCAGACGCTTAACTGACTGAGCCACCAGGCATCCCTATAATTTTTTTTCAAATTTTCTCTCTCTTTGTCCTTTTATTTCTTATCCATCTTCACTCCCTCCTCCCTTTTCTTCTCTAAGCTGCAGTTTCCACAGCCCTCTCTTTCTACTGTAGTATAGACTGATCCACTTTAAGTGCTATATATAATGCACTTACATATAATGTATAATGCCAGCCAGGAGTCCCCTTCTTTTGTGTCCTGGATCCCATAATCTTATTTTTGCTTTACTGCTTGATTTTAGTGGTGCCCACCCTTCATGATTTTATAAAGAACAGTAAGAAGGGCAGATTTTTAAAAAGACATTTTTATGATTTATTTCTGAAAATGCCTTTATTTACCCTCATCATTGACTTATAGTTTGATTAGTCATGGAATTCTTAGGCTAACAAGCAGTTTTCTTTGAAATACAATATTACACCGTAATTTTCTAATATTCAGGCTTATTGCTGAAAAGATGGATGCCATCCTTCAGTTCCAAAATGCTTTTAAGATTTATCCCCTAAACCGAGTTGTGTTGGGATTTCACAGAAATTTGATATGTGTTTATATATGCTCGTGTGATTCATCATGCAGTGCATGTGCTGGGCCCGTTGAATCATCTAAGGACTAAAGTCTGGGGAATATTTTTGTACATTTTTATCTGTCTCTTTCATTTTTGAGGCTTTTCTAGGTCCCGTATTTATTGATTCTCCATTCCCCATTAAAATTGAGTCTCTAAAAGCTAATTTACAACTGAGTTCAACAGGTCTCTTATATACAGGGTAAGCAAATATAAAATTATGACATTTGTAGAGAATGGATTGATATACATTTGTAGAGAATGACTGGTTATATGTCTTTTAAAAAAATTTTTTTAATGTTTATTTACTTTTGAGAGAGAGACAGAGAGACAGAGTACGAGTTGGGGGCGAGCAGAGAGAGTGACATACAGAATCCGAAGCAGGCTCCAGGCTCTGAGCTGTCAGCACAGAGCCCTATGCAGGGCTCGAACTCATGAACCTTGAGATCATGACGAGAGCCGAAGTCGGACGCCTAACAGACTGAGCCACCCATGCGCCCCTATAATGTCTTTTTAGTTAGGAAATCCAAATATCATGAACTGTAACTTCTCAAAGAGTCCAATTTCTCAAGGCAAAATGCTCTAACATATTGGCTGAGGTGTTTGTTGGGTGATATGTGGGAAGGAGAGACCTGGGCCTCGCTGCCTGCATTCCAGTGCTGTTACACACACTTTCAACCAGTCTTCCCACTTTTGACCACATGGTTACTGATATCTACATGGTATCTGCCACTTTTGTCTTTCTAGGATTTTGTAGCAGTGAATTGCTGACGCTTCGTTATTTTTCTCTGTAGGGATTAGGCTGGAACCTCTTTTGTTGGGTAGTCAGTTACCTTTTCTTCATCTGTTTACTCGTTCTCAAAATGTTGACGTAATTCATGTCCTATTATCTAGTCTTATACTCTTTTCTTGTTTTGTGGATTTAAACAGTTGTTTCATCTGTCATTTTATTGACTGAATTGCTTGGCAAAATTTGGTGATTTCTCATTTTTATAAAGCCACATTTGATCATTTATATTTTCCTCAATTATTTTCAATTTTATCACCCCTTTAATACGCACTGCCACAGAATGGAACATAATTTGGTACTGAATTTTAGTTTCTTCTGTATCTGTGTTCATTTCCCCTTTTTATTCATAAATTTATTTTTCTTTTGATATTTTTATTTGATTAGAGAAGGTCTATCTGTTTCAATTCAATTCTTTCTTAGCACAATGTATATTTATAATACTTAGTCTATAGGCGATAAAACTTAAATAACCTTATAAATTAATCCTGAGTGTACAAGAGACTAATGAGAACATAATCTTCTTTTCTTTTAAAAATGTCATATTAGAGGTCTTTTTTTTTTCTTTTCTTTGTAACAGGCTTGTGTGATTATTATTGTCTGGCTTGTTTTGGATATTTCATTTGTAATTCTTTAATTTCACCTATAATTTAACTTTTAACCATTGTATGTCTAAACAAGTAAAAGCTAATTTAGATTAATTTTTGTACCCCTCATTGTTATTACTTATTAACCTAAACACATTAACCATATTATTTAGAGCCATTATATACGCATTCATTTTTCCCAATTTGATTTGTCAAAGTCTGTCATTTTTGTCATTTTCTCCTACTGTTCTATTCATACATTTTTATTTTAGAATTTCTTCCAGTTGTAACTTGTTGCTCATGAAGAAAGGTACGTAATCATGTATTATTATTACAAAAATATAAATTGTATATGTTGCCCTATTTAATGTTTCTTGACTTAGAATGTAATGACTTAGCCATTTAATAGATGCCATTTGTTACTATTATTCTAGCTCTCCAAGTTTCAGTCTACATTTTATAATCTGAAGATAATTATGATGCTGACACTAGTCATTACTTCTGAGAATTGTAGCATATAAGGAGTTTTAAAAAGGCCCAACAAATAATGCAGACTCAAATTTTAGCTTTTTCTTCCTCTGTCACATTCTCACCTCCCATCCTCTTATGTTTTTAATTTTCTTTTCATCTTTTATTCTCATACAATTATATTTTAGTCTTTGTACCAACTTTAAAGCTTTGCTCTTAATGGAACAAAGGAGATTTGGCGATAACTCAAACTTAATGCTCATGGTATCAAGCTCTCTTCTGTCTTTCTCTTTAACTCCATAAACCATATTTCTATTAGTTTTTTCTTCAGTAGTTTTCAGCAATGCACTTAGTTTTCTATATTTTGATAGTTGTTATATTTAAGAAAAATGTTTTTTCTAATTATCAAATCAAGATTGAAGCATATTTTATCCCCATAAAACATAAGAAAATTAACATTTTATTTCTACACATTACTCTTCCATTATCATGGTTATTTTTAAATGATTAAATTGCTATGTGTTTTTATGTGTGTTTTATTATCAGGGCACTTTTAACCTTAAAGTTTGTTTTGAAATCTATACATGGCACTTATAAAAATAATTTACCTGATGTAAATCTATTTGTGCTTTTCCCCAGTCTTGCAATGTGCTTTGATTTGTCTTTGTCTGGCTGCAGCACAAACAAATTCTGGTAACTTTTCAAAAAGCTCTACCTTCTAAGAACTTACATACCTAAGAGAGTTTTTTTATGTCTTAAACATAAGTGACACCTGGCAACAGTTGATGGCTTGTGTTTTTTTTACTATTTTAACAAAACAGTAAATTTTTGTTTCCTTTCATTTTTAACACAGTAAACATACCTGAGGATAGCTTTAAAAAAAGTCTTTCTTTATTTTTAATGTACACTCCTTTTATTTAGCTGTTGTTTTTTTCTTCTCTAAATATCTGTATCATTTTTATTTGCAACTTCCAAATTGTTAATTTTCTAATCTGTAGAAATTTATCATGTGAGGAAACTTTTCACTTCAATTATGTTTTGGGGCATGGTTTTTATTAACTTATCCCTGTGTCTTATTTTAAACCTACATAATTGGCATAATAGTTCCTTTTTATTTATTATCATAACTTTTATTTTTCACACTATTTAAATTTATTTAATTTTCTTTCCTTTGAATCATTTTGGAAACCATCTTAGTTTATTTTTCAAAAATGATTTTATATTGTTTGTAGTATTTATTCTATACTGTAATGTGAATTTTTGGTTGTATTTTCTTAATGATCACGTAATGATCTTGAGATGTCCATAATATATAATACATAAATGATACTTAAAGAGCTCCAATACATCTTTAAGCTCTTGGTTTATACAGATACTTTTTTTAAAATTATTTATTTATTTACTTTTGAAAGCGAGAAAGAGCACTAGCAGGGGAGAGGCAGAGAGAGAGGGAGACACAGAATCCGAAGCAGGCTCCAGGCTCTGAGCTGTCAGCACAGAGCCCAATGTGGGGCTTGGAGCCACAAACCATGAGATCATGACCTGAGCCGAAGTCGGACACTTAACCGACTGAGCCACCCAGATGCCCCATCTACACATACATTTTAAGTATACATATTTTTTTTGGCATTTTGATGAAGCGGTCTTGTCTTTTGTTTATATCTTTCTAAATTTAATGTCAATTGTACCCATCCAAATCAACAGTTTTATTTTTACTTGATCCCATAATCACAGAAATGCATCTGGTAATGTTGGTGTTTCTTTTATTGTAGTAATACCATGTTTTAATGTTTAAAGATGACAAAAGTAATTTCTTTGATTAATGATTAATTCTTACTAAATATGAAGAAGGGGAGCAGTAGGTTCTAGGTAATTTATTCCTAGAAAACCTGGATTTAAATTGATTTTGGCAGGCTATAATAATGAGCCAAAAACAACATGATAACATTCACATGGTTAAATGTAAAGATCTGAATTAAGATTTAAAAATTACTTGAAACTATTTTGTATCAAAATAGCAGGCTGTTTTCCTTCCCTAGGGGGTCATTATGAGATAAAATGTATTTTTATAGAATATTACTGAATATACTTACAGTTTTTCTCTAATAAAGGTAATAAGTCTATCATTGTACAATGTATTGATCACATAAAACCCAAAACATTATGTTTATATTAGTTACGACAGTAAAGTAGTTCTTTAGAGACAAGAGAAATACAAAAATCAATCTAAATATAAGAAGATATTGTCATAGAAATTAATTTAATGAAGTGACCCAAAATGTTTGAAGGCATATTAGGTGAAAGAAAGGATGTGTCTTGTTTTATGTTTCTCCATAAGGTTAAAAGAAGGCTAAAACATGAAGATCCCTGTCACTTCAGCATAAAAATAATCTCAAAATTAGCTTTGTAACAAAAAGTCAAACTTTCCCCCAATGCAGTGGATTATCTTTCCAGAAAGATACACATAGATGCAAGATTGTAGAAAGGGGTTTCCAGTTACTTTTTCTTCCAACATCAAATCTTTACTCAGACTCTAAAATTTTTGGTTTTAATGATAAAGATATTTTGATAAAATCTGAAAACTTTTTGGTAATCAACACATAAAAATGGACAATGGACTACGTAAAGCTTGATAAGCTATATATAATTTTGAAGACTGATTAACTCACTCATTTAAAAATATCTATCAAAGGGTGCCTGGGTGGCTCATTCTGTTAAGCATCTGACTGCAGTTCAGGTCATGACCTCATGTTTCCTGGGTTCGAGCCTTGTGTCAGGCTCTGTGCTAACAGCTCAGAGCCTGGAGTCTGCTTCAGATTCTGTGTCTCCCTCTCTTTCTGCCCCTCCCCTGCTCGTGCTCTGTCTCTGTCTCTCAAAAATGAATAAATGTTAAAAAAATTTTAACAATTCTATCAAATATATAGAGAGAAATAGAAATATAGAAATAGAAATAAATAGAAATAGAAATTAGAAATAGAAATAAATATAAATATATAGTCTGTTCAAAGTGCAGTGCTCAGCACTGAGAACACAGCAATGAAGGAAAGCATATATCAGCTTAGCTTGTTTGGATCTGTGGTGGGGGAATGATATCCCTGGCTTGGTGTCCTTATTCCAAGAACCCTGTGAATATATTACTTCGCATGACAAAGGGGATTTGCAAATGCAATTTAGTTAAGGATCTTGAGTTAGGGAGATTATTGTCAAGCCCAATATAATTTAAAAAAATCCATGTAAGAGGGATACAGGAGGGTCAGAGTCAGAGAGGGTGATAAAATGTTGGAAGCAGAGGGAGAAAAGGTGATGTGACAATGGAATGGGAGTTGGAGGGAGGTACAGGGCCATGAGCCAAGAAATACAGATGGAAAAGATCACTGCTAATTATAACCAATATATAGAACTTTCTTTCTCTTACATTACATTTAGTTTTATAAATACAATTTTTTTTATTTTTTGTAAATTTTTCTTTGTATACAATCTATAAATGCAAATTAAAGAAGTTAATTTTTCAGAAGCAATTTATGACAATTAATCCATTTGAGATGGCAAAAATCTTACGAATTTTGTCTTCCTATATGCATTCTTATCATTTAATAAATTTTTTAAATGGGGAAAAATAAAAATAAGACTATCGATTACTTATTACTGCAAGGCAATACATTTTATATATCATGTTATAATCAGTCAGTTCATGGCATTAACCTTGTTATTTGGCTTTAGCTGTGAAAGACCTGAATAACCCCAATATCCATTCCTCATAACTGGAAAACTAGAATTTAATTTGCTTCCTGTTTTCACCTCCTCCCTGACCATTTGGATTGTGGCCATAGGTGACTTTGATTGTATCCATCCACTGCTTCAAGATTCCATGGACTAAACTGGCTTCTAGCTCTTAACTAACTCTTCTTTTGTTCTGTGCACCTTCTGAAATCCAGGTCACGTACTCAATTTGTTTTATGAAACCACCAACCTAACACCCAACTAAAATTCTACAATTTTATATCAGTTTATGTTCAGATATTGCCTTTTCAGGTTTTGACCTAAGAAGTTAGATGTCAAGCACTCAATTATTTCTTCATAGCCACTAAAATCTTTCTGCTATTGCTGAATTCTTTGAGAATTTTTTTTCCTGATACACAACAGTCTTTTATAAATGTATATCAGATTATATAACATTTAAACTTAGTATAGACATATAAGAACAAGGAATTTGGACCTTTAAAGTGTAATTAATTATGTTAACTGATTTACAAAGACATTTCAGAGGAACATATTTATTAATCATCCAACATAGCATTCAATTTATTTCTTATTATAAAAGGTAGTACTGAGAAATTAAAATTGATCTTTGAGAGGTGGTATTATTAGCAATTTAATATTTTCTCTCTGAGCTTTTCAAAATTTTCAAATAATTCATTATTTATAAAAAAGCATTACAAAAAGCCTCTGAAACAGTTCCAGAAATTAGGTCTAAATAAAGCATTTGAATCAAGGTTTTTTAAAACGAGAAAGCAGAAGTTGCTAGTAAATTAAAATTAATTTGCCTTGGATATTCATTAAAAATCCTACTTTTAAAATTTTACATATCACCCTAAGTATGTATATGTTTAAATTAGTTTTAAGAAAGTAGTAAAGTTTATTACTTTATAAAACATCTGCAAATCTATTAACAGAATTTCTGCAATTATATAATTAAGATTTCTTAAATTTCACTATTGTTCCTCAAATTGTGCTTGTAACAAACTTTACATCCCACATTCCTAATAAAATCTCATATAATAGCTGCTGATTGCTTTGTTTTTTTAGCATCATTACACAAAGTTCAAAGAAAGTTGTGCATCCATGTCCTTAGCTTGAACTTGATTTATTCTAAGATTAATGTAATTCATGCTTATTAAATGAACAAATGGATGAGTACTTGTTGCATTTAGCGTGAGGTATCAGAATTCTTTTTGATTATTATTTATGTGTATTACTGATTCTTTGAACTAAACATGTTCCTTGCTAATAAGTTATTGGTACTGTTGTTTTATCTGATTCATCTGGAATAGGACTGCCAAAGGATCTATTTCACAGTAATTGGTTACTGTATTTTAATCACAAATCTTTTATATTATTATATAATCATATCCACAGGGCCCCAAAACAAAATAAAGAAAACAAGGTTACCAAGAGTTTTCTTTCCCTCACTATTGCATCATGGCTTGAAAGGAAAATTTTTGGAATTGTTTCCCCATTGAGATGGCTGTGTTGGTGATGATGAAGAGACTCTTGAAGCTCCAGTCTCGGAGGCTTTTTGTTTTCCAGCTTTCTTGAGATATAATTGATAACATTGTATAAGTTTAACGTGTACAATATCATTTTATATACATACAGATTATAAAATGATTACCACAATAAGTAAGTTAACACATCAATCACCTCAATGGTTACTACGTACATGGGGAGATGTGGGAGTTATGTGTGGGAAGAACAAAATCTACACTCTTAGCAAATTTTAAGTGTACAATACAGTATTGTTAACTATAGTCACCATGCTGTACTTCATATCCTCAGAACTTATTCATCTTATAATAAAAAATTTGTCCCTGTGACCAACATGTCCCCATTTGCTCACCCCATAGGCCCTGGAAACCACCAATGTACTCTCTATTTTTATGAGTTCAACTTTTTTAGATTTCTAGGATGCTTTGGCAAGAAAATCTTTTAATATTTCTCTGAATAACAACACCAACATGGTATTGATCTAGATTAATAAACTTTAATCATTTGTTGATAATTACATACTATTCGATAGACTGGCTTGTTATCTTACAAGGTTTATACACTAAGACTAGCATTGGTGAGGACTCAGTTTTTCAAAGAAGTCAGATATCCTAAGGGGAAAGTCATTTCTGACGTTTCATGATGTAGAGCCCAGGGTACAATTTGCACCCCTAAGGGTTAGATTTGGAAGGCAAGGAACATGTTCTCATGTCTTTATAATTCCTCACTTGATCTAGGTAAGAATTCAATGTTCAGGGGAAACAAAATATAAACAAAACAACAAATAATTAAAAATAAAAAATCGAAACAAGTGTGCTTTTGTGGCTTAACTTGGATTAGTTAAAAGACTATCACACACACAGAATTCAAAGAGAAACTGATTTTTTCAGAAGCAAAATGTTGTATTTCTGGTACACAGAATGATAATAATAGAAATATCGCCAGGTAGCATTGCAATTCATTCATGATATAAATAATAAATATACAATCAATACTGAGCTGAGAGATGGTCACTCTGTCACCTTACTCCCATTCAAATACTGCAGAGATAATGCTACTCTCCACAGCAGGTCCTGATTATGGACAATTATATATGATGAATGCATTGGGCAGGTGCATTTTAGTGGATGAATTAGAAAGATAAACAATACTTATTTTTAAAATATAGGAAAGTAATACTTACATTTAAAAATAAGAAAACAATATATTTAGAAATTATTCTTTACTTCCAAACCCAACTCTCATTAATGTCTCTTTTCTCAATTTTTACAATTTTCAACAGGTTAGAAGGTTTAAGTTTTAGTGAGATGATTTATAAACAAAACTTATGGTAGGGTTTTAAATAGAAATTAAGCGTATTTCTCATAAAAAAAAAAAAAGAAAGCTAGTCTGAGCTATAGATCACTAGATTTTTGTCCATAATATCAAGATTTTTTTTAAACACATGCTAATTTTTTTACAAATAATTTTTACAATTACTACTAAAACTTCAGAGATAGTGTTTTACAAACCTTGCATTCATAGCATAGAAGTCATTGGACTGCACAAATCACAATCTTTGCTTTTGTTGAGATAAATATGATTTTTCATTGCTATGAGTTATAAATGTCCTTGAGAAAATTACAGATGTATGGTACTTACAGAAGATACTAAATGAATAGAAAACATCAATTATAAGCATCAGTGCAGTAAATTAGTTTATACACTTTGCTTGTTTTAAGCAAAGAAGTTTTGCTCTTTGTATTTCTAGTAACAAGTGAAGGGTAAAATGTAGAGTGTTCCCTTCTCTGTTACACCATAGGTAAGCAATGTCTCCTAGAAGAGTAAAAAAAAGAAGTGTCCAGTTGGATTGGCATGCATTTACCTTTTAATTTATTATGACACTTTAAGATTTTAACAATATAGATATTTTATATAGAAGTTTTATTGTTCTGTTAAAATTATTAATATATTTATGAGTTTTTCTGAATTATGTATCTTGGTAGGTTGAAAGTTGCATTGACGAAATAACTTTTTGTAATTTCATGTGTGGTAGTGTCTATAATTTATCTGTGTAAATATTGGGGTGACTTTCATTTATTAATTAACCAATATATTTCTTCAAAAACATTATTTTATAACTAATAGACTTTCTCATAATGCAATAATTTTGCCAATATCTCAATGCAAATTGGTGTGAGGGTATTAAGTTCTATATTCAGGCACCACTAAATTATTCTTGCCTCACAATTAAACACTTGTTCTGAACATGTGAACTCCTTGTCTTCAACAGAACAACCAACTTGCTGCATATATTTGAACACTGAGAACTGGCTTCATAAGTCGGACCTCCTGTCAAGACATTCTCAGGTTTATCAGAGAACATCTGAACAAAATTCATTGTGACCATTACCCTCTCAACCCACTTGACAAAATATTCTGCTTATGAAAAGTATTCATACTAATATATTTGAAAAACTTTTATTTATTTATTTTTATTTTATTTATTTATTTATTTATTTATTTATTTTTTAATGTTTAATTATATTTGAGAGAGCAAGAGTGCGTGCACTAGTGAGGGAGGGCCAGAGAGAGAGAGAGGGAGACACAGAATCTGAAGCAGGCTCCAGGCTCTGAGCTGTCAGCACAAAGCCTGACATGGGGCCAAAGTCACAAGCCATGAGATCATGAACTGAGCTGAAGTCCAATGCTTAACTGACTGAGGCACTCAGAAGCCCCTGAAAACCTTTTAGTTATTCATCATTATGATTGACTCTAGAAGGTAAATTGCATCATACAAAAGACAAATGGAAAACATTCATAGCTCAGTTGGCATAACACATTGAGCCCTGATTATCACTCATAATTTCTTAGTTAACAGAAGTAAATCATATAAAAAAAAAAGGTCTATATCTCTCTATGTCTATGTCTATATCTATCTCTATATATTCCAAATGAAAGTAAAAACGAAAAACTGACAATCAAATTGGAAGCAGAAGAAAAGGAAAAAGGAGAAGGAGGAGAAAGAGTTTTTGTACATGCAGTGAACAAGAAGTACAGCTAGAATTCACACCCAGAGAAATCTCTATAAATAATGAGAATATATAATGGAAGGTTGGAAAGCTGGATAAAAGATTCAGAATCACTGCTGAGGGTGGTTAGATGCCACTGAAATATGGAGATAAATAGGACTTGGGTTAGTCTATTGTCCTGTGTCTTGTCTTTTCATTTCTTCTCTTGTCTTTCTCTTTCTTCTTTTTTTTTCCCTTTTTTAAGGGTTCAGCTTTTTACTGAAAGTGTTACAAGAGGTTTAGTCAAAAAGACCAAAGCCCATGTTACCATTGGACGCCTCAGATTCTTGTGTCTGCCTGCCCTTTCTTCTCCTTAGCTGGGGCCACAGAGGTGAAGGGGGCAGGACCTTCCACTGTGCCGCCCTGGCTGCAGATGAGGTTCCCAGTGTTGACTTTGGGCAGGGCCTTTGCAAACCAGCCTGGCCAGAAAGGCTCAACATTTATACTGGCTACTTTAAAGAGAATCTTGATCTTAACCTCTGTGACAGGCACATCATTGTTGTCATTGTTGTGCTGATGAGGGAGAGTAGATGCAATGAGCTCCAAAACAAGGAACCAACCACCTGAGGCCAGGTGTGGGAAGCTTCTGCTAGTCACCTGGTAAAGTGAGGACCTTGCTCCAGTGGGACCTTCAACCTTTGTTCCTTGTAAGGACTGACAACCTTAGTGGCAACTGAGCAAAACTGTTTCTTGAATTATAAATGCAGCAACCAACCATGTATAGGTGTATCATTTATCAGTGATTACATGAGTGGTAAGATAAAGTTTTTGCTCATCCAGATTAAAGGAGATGTGAGGACTGAATACAATCCCCAATCCTATTCTGAATCTTGTACTGGCAGAAAAAAGTGGGAAAAGAAACGTTTTATAAAAGACAATTGTGGGTTGATTGACAAAATTGCAATTACGGTGGTAGATTAGACAAAAGTATTTCTTTAATAAATTGCCAAACTTGGTAGCTGTATTATGGTAAAATAAGAGAATATCCTTATTCTTAGGAAATACACATTGGGATATTAAAGGATAAGGTCTGGGGATGTACGCCACTCACTTTCAAATGCTTCAGGAAAAAAAAAATTATAAGTAAGGAAATCACTGATAAAGCCAAGAAAAATGTTCACTCTAGGTAAATTAGTATAAAGCATAATCATTTTTTCTCCTGTTTCTATTCTCATAACTTTTCTGCAATTTTTTAGTGATTTCCAAATAAAATGTCTCCAAAAGAAGAAGAGAGATTTTAATCTCATTGAGGAAAAATTTCCCTTTCAAATGAGAGGCTAACACAAAGCTGTAGAAATAATATAAAGTCCCAAATTATTTGTACAAAGAAAGACTGTAGCAGCAGGGGACAACTGAGGATCAATATGAGGATAAGGAAAGCCTCTCACAACTCACCTTATCAGGACTTTGTCCCCCAGCCTTTTGTCACTTGCCTGACACATTAATTTCTATCACTTTAATAAATTATGAGCATACAAACTTGTTTCAATATTGTCCTTCTTTTCAAAAATCTTGGTCTAGGACAGGAATTAGCAAACTAGCACATTGGGCAAATTACAGCAAAGCCTGTGAGCTAAGAATGGCTTTTTTTTAATATTATTTTATTTTAATCTTTTTAAAAGGTTGTAAAGGGTGAAAGAAGAAAAGGAGTAGGAGGACGAGAAATGTGACAGAATCTCAAATGTAGCTTACAACTCATAAAATGTTTACTATCTGACCCTTTATATACAACGTTTGTACACGTTTGTCTCCAAATTCTTTAAGGACCAGAACTGTATGCTCCACATAGGCGTGTTTGCTAGTTACTTACTGAAAAAGAACGAGATCATTCAGATCTAAAAGTATTGAAGATAGTTTCACATAAGACACATGATTATACTCAACATTCAGAAATATGTATCAGTTATATAAGTTAAAAATCACAGGATGCTGTGGCATTTCTGGGAAGAGGAATAATATAGTCACTAAGGTACAGAACACACAGTACTTAGAGCATTTAGAAAGAAGTTCCTTCTACTGTAATTGGCATTGCATTTTTATGAAACATTCATGTGGTTTTATTTGTTTCTTGCCTTCACTAAGTCTCTCTCATTAGTTAACCCATGGTTTCCATTTCCCTATGCTGGAGATAAGGGCAAGGATTTTACAATTGATCTAGAAAGAATGCAAATACAAACTGTAAATTAAAATTTAGATTCCAACAGTAAGAAATATAATTTTGCAGCAATAGTCTTAAAATAGAAACCATTCAGAAAAAAGTATAGATTGACTTCCTTTAATGTTTATTTAAAATATTATTGCATTGGGCAAGTAAATAAAAGTCTGCTCTTTTCAGACTGAGGGATTTTTTGGTGAATCAAGGGTAACAGAGGAAGATGGAGAGAGAGAGAAGGGGAATAAAGTATCGCTGACCCTTAGAGCCATGCGGTAAGGGAAAGGCACATAATAGTCTACATGGATAAGGTGGAGCCCAAGTATATCTTTTAGGCAGAGACCTTGATGTTGACATTTCTTATAAATGGTGGGATAATGGTGTACAGACAGTCACTATAGCCAAATAGACATGTCTGTATCTGTTTCCTGTATCCCCATGCCCTGCATGCGTACAAAGGAAACCAAGACAATTCCTGGCATGTGGTGAGAGGCACAGAAGTACAAGGAGCACCGTTAGACCATTGGGTCAAACACTAGTACTTGGAAACCTATAGCAAGTCTGGGGCTGTGGGTTCTACAATATAACCCCATACAAGCCAGAGGTGGCCAGTTTCATAGGCCAGGAATGAGATAAAATTAGTTCTTCGTCACTAATTTTATCTCATTCCTGGCCTATGAACCTGGCCACCTCTGGCTTGTATGGGGTTATATTGTACATCTTTCACTGTACCTTCTCTCCATATGAAAAGCAGGCAAAAGAGTTAATATTTGCCAAAACAAAAACAACAATAGCAAATAGAGCAATTCAACCTAGAAACTGTATTAAGTTAATGTCTTAGCTACAATAGCAAAATACCAGAGACTGGGTGGCTTAAAAAACAGACCTTTATTTCTCACAGTTCTGGAGGCTGACAAGCCAACATCAAGGTGTCAGATGAGTGTCCTCTCCTTGGCTTGCAAGCAGCTGCTATCTAGCTGTGTACTCACATGATCTCTTATTTGTGCACACGTGGAGAGACAGGTTTCTCTCTCTTTTCCTTTTCTCTTAAGGACACTAATCCTATCATGAGGGATGCCCCTTCATAACCCCATATAAACCTATTTACTTCCGAAAGGTCCCATCTCTAAATCCTATCATTTGGGGGGTTATGGCTTCAGCGTATGAATGCGGGGCAAGGGGTGCAAACATTCAGTCTATAACAATGAACAATAATTTCAATAATGTGATGTCAGATTTTTTTTTAAATGTTTATTTATTTTGACAGACACAGAGAGAGAGACAGAGAGAGAGAGAGCAGGGGAGAGACAGAGAGAGAGGGAGAGAGCCCAACTCAACGCTCAATCTCATGAACCATAAGATCATGACCTGAGCAGATATCAAGAGTTGGACACTTAACTGACAAAGCTGCCCAGGTGCCCTTGATATCAGAAGTTTTAAAACTGAATTAACTAAAATTTGTTCCCTCTCCCCACTGCTACATCCCAATAAGTGGGAATATTTAAGGAAATATGGTTTAGAAGTTTTAATGAAATATGGCTTTTGATTTAATAAAAACGGCACAAACTAGCAAAAGAATATGATATAACAAGGGAAAGGTGGATTGTAGGGTTCATTCAGCTATTAGTTTGGTTGTCATTGCTGTTAATATTGTCTCCAGCACCTACCCTATCGCTTAGTAAGGTACTGGGCTTCTTCGATTTGGAATTTTCTCTTTCTTCAATGGAAATAATAGTGTTTAATTTACAGGGTTTTGTTGTTTTTTTTTTTTTTTTTTTTTTTTTTTTTTTTTGAGAGGATTAAATGCCAGCTCTGTCTAGAGACTTCTAAGAACCCAGTAGTTTCTCAATATTTATTATGCTAACACAGCATAACATTGTGGAAAGTGAAATAAGATGTTTTTATTTCCTGTACACATATGTTTTAATTTTCTTGAGTAAATACCTAGAAGATTCATATAATAGATGGATATTTATCATTAGGAGAAATTGACAGATTAGTTTTCAGATGGGTTGTCACATTTTGAGTCCCAGTGATATTTGAAAACTCCAGTTGCACATAAAAATTAACTAATTGAATCCTCCCCAAATCATTTGAGGTCAATATTATCATTATACGAATTTATAATGACCAAGTTAGGCTTTGAACCCATTGGTTTGATCCCTGCATGGGTTCTTAACCATTATATCACACCCACTCGCAGCAAGCTCGTTTTAATATTATTCATCTGATTGAGAAAGTACAAATTAAATGTGATCGAGAATTCAATCTCTTGGCTTTCATATATAGCCTTCTATTTTCTCTGGCAGCATTTGCATGCACATGAACCACTCCTTTGCTATCTGGGCTTCTGTTTCAATATCAGCTCATTTTGGGGGCAGTCTGGAGGCTCAGTCGGTTAAGTGTCCCACTTTGGCTCACGTCATGATCTCGCGGTTTGTGAATTCTAACCCCGCGTCAGGCTCTGTGCTAACAGCTCAGAGCCTGGAGCCTGCTTCAGTCTGTGTCTCCTCCTCTCTCTGCCCCTCCCATGCTCATGCTCTGTCTCTCAATAATAAATAAATGTTAAATCTATATCTATATCTATATCTATATCTATCTATCTATCTATCTATCTATCTATCGTCAGCTCATTTTTTATTCTTCATCCTAAGGGCAAACAAAACCAATGTCCTGCTCCAGAAGTATTCCCTTTGTTCTGCTTTGGGTGCTTCTCTCTGAGTCTCTAATAGCCCTTGAGTGATTCACAGTCCCCTCAGCTGAATGAGGAAAATTATCTTTCTCTCCCATGATCCTACCTTTTAATGGTCAAGCCACAAAGCCTGCAGTCTCATGTTCTTACATTCCCAGATCTTTTAGTAAGACAATTTCTTAAAGTGTTCACTTCTTTGCTCTCCAGGCTTATAGTACATGACCCTGGGTGCATGGAAGAAGCCAAAGAACAATTCAAGCAGTGCAAACTCTGACCCTGAGTCATCCTAGTACATTGGACTTTTGCCATCATTTGACCAAGTTAAATAAATCCTAGTCAGTCCCTCTTCCTTCTGTTATAAACATGCTCAGAAATGTTGAAATCAGTCTTTTAAGCTAAAGTGAAACCCAAAAAACAAATCAATTCAGATTTTTAAAGTCAAAATTGCTTACTAATATTGTGCATATTTCTTGTTTGCTTGACATTTTCAGTTTTTCAATGGTATTAGCATTACAGCCATCTTGACATGGTGTAAAAGGTCCAAAAATTAATGTTGTGGTTCAAATACTCATTCTAGAAATACAATATTATTACCAAAATGGTGGTTCTGACTTCTAAGGCAAAGCTATCACATCAATTATAAAACAAAGCCCTTTTTAGTCACTAAACATTAGCCTGAAGACCGTACAAAGGCTGTCAACAACAGGTCTGCTCTTTTGCAGAAATAACTGGCATGTTTCTAAAAGGTAAGCTATATTGTCAAGGTTCTTTATGACATTGGAAACAAGCTTTGAAATCATGGAATTGGGGTTATTAATACATACTTAAAATAGTAATTTTTACCAAAGTCCTGAAAACATAAAAGAAAGAAGTTATACTTAAGTAGCACACACACTGCAGCTATAAAGTGCATTTATAAGGTCAACTAATTTCAAGAACAACTTTTTGAAATAGCTACCATTTTTATTCCTGCTTTCACATGAGGAAATGAGGCAAAGATATAGAGTGTCTCATTTAGGATCATGTAGCTTTTGGGATTTGAGCATATGCTTTCTGGCCCCAATGTAAAAATGTGTAGGAGCTAACTCCATAGCTTTCTTTTCATTCTTTGGGGAAAAACAAAACAAACAAACAAACAAACAAACAAAAACCAGCATATTTTCTTGGAACCAAAAATAGAAAAATCACTAATTTTGAGAATATGAGCAAACACATCTTTGGTTCTTTTTCTACACACTATTATTTGAGATATGGACTTAATTATGGATTTAAAACAGATTGATCATTTGATAATCTCATGTTTTTTCACAGAATGGAATGCAAGGACTTTTTGGTTGTTGTTGCTATTGCTAGTCTCTCTAACTAATTAGGCTTTAGCTTTATCCTGAAGGAGAACTTCTAAAATGGAGAAATAATAAATAATACTTTCATGCATGTCCAGTCATTGCGTAGCAGAAAGGCTAAGTCAATCTTACTCTTTCAGTATGGAGATGAATACAACAGATACCACTTCCCTAGTCAATCTTGGCCCATAGGTGTTTGATAACCTGGAAGTTTGTGAAAGTGGAAAAGAATAGAGAATTTTACTCTGTGTTTACTATATACCTGTACTTATATATAAGTAGTCTTAGCAGTTTGGCACATTTGATAGAACTGGGCACTGGACAGTATGTTTTAAAAGGAGGGCAATAACATTTGCTGAAATGCCAAGTGGACCAAGTAAAGGTTAATAATGGATGACAGTTTGGATGGAGTCTAAGGGTATCTGCTCTCTGTCCCAACTGCCTGGCTTCCAGTTTTGTGTCTGGTGCTTATTAGCCATGGGCCTTAGGAAAAATTAAATAATCTTTCTATGTGTCAGTTTTATTGACTGTAAAGTGGTAGTAATAATGCCTACCTAATAGGCTGTTAGGAAGACTAACTAAGATAGTCCATATTGAAGGGCTCTGTGTTATATTTGACTTATGGACAGTCCTAAATAAGGGTTAGTTTTCATTTCCTCTTGATGATCAAACTTCATCTATTGTATCTTCTACACCCATTATTTGATCTATTTCAGGAACAAGAGATTATAGAAAAAAAGATACAAATCATGGTTTTCAATCTAACGTCTACTGATAACTGGATTTCTGACCTTTGTCAAGCCACTCATTTCTCAGGTTTTCAGTTTAATTACTGACAAAATGGAGTCAGACTAAATAATTTCAGTCTCCTCCAGGACTAAAATTCTATGATCTTTATTAAGTGCACAAATATTTACATAATAGTCACCCAAAATGTTGGACATTATAAATCTTAAACATTATTCACAAAATGCCGTGATCTTTTCATAGAAAAAAAATCCTTTTTTAATAGCCCCTTGATTTCTAGTTTATTTTTGCTAAAGATAGATAGATTTTGTTATTTTTCAAAAAAAATCTTTCATGGGTTTAATTACATGAGACATTATGGCTTTTCACATAAAGAAGTAGGTAAATCTATTGCATCATTTAATTAAAGGGCAGATTCTAAGACAAAATTAAAATCAGTGTATTATTATTTCATCCTTCTATTATAGACACAGAATGATATATAAAATTTGTATCTACTGTTACCACTAATATTCCCAATTCCTCTGTTACTCACTAAAGATATAGTAAACTACTACTCATGATAAAAAATGTAATCAGTAACTACATAAACTCAAATTTTTTCCTATCTGATAAAAATGTTCAGTGAATTTTTAACCCTTACTGTAGTTGTTTCTCACGAAATAATTCCTTAAATTTCTGAAGTTATTCAATATTCATTATATACAGAAAGATGAATATCTCTCTATATTTTTATTTTAAAATATTATTCCTTTACTCTAAGAAAATTAAAAAAGCAACTTCTCCCACATATCTCAGCCATTTTGGGATATATAAAGTGTTCTATTACCTGTATTGTAATTTTGTAGAAAGATAAATATATTAATAGAAATACACCTCATATTGAAATGGGAAGTCACATGATATCAGTTTGGAGTTTCAAAGTGATTTTCAAAAATGTTGTCTATATACTTTTTTGGACTTAAGAACTGAAGTGAGAAAGATAATTTCTAATATCTTTATGATATCCATTTTCAAAAAAGTGTAGGCTGAGTTACCAACTTTCAGTTTGAACAGTAGGATTTTGGCAAGTATATAGACAATTATTGTATATTGACTTTTATGTCACCTTGGTTATTACCCCTTTGTGAAAGTGACCAATTTTTTTTTTTGCCTCTTTAACACCCAGCTTCTTAATCAAGACAATGGAAATAATATTATTTAGAGTAATCTTGCAAATAAATAATACATTAAAAATGCTGAAAGTACCTGATATTCACTACCTCTTTGATATGCACCCATTATTTTAGAAATGATATTCCTTCTTAACTAGGAAAGGTGTCTTCAAGAGATGTGCAAATGTTTTTGATATAGATGGCCCATCAACTCTATTTTTTGAAGTTCTAGAGGTTGATAGCCTAGAACTAAGTAATGAAGTTGATAAAATATACTATAATTAACTTTTGTAGATAAAATACTTCTGTTTAAAAGGTGGGAAGGTATTATGAAGCCAAGAAAGAAATCAAAATCTATTAAAATATCTATAAAATTACTGTGCTATTAGATTATACTTCCATTTATTTTTTTACCCTTCACATTTTTTTAAAATGTTAGAAATTTAGTAAGTACTAAACTGATTTAAAGTGAATTAAGGGGTTATCAAACTTTATTATTCATCACAATCATCCGGAGTTCTTAAAAAAGCAAATTCCAAAGCTCTACATTCATAGATGCTAATTCAGTTATGGTTGGAGAAAATCCCAGATTAGGCAATTTTAACAACAGCTCCCTCATCCTCCCATGATTGTGATACAAACTGCTCTGACTAGTACACTTTTATAAGCACAGCATGCTTTTGTAGTTCATTGAATAGATTTCCTGGCACATGTTCTAATAGGCATAGTGAGGTATGCAGAAGTTATATTTGGGGGAATAAAAAAAAATTATTGACAGGGTAACTGCTTCATATAAGCACTGTAAAAAATTGAAACATTGGTATTGACTAAAATGTGGAGGAAGAGTATCCTCCCTGATCAACATACAATCAAAATACTCAAAGATAAATCAAAATAAAATATTACAAAGGAATACAAATTTATAAGTGGATTATCTATGTGAACCAATGGTGGTATGTTCTTGGGAACATAGCTGTAAACATTTACTTTCATCTTTCCCGGGGTTCTCAACTCTGACTATATCATGGTATGACCAAATGGGGAGATTTTAAGATACTGATTATATATGAACCTCTCTGTATGTATATTACTCTTCAAGAAAAGTATTTAAAAAAATACAGATTTATATTGAGTCCAATCCTCAGCATCTAAATCCATGGTTTTAGAGCTTAGTTTAGGCATTGGTATTTTTTCCAAAGTTCTTCAGAGAATGACATTGTGAGGCCAGGATGGGGAGTAAACAAGAAGCGTATATATTGTGAGGTCTGGTCAGAGATTGGAGAAAAGTTGGGGAAGGATTTTAGGAATAGAAAAAAATAACTTGAGGCAGCCGAGATGATGACAAGAGACACAATCTTCTGACATCAGGCTTGTAATAGTCCATCGGACCCCACAGCTCTCAGACAGTACATCCCATTTGTTACTTGTCACTTTATTCCTGTGTGTTAACAGTATTATTGTGTTTTCTCTGACTTCAATTACATTTTCAAATGAAGGATTTGTAGTACATGCATGAGTTTTTAACAGTGCTCAATATTACCAAGTTATGAGTGGGAGAACTTCTACTTAAAAGCAAGCCATGTGGTGAGCCTGGGTGGTTAGTCAACTAAGCGTCAAACTCTTGATTTCAGTTCAGGTCATAATCTCAGCATTCATGAGATGGAGCCCCGTTTTGGGCTCTTTGCTGACAGCATGGAGCCTGCTTGGGATTCTGTCTCTCCCCCTCTCTTTGCTCCTCCCCAGCGTGTGCACTCTCTCTCTCTTTCTCTCTCTCTCAAAAATAAATAAATAAATACTAAAAAAAAAAGTAGGCTGTCCAACTTTGAGGTCTATGTCCCTTTGTGAAGATTATAGTGGAAATACACAAAAACTCACCAAATAAGACCAGCCAGAAGCTATTTATCCAGAGTTTTCTATAGCATGGGAGTCAAAAAACTCAAAGGCAGTGAGTAGGCAGGGGGGGAGTAGGCAGGGAAAGGAATGCTTCAGGTATGTTCTAATAGGAGGCCATGGGCATGGGGAAGCCAGGGGCAGGCTACTTAGAAGTGGAGCATCTTAGGGGCGCCGAGGTGGCTCAGTGGGTTAAACTTCCGACTTCAGCTCAGCTCATGATCTCATAGTTCCTGGGTTTGAGCCCCACATCAGGCTCTATGCTGACAGCTTGGATTCTGCTTTGGATTCTGTGTCTCCCTCTCTCTGACCCTCCCCCACTCATTCTCTGTCTATCTCTCTTTCTCTCAAAACTAAATAAACATTAAAAATAAAACTTAGAAGTGGAGCGTCTTATATGACTTGTAGAGCATATTTAGCTTTTTCTGGTTAATCCTATGTTGGAACGAAGGGTAAAAAATAGGGAAGCTGGTCATCATTGACCACTTCTAATTGTTCCATGCCATATGCTGCAGAAGCTGTGGTCTGGGTTCCCAGAGTGGTTTGCTGTAGAGATTGTGGGTAAGAGATCTATTATCCTATATGGCCTGGCCACTGTCCTTCAGTATATGTAGTCTCTCAATAAGCTAAAATAAGCCACCTTTATCCAATATCTTAATGGGATCTAGCATTTTTGGAAGTCGCATGCATTCTTTATGGTATTCATTATTTGTTCAAGAATGACTGACTGAGCATGCTTAAATCCTCTAAATTATTGCTTAGAAATATGCAGTGCATTCAGGAAAGTCTGGTTTACTTAGAAATTATGTGGATTACAGAACAATCTTACCAAAATATCTACTCTTTTTAAAACTAATACTCCCTATTATGAAAAGCCAAGTGAGAATGCATTCAAATATTCAATGTTGAATATATGGAAATTCTATGAATCAAATTTCCTTAGAAGTTCATATCTTCAATGTTAAAAAGAATGAGGTCAATGAGTAGAAGAAAAATTATTTCAAAACCTTAGACTTTCTAGTTATGTTAACAGAGGCATGCTTTAATCCAGGAGGTTGTCACTAATGGCCTGCATGCAGGTTTCTTGTTCTTTAAATAAAGTTGTTGTTGTTGTTTTAAGTTTATTTATTTATTTTGAGAGAGAGAGAGAGAGAGAGAGAGAGAGAGAGGCAGAAAGAGAGGGGGAAAGCGAATCCCAAGCAGGCTTGGCACATAGTGCCTAGCCCTATGTGGGGCTTGAACTCACGAACCATGAGATCATGACCTAAGTAGATGTCAGTCACTTAACCAACTGAGACACCCAGGCACCCCTGTAAATAAAGTTTTATTGTAACACAGATAACCTATCCCTTTACGTATTATCTATGATTGCTATCTATACAACAGCAAAGTCGAGTAATTGCAGCAGAGACCATGTGGTCCAGAGCCAAAAATATTTGTTCACCTACCTTTTACAGGAAAAGTTTGCAAACTCCAACAGGGTATATCCAAATATGTGGAAACATAATATCTGGGCTCATCCCAATAAATTGAGGCTGCAGAATCAACCCTTGAGACAGATATAATTTATTAAGCTTTCCTGAGCAAATGAGGACATTCTAAGAAAAGCAAAGTTCTTTATTTTCCTTACTACAAACATAGAATTCCATTGGCTCTTCAGCGGAAAGACTCCCTCAGAGCTGGTTTTGTCTTCTACTTACAGGATGCATCTGGATCAATTAAATCTTTGTCATGCATGAATAATTTCAACCCCTCAGGTAATTAGAACATTCATTCTGTCTCACAGTTAACTCTGAGATTAAAAAGGTAACTTTATTTTCTTTAAGCCCACTAATCAAGCTTCAAAGTGTTCACATTTTCATACTAATGAAAAGCTGGCTGAATAAGAATGGAAATCATTTATTAACTATATCAGTTAGGAATAAAGTAGCTTCCTAAATGTCTGTATGTCTGGTGAGGTATTTTAGAGCCTGCATTTTTGTATTTTAGTTTCTCACCCATAAACCATTTTTTCAAAAGATGGCTGATATATGAAACCTAGTTCAGTTTTCTTTCAATTTATAAGCATTTACTAATGATTATTGCTTCTTTGTCTATATATTCAGAAAAGATCGTTGAATGTATTCATACATGTGAGCACACACACGTCCTACACACCTTTACCTTTGTTGAGCACTTATATAAGTAGTTTCACTAGGTAACTGAGTCCTTACTTTGTAAGCTCCCAAACTACACACTAAAAATAAATGATAAAATATGAATAAACTTTGAAAATAAATAATACTGATAAAAATAACTCTAGAAAATATTAGAAGGAAGAAAATAAGTTTATTTTTTAGTACTTAAATAATGAACATGTACTTTAATAACATTTTAAAGGATTTTTGTTGTAGTGTATATTTCAATGTCTCTATAAAGTAAATTTTTGAAATGATTTCAGCCTTTTCATTTTGCTGAGTCATCAAAACCTAACATGATTTATTATATTGCCTTGTGAATTAGTAATATTTAGGGGACAAAAGATATATGACTGTGTGGCTCTAAAAAATAATTCTAAATTGCTGTAACTTTGGTTCTTCTTATTTATCAGTATTTTGTTTTTTTCTTATTGGAGATTATCAATTTTTAATGCCAAATATGTTTAATTGCATAGCAATTCTGCTTGCTACTTTTGTCTAATTTCACAGCATACAAACATTTTTAAGTGTCTATATACCTAAGAGATGGTATAGCTTCTAGTGATTAAAAAAAAAGGAAAGAAAGAAATCACATTTCCTGCTCTCAAAGAATCCAGTCAGTTTAAAGCGAAGGATATATACACAAACAATTACATTCCTCTGCTAAACATTATAATATGTTAATGAAAACACAAGGGAGAGAGAACAATTCTCCCAAAGCATATTAGAAGTATATCATAAAATATATATGCATAATCATCAAAGTAAAACATATTTGTATATAATAACTATTGATGTTTTTAAAATAAGCTATGACAGAGGTTATCTGTACTTCTGTAAAATAAAATCAGTAAAATTAGTATGTTATAGTGGATCTCTTTGATAGTTTATTTTCCCAGAGATAAACCTTTGTTACTTGCCTGAATTAGATATAACAGAAATAGAATACTAACACAAATAATGTAAATTATGTGCTTATTTAATATCTTTATATCTATCTATCTATCTATGGAAATATACATTATCTTCATATACATTTTTTTAAAATTTTAATGTTTATTTATTTTTGAGAGAGAGAGAGAGAGCATGAGCAAGGGAGGGGCAGAGAGACAGGGAGACACAAAATCTGAAACAGGCTCCAGGCTCCGAGCTGTCCGCACACAGCCCAACACAGGACTCAAACTCATCAACTACAAGATCATGACCTGAGCTGAAGTCAGACGCTCAACCTACTGAGCCACGCAGGTGCCCCTATCTTCATATACAATTTAGAAGAGAAGTAACCTTTTTGTTTTTGTTCATAAAGAGAACATATCTACAACTATATCCACTTTACCCACATTGATAACTGCTCCTCTCCCAGGATCATTCTTGTTATCTTTTATTATAAATGCTGGTTGCTATAATTATGAATTGTATGAATAGAAAGGTGTATTCTACACTGACTTATCATCACATTAAACAATGGCAGCATTATGTTTTACTGTGTTACAGAAATACACATGAAAATATGTGATGCATTTCAATGGTTGAAGAGTAACTGAGAAAAATACAATTGGAGATGATGCAAAGAAATGGAAAAAAAATTCCATGCTCATGGATTGGAAGAAAAAATATTGTTTAAATGTCTATACTACCAAGGGCAATCTATACATTTAATGCAATCCCAATAGAAATACCACCAGCATTTTTTGCAGACCTAGAACAAACAATCCTAAAATTTGTGTGGAACCACAAAAACCCTGAATAGCCAAAGCAATCTTGAAGAAGAAAAGCAAATCCAGAGGCATCAACAATCCCACACTTCAAGGTATATTACAAAGCTGTAGTGATGAAGACAGTATGGTACTAGCATAAGAACAGAGCTATAGATCAATGAAACAGAATAGAAAACCCAGACATGGACCATAACTATATGGTCAACTAATATTCGACAAAGCAGGAAAGAATATCCAATGGAAAAAAGTCCCTTCAACAAATGGTGTTGGAAAAACTGGACAGCAACATGCAGAAGAATAAAACTGGACCACTTTCTTACACCATACACAAAAACAAATTCAAACTGGATGAAAGACCTAAATGTGAGACAGGAAACCATCAAAATCCTGTGGAGAACACAGGCAGGAACCTCTCTGACCTTCACCATAGCAGCTTCTTACCGGACATGTTTCCAGAGGCAAGGGAAACAAAAGCAAAAATGAACTATTGGGACTTCATCAAGATAAAAATCTTCTGCACAGTGAAGGAAACAACCAGCAAAACTAAAAGGCAACCTTCAGAATGGGAGAAGATATTGGCAAATAACATATCTGATAAAGGGTTAGTATCCAAAATCTATAAAGAATTTATCAAACTCAACATCCAAAAAAAATAATAATGCAGTTAAAATATGGACAGAAGACATGAATAGACATTTTGCCAAAGAAGATATGTAGATGACTAACACACACATGAAAAGATGCTCAACATCACTCATCATCAAGAAAATATAAATCAAAACTATAATGAGATATCACCTCACACATGTCAGAATGGCTAAAATTAACACAGGAAACAACAGATATTGGATATGGAGAAAGGGAAACCCTCTTACACTATTGGTGGGAATACAAACGGGCGCAGCCACTCCGGAAAACAGTATGGAGGTTCCTCAAAACGTTAAAATAGAAGTACCTTATGACCCAAAAATTACACTACTAGGTATTTACCCAAAGGATACAAAAACATTGATTTGAAAGGACTCATACACCCCAATGTTTATAGCAGCATAATTAACATTAGCCAAATTATGGAAAGAGCCTAAATGTCCATCAACTGATGAATGGATAAAGAAGTGGTGGGCTATTATTCAGGCATAAACAAGATAGGAAATCTTGCCATTTGCAATGACATGGATAGAGATAGAGTGTATTAGGCTAAGCAAAATAAGTCAAAGAAAGACTGACACATATGTAGAATTTAAGAAACAAAACAGATGAACATAGGGTAAGAAAAAAAGAGAGAGACAGAGAGAGAGGCAAATCTTAAAACAAACTCAACTATAGAGAACAAACTTAGGGATGCTGGAGGGGAGGTAGGCAGGATGATGGGGTAAATGGGTGATGCATATTAAGGAGGGCACTTGGTGTGATGAGCGCTGGGTGTTATATAAGTGATGAATCACTAAATTCTACTCCTGAAACTAATATTACACTATATGTTAATTAATTATAATTTAAGTAAATACTTGAAACAAAAAATACAATCAATTACTTGGGATTATATTCCAGTGGCCATCAAGAAATTGTAAAACAACTAACAATGCAGTTTGAATATTTACTGTAATAACCCCACCTGCATAGTGTTATATATAGTTCTTCAAGGAATTTTTATTTATAATATTTTTAAAGAAGAAGCAGCAGAAGTTCAGAGAGTTTAAATGATCTTCCCATGGACACACAGTGCTCTTAAAAAGAAGGGCCACAGTAGCTGTATATTTTTTTATAGACAAGATTCAAGGGCAGCAATATGTTTAGAATCTAATTTGATCTATAAACAGAATGCTGATATTTTGTTCTAATGTGTGTTTATGTGAGCAAACTTGACTGTGAAAATAAGAAAGCTTGGGTGTTGTTCTCTTGAAAATGAATATTACGTAAATAATTAATCAAAACCACAGCACCAATTTCTTAATTTAATCAGTCTTTCTCACTTGTGATTATTTAAAGGTCTTTCAGTTTATGGTCTATGTATCAAATATTTGTACTAGAAATCATCTGATAGTTATAATATTGGACTTATCACATAGATGATACATGTGATGAACATGTACTTATAAATTATTTTTCTTAAGAAATACACATCTACACCATCTGTCAATAATGAAATTGAATTCTGTAGCCGATTCCAAAGATATAAAATTAGAAATAGGGAAAAAAAAAGAAACAAAAGTAAAGTTAAATTTAATATACTAGTAAATCTCTTAAGGTACTTTTTTTTAATGTAATGATATCATATTTAATGATAAACATTCAATTCTTTTGCTCACCTTATGCATGATCCTGTAAATACATTTTACAGGGAGCCATTTAAACAAATACAATTCCCACATTTCAAGATGTCACATTCTAAAATATTCCAACATATGTAGAAGCATTATAGAAATCCTAATAACTAAATAAATTAGTTAAGAAAGGTGATAAATTAGATACAGATATAGTCAGCTTTTTATTATCTTGGGAGAATACAGAAAATGAAATCCATAGTTAATCTTCAAATCTGATTTCTGAACTTATGTTTGATCTGCTGCCTTGCTAAAACTTTCAGCAGAGGTGATCATGTAGTCACATTATCCGAAGTGAGTAACCTTGTTTCTTCTTTCCTTTAGACCAGTTTAAGGAAGAGGGCAAAGAAAGCAAGATCTCTATCTTCATTATTCACAAGACATATGTAGACCCGCCATTCTGAATGGCTGATTCTTATGCTGCTAGGCACATAGAGACAGTTCTAGCCACCAAGTTCACTTTGTGATGACAAACTTAACACAAGATTTTTCGGTCACCCCTGAAGTGTTGCCACAATTTATACTTGACTGTGTTTCGTAGTTGGAGAAGCCATCCAAGGTATGGAGCAAGCCAGACAGAATTTTATTTGCATTTTAGCTTTGCCATGTACAGCTGTAACTTAGGCAAAGTACCTTAACTCCTGTAAACTTCAGTTTCCTCAGTACTTAAAATGAGTTTCTAAAATCTACCTCGGTAGGTTTGTTGTTTGGATTAAAGCCTGTGTACTTTCTCTAACGTGGTGACTTAGACAGAGAAGGGGAGCAATAAAAGTGTCAAATAGCATAAGAATGATCAAGTTCAGATGAGTTTAGTCTTCCTTTAACAATAATGAGCTATTTGCTTAATTACAAAAGAGAAGAGGAAAGTATTTCTCAGTTCTCAAACATGTGCTCTAGTGATTTCTTTTAGAAAAATCTGTTAAAATGTATTTGTAAGCCTTTTTGTGATCTATGCTTTCTCATTGGAAATAGATTAACATATATGTCTGCTTCAATAGATATACCACTGCAAAATAAATCTTTCGGATGAAAAGGAACTTAGGCTAAGATTACGGTCTAAGTGCAAGAGTCGAGAATTATTCTATTTGGTGATATTCTATAAGTAGGACCTAAACCCTTGGTCCTGTGAAGGATGGGGCAGTATTCAGAGCAAGAATGCCAATGCCATATCATGAATTACCTGAAATCTATGGCTTATGACTCACTCTTCTCTTATAAAATTAGAAATAGTAAATATAAGACTAAAAGGAGAATGATCAATGGCCAAGATTGTCTTCTTTTAGAGAAAGCATTTGTGGAAGTGAGAAGGAGGGGAAGACAGAGAATAACAAAGGCATATGAGAAAAAAGAGGCAGGAAAAAAAGGAAGAAAGAAGAGATGTAAAAGAGAGAGGAAAAGTCATTAACTGAGGGAGCAAGTGAGGATAAAGAGAAACATGAATTGGCTAATTCATTTAATATCTCGTCTCTGCTCCACGAAAACAATCTGTTTGTTATTGTTTTTACTAGGATTCTGACTTTATGGTCCCTTCCAGCAAAAACAACTTCAAGGGAGTGGATCCTAGTCCCGATTTTAATAACAAAAGGAAAACAAAAACAAAGCGTATCTTCTCTTTTGCCCTACCAAAATTTTAGCAATTCTTATGAAAACTAAAATAAGTTTCAGTGGCAGTTCAAACTAGCTAAGGGGAGAAGGTACAGTACATACAGGGGGTAAATTTCTATTGGTCAGTGATGCCCTGCTCTCAAAGCATTTCCAATACACATAGATGGGGCGGGGGTGCTGATTTCCCCCAGAAGCATGCTGGTTACCTGGTATGTGACAGTGGACAAGCATTCTTCCATCAGGACCAAAGCACCACATATGAGTTGTAAGTTATGAGATACTGCACTCTTTAAGCACAAAATCAATCTCTTCAATAACCCAGCATCCCCATGGGCCCTGCACTGGGCCTAACATTCCCATTTCAGAAACTCCTTTGAGTTATGACGTGACCTTCAGAAAACTCTTTGTTAAATCAAAGTATATGACTTGGGAGGTTTAACAACCTGGTGTCTTATCAGTTTGAATTAGATAATTAGCTGTCATAAAGAGCCCCTTGAGAGAGAAACAGGTTAAGTACATTTAATTGAGCAGAAGAAAGATAGACATGGAAGGATTTTCACACATCGCAGCCAGGCTACCATCTGTAATAGGGGCACACAGGAAGCAGGGGATGCAGAAGACTTTAGAATATCTACTGAAGAGAAACCTACAAGAACAAAAGATAAGAGCAAATGGCCAAAGTTGGCACAGAGTAAAAACAAAAACACAACTGCCAACTCTCTGATTTTGCTTAGATTGCCCCTGGCCTGGATGCGACCTATTCATTTCTCCCCTTGTTCTAGTGGCAGAATATGAAAAGCGCCGTGCTGGAGAGACCAGTGAGTCGTCACGTATCACAGCAGTGATGAACTTCTGGAACAAACTCCTGTGTCATTCCAAGGATAATTAGATCACAGATTCTCTGCAGGCAGAAGAACAAACAAAAACTGTACAGTAGAGTCCTTAGTTTTCTTGATAATTTTTTTCGTCATTCATCCTTGCAAACTTAAAGAGAAAAGAATGGCTGCATTTCTTTCAAAACAGTGTGATTCCAATTTCTAGAGATGTTTCCCTATTCCTCTAGCTAATTACAACTAAACCCTATAGACATCATACATCAAACAAATACAAAAGGTCTGTGAGAGATGGAGAGAAGAAGGCACAGCAGCATGGGACCTCAACACCTGAAGACTGAGACAGTGTTGAGTTCCTTAGGTTTTCTTTTCCCCTCATGTAACCAGACTAAGTTTGGAGAAGTTGGACACCCAGAAATGCTAGCAGGCGCAGTCAAAACAAAACGAAACAAAATACCCACAAAAACCTGATCTCTCTGGCCAAAAATCCAGGAAAGAAAGAACCTAGCAAAATAGAACACTTTTAGACAATAACCACACTACTCCAAACAAATATACACAAAACAGACACACACAAAGAAACAAAGCCTGTGACCTTCTCTCAACCCTGCCAGCAAAAGCTGAGTGGAGAGTCTAGACATCCACTGTTGCCAATCTGGTGAAGCGCCTCAGCACTCCTGCCAGGGTGGTGCCAGAAAAGGGACAGTGGCAGCTACCACCAGCTACCAACTGTAGGGGCTGAGCTGAAGCTCACGAGGATGGAGCCCAGAGAGTCAGCACCTCCAGGCAGGAAGAAGTGATGCATCTCCCCACCTCTGGCTCCAGCAGTGTCTCTAGAGACCACATGGGAGTCTATGTCCATGCTCATCTGGTAGTAACCAAATGGCATCCACCTTCACCCACAAAAGTAATGGAAAAGGAGGCCTGCTGAATCATGAGATTCAAACCTGATCCTGAGTCTCATACCACAATATTCAAAACATTCAGGCTTCAGTGGAAAATCACTTACTATACCAGGAAACAGAGAGATTTCAAACAGAGATTCCCCCCCCCCCCAAATTTTGGCATTTATTTATTCATTTATCATTATTTCATATTGTAAACATTTACTCTTGTATATGAAACCTAAGTAATTTTATACAAATCCAGATGTACATATATATATATATATATATATATATATATACACACACACACTTGTGTATATATATCTATACACTTGTATAGATATATATACACAAGTGTGTGTGTGTATATATATATATATATACACACAAATATACATACAAATCCAGAAGTATGTATATATATATATATATATACATATATATAATTTAAAAGAAACACCCTTTTTGGACTTGGATTTCTAGCAATGATGTAGTAATAGGGACCAGACTTCTCTTCATGTCATAAACAACTAGAAAACTGGACAAAATGTCAAATTGGTCATCATTACACATTAACAAGGCAAAAGAAATAAAAATCTCCAACTAATATAAAAGAAGGTATAAAAAGAAGAAAATAAGCAACAAACACATAGAGAAAAGAGACAATAAAAAGAAAGATGATAGAATTGAATCAACCATATTAATACATTACACTAAAAATAAATGGTCAAACACCTCATGTAAAATACACACATAGTTAGATTGCATTAAAAAAAGAATTAATGAATGAACATACTATAGTTGTCTGTGGAAAACTCACTTTAAATAAATGAAGCATATAGATTCAAAATAAAAGGAGGAAAAATGGTACTCATTATGTGTTAATCAGGACCCAGTGAGGAAACAGACACCATAGAATAATTTGAACAGGAAAATTTTAATGTAAGGAATGATTATTACAAGGAATTAGAGTAATGAGGGATTGGCTAGTAAGAAATACAGAGAATTCTGGAGAATGCAAGAATCAAAGATATAGAGAGCAGTTATCACCCCTAGAGGCTGAGCTAGAGCTCGCTAGGAGAAAGCTCTTTCCCACAGAGGTTAGATCCGGACCTTGTTGGAGAGAGCACAGCCAGCAAAATTTGTTGGAAATCTCATCTATGAATCTCATCGGAATTCATCTTCAAGGGTAAGGGTTGGCAACATTTTCAATAAAGGCCATAAGGTAAATATATTAGGCTTTGTGGACCATACAGATTTTGTCACAATTAGTCAGTTCTGCAGTATGTAAGTTCTCAGTACAACCATCTAGAGGAATAGGCGTGGCTAGGTTCCAATGAAGCTATTTACAGAAACACCTGGTGGGCTCAATTTGGCATGCAGGCCATAGTCTCATATTGATTAAGATACAGAATGGAATTTGAAAATATGTATCTTAGGTACAGAATATATTTTAACCTGAATTTACTGTGATTGAAAAATCAATAATGAAAATTGATTTTTAGAAAATGTCCTTTTGGGGTGCTTGGCTCAGTGTCTATGCTTGGCTTAAGTGTCTGACTCTTCGGGTTTTGGCTCAGGTCATGATCTCACGGTTCGTGAGTTTAAGCCCTACATCTGACTCTGCACTGACAGTGCAGAGCCTGCTTGGGATTCTCTCTCTCCCTCTCTCTACCCCTATCCAGTTTGTGTGCTCTCTCTCTCTCAAAATAAATAAACTTAAAAGAAAAAATTTAAAAGAAAATGTCCTTTTGTGTCAATTAAGATGCATATTTTTTGCTCCTTCAAACTGTATATAAAATTTTAAGAAAAAATTTACCATTAAGTGATATCTTATAAAATAGTGTTTAAACTGTAATGTTTGTTTTGGTTTTGTTTTTAAAAAATACTGTTTTAGAAGGATCATTTTTATGTCAATATGTAGATAATATGGATACATATGAACACAGTTTATTATCTAAAAGTTAAATAATTTTGGAATTATCCTGAAAATTATTATTTGAATAGTAAATTTGTATTATAAGTGAATATACAATTTTGATATTTAAAATTCAGCTGCATTTATTTCAATCCTATTTTGAATATATTTCTAGTTCACAAGGTGTACTTTAGATACCAATGAAGAGAAAATTAAAGAGATTAATTACGCTATCAGAGACAAACAAAAGTCACAATGTCTACATTCAGCATCTATCATGTTTTCTATTAGTCTTTCAGAGCTAGTATCCTCAAGATTTATATTCTCCTTCTATGCAATCATAATCATCAAAGAGAGTGTAATGAGACATCATCAATTTAATTTAAATTTTCAGAAGTGCCAAGTTGATTGATCTTTTAAAGTGCCACTGGGATCTTGAAGGTAAACATCCTTTTCAGCATTATTAGTTTAAATTCTGTGGTACAGTGGATCCTAGGAGAATACTCTGAACACTGAATCCTACATAAAATTTTATATGCTACTGCACTAAATTATAACATATGCTTGAAAGACTAACATTTAATTAACACAATCCATGCAGGAAAATCACGAAGTCAATATGATAATCTCACAAGCGGTCTTTAAACTGTTTTAAGTATACAATTAAAAATACCATATCTGCTCACAAACCATGAAAAAAAAATCCATGTTGCAAAGGTCCTAAATAAATAATGTGCAATTTAAAAGTATAGGATAGTATATTGGTAGTATATTGTATGGATTCAAGTATTTATTAAATAATTGGTCAAACTTCTTTCTGATAATCAAGATATTGGTAAATCATATTGGCACCAAAATTGAATTTGTTCCTCTGACTGTTTCTGGACCCAAAACCTTCCTTCTTGACAAAAACTTTAAGTGGCAACAGTTTAGCTGGCTGGTAGTATGCTCTAGAATTAATAGATGTTTGTTTATTCAATACTAAAAGTCCACCACGTATTTGAATCATTTTTAGGTTTAAGGTAAAAATACAACCAGGTATCCTATGTAATTTTAATTTTCTAGGAATAGATACCAGAAAAAATTATTAGTGCAAGAAAAATATTCTTAAAACCAAACCAAACTTTAAAACTTTACTCTCTTTGAACAGTTAAAGGGATAGAAAGAAAAAACAACCCGTTATTTTAACTGACTTAATTCATTGTAGAGAATCAGTTACCAGATATAGAATAATTAAAAAGGCACAAATGCAACACAGAAAGACCACCGTGTAGAAACAACAGGAAGCAGCTACCACAAGGACGTGCTAAAATTACTGATGTTTACAGGTTGGGAGAGGGGCCCCTGGGAGTTTGGATTGAGGTCTCACACAGCCTCCAGGGACTGGTGCTGTCATCTCTGAGCGCACTCCTGAAGCTGGTTCAGCAATTGTTGGCTAACTGAAAATTGGAATAAACTCCTCCTGCAAGAGTGGGGAAGAAACCTACCCCCCACCAAAAAAAATTAACAATAACAACAACAAAAATGCTCCAAAAGGGATGCTGACAAGAACAGGAAGAAGGACATAGGAAAAAGAAGCAAACAGGACAGCTATGTGTTCTTTCTTCCTTTTCCAGCTGCCAGGCTCCCAGTACCCTCTGTTGTTAGATCTAAGAGGAGTCAGTTGGCAAAAGAAAAATGTGGCTTGCAGAGACACAATCTCCTTATCACAAAGCCAGTAATATAGAAAAGCGGGTTTGAAACCTGAATGATATTTAACAACTGGCATAAAGTGTAAGAAAATTCAATATTCTTAAAGTCAAGCCAAAACTTGAAAACATCACTCTATGAAAGCATTTCTGTGAAAGATTGCTTTATTTCTCTTTTCTAACTCAGTGTGAGACTGTGGCTTGGAAATTCTAGTTGAGTGGATTGTTTTCGTTTTTATTGCAATGTTTCCTTTCACCTACAGGTGATTTTTTTTCTCATTTCTTGTGTTGGCAATTATCTGATATGATTGAAACAATTCTCTTATTTTCTTTTAAATTATTTTACAATTTGATATCCACATTTTCACTTCTTTAACTTACCTGGGATTTATTTTCAGTTTGGTGTGAGGTATAATTTTTTTATCACTACTCCCACCTGTGTAGTTGGGCAATTATCTTAGATAATATAGTGAATAACCAATATTTCTTCCCTGCTCCAAATTGTCACTTCTGACGTATATCAAGAACCCACATACCTGGAGGTATATTAGAAGCAATTTTTTTCTGTTTGCTTGGTCAACCTCAATTCTTAGTTTTTATTTTTCCATATGAATTTTAGAATAAATTTTATCAGTATTTTTAAGAAAAATGCAATTGTAATTTTGATCTAGTTCAAATTAACTTAAATATCTATTTTTACAATATTTAGTCTTCGCATGCATATACTTCTATGTTCTTATTCCTTCCTTTTCTTCCGTAGTCTTAATAAAATACCAACACATATATTTAAGCTTTGCTCCTTGGTGTAGTGTATCTTCTTATAGTATTATAAATGACATTAAAATAAACTTTTTATTTTATAATAATTGTAGACATACAGAAGAGTGGACAAGGTAATAAAGTTCTCATATACCCCAAACCCAGTTAATATCTTACATTATTATGGTACATTTGTCACAATTAATGAACAAATGTTTGATGAATCAATATTTAATATATTAACTAAATCCGATACATTATTTGGATTTCATTAGTTTTCCCTGATGTAAGTTTTCTATTATAGAATCATATCTGGGATATCATGTTGTATTTAGTCCTAATAACTCCTTAGCTATCTCTGGTTAGTTTCTCAGGCTTCCCTTGCTTTTGGTCATCTTAAATGTTTTCAGGAATATAGTCAGGTATTTTTAGAATATCTTTCAACTGAAATTTGTTTGATGTTTTTCTAATGACTAAACTAGAGATATGGTTTGGGGGAAGAAGATCACGGAGATATAGTAATATTTTCGTCACATCCTATCAAGGGTACCTACTATCAATATGACTGTCATTATTGACGTTAATCTTGATCACTTGGCTTGAGATAGTGTTTGGCATGTTCTTCACAGTAAAGTTTTTTTTTTGTTGTTGTTTTATTTCTTTTTTTTAACCCTTTCCATAATGTACTCTTTGGAAGGAAGTCACTTTGTTCAGCATACACTGCAGGGGTAAGGAGAGACACATGAATGGTGTACATAAAATTGCGTTTTAAACTTTTTTTGTGGTAGATGGAAATACTTTTAATTTCTATATATTGATGTTTGAACTCAGTAATTCTTTTTACTTTTTCTCTAAATCCGTTAGCTTGTAGGTTCTCTTTTATTTTCTACGTAGACATTTATGCCCTCTAAAATTTATACAGATTTATTTCTTCCTATTTCTAATCTTTGTACCTCTATTTTTCCTATTACATCCTAATTTGCTTGCTCAGCTTATTAGTAAAATGGTGACTTTTTCATTTTCTTTACTTTAAATAGAATAATTCTACAGTTTCACAATGAAGTATAATGTTTTCTGTATATTTTAATATTTTTATCAGCATATAGAAAATTTCATTTTCTCCTAGTTTTCTAAAAGGGATTTTTGTCTCCCTTTAAAGAATTAAAGATTTATTTTTGGAGGTTATACAAATCTTGCTAATATTTAAAATATAACTTGGACATACATAAATATGAATTATTCTGTTAAATTTTAATAAATAGTTTTCTGTTGTTATTGAAGTAATATTAATTTTCTCTTTTAATTTGTTAATATGATATAAAATAAAAGCTTTTCAATATTTAGCCATAATGTGTTCCCCAGATACATACTTTTATATTGTTCAGGAAAGATATACATACATCTGTGGGTGAATGAGTGAGTGAGTGAGTGTGTGTGTGTGTGTGTGTGTGTGTGTGTGTGTATGTGTTCCTGGCTCCAATTATTAGTATTTTCTTTAGAATCATTGCATCTGTTTCAGCACTGAAATTGATTTATAATTTTGATTTCTCAACTTTTTCTTGGGTTTTCCAATGGGTGTTTTAGTTAGTAGCTTTAGTTAGTAGGTCCTCGAGGAGGTTTCATGCCTTTTCTGATCTCGGAAACTATTTGTTTTCAATAATATAGAGAATATTAGTTCCTTTAAAGACAGCAAAACTGTACATCACTTTAAACATTTAAAAGTTTTTAAAACTCTGCATCACCCTAAAACTTTCCTGGTAGTTTTGATCATAAAGTTTGGATCAATTTCTTAAAATGTTTCAATCTGTTACAAGTTTTCATTTTCTTAAATGCTATGCTTAAATGCTATATTAGTCTACATTTTAGGGAATAATGTCACCCCTATTTTCAAAGCTATTGTTATGATGTGTTCATGCTATTCTGATATCATCCCGTATATTTCTTAATATACTCACTTATTGTCTTCTTCCCTCCTAGTTCCTGTGATGAAGAGCCTGACTATAAGGATTTTGTCCTGTTCATTGAGATATCTCTGGGCCTCATAGTGCCTGACACATAGGAAATTTTCCATCTATAGTTGAATGAATGAATAAACTGTGTTATACTGTAAAAATTAAGAATTTGGGCTTTACAGTAAAGGTTCTGGGTTTAAAGGAGGTCCTCCATTTTCTAGTCGTGTGATGTAGGCAAACTGCTTAATCTAAAACCACAGGCATTGGGGCACCTAGTGGCTCAGTCGGTTAAGCGTCCCACTTCAGCTCAAGTCATGATCTCAAAGTCTGTTAATTTTGAGCCCCCTATCAGGCTCTGTGCTGAGAGCTCAGAGTTTGGGTTCTGCTTTGGGTTCTGTGTCTTGCTCTCTCTCTCTGCCCTTCCCCCCTCAAAAAATAAACCTAAAAAAAATCCACAGGTATGTCTCTGTAAATGAGAATTTAATATAATTACTTGATAGGGTTCTCTTTAAGAATTAAATTGGATGATGGAAATGTAGACTGAACACAGTGTCTGTTCAGTAAGCTTAAAAAAACCTAACTTCAATTATTATTATTGGTTTTGGTATTGTTGTTATTAGTATTTAGCTGCTGAATATACATTGATGAATAAGGTATGATTCCCACTCGGAAGAACTGACAATCTCTCCTAAGAAATTGAGGATTAGCACCTAATTAAATGCACAATAATAAGTGCTATAAAGGTATATATTGACATAATACATTCATGTTTATGTTAGTTTTTGTTAGTTATAAGTAATATTTTGAAACTCTTTATCTTTACCATTTATAAGGCTGTCTGAGGAGCTTTAAAATATGGTTTTGGCCTTATGGTATTCTATTTAACATGAGACAGAGTGTAGTTTTCTGGGTTTTTACTGGTATAGTTAATCTTAAGGCCAGTTTTAGCATTTCTATCATAGGTGATTTCAGAATAAGTGAATGACAACTATTTTCCCAAAAAAGAGCATGTCAAATACTATCAGATATAAAACTTTTTATAAGGAATAAATCCACTATGAGATTTTAATTTTATCTTAGATTCCTCATTCTCTAAACTTCAATTTTCCTCTTCAAGGTTGGCCTTTTGGAAAACTGAGGCTTGGAAATGTTAAAGTTCAGATTAAGTTAAAGTAAAAAAGTTCCATTTCAATACAAGTTTAGATTTGAGAAAATAGTGTGGATTTTGATCAGAAGAAATACAATTTTGCTACATGGACCAGATCAGAGTCAAGTGCAATTTAAACCTGGCCTCCACAAAGAAAAAAATGTGCAAACTGACTGCATTAAAAAAAAAAAAAGCAACTGAACTCTTGAACATTTGGAAATTTCATTTTCCATAAGAACTTTTCTTACACCAATATAAGAGTTAAAAAGTATAAATTTTTGCTCACCACATTGCTGAGAGCCTATTTGTAACCCCCCAAATACAGATAAAACATTTTTTTTCAAACAGAAAAGAAAAATTTGCAATTTGTTTCCAAAGATTTCTTAGTCGTAATGATTATTTTCCAGTATATTTTATTAGAGAACTTAGGGCTTTTCTGAATGCTTTCATCTCAGAAATTTTGGACTCATAAAAGATACAGATAGACTTTCATAATTGCACTTAGAAATAAATTCATAAATATCTGATTACTACATGTTTTTGTCAGAGCTCGTATGGTGCTTTTCACATTCACCAACTCAAGGTTAATTTTGAAATGTGAATAGGAAATTTCCAAACTGGGAAGATGGTAGGAGCATTCCCGGCAGAGGGAAAGTGTCTGTGTATTCTATGAAATAGAATGCAGTTTTAAGGAAAAAGCAGCTTTATATATCTGGAAGAAAGGGTTTATTGGAATTATAGCAGATGAAGCTAAAAACGCAATCATAGCCAAATTATAAAAGGACATTCTGCCAAAACAAACTATCTTACATACATCAATGTCACTCTCAGTAGTTTTGTAATTATGTATAGCAACTAAGATTTGCATTATGTTTGACCCATAGACAATAAAAATGCTCATAAATTAAGGTCGCAGTCATACTTGCCAAAAATTACTAGTAGTTTGAAGCCCTGTATTCTTCCTCACTGTAGCTATTTATTTATTTGTTTGTTTATCTAAATATAATTTATTGTCAAGTTAGCTAACATACAGTGTATACAGTGTACTCTTGGTTTTGGGAGTAGATTCCCATGATTCATCCTTACATATGGAAGGGGAGAGGATATTTGCAAATAACATATAGGATAAAGGGTTAGTATCCAAAATCTATAAAGAACTTACCAACTCAACATCCGAAAAACAAATAATCCAGTGAAGATATGAGCAGAAGACATGAATAGTCACTGTAGCAATTTATTACATATTGGTGAATGATAACAATTCTTTGATTTCAATGAGCATATTTGGATTTAGGGCATCATTTACATATTCATTCATTTATTTACATATGTATGCAGGCATTGAACAAATGTTTCTGTTCTCTTGTATGTTAGGCACTGTGCTAAAGCTTGCAGGTGTAAAGATGAATCAATTTCACTGACTCCCTAAAGTGGTAAAATCCACAGAGGGAGATAAAGGTAAATGCATATCATTAGTCAGGTTATATGTTTTCTAGTAGAAGTATATGCAAAGAATTGTGGAAGTAACAGGAAGCAAATACAAACCCGGCTGAACGGTTGAGAGAAGAATCTACAGAGGAGGATCCTTACTTAAGCCAGGACCCTGGTTGGATCAATACTTAAAAATGCTTTTATGAAAAACAGCAGAGCTGCATTTCGCTTCACCTAAACTGCTTATTGTTTACAAAAGATATGTACCATGTCATCTTTTTAAAATACAGTTTTTTACTTTAATATAATTTTGATTTACAGAAAAATTACAGGGATCATATAAAGAGTTCTAGTATTTCCACACATCCAGTTTCTGCTATTAACATCTTATATTAGGATGGTAACTTAGGGCACCTGGGTGACTCAGTCAGTTAGCTGTCTGACTCCTGGTTTCAGCTCAAGTCATGATCTCATGGTTGGTGAGTTCAAGCCCTGCCTAAGGCTCCTTGCTGACATCTGTGTGCCTGCTTGGGATTCTCTCTCTCTCTCTCTCTCTCTCTCTCTCTGCGCCACTCCCCTACCCACTCTCTAAATCTCTCTCTCAAAATAAATAAACATTTAAAAAAAGATGGTAACTTTACTATAATTAATGAATCAATATTAATATATTTTTATTAACTAAAGTCCATACTTCATGTTTTCTTAATTTTACCTAATGTTTTTCATCTGTTCCCATCCACGATGCCACATTACATTTTGTTAACTGTTTCCTTGGGCTCCTCTTGCCTGCAACAGTTTATCAGTATTTTCTTATTTTGGATGCCTGCAAAATGTTTTAGGAGTAGTTGTCAGGTGTACCTTAGACTATTCCTCAAGGAAAATTTGTGTGATGTTTTTTCTGAGGATCAGACTGTGATTATGAGTTTTGAGAAAGAAAAACACAGAGGTAACGTGCCATTCTCATTACATTATATCAAGGGTACATATTATCCATACAACTTATCACTGTTGATATTGATCCCCTGACTGAGGTAGAAATGTCAGGTTTCTCCACTGTAAAGTCACCTTTCCTTTCCCCTTTTCATACCGTACTCTTTGAAAGGAAGTCACTATACACAACCACAGTTAAGAAGTGGGGAGTGTGTATATACATTATTTGAAAATTTTCTGCATGGCAGATTTGTCACTTACTTATTTACTTATTTCCTCAGTTATTTTCTTGTACCAGTATGGATTCACAGATACTTATTTTATACTTTGGGTTATAACCCAATAATACTTAATTTAGTTTATTGCTCAACTTTTTCCAGTTTTGGACATTGCAAGCTTATAGGTGTCTCCTGTATCTGAAATTTTTGTTTGCTTATTTTTAAAAACCTCCTTGCTTTCTGGCACTGCCTGGGAGTTGCTTCAGACTCGTTTTGTACATTTCCCTGGGTCCTGAATCAGCCATTTCTCTGAGGAGCCCAGATTCTTTTTGATGGAGAATGTGTAATAATCCAAGAACTGAGCACTAAGTGTACTCACTGTTACTGGGGTGTCATTGCTTCTAGACTTTCTCAGCTGACAAAGTGAAATACATTTGCATTTATGCAATATGTTTTTATATGCATATTTCAATTGCTCCCTATTATACTAATTGTTCAGATGTGGTCTCCCTACTGTACTGTAGTTCAAGTGAACATTATTTCAAGAAAAGGCTTAGAAACATTTGTTCAATGAACACTTAAAAAAATTTTTTTAAATGTTTGTGTATTTTTGACAGAGAGAGAGAGACAGAGCATGAGCGGGGGAGGGGTAGAGACAGAGAATGAGACACAGAATCAGAAGCAGGCTCCAGGCTCTGAGCTGTCAGCACAGAGCCCGACACGGGGCTCGAACTCACAGAGTGTGAGATCATGACCTGAGCTGAAGTCGGATGCTTAACTGACTAAGCCACCCAGGCATCCCTATTCAATGAACATTTTAATGATATCTTTACTTTTCTTCATTCCTCAAAATTAAACTTACCAGAAAGTATGAAAAAGTATGAGAAAATAAATGAATATAAAAATGCCTAAAGGAAAGTCTTGCCACTTAAAAGAATTGAGCCAAGATTATATTGTTCTCTAAAATGTAGTTTTAGAAGTACTGAATATAGATGATTAAAATATATTAAATTGTTACTATAAAAATGTTCATCTTGTTAGGGCTGTATATGAGCATATGCTTCCCCAAGTTTTTTATCCATGGACAATGACACAATTATCTGTACTCACAAAAACATACACAGTGGCTAAGATTTTCTTTTTAGTCTGTGAAAGCTGCTTATATTTGAAGTTAATGTCAGCAATGTCAATTGAATTAAGTGTTTCAATAAGATGATCTTCCAAGATAACATGAGTATAAGCTCCAGCACGTGGAGATCTCACAATAGAACCTAGAGTGTTTAACTGAAGATAATTGATTTATGTAAAATGTAAACTGATTAGAGAGTTAGTAGGTGATCACACTGCTTTGCATGGGGTGAGGAACTACCACCATGCTGGCCTGCCTTGTTTGGCATGCTGAACCAATTGCATTTTAGTATTTAAAGATAATGGGTAAAGATTGTAATTCTCCTTAAGAAAGAGAATTGCACTAAAGTTTCCATGTTTGCACACTTTCTCTAAGAAAATCATCAAACTTAAAATAGTATTGCTTGGATTTGAGGGATGTATTTAGTAGACAAATATTTTAAAAAGCAAAAAAAAGAAATAACGCTGTTCTTTCATTATATGGACGTTTGGAGTTTTTACTACTAATGTTTATGTAAGAGGGCATGTCTATGCCTGCTCTGTAAAAAAAAAAAAGTAACATGTTTTTTTGAAACATCCCTCTTTCCAAATTTTTCCTTTTAATCCATTTAATAATTATGTTCTGATAATTTTCACATATCAAATTTATATTGAAAAAGCCAAATTTTCTATTTTTGGAGTTGGTGGCTAACAGAGAGGATATTTTAGTTTTGATGGACTAATCTCTGTGGGTACTAAAAAATCACTTTGATATATTTTCATGCCAAACATATATTTTAAAATTTCCCATGAGAGGTTAGTTAAGTTTTAGAAATTTAGATTGAAATGATTGAAATAGTTGTTAAATATCATGGAGAGATGATAGTTATTTTGAAAACTATATCCTTAATCCTGCAACTCATACAAGAATCTATAAAAGAGTATTGTTTACAATGCATATGGCAACACTGGAAGCCCATTGCCTGTTTCACTGGGCTTTCTGCCTTTCAGATGCAGCCTTCTCTCCTTAATCAAATACTCTACAGGATTCTCAATTGGATAATAAACTCTAAAATTGCAAATCCTCCATTACTTTCTTGAGACCTTCTGGTCAAGGTTTTGTAATATGTCAGAACCGTAAAAATGAATCTCTTTTTTCAATTTTCTATGCTCTCTGCTTTTGCAAATCTTGTTGGTATAGTCACAGACTTCATGAAGGATAACTGTCAAGAATATTGGTTGACTTGAAATATGTTATTGAACTGCATGTCTAAGATAATATCCAGTGGCACTTGCTGAAAAGTCTAAAATATTCTGTGGTCACTGATTTACTTTTGTGTGTTCAGTAGATCAGAATTCGATCTAACTTGTACAAAGATTGAGTTTTCAAGTTACTAAAAGTTGCTCATTTTTTTCTTCTTAAGTATGAATTTTATTTATTTTTTATGTTTATTTATTTATTTTTGAGAGACAGAGAGCACAAGCAGGGGAGGGGCAGAGAGAGAAAGGGACACACAGAATCTGAAGCAGGCTCTAGGCTCTGAGCTGTCAGCACAAAGCTCAACATGAGGCTTGAACCCACGAACCACGAGATCATGACCTGAGCTGAAGTCAGGTGCTTAACTGACTGAGCCACCCAGGTGCCCCAGTATGAATTTTATTTTGAGGTAAAATGAGATATTCAACCTAATACACTTAGTCCAGTGCCTTGCATGTTGTAAATGCTAAATAAATATTAATTATTACTATTATTATTATATATTTAATACAACTACCCAAAATGTTGACACTGAACATCTCTTTAATAGATAACTGAGACTCAGAAAATTTGCTACTTTTCCTAATTAGCAAATAATTGAAATTTTGTCTTTGCGCACAGATATCTCTGACTTCCTAGTCCTCTAAAATGTGCATATTGTACATGCACATGTACACGGGTATCCATGCACATTTTCTTAGTCTATGTCGAATTTCCTACTCTAATTTTCTAATTAGTAAGATGGACCTGAAACACATTTTTATTTTATTTTTTCAAAATGAACGTGCTTTTCACAGAGAACCCAATTTACAGGGAATGCTATTCCTGCCAATAATAGCTCTAAAGGAGGGGCATGGGAAGGGGGCAGAGAAAATATGGTCGAGGAGGGGAAAAAGTTTCCAGTGTTTTACCACCTCAGTCAGAATATGGTTCATGGTGTTGGCAATACAGCAAGGGAGATGGAGCTATTTGCAGCCTGTGTGTTCTTCAAAATCTGGGTCTACCTTATGTAGACAGAGTAGGAAAGACCACAGGAATGGCAAGGAATGGCTGCCTCCAAGGAAGAGCCACTAAGGAGAACTTTTTCTATTAAATGAACTGGATGTTGTAGACATTTAAATTTTTTTTTAATTTTTTTAATGTTTTTATTTTTGAGACAGAGAGACACAGAGCATGAGCATGGGAGGGGCAGAGAGAGAGGGAGACACAGAATCCAAAGCAGGCTCCAGGCTCTGAGCTGTCAGCACAGAGCCTGACGCGGGGCTCAAACTCACAAACTGTGAGATCATGACTTGAGCCGAAGTCAGATGCTTAACTGACTGAGCCACCCAGGCACCCCTGGATGTTGTAGACATTTAAAGAGGCTAGTTGTCCATGCAAAAATAAGCCATTAATACATAATGTATACATACATGTAATATATACATGCATAGTATAGTGGCTGGGAGAAGAAAAGTTCCTTATATAGTATGTCAGCTATAAGGAGGACTAAGGTTCCAAAAGGCAATTTCCCCAGAGAAGTTTACCAGGAGACACATGCACACACAAACATGATAATTTGAAGTAATTATGTTAGGGCATGCCAGCCAACATCGACAGAATTAATTTGAAAACTTCATTTTCAGAGTGTTTACAGAGCATTGGTGAGGGTGAACTTGCTTTCAAATTTGATTAATGATTCTGTGAGATCATGTAATTATTCCTCCATTATCATTCATCTACATTCAAAGAGCAGTCCTTACTCAAGATAGTGGGATCTCTTCTTTGGTATGTCTTCTATATCTACAAGCAGTATATCATTCAATCGGAATGTTTTAAGGTCAATTAACGCAACAGGCAAGTTTAGAGTAATGATTATAGAATATTTTAACTAATCTGTTAATTTGCTGAGATAGATCAAATTTATCTATTTCATTTGCCTTACAAATTATAATATATATTTAGATAAGAGACTATAAATAAATGTAATCCATACATTTCACAAGTTTTCTTAATACCATTCAAGTAGTAGAATTAAGGCTCTAGGATCTTACTTAAGGCTAGTTGAAGACTGTGAACTCTATTTTTCATGTCCAGTAGATGAGTCAAATATTGAAAAAAAAGGATAGTTATTTTATAGTGCTATTTGAGCACATTTTAGAAAAATTTTCCTCTTCTGTTTTTGATATTTCTTTTAACTCTGGCAAATTTAGAGAAAAAAATGCAACATTTTCTGTAAAATCCAGGCAAGGGAAAACATGGTAAATTAAAATTCAGAAATATCACAACCTTAATAACTTCAGATTATCATAAATATCCAATTTAATGTAGAGCACAAATTAAGTAGGCTAGTGCCTACCAGAAAAAAAATAGGGTGATTCAACTAAAGAGTATAAAGACTAATTTTATTGGAAATTCCAGGGCTTTTTTTTTTTAAGTTTATTTGTTTATTTTGAGAGAGAAAAAGAGCATGAGTGCACAAGCAGGGGAAGGGGAAGAGACCAGGAGAGACAGAATCCCAAGCAGGTTCCATGTTGTCAGCGCAGAACCCGTCTTGGGGCTGGATCTCACATACTGTGAGATCATGACCTAAGCAAAAACCGAGGGTTGAGCATTTACCTGATTGAGCCACTCAGGCACCCCTCCACTGGTCTATCTTATCATGGAGACAGATGCATGATACTTTTGGATCAAATATGTTCACCCGAAAAAGCAGCATCCCTTGTTCATGGCCTTATAATCTAATTGGATGAGGTAATATGACTCATTGAAGGTCAATTTGCAGTAAGAGCCCCGCTGCCAAAATCTTAAATGATAGCTGTTGACACAGAATGCGGCTCATGAGCAAAGATGGAAGAAACGTATTTTAAATAAAATACTGAACTATCCTTGAACTAAATAAGTAGGAGTACTGCTGTTAGTCTTGCAAAAGATAAAATGATGTCAGAATTTATTTTTCAATTGACTTCAGTTTTTACAAAGAGACCTTGCTACATGCAAGGGTTTGTCCAAGTCTATGCATTGCAACTCAGATGTGCCCAAAATGCTACTTCCTTTGCTTTCCAGAACTGATTGTATCTGCCTCTGGAGCCCCATTCTCACTGAGGGGGTTGGAGGTTGGAGAGGCACTTAAATATGTTCCATCAAGGTAATTCTGTTCTTTCTGTTGAAACCATCTCTCTCTCTCTCTCTCTCTCTGTAAATTTTGTCTCACTTTTGTTTCTCTTGGTTTTGTAACTACTCTGTCCTTCAGGATTTTTTTTTCTCTCAACACACTCTCCTTCGTCCTCAGGTGCTTAGCTTTTTGGCACAACCTTTGCTGGCTCCTGCTGACTTCTCGCTGCCTCTTCTTTAATGGCAGGCCCTTCTTCTTCTGCTTCCTCTACCAAGTAGTCCACAGACTGTTCTCTCTGAAGACACAATGCTCATTTGTTGCTGCCAGGGAAGTTCAACAGTCTTCCTCTGCTGACCAGGGCCCCCTCCTGAAATTGTACTGAGATTCTCACCCACAGAAAATCAGCTGTAAGGGCCTTGGGGATGTCCACCTGGCTGCATCTGCCATAAGGTTCAATCACATCTCCGGAAAGCACACCAACTCTTAGCTTTAAGCTGGTTTATGTCTGTCCCTAAGGGACTGGTGAAAATTTCTGTATCTCTTACATGACCCACAACGGCCACTGGATTAGGAATAAGGGAATTTCTGTCCCAGGTCACAATGTTGCCCAGTCACATGATTTACTGTAATTTATAATTTATAATTTACCGTAGTCACTCTTCTCTGTCTTGATGAGAGATTCTCTAATGGACTTGTTCTTTTGTTTTTTGTTTGTTTTTTGGGGGTTTTGTTTTGGTTTGGTTTGGTTTTTTGGTAAAGAGGAATAAGAAACCCCATTGTATCTCCAGTTCTGAAAAATTCTCATATCTTTCCCATGCTGCCTTCCTATACTTATATTATCTAGCACCCAATCCAGAGTCTCAACGTGATATATAGGGAGGGCACTAGGAAACTCAATGATCACTTGTCCTTCCATTTTCAACTTTTCTCATCTCTCTGTGATTACATAATAACCACTTCTGTACTATTTTAGGAATGGATCTATTTGCACACTATATTGTACTATACCTCTGTTCTGATTCTTCTTAATTAGAGAGTTTTTTACTCTGGCTTAGTATGGTAATAGGAGAGGGACTTGGATCCAGCTTACCATAAAACTCACTTGGTATTAGCATTATGTCCAAGCTGAAAACATTTTTGGTAACTAAATATAGAGCAATTATATTTGATGTGTAACATCATTACATGAACTCTGGACCTATGTTTTACCAATCAATTTAACCTTCAATTTTCTGAACAGACCTATTGATATTCAGGTACCTCTTTGTAATACATTCATTCCACTTATTTCACTGATTATTTAAGTCAAAGGTAAAGCATTACATATAAGAGAAAGAAAAAAGTTGTAAATAGAGGATAATAGAAGAAAAAAGCTATACTATCAGTTTATTTGTAATATCAACCTTTTATATTATGATTTTTTTTATTAATACTGTTTTTACAAAGGATTTTGCCTATGTTTCTAAGGTCATGTTTTCTCTAAAAGATATACCCAGAAAAGACACACACCTTTTTAAATATAGTGTGGCAAATTATATCACTACCTTTCTTACTTGATGATAAACTGATTTTAATTTTTCAAAGGATGGCTTTTTATTTTTAAAATTATGTTTCTGTGACTTTCATTAATAACATTTAGAAATGTTTATAATGAGAAAATCATAAGGAAACTTGATTTTATGTATTAAAATGAAAATGAGTTTTACTGAAATGTTTTGAAAGTATTTTAATGAAAAGTTAAATGGAAAAATCCCAGAAACTCAAGAATAACATATTTCTGAGCACATACTTTATGGAGAGTTGGAATCAAAATACTTCACAAATTTTTAAGATGTTATCTGTGACACTCTAAGAGATCAGAAGTAGATGCCAGATGTGGGGAAAGATACAAGTGGTGGCAGAGAAGCACTCTTCACTGTGTTTTATACACTCTGACTAGAGGAGAACAAAGAAGAAAACCCAAGTGGGTTTTTTACAAAGTCTACCTTTTTATAATAGCTTCTGTTTTGTTCAAGTGGCAAATTTTACCTCAGATGGAAAGTCATACTTGATTTTGTAATAAGTTCAAGATTCCAATTTACAAAGTCCTGAGAAAAAGTTAACAAATATTATCTTCTATGGAAAGAAAAAGGTAAGGAAGCAGGGGAGCTGGGGGGGAAGGAAGGAAGGAAGATTGAGAGGCTTCTATTCTCCTACAAAAGAAAATCCCTGGGGAGGGAGCCAAGATGGCAGAACAGCATGGAAGTTTTTTGTGTGTCTTGCGTCCATGAAACACAGCCAGACCAACACTAAACCATCCTGCACACTTAGAAAACGGATCTGAGGATTAACACAACAATCTGCCCAACCTGAACCACAGAATTCAACAGGAATGAGACAGGGAGAGCTGAACTTGGGGAGCAAGAGGCCGCGGAGGGCAGTGAGCCACTTTTGCATGCGGAGAGAGGACGGAGATGGGGGGAAGAATATGGGAAAAGCACCCCTCCCTCCCCACAGGCAGCTGGAGTGAAAGTGGAAAATTGGAAACAGCCGCAGGGACTGAGCTAAAAAGGGAGAAAGGAGAAAGGAGAGAGGAGAGGGTTCAAATTCCATTAAGACCGTAAACAGGGGGAGAGTTGCAGAGTCTGCAACTCCGCAGCTCGATACCTGGTGGTGCTCTGGCGGGAAGGGCGAATCCCCAGGAGCAGAGTGGGGTCCGGGAGGTTCTCCGGCCACAAGGGGAGAAGTGGTTCCACTGCTGGAAGGACATTTGGTAGAGGCTGTGAGGCCACCTGGGCCCAGCACACCCCACAGAACGGCCACATTCACTGGTGCTGGAACAAGGTCGTTGAGGGTGAAGCCTGGTGCCAGATGTGTGTTGTGAAGTTTTTCTGGGGCGGGCTGGCACCTGGCCGCAGTCTCCGGGCATCGGCGGCAGCACGGTCCCATGAACTTTCCTGGGTGCAGCCGGCATTCGGCCGTTGCTCAGTGAGACCCTCTGCAGAGGGGCTGAACGGGTCAAAGCTGAAGTCCGTCAGAAGTAAGGGGCCGAGGAAAACAGCTGCATCTGAGACAAAACTCAGGAGAGAGGTACTACCTGGGGCTTGGTCACAGACAGCGTAAAAGTTGGGGGTGGACGAAAGCTGAAGACAAAGGAGGGGTGTGCGACAGTTCCAAGGCTGGAGACTGCATAGCTGAGTGACACCGTTTTCACCGCTTCTGTACATGCGCACACGCACCTACAAGGGCCACAACAATCCCACCCCAGTGGGCTAGCAGCGCCATCTGGTGGAGAGCGGAGCCATTACACTAAGCGACACCCACCTGGGCCAACCTCCCCCTTCAAGAACAGAAGTCTCACCGCCTGCTTAGTTTATGGACTATAAAGCACTTCATAGTCTCACTTCTAGGGGAAAAAGAAGTAATTGCAGACGTATTTCAGTCTGTTAGCAGGTCCATCTATTCAATTTTCTTTCTTTTTTTCTTTTTCTTTTTTCTTCTGTTTCATTTCTTTTCTTTTTCTTGAATAAAGAGAAAATTCATTTTTATTTTCAATTTTTATTAAAAATACTTTTCTTAATATTTTTTTACTATATGTTTTACTTTCGGGTAAATTTTTTCAAATTCTATTTTATTTCCATCATTTTATTTTAGTCTACTTCAGTATACTCATTTTTTCAAGGTTTCAAATGATTTCCTTTTTCCCTCTTATTTCTTTTTCATTTATTTTCTTTTTCTTAAATATAGAAAGAGAAAATTCATTTTTATTTTTAATTTTTATTAAAAATATTTTTCTTTAATTTTTTTCTACTATATTTTTTGCTTTTGTGTTATTTTTTCAAATTCTAGTTCACTTCCATCATTTCATTTTAGTCTACTGCAGTGTATTCATTTTTTTCAAATTTTCAAATGATTTCTTTTTTTTTCTTCTTTCCCCTTTTTTCTCTAATCTATCAAGCCACTTTCAACACCCACAACAAAACACACCTAGGATCCAGCATCATTTATTCGATTTTGTGTGTGTGTGTGTTTATTTTTTTATTTTTTTTTAATTTTAATTTTTTCTACCTCTTTAATTCCTTTTCTCCCTTCAAAATGATGAAATGAAGGAATTCACCCAAAAGAAAGAGCAGGAAGAAACGACAGCCAGGGACTTAACCAACACTGATACAAGTAAGATGTCTGAACGAGAATTTTGAATCATGATAATAAGAATACTAGCTAGAGTCGAAAATAGATTATAATCCCTTTCTGTGGAGATAAAAGAAGTAAAAACTAGTCAGGATGAAATCAAAAATGCTATAACTGAGCTGCAATCATGAATGGATGCTGTGGCGGCAATGATGGATGAGGCAGAACAGAGAATCAGTGATATAGAAGACAAACTTATGGAGAATAATGAAGCAGAAAACAAGAGGGAGATTAAGGCAAAAGAGCACGATTTAAGAATTAGAGAAATCAGTGACTCATTAAAAAGGGTCAACATCAGAATCATAGGGGTCCCAGAAGAGAAAGAGAGAGAAATGGGGGAAGAAGGGTTATGTGAGCAAATCATAGCAGAAAACTTTCCTAACCTGAGGGAAGACGCAGACATCAAAATCCAGGAAGCACAGACGACTCCCATTAGATTCAACAAAAACCGACCACCAACAAGGCATATCGTAGTCAAATTCACAAAGTACTCAGGCAAGGAGAGAATCATGAAAGCAGCAAGGGAGAAAAAGTCCTTAACCTACAAGGGAAGACAGATCAGGTTTGCAGCAGACCTATCCACAGAAACTTGGAAGGCCAGAAAGGAGTGGCAAGATATATTCAGTGTCCTGAATCATAAAAATATGCAGCCAAGAATTCTTTATCCAGCAAGGCTGTCATTCAAAATAGAAGGAGAGATAAAAAGTTTCCCAGACAAACAAAAATTAAAGGAGTTTGTGACCACTAAACCAGCCCTGCAAGACATTTTAAGGGGGACTCTCTGAGGGGAGAAAAGATGAAAAAAATAAATAAACAAACAAACAAACAAACAAATAAATAAATAAATAAATACCAAAAGCAACAAAGATGAGAAAGGACCAGAGAACATCACTAGAAACTCCAACTCTACAAGCAACATAATGGCAATAAATTCCTATCTTTCAGTACTCACTCTAAACGTCAATGGACTCAATGCTCCAATCAAAAGACACAGGGTAACAGAATGGATAAGAGAACACGATCCATCTGTATTCTGTTTATAAGAGACCCACTTTAGACCTAAAGCCACCTTCAGATTGAAAGTAAGGGGATGGAGAACCATCTATCATGCTAATGGTCAACAAAAGAAAGCCAGAGTAGCCATACTTATATCAGACAATCTAGACTTTAAAATAGACTGTATCAAGAGATGAAGAAGAGCATTATATCATAATTAAGGGGTCTATCCACCAAGAAGACCTAACAATTGTAAACATTTATGTGCCAAATGTGGAGCACCCAAATATATAAATCAATTAATCACAAACATAAAGAAACTCATTGATAGTAATAGCATAATAGTAGGAGACGTCAACACCCCACTCACAACAATGGACAGATTATCTAATCAAAAAATCAACAAGGAAATAAGAGCTTTGAATGACACACTGAACCAGATGGACTTAACAGATCTATTCAGAACATTTCATCCTAAAGCAGCAGAATATACATTCTTTTCCAGTGCACAGAACATTCTCCAGAATAGACCACATACTGGGACACAAATCAGCTGTCAGCAAGTACAAAAAGATAGAGATCATACCATGCATATTTTCAGACCACAACACTATGAAACTCGAAATCAACCACAAGAAAAAATTTGGAAAGCTAACAAATACTTGGAGACTGAAGAACATCCTACTAAAGAATGAATGGGCTAATTAAGAAGTTAAAGAGGAAAATAAAAACTATATGGAAGTCAATGAAAATGATAACACAACCCAAAAGCTCTGGGACGCATCAAAGGCGGTCATCAGAGGAAAGTATATAGCAATTCAGGCCTTCCTAAAGAAGGAAGAAAAATCTCAGATACACAACCTAACCTTATGCCTTAAAGAGCTGGAAAAAGAACAGCAAAGAAAATCCTTGGCTTAAGCTTAAGACTCCTATAAACTTAGCCATACATAGACAGTGTGTCTTCTACTTCCCTTTTTCAATCCATGTTTTTGCTAAACTAAGTGAGATGTGTTCTTTTCCATGATTTATATTTGCTCAGGGCTCAAAACATTGGTCCATCCACCAATTTTCCTTTCTTGGTAAATGGCAATTCTGTTCTATAGTTTCTCAGGATAAAAACTTGGGAGGCATCTTGACTTCTTTTTTATAACCCAGATATTATCTGTCAAAAAGTCCCATCAGATCAACCTACAAAATATAATTCAAAGTCAACTGTTTTTTGTTGTTGTTGTTGTTGTTTGTTTGTTTTGTATCATTCCTGGTACCACTCTGGTCCAATCCACTGTCCTGTCTCCCAGATTATTGTAATTTTTCTAAATAGGTCTTCTTCTTTTGACCCTTGATCTCCTACTCAGAGAGCAGTCAGTGTGATCTGTTTAAAATCTAAGTTGGATCATGTTATACTCTGCCAAAATCTCTCTGCTGTTTTACCATATCGATGACAGTAAAAGCCAAATCTTTACAATGGTTTACAGGCCTTTGCACATGCTCTCCCCTCTGCCTGAACAATCTCCTCCCAGATATCAAGCCATCTTTCATGATCTGTTTTAGAATTCCACTCAAGTATCCTCTAATCAGAGAGGTCTTCCTTGACCATCCTCTATAAATAATCTCAAACTCCCCCTACAGTCACCTTAAACTCTTTAATCCCTCTTCCCTCAGCTCTTATCTATCTGGCAAATGGTATTAATAATAATAGCAGGCAATGCTATCACATTATGTTCCATACACTATTCCAGGAACTCATTAAATCCACATTAACAACACTGGGTGGTAGTTTTATTTTCCCTATTTTAGACTGGAAAACTTGAAGCATAGCGATGTTAAGAATTGGCCAGAGACCACAGAGCTATAAAGCGGCAGAGCTGAGATTCAAACCCTTGCAGGATGTCTCCAGTGTCTGTGCTCTTTTTCAATATGTCACAGTGTCTCATAGTATAGATAAGCTTATAGGTAATTCCGTTGATTTGTTTTTTGTTTGTGTTCTCCTATGAGAAGGAAAAGCATGAAGCAAAGATTTATTGTTTTATCAGCTACCATACCCAAGTTCTTAGACCACTCCTGGATCACAAGAGATTCTCAATAAATATTTACTGGTGAATGATTCTATGTTATCATCCACACTACTCTTCTATCTAAATGGATGGTATCTAATACTGGTTAATTCTAGATTGAATTTTAGTTATATCCTCTACTATATGGTCAGTTCTTTGAAACTTAAGACATTCTTGATGTTCTATGTGGGTTATCACAAATCTTTGCACATGATATACGATAAATTAGTCTTGTTCTGGACATGAAAGAATATATATATCTGGTGAAGAATATATTACCCAGGATAAGGACATCTCAAAGAATAGTTACTAGAAAAGGAAATGTGTTTGTAAGGACATATCCTCACTAAGAATTGGTTCTATGCTCTCTACCTCCCAAACTAAAGGGGATATTAAACATAAAATAATCAAGGTCTTGATTCTGGGCACACAGTTTTATTATATTTTATTCAAGTAGAACATTAAAAGAAACTTTTCTGGTCATATTTGATCGAATAGGTTCTTTTGTTATTATTTTGTTTTCACTGTATAAAAATATGTTTTAAATTGCCAAAGGAAATCTGAAGGGCTTCATTATTTTTCAAGAATGCTTATATTTAATTTAAGTTGTATACCCTTGCACAGTCAACATTTTTATGCATGGCATGTTTTGAATATACTAATGAAAAATTATTGAAATATGTAATTTAGTAACTGTAATTGTGAAGAATAATAACCTAGGAATCTAACCAGATTAAAAATCAATTTAGTAAGACTTTGTTACATTCCCTTCATTTCTTAATGGTTTTTAGGTGTGCACTTTAGTTAATGGATAGGTATGCTAAGTAATAATTTCTCATGCAACAGTTATTTTGTTGACAATATGAAAATGTTTTCATAACGCCTGTGGAAAAAGTCCGTGATAAAGCCATACTAACTTTTATGAGTTACACAGACAGAATGAACTTCTGTGACAGATAACTTTATAACTGCTTGCTTTTTAAATTACTTTTACAAATCATTCAGCAAACCCTTGTAACAGAGCAATCAGGATATAATATTTCATGGACACTGATATTAGTAAAAATGAACTAACATGTTTAGTTCTAAAAATTATCTAAAGTTAAATACGTTTCCTTTGTTGAGAATAAAATAAGCTTTCAAAACTTTAGAATGCACTTTTTGTTAAATTTAAAATCCGGAGGGTATTATCATTTTTTGCTCTCTCTATGAGCCGAGCATACTTAGCTCATGTAGTGCTGAATTTACACGCATTGTCCTGTTTACTCCTCACAACCAATACATGAGACTGAGATACTTATCATTTTGCAAATTAGGAAGGTATGAGTCAGGGACATTAAAAATTTTACATAAGACAATATATGGGGTATCTGGGATTCAAACTGTTTCCCCAGACTTCAATATCTAGTATACCAAATAGTGACAACTAATACAGCTGCATTTTTAAACATTCATAAATAAATATTTTAATGCATATTATAAGACTGATTAAAAATTGTTCAGCTCACAATCTGTGGGGGCCGTTAGTGCCCCCCCCCCCCGCCCAGAAGAGTAAGTGCACACACGTCATAGCTATTGCACCATTTGTGCTGAGGCCAGCTTCCCAGGGACTGCTCCCAAGCCAATCGCTGGCCACAGCAGCTTCTTCTTGAGAGACACAAGATTCCTCTGAGGTTGACATTGGCCGTAGACTGCATAGTGATCCTCCTCTTCTCCGTCACTCAGGGTTGAACTTGCCCTCCCTGACTTCTTCAGATCCCTCCATATTTCCCCTCACCTTTGTTTTACCTAATAAAATCCTTACACAATTCTGTCTTGGCACATGCTTCTGGGAGTACTCAGACTGACACACAAAATATTCATCTAATAAACGGAATAATTCCTGGTCTCTTGTCTGTTCTCCCTTGGACCCTTCCTCCAAACTTAAGTATTAGCTTGGAAGAGAATATACTTCAGTTTCCTTCAGTCAAAATTTATGTTATTTTCCTCTGTGTGCACCATTCTAGTGGCACTTTTGTTCCAGAAAAATTTAGGTATATGGCTTGTCATTTCTATTAATTTATAAAAATACATCTGTTTAAATATTGTATAATTCCTTATGCCCAGTATGATGCCTTATATAATTAGCATTCAGGAACTCGTCGTATTTATTCATGGGTTGGTAAATCATAGCCCATGGCCAAATTCATCAGGCTGCCTGATTTTATAAATAAAGTCATACTGGAACATAGCCACACCAATTTGTTTAAGGATTGTCTGTGGCTGCTTTCTCATTACAACAGCAGCATTGTTGTCTGTCACCACAAACCCCAGATTAGCCAATACTGAACCATTTCTTCTAGAAGATATACAGGGTTAGTTTCCTGCGAGCCTCTGGTCACACATTTTCATCAACTGATTAATATATACATTTGTTTTACGTGTGTTTCTGTTAAAGATACTATATTTAATATATATTGTTCATTCATTAAAATTGAGCTTGTGGCTAACAGCACTACAACTCATGTTTGAAAGAAGCTTATCTAACACATTTCTTTTCTCCCTAACACATCACAATCCTCTTCCGCTTAAGAACACCAGACAGCAATTCAGCACTATGCTTAGGAGCCAATTTAAACAACAAACTCACTAACGAAAGTCACAAAGATGCAAAAACCATAGCACTAAAAATACCACATAAAGGATGCTTGTTGACATCATGACAATTGAGACCAGAAGGCAGAGAATTGCCTGTTCAACTTCAGTCAAGAATGTGTGTGTTGGGTGACAAAGTCATTGCCACTCTCTACGTTGTCTGCAAAGTGGGAAAATATTGATCTGAGGGTTACAAGTAAATTTTAGTAAATAGGCAAATTCGTGAATACAGAATTGGCAAATAAGGAAGCTTGACTGCAGTTGCATCTGAGAACTTATGCCCCACAGAGCCTAAAATACGACCGTCTGGCCTTTTACAGAAAAAGAGTTTGCCAACCTCTGAACTAACTGAAAAAAGAAAAAGAGGATTAGAAAATTGGTGGAGGGAGTTTGAAGTTGCTTAAGAAAACTATGTTAGATGAATTTAAAAATCACTATGATCTTTAACAATAATATGTTAAAGTTATTCTCCTTGTATACATATAATTCATACATAGAAGTATGGTACATACATATAAAGAAGTATGGTCATTAATTACCAATTGAAATAATTGAAGAGTGTCTTCCCTATTTACAATACTATAATTTTATGTTCCACTTAGGCAAGCTATCTGTGTATACTGATTGACCCAAAAGTACAAGCAAGTATAGTAACAAAGGTGCTTAACTCACTTAATTCAGGAAATTACAAGAAATGTGTCGCATTTGATACTCTGCAGAAGTGATATGACATAACTTATAAATTCTACTCTGATTTTAGATGATGGAAGCTTTCTTTCCTACATGGTAGATAATATGTATTTTTACTTACCAAAGTATGCATTTAGGTTAAAATTATTTGATTCATATAGTCCTAATGATTTAAGTAGAAATATTTGATGATTGCCACTAAATAACTATTTTTAATAGTTACTATTTTGTTTGTTAAGTAATTAGATATACCAACTAAATCAAATTAAATAATATTACAAAGATTTGGTCATATTTAATCCTTGCTCAAGGTAATCTTTCATTTCTCCCATGTAATTGAAATTCTGATGCATTTATGAAAATTTGGAGACTTTTTAAATGATTAGGAGAAATTTGCGTTCCATTAGAAATTGGGTTAGGTAGAGTGCAGATTCTTAGCCTTTAAAAATGTTCTTCAGGACGCTAACATTATTAATGTTATAATTAGCATTAATAATTAACATTAATGTTCTTAAGAACATTAACATTATTCATCTTCATAATTAACATTATTATTATCTTAACATTATTAAGGTCTTATTTTGAAAGTGCTTTTAATTGATTTTTCATCGTCTCTTTCTTGGCATCCTGTCAACATTCAAATGCATTATAATTCAGTGAATTTTTTTTTCAAATAGACTAAGTCAACCGAAAACAAAAATCTCAAATCTCTTGTTTCGTGATAATCCAAGATAAGTATAAATTGAAACGTGGTAGAAAAAGCGAATATATTGATTAGGAAAATACAAAGCATCATTCATTATTTTATGGTCTTCCGCTCCCTGATAAAATGGGAGCCAAAGAGTTCCCAGCTTTACCTGCAGGTTTTGATGGCTGCTCCTCTTTAGAACAGCACTTCTGAAAGCGTGCCTGCATATATTTTAGGTGTTCAGCAATGCTTGTTGCTCAGCTTTTCCATCATCTAAACATCGTTTATCTGAATGTTTCAGCTGTTTTCCAAGACCTTCAAAAAGACAGGTTGCATCACTCTGCAATTACAAGCAGCTATTCAGATGTGCTCTCCACCATTCATTCACTATTGTTTATCACAGTTTTGTGATTTGGAGGCTGCAACGGCAATCAGATCCCCTCCTTCTAGACTAGGTATAGAATTCACTACGTCTCTTATCCTATCATTTTTTATGTAAAACAACTTACTTTTGTTGTTTAAACTATAGCAATTATTCCTGCACCTTCTTTCATATAACAGAGCTGCCTTACCTGCCATCTGTGTATATGCATAATTACATCTGGAAGGTAATTAAAAGCATTTGGCCCAGTATAAATTTTGACTTATCGTTTCTGGTTCTGTTGTGGGTATAAAATTCACTTGAGCATTTCTTCAGAATTGCTCTGAATGATTTTTCAAATATTTTATTCACCTATATCCGAAATTGAGGAAACACTGTTTAACTCAGAGAATAACTGCAAAAATTTTTAGGGATTCAAGATTTTTGTTTCTGTTAAACTAATGAAAAAGATTAGAAAAAAAACACTGAGTTCAGAGCTGCATTCAGAGAGTCCATACGAGAAAAAAAAATAAAGGAAAACATTTTAATCATCATTCTAAAGCTTTAAACTAGTTGGTAAAATAATTAGTACAGCCAAAATTCACGTTCTGTCTCCTATTACAATTCCATAATGGTAATTATCATGAAGACATCTTTAAATTGATGTGCATCGTCTACTCAACTGTGAATGTTTCAGGTTGAGTACATCTTTTCAGGAAACTTACAGCTTTTGTATACTAGGTGCTTCCACCAATCCTTCTAAATTAGAAATCTAGAAACATGGATTTTTCTCTTATCATGTATACTGTATATGTAGTACTGAGAAATACACCACTATGTAGTACTGGGAAATCATACTGATTCCTTATTTCCACATTTCATTTGTTTGTTTGTTTGTTTGTTTGTTTGTTTGTTTTTCAATTCACAGAATTCATGATTCCATGGCTTTCTATACAATACACACAACCTATAGAAACACTTGTTTTTGTCTGGTAGTATATCTCAAATTTCCCATTACAGCAATCTTATTCCATTTAACTTTCTATTTTATTGATAATAAATCATTAGGGATATATGATATAGGGTTTTGGAGGTTCTTCATCTATAAACCTGTTTCTTATATATCTGATAGACACACTTTATTCATTTATTCCACACTTATTGAGGATGATACAAGGATCTCAGAATATGGTAATGAATGAACCAAAAGTGATTCCTGAGTAGAATTTGTATTGTGGGATAAATAGGCAAATAAACAGTTGATGCCAATTAAACGAGGCTGCACTACGAGGCTTGTCAGAGTTCAAGCCTGGCAAAAATGGTGACTCTGAATCAGATTAAATAGCTTTCACTTTGTTTTACTGCCTAGCATGAAAACAAAATTGCAAAGAACTTGTGATATAAGAAGGCAATTAAAAGTAAGCAAACAGCTCCCAGTATTTCTCTAGTTACTTTAGTTAATCCACTCAATCAAGGTTGAATGAGCAAAGAAACCCATGGACTTGTACCTTTTATATCATTAGACTATAGGAAGTGACACATAAATAATCAAGGATGTATGAATACCATGTAACTAAATTCCTTGTGGTACTACAGACAGGTATATGTGTCCATGTACTATTTTTTTTGCAAAAGCTAAGACGTACAGCAGACCTGGACATGACTCACCATAATTCACCTTTTTGTTTCTGTCCCCATTACTTATCCAAGTAAATATTCAACAATTATGGGCCATGTGACCAGATGTGAACTTTTTAACCTTGTACACAGTCACCGTGATAAACAGGTGATACAAATCACTATGTAAACATCTGTCTTGAATTTTCTACAAATTATACAAACCTTCAGGAGACTCTTTCAGGTCTTTCGGATGTCTGATTCTCCTTACTATATGGTGCTGTCACTTGTTTTCAGTCTTCATTCAGTGGGGGACTTCTCATGCACCCCAGTGTGGTGATAAATTGTGGACAGCAACAAAAAGTTCCAGCCCTGTCTTAGTCCATTTAGGCTGCTATAACAAACCACCCTTGGCTGGGTGGCTTAAACAACACACATTTATTTCTCACAGTTCTGGAGGCTGGAAAGTCCAGCATCAAAGTGCTAGCAGATTTAGTGTCTCATGAGGGCCCGCTTGCCAGATCATAAATGGCTATCTTTCTTTTCTTCACGTCCTCACATGGCAGAAAGGATCTTTCTGGGGTGTCTTTTATAAGGGCACTCATCTCACTCATGACAGCTACATGCTTAGACTTCGTCACCTCCCAAAGGCTCCTCCTCCAAATATTACCAATTGGGATTTCAGCATATGGATTTGGGGGTGGGGGGACCTTCAGTCTATTACCAGCCCAGAATGGCCAGTCCATTCCTTCTAGCCTCAGTAGCTGCTACTGAAAGGCAATATGGAGATGTGGTTAGTTAAGAATTAAATTTTTCCTGCAGCGAATTCATACAGAGGAAGTTACTCACATTAACCTCACCTTGTCTATCTCTTTATATTAATCCTGATGTGTTACAATCACTTCCAATAGCCTGTACTGTAAACAATGGATTTCTCCATCTTTCTCTTTAAGCCCATAGATCAGAGAAAAGGACTGACTACGCTACTCTCTTCTCTCCCACGTAGAGACTGCATTCTGCATTCCCCCTGGTGATACATGGATTCCATCATGTTTTCTGAAAATCCATATTAATCACTCTTTCCAACACACACACACACACACACACACACACACACTCATGAGGCAAGGCTGGAAGGGAGAGGAATTTTTTATAAGCATTCAGGAAGGTGAATTCTAGTTGTAAAGAAAGGTTTTCTGTTTCTCCACAGTCCTTTATTGGCCTAAATTGGGCATTGAATTTCATTCCTGCATATCCTATAGTGAAGCCACCATAACAAAAGAAGAGTTATTATTATAAAAGTGTAATTACAGCTGAAATGCATTCCCATGTTCACGTGTTCGTTTTTAGTGGCCGTCATTTCTAGTATTTTTACTAGTAGTCATGAATGCTTTAAGAGTTAATTTTTCTTTACTGAGTCTTGTGCCTGCATTATATTTACTTCCCAGAGCCACCACCTTAAGATCCTGATTTTAGTGTTCGCATAACAAGATGCAACATAGGAACTTCTGGGAGAAGGGAGTGAATTCCCATATAAAACAGATGGAACAATTACATTCACAATAAACCTAGGTGATGTGGCATCTTCATGAACCCCCAAATACCAACAGGTGGGCCTAAAACACCAGCATAATAGTTTGTGAAATGTCAACATTGATGTGGGAAGAAGTAGAAGGAGACTCTGCTGGTTCTGAGAATCAGAAAAACTCAAAATGGCTATCAAATAGTCATTGGAGGACAAAAGGTCAATTTGAGACTATTACTTGAACTGTGAGGACTTTTCCCCCAGCCCAGTAACGAGTGAGTGCAGGGGTTCTACAGTAAAGTCAGGAAAGACAAAGCAGGAATTCCTGAAACTTCGTGAAGTGACATTTCCAGTTCCTTTAGCCCCCGATTAAGGAGTAACTTTTGGCAGTGGTTTCAAATTGAGCAGGATGGGGCTAATGGGAAGAAAGAAAGAGAAGATCTCAGGTAAAAGTGCTGAAGAGAAACAGTCAGGACAAGTCAAAAAGTCACCATATTTAAACACTAGCCCAAAAGAACACAAGAAGGCACTAGAAAGTTAGAAAAACTCTTGAACCACAGTTTCTTCTAAAAGTTAAAGATAACCAATATTTCAAAAAATAAGCAAAAAAAACCACAATCAAAGTTACATTTTATACAAAACTATTATAAGGACAAAAAAGAGAGGGGGATGTCTGGGTGGCTCAGTTAAGCCTCTGACTCTTTAATTTTTTTAAATGCTTATTTATTTTTGAGAGAGAGACAGAAATATTTTCACTGTCCCTCTCCCTCTGCCTCTCCACTACTTGCGAGTGTTCTCTCTCTCTCAAAAAAAAAAAAAAAAAAAAAAAAACATAAAAAAAGGAGAATAAAAAAGAATATCATCACACAGAAAATGGTAGGTCGCTAGGTAGAATGCTCAAAAACAAATAAAAATAAATTCTACTACTTCATACCAAATCAAAGGATATTAAGAAATTTATATAATAAATGAAACAATAACATAAAGTAGAAAAGAGAAATTCAGACACGAGTTGTCACAATTCCGAAAAGAATTGAAACTACAAGAAATGAAATTAGAAGAATTCTAAGAGAAAATAAACACAACAGATGCTGCCTCGAGACAAATAGATGAAAAGAATGCCAATCCAAAACCTAAAAAAAAAAAAAAAAAGAAAAAAATAGGAAATCTTAAAACGATCCAAGTGAAATTTTCAAAGGCTAATAAAGTCCAACATACAGACAATAGGAGTCTCTAAGAAGAAAACCAAATCAAATATTAAAAACTTAATTCAAAAAAACTTCATAAATTAAAAAAATATGTATTTTAAACTACATATTGAAGAAAACTTTGTGTATCTGGGATCACTGACTCAGAATGACCATTTTAAAGATATATTCTAATATAATTACTGAATTTTAAACAAAAGGAATTATTTAGGGAAAATATCACATCACATAAAAGAGAAATAAAACTATATTAACATCAGATTTTCTTTTTTTTTTTTTTTTTTAATTTTTTTTTTTCAACGTTTTTTATTTATTTTTGGGACAGAGAGAGACAGAGCATGAACGGGGGAGGGGCAGAGAGAGAGGGAGACACAGAATGAGAAACAGGCTCCAGGCTCCGAGCCATCAGCCCAGAGCCTGACGCGGGGCTCGAACTCACAGACCGCGAGATCGTGACCTGGCTGAAGTCGGACGCTTAACCGACTGCGCCACCCAGGCGCCCCAACATCAGATTTTCAACAGCTGTTTTTGATAGCTGAAAATGAACTAACATATTTAATATATTCCAGAAAATAATATTTTGAGGCAAGGAATATAACTTCAGAAAACACAAAATGAATTTCTATTTACTAAGGAAAAAACAAACTACTATCAACTTGTAGCAATATAATAACTCAATTGAATAATAATGTGTACAGAACTAACATGACTAGAAGGACATTGACATAAAGATGGGTAATAAATACTAACTTTATGGTTACTGAGGGAAAGAAGTATAAATGACAATGGAGATATGGTACAATTATTAAAAATATGGAGAGAATAGAAAACTATAAATAAAAATGAGTTTTATTATTCAAATTAATATTAATAATGCTATACTGTCATTTTGACGCTGTGTTTGTAATGTGCTATTATGTAAATTAATTCTTGTGAGATATCTAATTTATTGCCTCCTTAATCTTTGAGAACTAAGATTCTGAGTGTGGAAGAGATTGGGAATATATGAAGTATTTTATCTTTAAAAATTCTATATGTAGATTTTCTAGCTCTTTTGAAACAAACAGCCTGACTAATCCAGGAGCAATGAGCATCCTTGTTATATATAACATCCTTGTAATATAATTTGCTTCAAACAAAATCCACTTTTTTGAATAAGTGACTGATTCCAGATCTTGGATAGGCATCAGAGGAGCCTAGAACATCTTTCTATAAACATAGAAAGAAAACAATAAAAAGTAACTATATTATGATAAAAGGACTTAGCCTACTTGAAGAGGTTACTATGGGCTAAAATGGAATAATTTGATCTTCAGTAAGAATAATAATTGCAATGAATTAAATCCAAGAAATATGTTTATATCTGTGAGTTTATAATGATGTTAAAAGTAATTGTTTTTGGAAAGGTATAGTAAATCTATTTGTTATAATAAAACTAGTAAATAAAAGCAATGAATCATTCATTTATTTTGCTTTTCCTATATGAGCTCTCTAACCAGGAAGCCCAGTTGTAGATGGAGAGGTGTCTCTTTATAAAAAGTATTCCAACAAGTATAAAAAATAAATGAAAAACTTAGAACATCACAGTTTTGCATTCCTCAGTAAATTAATGAATCTAAGCCTTGAATGACAACACTTATAAAATGAGGCACCAAAAGGGGAAACCTAGATGTCATGGGTCTTCTGATATGAGAAAATAACACCATCTAGATTCCTGGTAAAGAGACCAAACATGGGTCTGATGGAGCCTTTGGACCCAGCTGCCATATTGCAAGAGATATGGAGGACACAGGAATATGGGTTGAGCTGCACAGAGAGTGTACATTCAATCAGGCCAAGTGACAGGATACATGTCATAGGCCCCAAGTCATTCAACAGAAAAGTAAGGAAAAGAAAAAGGTAGAAGGAAAGCTTATGGACTAAAGAGTTTTAACATATATCAAATTTTAAAAACTGGTCAAGACTAAACCGTATTGTCTAGAGACACACACTTAGATGATATCAGTAAAGAAGCACAAGGAAAAGGTTATTATGAAATTAAGATCATGGTCCTCCTGTAGAAAGCAGGGGGCTTGTGATTGGGATGGGGCACATGGTGGACTACGCAAAGTTCTTTTCTTTGACATGGGCTGCAGTCATAAAAGCCTAGACTTTACAGTAATTTTCTAAGCTTTCGTATTAGTTTGCTATTGATTTCTATTGATTTTTTTTTAAGTAAAGCTGCAAAGGTAAGGACAGTTGCAGTCATTCATCTCACTGGGTAGCCATCCAAGTGTTCGTTTCATTGGATATTATTTGGGCTCCTCACTGGCTCAGTTGGTCTCCCTCACAATTACCCCTGAGAACTGGATGACCAGGAAGCCAGCAATTCAGACCAGAATGGCAAGCTGAAAAAGAAAGCAAAGTCACATATAGGTAAGGCCAGAATACTGCCTCTAGGGCACTTTATTACCAGCACCTTCAGCCTCTTTCCCAACCTACCACGTTTTGCCTCTATCTGAACTGGTACCATAATTTGTGTTTTCAGGGGAAGGAAGAAAGCTATGGCGAATCACTCAGCTAACACCTCCGTGACTGTCACAGGCTATGAGTCTGGAGTGCTCCCTTGTCCAGTAAGAGAGGATGCAGAATTGAATATGAGAGAGGCTAATGTCTGAGAGGAGACGAGAGCCTGGAACAGGGGTTTCAAGTCCGTATTTATTGAGCTCACAAGATACTATGCACGTGGTGAACATGAAGAAAGCAAGACCTTACACACATGAACGTGGAGAAAACAATCAGACAGTAATCATTAACTTGGATGTGTAAGAAGCAAAGGGTCTGGGGAGCAAGTGGACTTTGTGATCAAACTACAATAGTATAATGGTGTCACGTGGAAAGTAATTTCCTGCAGATGATATAACAAGTTATTTGTGATCCCATTACAATATTTCACTAACTAACCTTGGGTACTTTCGTGGCTTTCCATCCTAAGCTCTTTTCTAACCCATTTAAAGTGGAACCTCTTTCCCCCACATGCCCACCAGTCTTTGGGGTCATGCAGCAGATGAAATTCAGGCAGATACTTTTTTTCCTCTGACAGAGTGCCAACATATGTCCTTCTTCACTTAAACTAGGAGATAGAAAATAATTCCCCACTTTTTCACTGTTTCAGGGCTTTTGGTTATTCTGACTTAACTTACGTGGTCAGCTGTGTGTGTGTGTGTGTGTGTGTGTGTGTGTGTGTGTGTGTGTGTATAAAACAAGAGCCTTCCCTTGCCTTTGGCTGATAAGATAATGAACTAGCCAGACCAGACAAAAAGGGGCTGGTTTAAAGATTCTTAAAAAAAAAATCTCTCCATTCTATTCCTGAAACAAATAGTACCCCAAACATTAACTAATTGGAATATAAATAAAAACTTGAAACAAACAAACAAAAATGTTCTTAAAAAATGGTGACTCAGGCATAGTTCAAATTGCCTTCTGGGTTTTCTAACACATCAACAACACAAGTAACATAAAAATTTATTAACAAAGATGCAAATGAAAGAGCACAGAACCCTCCCAATGCTTTCCTGGTTCCTCACCAAGGATCTCCTTGTATTCACTGTTAATTGAAATGCATAGAAAGACAAAATCACGCAGATAGGGGCAGGTAAGGAACCACGGACTCATTGACTTCAACACCATTAAGCTGAATGAGGGGGCCACATTAGGTGTAACTATTATCATAAGTCAATTTCTTGCTGTGGCCAAGGTGTATATTTCTGTTCTCAGTCTTTCTGAATCGTTGCCCCATAGTACAAACACCATTTGATACTGCTACCTAGTGTTATTATGTGCATGTCATTATAATGAACCAGGTTTAATTACTTCTTCAGATATTGCAGCTATTAAATGGAGGAGACAGAAAGCACACCCAGCTCAATTCTGACTTCAAAGTCCTTGACCTTTCTTTTCTGCACCTTCCTTTCAGAACGACTTCATTTTCCATTCCACCTACTTAGATTTCACTCACTTTTTAAATCCTAGTTCAACAACTGTTTTTGAATTCTTGCAGTACACTCAACTCTCTTCTTTCTCTGGTTCCTATTGTACTTTTCAAAGACTCTACATGGTTTGCCACTCATTGCTTTCAAGTGTGTTATGACTGAATTCTCAAGGTTTTCCTGCTTCCTTAGGGGCAGGAAGTATTCTTAAAGATAGAAACATGTTTCTTCCTGTTTTCTAAAGAGTGTAGCACTGTGTTCCACACAATTGAAATTTTAAATAATTGTGGAATGAGTATTTTTACTGCTTTTGTGTCCACTTTACAGACTAAACAATTAGATGACTAAATTATTAAAGCAGTCATTAATCTATTGATCCAACCAATTGATTGATTCAACCTATTAGCCTTCCACCTCTAACTCCCATTACTACAACTTCTTTAGTGTTTATAAGGCACGATTTACAACTCTCAACACTTTGCATATGTTATCTCAACTAATATTCAAAACAACTCTGAAGACTAGGTACCGTTTTTAAGAAAGACACTGATGTCCAGAGAGAGTAACTAGAGAGGAAGTAGTGAGAGTAAATAAGGAAGAAAGTAAGTAGGCCTTAGACCATGGATAAAAAAGGACGGAGCTGTGAGATTATCAATGTACATGTGACAAGTAGGACTTTGCATACAAATCTTCATCGTGATCACATTCAAATGTTGGTGAAACTGTCCAAACTTCATCCATTGATGTTATTAATTTGAATTTGAAGACCTGAATGGAAAGAATATTGGTACTTGTTTTACAAAAATTAAACCACATCTAAAATACAACTTTCTAGTATTTGATCCCTTTGGTGAGAGCCACACTAGCAGTAAATACCTGCATTGTCAAAAGTCTTCTATCAAATTTAAGATTGCTTTTAATTTAATAGGTCACTACAATGATCTGTTCTGAATGAAACAATGATAACATTCATTCATAAATTTGAAAATATTCTTAATAAAATAAAGTTCATTTACTCTTAGTAGCATTCTAACATATAAATTTAAAATTTACGTTATATTTTTATTTGGAAAAAAAATACCCAGTGCTAACACAACTTTCAAGTGCCATAAAGGCTTTATCTTTAAAATTTTTTTTGTTTAATTTTATTCAGGTTTATTGAGGTATAATGGACAAATAAAATTGTAAGATATTTAAATTGCACATGATGATTTGATACACATACACATTGTGAAAGGATTCTCAACATCAAGTTAATTAACACATTCATTACCTCACATATTAAGTTTTTTTCCCCCATATTCCACATATAAGTGATACAATAGAGTATTTGTCTCTCTCTGTCTGGCTTATTTCATTTCGCATAATGCCCTTCCGGTTCATTCATGTCACAAATGGCAGGAATTTCTTTTTTTGTAAGGCTGAATAATATTCCTGTGTGTGTGTGTGTGTGTGTGTGTGTGTGTGTGTGTGTGTGTTTATATAATTTCTTTATCCATTTATCTGTCTATACATATTCAGTTGTTTCCATATTGTGGCTACTGTGAATAATGTTGCAATGAACATGAAAGTACAGATTCTTCTTTGATATAGTGGTTTCATTTTCTTTGAATATATGCCCAGAGGTGGGATTGTTGGTTCATGTGGTAGTTTTATTTTTAATTTTTTGAGGAATCTCCATACTGTTTTCCATTGTAATTGGCCGCACCAAATTACATTCCCACCAATAGTACACAAGGGTTTCCTTTTCTCCACATCTTCACCAGCATTTGTTATCTCCTATCTTTTGACAATAGACATCCTAATTGGTATGAGGTGATATCTCATTGTGATTTAATTCACATTTCTCTTATGATTAGTGATGTCAAGCACCTTTCCATGTGTTTATTGGCCACTTGTATGTCTTCTTTGGAAAAATGTCTATTCTGTCTTTGCTTATTCTTATATTGAAATATTTTTTTGATACTGAGTTGTGTGTTATTTACATATTTAGGATATTAGCTCCTTATCAGATATATTTGTAAATATTTTCTCCCATTCCACAAGCTACCTTTGATTTTGTTGATTTTTTTCTTTGGTTGTTACATTTGTTCATTTTCTCTTTAGTATCAAATCTAAAGTCAAATCTTTTTTTTTTTTTTTTTTTTTTTTTTTTGGCCCATTCAGACACTCTATATATTTTGACTGGTGATTTTAATTCATTCATATTTAAAATAATTATTCACTGGTATGGACTTACTATGGCTATGTTGTTAATTGTTTCCTGGTGTTTTGTTCTTTGATTCATTCTTCAACTCTTCTTTTCTGCCTTTATGATTTGATGACTTTCCTATAGTAGTATCCTTTGATTCCTTTATCTTTTGTATATCTACTATAGGCTTTTATAAGTGATTACCATGAGGCTCACATAAACTATCTTTATATATATTTATATATCTATTTATAAGATTATTTTATGCTGATAACAACTTAACATCAGATGTATATAGAAGTTTTACATTTTATTCTCCTCCTCCCACATTTAAAAATTTTGATGGCATAATCTACCTGCTTTCATATTGTGTATCCATTAATAGGTTGCTGTAGTTATATTTATTTCTACTTCTTTTGTCTCCTAATCTTCATACTAAAATATAAGTGATTTACTCATCGTTACAATATTTTCATATTCTGAATTTATCTATATACTTACCTTTACTAGTGAGTTTTATGCTTTCATACATTCCCATGTTATGAATGACTTTCATTTCAGCTCAAAGTACTCCCTTTCTCGTTTCTTATAAGGCTGGTCTAGTGATAATGAACTCCCTTGGCTTTTGTTTTTGTCTTGAAATCTCTTTATCTCTTCTGCAAATCTGAAGGATTACTCTTCTTGGTTGAGTATTCTTGGTAGGAAGTTTCTATCTCTCAGTTTGAATAAAATCCTACTCCTTTCTGGCCTACAAAGTGTTGGCTGAAAAATCTGCTCATTGTCTTATGTGGGTTCCTCTGTATATAACAAGTTGCTATTCTCTTGCTTCTTTTAAGATTCTCTTTATGTCTCTAACTTTTGACAGTTAATTATATTATGTCTCATTGTGGGTATTTTTACATTCATTTTATTTGACAGCCTCTGGCCTCATGGATCTGGAGGTCAATTTATTTTCCCAGATTAGGGAAGTTTTCATTATTTCTTTAAATGGGCTTTCTGCTGCTTTCTCTCATCTCCTTTTTGAATACCTATAATGCATATATTGATCTATTTCATGGTATGCATAATGTTATGTTACCTTTGTTCTTTTCTATCCCTTTTTGGTTTTGCTTCTCTGATTAGATGAATTTCACTGCCCTGTGTTCAAGTTCACTGATCCATTCTTCAGATTGATCTAGTTTATTTTTGGTCCTCTCAATTTGCATTACTATATTCTTCAGCTCTATGATTTCTGTTTGTTACTTTATTATATTTTCTATCTCTTTGTTGAAATTCTTTTAGTTCATGAATTAGTGTCCTGACTTCAGTGAGCATCTTTATGGCAGTTATTTTGAATTCTCTATCCAGTAAGTCATCTATCTTCATTTCATTAAAATCAGTTCTGGAAATTTATCTTTTTCTTTCATTTGGAACATATTCTCCTGTTTCTTTATTTTACTTAACGCTTTGTGTTAAGTAAGTTATCTGGTGTAAGTAAGTAAGTAAGTAAGTAAGTTATCTGGTGTAAGTAAGTAAGTAAGTTATCTGGTTTAAGTAAGTTATCTGGTGTGTGTTGTTTTCCACACACCAGATAAAACAGCTTCCTCTTCGAGTTTTGACAGACTGGTCTTGTGTGGAAGATGAACTTCTTTAATCAGCCTGGCTCAAGCTCCTGATTATCTATATACTCATCAAAAATGATTCCAACTTTTCAGGGCCACCTGGGGGGCTCAGTTAGTTAAGCGTCTGACTTCTGCTTAGGTCATGTTCTCACAGTTTGTGAGTTTGAGTCCCATATTAGGTTCTCTGCAGTCAGCAGGGAGCCTGCTTTAGATCCTCTGTCCCCCTTGCTCTCTGCCCCTCCCACTCGCACGTTTTCTCTCTCTCTATTTCAAAAATGAATAAACATTTAAAAAAAAGAATGATTCCAACTTTTCAGCTATTTTCTGAATAGCCATACATTTTAATAGTTTAATGTTGCTAGCATAAATGGTTTTAATTTAAAATAATATAAAATATAACAAGAGAGATAAGATGTATTTATGAAGTTAAAATATGCATTATAGGAAAAATATATTAGCATTTTGGTGATCTGAAGCATTAGTTTCAGAAATAATTGCTAAGTACCAGAAATCTTCAAATTTACAGGATGTAAATATAATAAGGAAAAATTGAAATGTATTACTTTAAAGTAGAAGACTTCTGGGGGCGCCTGGGTGGCTCAGTCAGTTAAGCATCCCACTTCGGCTCAGGTCATGATCTCGCGGTCCGTGAGTTCGAGCCCCGCGTCGGGCTCTGTGCTGACAGCTCAGAGCCTGGAGCCTGTTTCAGATTCTGTGTCTCCCTCTCTCTGACCCTCCCCCATTCATGCTCTGTCTCTCTCTGTCTCAAAAATAAATAAACGTTAAAAAATTTTTTTAAATAAATAAAGTAGACTTCTGGACATTCTAAATGTTAATGAAGTATTTTAAAGCATACTGTCATTATTTAAAATATTTAAAATATGTTAAAGAATTTGAGAAAATGTTTAAATTTCAAGTGCACCTGATGATTTTAGAAAGAGGCATCGAAGCTGGCATCTTAAAGTGATTTTTCAAAATTCACATGTAAGTCACTTTTCCTCCCAGCACTTAACACATATTGCTAGCAAATTGCTTTCAGAAATTACATTTAGTTATTATTTTCTTAATGTACCTTTGCCAGAATTGTGTTTCAATAAAAAGTATGGTACAGATAATATGCCCACAATTGGCAGAAAGGTTTAATAATCACGTTTTCTTATGAATTTAAAAACCTGCAGCTTCTTCATTAACAGGGAAACAGTCATTATTAGAATTGTTTGGCTTATGGATATCTACCAAATAAAAAATACATAAATTTGGGGCTCCTGGGTGACTCATTCAGTTTAGTATCCGACTCTTGATTTTGGCTTAGGTCATGATCTCAGGGTTCTGAGTTTGAGCCTCACCTTGGGCTCTGTGCTAACAGTGCAGAGCCTGCTTGGGAATCTCTCTCTCCTTCTCTTTGTGCCCCCTTCCCTCCCTTGCACTCTAAATCTCTCACTCTCTCTCTCTCTCAAAATAAATAAACATTTAAATTTCTTTAAAAAAAAGCAAACATCAAAAACAATACTTAAATTAATAAAAATATTTAGAAAATAGTGTTTCTATGGAAGTTATTTTCATTATTATTTACATAAAAATACAGAGATACCAAATTTCAAATAAAGAGGTATAGTTAGCAAAACAGCTTTTACAGGTTGTATTATAAAACCAGGAGGCATATATTTTCTTTGATAGAAAAAATATCTAATATTTTATTTACTACATTATTTCTGTAAATGTAAGAAACTATTTACCAAATATAATTAATATGTGTTGGATTAGCTATCTGTACCTGCCAACAAGGAAAGTACAGATGGTCTCTCAACTACAGTGGTTGAACTTATAATTTTTCAACTCTATGATGGTGTGCAAGCAATATGCATTCAGCAGTAACTATACCTCAAATTTTGAATTTTGATCTTTTCCTGGGCTAATGACATGTAGTACAGTACTCTCTCATGATGCTGGGTAGCGGCAAGCCACAGCTCCCCAGCAGCCATGTGACCACGAGGGTAAACAGCCAAATACTTCCAAACATTCTGTACCCATACAACATTCTGTTTTTTATGTTCACATTTTATAATATTCAATAAATCACATGAGATAGTCAATAATACTTTGTTATAAAATATTTTTTTTGTGTTAGATGATTTTGCCCAACTATAAGCAAATCTAATTGTTCTGAGCATGTTGAAGGTAGGCTAGGTGAAGCTAGCCTGTTTAGTAGATTAGGTATATTAAGTAGGTCAGGTATATTAAGGCATTTTCAACTTACAGTATTTTCAGTTTACAATGGTTTTGCCAGGACATCACCCCATTGTCAGTTGAGGAAGATTTGGATAGCTTTTGTTTCTTAATCAAAACTTTGTTTCATTTTCAGTATACCACTGTGGGCTTCAGTAGCTTGTTAAACCCTATTATGTCATTCTGTCAAAAATTCTGACAATATACTCCAGAATATTTTTCAAAAGATTTTTAGTACTGAAATTTTAATACAGCTTATTTAAGAACTCCTTATTAGATTTTCCTCTTCCTTTGGGAAAAAAATGGAATGAACTAACATTTCATTCATCTCCCTTAATGATTTCAAGATCACTGAGAATACAAAGTAGGCTGAGAAAAGTTCCTAAAGATGTTTTGGATATTTTTGTAGCTGAACCTATTGAATATTGAAAAGCAAAGAAGCTACTGAAATGCTCAAATACATACTACCCAGTCTACATTATCTAAATTCAACCTGAAGAAGCAAAATGCATACTCAATTTGGTAATCTTGCCTTTGTTACTACTTGTCAGAGTTATGCCTAAATCTAGTGGTAGTGATCTTAATACTTTAATACCTTTTATATTTTGCACAGGATGGCGGATAATAAAACCATTGAAAATAATAATTAAGATATAACAAGAGGAAATATATCAGAAGAAATACATATCTCTTAATATGAACAAGAAACGAATATTCAACAGAGACTTATTTTTAACTAAAACTAGAAAATGGAGCAAGATAGAGCAGGATGTGAAGTAATAATAAAGAACACAAGTGATGGAGGTATACTTAGAAATTATAAGAGATACTAACAAAGTAAAATTATGTTATAGCTAGCATCAGATTTATGAATTGGTTGAAGCAGATATAGTTTCAGGGGTACTAGGCAAGGATAAGATGCCAACATAAAAATTAATGCACCAGTCTTTCTAAGTGATATATAGAAACCAAATGGAAAATTATCTTTTGTTCCGTGCAAGATAGCTCTACAGTGCACTTATAATATTATATTATGGATTCATTTTCCCCACTGACCTGTAAGCCACTTGAATGATGACAGCCAGAGCCAATGTCTTCATTACATTTGCTTCCCCAATGTCTATAAAAGAGTTAGGCACCTAGTAGGGATTCACTTTGTTTTATTCAAATTAATGGGAAAAACCTTAATAGCAATGTTATACTTTTTATCTTCGTAATATTTATTCTTTTTAGTATTCCTACCATGCAGGAATATTTTTTGGATAATGGGAAACAGCAGAGAGTTTTGTAATTCATATATTTGGTAACTGTTCTTCTGGTGCTTTTATTATCTGTCCTGGTTAGCTAGCAATAACAGAAACTTAATTGGGCCTCAGAGAACTTAGGACACAGTGCCATCTTTCCTACTTATGTTTCCTACAAACCACAAGAAGACCATTAACTTTTTCATTTTTCCTTTTACTTCCAAAATCCTGTGTTTCTATAAAAGATAAAAACCATCTTCAGGGCCAATGTTGAGTTTCATATTTTCTATGATTATTAGCTTCATTTTTACAGTTGAAACTGGTTAATGAATTCAAACTCCAGTAATATTTAGAAAGTGAAAAAAGGCAATAAGCCAGTCATTGAGCACACATTATAGTAATAAGTCACTCATGCCTGGTCCAATACATACCAATCACCCTATCTGTGCTTATTGGGGTACAAAATCCTACCTAGATTTTATAATCGACAAATGATCCCAAGCCTTCTGCCAGTAGAAATTATAAGGCTTGAAGGGCTGCAGATGACCAATGAGAAAGCCAAGTACAGCAAACAATTCACAATTTGACTCTCCATGCATCCGTAATTGTCATTTATCTGAAAAATGAGAACTGGGTCTCTTAAGTCACTGAGAAAAGCTGAGGGTTCTCACCTTACTCCTACCACTTTGCTTTTTACCATCAATGTGGGAACTAGAGATTATGCTGGATTACAGTAGTAAATGTCTGAAGTGTCATGAGAAAGAATTATAGCATTCAACTTAAGTTTGGGTAATGTCTCCTATTGTTTCTGTCTCTTATTTAAAAACTGGCTGGTGGTTGGTTTTGACATGGGTTTGTCAGTAACTTATGGCTGGGGGACTAAAATTTATCAGGTAAATTTCTTTCCAGAAATAGTTAATGAATTGTCCTGATCCTCTAGAATGTTTATAATCCACAAGTTTCTACATGGAATTATCAGGATCCCATATTACTGAGAATAACTTCACTAATTGGAACAAGGAAGGTTCATACAAGGCCATGAAACTATATAAATTCTATAGTGTTTCATGTCAATATCCTCGTCATTTTTTAAGTATATGTATCATTTTAGTTATTTTCTTAGTGGTTATTTTGTAGATTAAAATTACCATCTTAATTTATAACAATCTAGTTTGGATCAACAGGAATTTAATTTCAATTGAATATAAAACTTTGCTAATATATAGTCAGCTCTATTCCATTCTTCATCCTTTGTCCTGTTGTTATATAGATTACATCTTTATCTGTTGTGTGTCTATGAAAACAGATTCATAATTTTTAGGGTATGCATTTTCCTTCTAAATCTGATGGGAGAAAAAAATAAGAGTTATAAATAGAAAATATATATTTGTAATGTCTTTTATGTGCACCTATGTTTTACTCTTATTGACACTATTTGTTTCTTCATATGTATTTTTTGGAAAATCTTTTCCACACTGGGTAACCATGAAGATGCTCAAGACTATCTTTCAGGTGGGAGTACCCCAGGAGACCACCAGACAAGTCAGATAATGACAATTCTCTGGAAACTAAACTCAGAAAGAGTTCCAACCTTATTCTGCCCCCTCTGGTGGCAGTCAGGCTGTTGGTGTTCACTGCACTTTCAGGTTGCTGGTTTTCTTTTCTTCTCTGTGTTTTTTTCTTTTCTTTTCTCTTTTTTAAAATTTATTGTCAAGTTAGCTAACATACAGTCTATACAGTGTAGTCTTGGCTTCGGGAGTAGATTCCCGTGATTCATCACTTACATACAACACCCAGTGCTCATCCCAAGTGCCTTCCTCAATGCCCAGTACCCATTTTCCCTGCACCCCAATCCCCTACCCCCATCAAACCTCAGTTTGTTCTTTCTACTTAAGAGTCTTTTATGATTTTCCTCTCTCACTGTTTGTAACTTAGATTTCTGGTTTTCAAGACTACCACAGAGCTGGAAGAGAAGATAGGTATTAGGCATGCCAAAACACCACAAAACTTGTTGTTGCTATCAAGATTTAGCCATTTTGGTTAAATAAATCCTTCCTGGACACTTGTAAGCCTTAGGTTAATTGTCGGAATTGTGATAAAGTTGATTCTAACATTTTTAGCCAAATTATCATTATTGCTTTTAGGAAGAAAAATATTTTTCAAAGTCCTTACTCTGCCATTTTTGCTGACATCATATTTAGTGTTTCAAATAGTTACTTATTTTTGGAGTAGGAGAAAATCTGGTGCATTCTGTGTAATTTGTATTTATTTGTTCATTCTTCATTTACTTGATGTTATTCTGTGTTGAGTGGGCAACAAAGTAGATTAAGCAAAATTTGAAATACAAAATAGAATAGTGAAAACATTTTTGGCTTTGAATTTGGCATAGCTTTTGAGTAAACATAATTGAAATCATGTTTTGACTATTTCAGAGATTTGGAGGGATTGTAGCCAACATTTATTCTTATAGATATTGGGAGGTTTTACTCCTAGTCTCCTTGATTTAAATAGTAGTATAGTATTGGTACAGATTGTGAAGTGGCCCCGTGTAGGGGTGAGTAGAAATTTTCTGATTGACAGTCTTCTGATTGATATTTTTCTGATATCCTTTGAGGAAGGTAGCAGTTCTGATAGATGTGAGTCAAGCCCATTGTATTCCCAGTAATTATCAACTTTCCCTCACAGGCTGGTTTTTAAAACTGAACAATGCCCAGATCAGCCATAGAGATTCTAACTCAGTCTCAGGTGGAGCACTGACAACATTATTTTTAAAATTCTTACAAGCAGCTAATATTGAGACAAATTGTGTTGAAGACATGAAAAGCTCCTTCAGAGGACCTCTCACATCCACCCCCAAAAACAAATAGTTAAAGAAGTGTTGATAATCGTAGATGATCTAGGCTGTTTCTTAAGCTCTAGTATTGAGCACAAATTATCAGTGTCCTTTCAAAGGCCTAGAATGAATAAATTGGACCATATTATCATAGATTTTAAAGGAAACCCTCTCCCTCTCTTTTTTTGTGTGCCCTTGTTTCTTTCCTTGAAGTTCAAATAGTAAAATACAAAAAAATAAAAAGTAGATTTCAGTTTAGAAGATACAGAAATGGAGGCTACTTGATGTTTTCTTTCCAGTTCTTAGATCTACCTATGCCTTGGCAAGACAAATTTTTGTAGCTACACATGGCTTGACTCATATCATCAGGGCTATCTGTTTTCAACCATACTACAGAAAGTAATTGCTAAGTATGTCTTTGCTCGGCGACATATTCTATGCATTGTGTCCATTTATATTCCTCAGTGACCTTGTGACTAGCAACATACAGCATTTTGTTGCTAAGGATCCTGACACTCCTTTAATCAAAGTTGGATTTAGTTTGCTATTTTATTTAGTCAAAGTTTGGGTTTACTTGCTGCAACCAGGGAGAACACTCAAGGGAAGAATGGGCATCTCAGAAAGATGGTGATAGCATGGATTCATTACTAGATATGAATTTATATCAGGTGATTTTGAAAAGAACCCAAGAAAGTGGGGCTTTTTTGCTCTGAAATAGGTGTAATCGAAAAATGGTGTTAATTATGTTATTGGTTACCTTAAAATCTTTTATTTAGGATGTGCACAGAACAGAGCAAGTGTCCAGCTGTACCTGGTGAAAAAGCATCAGCCAGTCTTGTTTGCTGGGAGAGAGGTATGGTGGTTCTCTTGATGTTGAACAGTATTCTTGTTTTGTCTGTGTTCAGACATGATTGCAGAATTTCTTGTTTTGGTCTTTCTCAATTACAGTCATTTTGTATTGATGTTCTGTGAAACTGTTTATGTTCATCAAGGACATATATGGCCAGCTCCCAGCAGATGGCTAAAAGGAATGCATTGTCCTTTTCCGCCTCTATTAAAATATCTGGTGTTCATTGGGGCGCCTGGGTGGCGCAGTCGGTTAAGCGTCCGACTTCAGCCAGGTCACGATCTCGCGGTCCGTGAGTTCGAGCCCCGCGTCAGGCTCTGGGCTGATGGCTCGGAGCCTGGAGCCTGTTTCCGATTCTGTGTCTCCCTCTCTCTCTGCCCCTCCCCCGTTCATGCTCTGTCTCTCTCTGTCCCAAAAATAAAATAAAAAAAAAAAAACGTTGAAAAAAAAAAAATATCTGGTGTTCATTTTCTTTTGCTGATTGGATTCTGAAACAGCAGATTTCATCAATACTTATCTTTATAAAAAAATAAATGACTTTATAATATACACTTTCAGTTAGCTTTCATCTATATTTTCTTAAACCATGTCATTGCATTAGGATGATGAAAATTATAAAACTGATGGAGAGAAAGTTTGACTAAAATGTCATATTCCAGCTAATTAGAAATCTGCAAGAGATGACGTTATGTTAAAAGTAGAGGATATGATAAGTGTTGGGTGATAATTTAATTTCCAAAACATATATTCAGGTGAGAAACAGTAGGAAAGTATTTCTAGGCACAAATCTAATTAGCAAGAAAGCATTAGTAAAATAAAGGTGATGAGGTTTTTTGAGAGGTTCTTGCTATCTTGGAGTTGTTTCTGTTAGGGAGACATACCTTCATAATCATTCTCCTTGCTTCCTTCTTCCATTATTGGGGATGCAAGGATGCTTTTCCTGTATATGGCTACCTGCTCCAGCTTTACCCTAGATACCATGACTTCCTATATTCTCTGGGTCCTCCATTTAAAAAATACATATTTTTCTTATATATAATTATACTCTCACTCTCCAAATCTCATTTCCTTATTATTTTTGTTACTTTTTTATTTATCATCATGTACCTACAAACCCATTTGACAAACCCAGGAATCATCCTTAATCATCCCCCCTGCCTTACTTCTTTATTGAGCTTCTAAACACTTAAGGAATCATTCCTCTCTCTACATGCCCATTAGCACAGCCTGAACTCAAAAAACATATCTCTATACTTCTTATGAATTACATCAATATTTTAGACCTATATAGAAAATAAAATATAATAAATCCTCTGTATCAAATGATATCAAATCTACCACCCAAGCCTAATATTTTCCCACAATTATATCAGAGTAAAACAAAATAAAATGTTACACAGACAGCTGAACCCTGCGGTATGACTTCCTCATTCTCATTCCTTCATTTCATTTCTCCTTCCCCCAGCATTATCCCTCAGACAGACCTCTGCTTTAGATGCCAACTAGACACCTAGGCTCTAGTCCTATTTACCTTCTATCATTTGTTTCGCATATATTGCAGAATGAACAATCACAAACAAAATTCAACTAAGTCAAATTTCCAGATTTAAAATTCTTCAATGGTTTCTTGACTCCTATAGTCTGAGGTCTAAGTCTCTTGCCATGGACTTAATCAGATCCGTGACATCTTCCTTTGTTAATAAATTCTTGCTCTGGCACTACCAAAGATGCATGGTTAAACATAAAAATGCATGTTTAGTAAAATTCTGTGTAATAGTAATCAATTAACAGTAGACTGGAAATTATAACCACAGAGTTCTCATTAGCAAGCCATGGCACATTGGCCAAATCATTTAACTTCTCTGTGCCTCAGCGTCTTATCTATATAATATGACAAACAATAGCTGTCACAAAATGCAAACATACACACAGGGAGCATTTCTGAAAGAAATGTTTAAGCTATTTGACCAATCAAATATTTCAGCAATAAAATACTTGAAACTTTAGCCTACATTTTTATCTAGTGATAGAACTAACACTTGTAAAGTATTTATTAGACTACCTAAATTAATTATCTCTCCTTTTAAAATATAGTTTCTACCACTGTCAATTAATGGATGAGGAAACTAGGGCTTAAAACCTTAAGTTCATTCATGTAGCTAACCATGCGGTCAGTATTTATTGAGCATCTATTTTGTGTTGCAAATTTTTCTAGCAACATGGATACAAGTGTAAATAGACATACAAGGAATCACAGTAATTTGTGGGCTCACATTGAACACACGTAGGTCTTACTCCAATGTCCAAATCTCAGTTTGGCCTCAATAGCAGATTTCCAGGCAGGAAAAGATCATAAATAGAAAGATAGCTTAATTTTTTTTTCAAATGTGAGGATAATAATAAAAACACTGGCAAAGTATGAATATCGTATAATTAAAGGCAGAAATAAACTGTAGAATTAGAGGGAGTGCAAATAGATATGCATGAAGACTTTCATGTACATCATGCTTCAATAACTTTAATCATCTCCAAATTTTCTGAATTTTTCTTTGAAGTGCCTGATGAATTTGCCCTGTCCTTTGCTTCCTACTGCCAACACTCTAAGCTTGCATCACTTTATTCTTGGATAATGCAATGACCTCCTGATGGACATTCTTTCTTATCTCCCCCTTCCAGTTCATCCCGAACTGCAAGTCATAAAAGCAGATTTCAGTATGCCAATTCCATGCTTCAGTCCGCCTCATGGCTTTTTATGCAACATCAGGTGTAGTCCAAGTTTCTCATCTTGAAATTCAAGGCTTGTCATTATGTCACTCTTTTAAAGCTCAGCACTAACTGCCTAGAATGTACGCACTTTTTGTTTTTCCCCAGTGAGGTAGGTCCCCTTTCCACTGTTCCTTTCTTATTTCCGACTCAGCTTATCCATCTCCAATGAGAAGTGCTTCTTTCCTCCTTTAGTCAGATCATATACAACTATTTTGCTTCATGAGGTCATACCTTTTTTATGAAGTCTTTCTTGATAATTTCAAACCATATGCTTTTTTTCACTTCCAAATTACAGAATGTTATAACTCAAATTAGTTGTAGAACTCTTGTCTAATCTCTTAATATTTAAATTTGAAAACAGAGACATCTAACTTGTTTCAGATTAAAATTAGCCTTAGGTTGTTACATTTTCAGTTCAAGATTTCCCTAACATCCTCTTTCTCTAGTTACTGATTATATGATCTTATATTGTTCTTTAATTGTTATAATGCTAGGTGATTTTTTCTTCAAAAGGGTTGCAAATGTCTTGAGAACTGATGTTATAGCATACGCATTCTTTAAATTATATCTTAAAAGTATCTGTTTATTTAAACATAGTGCATAGATTTTTTAACTGATAATTTACCTGAAATAATTTTATAAAAATGGCTGTTAAACTACACTCAGCAAAAGAAGAAAAATAATCAAATGACATAAATTGTAAATATAGCCATAGGTACTCATTTCATCAAACAACTCTCCTAAAAAGAATGCAGGTAGTTTGGAACATTGTTTTCAAAAGAGCATCTTCTTATTTAAGAATCATGGTTAAGGGATACAAGAATATAATTCAAGATAATTTAAAAACAAATATGTATATCTTGTATTTAATTTATCTGCATGGTATAACTCACAGTACAAAGTATAAGAACACAATACTATTAAATGTTCATTGGAATGCTTCTAAAATTTTTTACAGGTTTTACATTGACAGATATATAATATTTATTTGGAAATGTCTATATATACATATTTGCACATATTGTTGTAAAAGATCCCATTCATCTGTGAGTTAAAAATCGAATAGGGTAAACAGAAAGGGAGAAGTTTAATAATGTAAGAAATGTTTTGAAAAGAATTTATCATAGACAAAGAATCCTTCGATGATTATACTCATAATTTAGGTCTTTATTTTAGTAAGAAGATTAAAATCCCTCCCTACAATTTCTTTTTCCTCTGATTTTCTGTAAAATTGAAGCAAGAAAATATTTGATATTTCATTGATGTGGATTTCCTTTTTCCCAGGAATTATTGAAACTCAGGTTAAATACGTAATTTAATTTAAAATCCACATATTGTAGTATAACATATAAGGTTCTTGTTTGAATTCACTGTCTGCCATGCGTTAAAAAGCACTATTTTAAGGCTGTGGAAGATGTTCCCATAGTATCCCGAAGCACCTATTTTTTTTTAGAAGGATTTGTGGCCTTCTGTGCCACTGATGATAAGGAATTTCATTGTTCTTGCTTTCATACTCAGCTTGACCTATTCATCCTAAATAAGCTAATCCTAGAGAGAGTTTTGCTTCAGGCATAAAATGATCAACACACGGATGGAAAGCAAATCAACCACCACACATGCAAAAACTGATATCAGGGCCAAATAGAGGTAGAGGGTTATAGCCATGAAGCAACGTTTCAGACCTACCTCCCCCTAAAATCAAGACATCCATTTTAAGAAATACTGCCATGATTGGTAATAATTTATTTGAAACTGATGTTACTAGAATATGACATAGATACCTTTATATAACACCCACTTACTGACAAGGTTCTGATTCAAAGATCAAATTATCCAAGAAAATATAGTGTTAAAAAGCATAAAAATAAGGGCACTTGGGTGGCTCATTTGGTTAAGGGTCCCACTCTTGATTTGGGCTCCAGTCATGGTCTCATGGTTTGTGGGTTCAAATCCCACTGTCAGTGCAAAGCCTGCTTGAGATTCTCTCTCTCTCTCTTTCTCTGCCCCTCCTCTGCTTGCATCCTCTCTCTCTCTCTCTCTCTCAAAATAAATAAATAAACTTTAAAAAAGGTAGAATAAAAATAAAAGGATGACAAGAACTTTTAAGTATGATATTAAGGGCTCCTGCTTTCTTTAGGGCTTATTCTGTAATTGATACCAAATTGAATTCAGAGTATGGAAATATCTTCTTTGATAAAGGAAAAGACTTGGCCAAGAGTCAAGAAAAGTTTTCTCCTAACTTAGCACATCTCCCTAAATACACTATTAACACCTACCATCTGGAAGGAAGCTTCCATCACCTAATGATCTGCCTCATTAATATCAGGAACCGAAATCTGTAGTCCTAAAACCACCCTGAGCTGGAATGATTCCTGTTCTAAAAATAATCAGGGCTTTTGATAAGAGCTACATCTAAGAGCTTCAAGTCAAGCCAACTTAGTTGCATCTAAGTACAGAATGGCCAATATCAAAGATGCTTTGCATGAACAGACATATTTGTATACAGAAGATGGAAGTACACTTGGCATACAAAAGTATGGCGCTGTCTATTACCCTATATTTTTATTTTAATGTAAACAATATTTCTTGGGGGATGTCTTTTCTTTGTTCGATTAAAAATACTTCATTTAAACTTGAAAATATTTGCAGTGAAAGAGACATATCACTCAGCCAAATCCTTAAGCTTGAGCTGAGTAATTATAACAGAAACATAAAGGTTATATTATCATTAATATATTCAGATGTTTTCAATTTCTCATTCAATTGTTATAATGGTAATAAGGTGCTTAATCTTTTAAATGGAATTTGAAAGCCTACAACTGATTGATTTCTAGAACATAGATTACAATGAACAGAAATTGTGACTTATTCACTAAGGTAAAAGAAGTCATACCAGGATACTGTATGGTTTTCCTAAGATGTTAAGCCCATACTTCTATTCTTGCATGTAGAAAATAAATAAAAATTTGACTAAATATCTACTTACTTTACTTAAAATATCCTGGAGTCCACTGATAAAAAATGAGGAGGTAATACCTGTTCTTTGGATAAAGATCATTTGAATTAAGTATTCCAAATATAATTGTACATAATTAATAACTAGCTTTAAACCATTACACCTTTAGATTCATCTTTTATTTCATTCATTCTAATATCTAATCAGTGGAATAATTGTGGGAATCTGTGGGACTAGGACAAACACACATGGGTTTTGAAGAATATTTCAGATTTTAAACTGATTAACCTTAAATATCAACTGCTTGTATCATATCTAAAAGTTTTGATTCAGCTTTAAAGAAGTAGTTTTTGCAAGACACATAGACACACACACATAAATTGCAGAAATTTAGTTACTATGATAACCAATAGTCTTAGAAATCAATTTGCCTACATACTACATCCATGAGTTTACTCCTCAAGAAGTGAACATGAAGTTTGTTTCCAATGACAGCTAGCTTCAGATTTCTGTCCGTGACTGCTTTCTTACACTAATGAAGAAATATCTTACAGACGCTGAGTTGTTTTAAGAGCATACAAGACACAGAGATTTAGTTGAGTACTTCTTGAAAATGAATGCAATTCTTAGTACAAAAATTCTATGACACAGAATATGTTGAATCTCTTGCATAATACACAAGACTATCTTGTATAAACAATATCAGTAGTAAATCTGTGACACATATTCCTCCCCAAAATTAGGGAGCATAGGTATAAGGGAAGTACTTCTCCGATATACTAGATCCCCTACTGCTCTTTGCTTCAATTTCATGATAAATATATCCCTGTATCTTAATTTAAGTAAAATAAGAATTTATTTCAATCTTAGTATCCATTTATAGACTATTTAACTGCCTGCTGAAAGCCACCAGAAGTGATACAGAAACATGAACAAAAAGTTAATAATAACAATAACACAGCAAAAGTAGAAGCAAAATAAAAAACAAAATTAGTCACAGCCTTATTATGCAAAAGGTATATTAGAATGAATTATAAGCCAAAAGAATCTGAACATTCAGAATGAGTTACGATCCCTGTGGTAGTCTGATCAAACCAATAGATAACTTCTTAGAATAATATTTTTTAAATGTATAAATAAATTACTTTTATAAACTTTTAAGACTTTATAGAAAACCAATTACATTTAATTAAAGTTATATCCATGAATATTTTGATGGTATTCGGACCCCATATGAAGAATCTCTGAATGACATGAAGGCAGTAGAAATAAAGAAAATATATAGATGGACTGCAAATATATTTAAGAGGTAGAAATTATAGAGCTTTCTTTTTTTAGAATTTATAGAACTTTCTGATGGAAAATATTGGGTGGAGATGATTGAGAGAATGATGTAGTTAACAGAGGGAAGACCCAGTTTCAAGCTAAACAATAGCATGGATGAATGCTGATAATTGGTTGATAGATTTGGAGAGGCTATGTGTGTTTAAAATATTGATAGTGATAGTAGGCCAGATCCAAAATTTCTATTTTGGCCCCATTTTTGGAATGTCTTGTGGGTTTTCAAAGGAAGAGGTCAAATAGGCAGTTGGAAGTATAAATCTGAATATCAGATGAGAGTCTGGGCTATAGAAGTACATTGACAAATCAACAGCATATAGATGGTTTTTAAAACCCATGAACTTGAATAAGATCATAGGGAAGAGAAAATAGAAAAAAAAGGGTCCAAGATTGAGTCCTGAGGTAATCCATCACTTAGATGTTGAGCAAAGGAGAAGGGACCACTAAAGGAAAGAATAGGGAAAAATTTATGAATGTGAACTGAAAGCTAATTAAAGAAACTACTTCCAGAAACAAAGGAGTTGTCAACTGGATCAAAGTCTCTGAGATGGTGGGTAAAATGACAATGGATAAATTACTTTGCCTCAGAAAACTGTAGCTCATTGGTAATGTTTATACAACACACACACACACACACACACACACACACACACACACTCACACACTTTCTGGTGGTGTGGGATGGGCCAAAACTGAAATGTGTTAAAGTGAAGAGTAAGTTGAAGGTAAGACTGAACAGGCAGCTCTTTTAGGAATTTTGGCTGGAAAAGAAAGTAGATAAGTGAATAGTGACTGATGAAAATAAGGGAAAAAAAAGAATGTATATTTTAGAATGGAAGATAAAGGATATTTATAATCTAACTAAAGTAATCTGTTGGCGACAGAAAAATTAATCACATCATTCTGTGAATAGAACCAAAGAAGTTAACATAAGACTTTAAAAATAAATCCTTGAAAGAAACACATTATGGAGGCATCAAAATAACTTAAAAGTGAGAAATTTGAGGTATTTAATTATAACACTATCAAAATAATTGCCATTATTCACTATTCTTTTTTAAGTGATTACTTTCCTATAGTCACAGGGTTAGAGGTTTTATGAATCATATCTCTAAACTTCACAGAGGCTTTTAAAAAATGTTGTTTTCATTTATACATGAACAGACTGAGGCACCTAGAAATTAAGTAAAATGTGTATAACATTCAATCTTTGACATCTCGTCACTACAGACGGAATGTTTATAACTTCCACAATTCATATATTAAAACTCTAACCCCCAGTGGATGGTATTTGGTTGGGAGGATGGGCTCTGAGAGGTAACTAGGTTTCAATGAGGTCATGAGGGTGGAGTACTCACAATAGGGTCATTCAGTGTGTGTGTAAGAAGAGACCAAAGAGTCAGCTTTCTCTCTCCACCATGTGAAGATACAGCAGAGAGAGGGCCATTTGCAAACCAAAAGGAAGCCCCTCACCCTATTACACTAGCACCTGATCTTGGACTTTCAGCTCCCAGAATTATAAGAAATAAGTTTCTGTTGTTTAAGCTACCCAGTTTATGATAATTTTGTCATAGTACCCCAAGCTGAATAAGATATCCATAGTCCATTTATACAAAAAGACTAATATAATTTAAACTATTCAATGCACCTGATAATTATATGAATATTTAATTTTTTTCTAAAAGTTGGTTTAAGGAGAACCAGGTCTGCAAGATAATAGCTGTGCATAATATGCAAACACACACACACACACACACACACACACACACACACACACACACACTGTAATGTCAAATGTTTGGGAAGTCATGTTACTTTTTTTCCAGATAACTTCTTTTTTCCTCAAGATTTGCCAAAGGATTTTAATGTAACTCCAGATAAATTCTTATAACAAGATTTCTTAGATCTTCTGATATGCTAACAACCATTTTGAATTTCCAAAGGTACATTAGCAAAGGTGATTTCCATGAACCTTGGTACAGATTGTGTGTAAAGGTCTCTATGATGACATTCATTGATATGTTCACCTGGGTGTTCTTTTCCTTTATACTGTTATTCAATCTTTTTTTTAACATAAAAAAGCTTTTCTTTTTCTTATAAACCTTAAGGGACAAAAATTCACCAGGGCTTACTTTAAGAATTGCTTACATTTTATTAATCGTTCATTCTATAATTATTATGTAATATATACCATTTAATTTTTGAAAACATGCTTTTCCCGGGCCCTATAGTTCACATATATCAATTCAAATCATGACAGTCATTCTGCATAATTTGTATATGAAGAAGCAGAAGATCCAGAAATATTATACATCTTAATAAGGTTATATGGTGTTTAAGTTTCTAACTAAATTTTGAACTCAGGTCTGTGTGACTTCCAAGCCCATTGTTTTTCTGTATCATATAGTGATTTCTTTTGTCATCTCTCCTACTTTGGTTTGTTCAAACCTCTAATTTATTGATTTATTGGTTTATTGATTTATTCTTCTCATATTGGGGTGAAATAGAATTTTTAATAACATAGAAGATAAATGGTCTCTCTGTAACTCAGTAGATAAATTTATTCCTTCCAAAGTGGGAGTTAAATGTTAATATTCTATCGCCTATTTGGTGGGTTGAGGTACCACCAAAAATTTTGTATAAAATAACATTGACAACAAGGATTTTCCTTTTAAGAAAAGGAATCCCACAGTCATATTAAAGAAAGAAAGAGGGGCGCCTGGGTGGCGCAGTCGGTTGAGCGTCCGACTTCAGCCAGGTCACGATCTCGCGGTCCGTGAGTTCGAGCCCCGCGTCCGGCTCTGGGCTGACGGCTCGGAGCCTGGAGCCTGTTTCCGATTCTGTGTCTCCCTCTCTCTCTGCCCCTCCCCGGTTCATGCTCTGCCTCTCTCTGTCCCAAAAATAAATAAAAAACGTTGAAAAAAAAAATTTAAAGAAAGAAAGAAACAATCCCCCCAAACATTGGTGGGAGCAGTCATCCCAACATTCCTCTTACCTGTAAAATGAAATGAGAGAGGCTAACTTTTCTGATGCTGTATTCACAGACACAGGCATATACCACCCCTGCAGAGTTCTGGAAATGACTGGCTTTTTTTGTTCCCTGGGAGACATTTGTTCCCCCATTTCTATTCCTTGTTGTTTTATTCCTCTGAAAGCTTTTTAAGGCTTGTTTACTTACTCACCTGCAGCTAAAACTTGTTTTCATAGGTAGGTGGTAAGGCTTTTTTTCGGTGCCAGTTTTAACTTACTTTATTCTTTAAAGAAATCACTTTGATTTTTTCCCATATTTAGAGTTATAATCTTCAGAAAGTATTTTTAAGAGCAATTTCTGTGTATCTATATGAGGGTTATCTTTGGTTTTGCTAAGCATTAGTACTAGGCTGGATGTTTTATGTGCCAAAAGTCTCTCTTTCTTTGCGTGGTACCCTAAAACCTCCAAAACACAAAAATACATGTGAGTGGAAATCATTATTTGGCTTCTTATTGTTAAGTCCACTTCTAAAGTCTTGCTGTGGAATCCACTTTCTGAAGGAATTCGGCTACAATGGAGTATTTCCATACTATAATAACCCACTACAGACACTGCTTTTGATTTTTTTTTAAATAGAAAGACCCACAAGATTTGTATATATTCACTGGTTATAAGTGTCAGTCTATTTTGTTGTATGCTTTAGTAAATCCATGAGCTTTTTCTCATGGAATGTTTATTATAAATTTATTTGATTAAACTGACAGAAATCCAAGATATAATTAAAATGGGTTTGGTATTCAACTGTGCTTTCCAAATAATACGTTCAGATTACCAATAAGCATTTATGTTTTGCAAAATGTCTGATATAATACTATAGACTTCATTTATGGCTAGCTAATTACTGAGCCCTGTATTTATTTAAAATTACAGGTAGATAGAAAGATAGATATTCCTACTGATTCCAGTCAAGTAAAATCATATTTCAGAACTTTCAACTAAGTCTTAATGACTTTATATTTTCAAGTATTTTAAATAAAAAGTTTGATTCTGCTTTCGATGTTTGATTGTTGCCAGCTTTCAAGCCCCACCTTTCTCCCCTCCTATCTTGCCCTACATGTGATAGCAAAGCCCACGCATTTCTTCCTTTGCCTCCAGCAGGAACTTCACACCAGGTAAGCCTGAGCCAGGTAGTAGGAATCCTCATTCCATGCCCACCTACCTACTAACTATGATAACCCCCCACACTACCAGCTACTCCCTGTCTTTCAAACTATTTTCAAACCAGCTTGGGAGCCTGCCCTGTTCTCCTCAGAAAGCATCACTCTGTGAGTAATAAATCATTTCATGCCTTCTTAGTACATGTGCAGTTTCATCACTAACATCCAAACCAGTGGGGCATTGACCCTGCCCCCAGCAGGGCAACCACAGCATCTGTATCAATTTGCACAATATCACAATACACTCTATTTTCTACTTTTGAATATTTCTACTTTTAAACTTTTAATATTGATAATATTTATTGTACTTTACAGTGTGACTAAGTTCTTTATGTATGCTTAGAATACCACACAGTTTCACTGATTTCAGGCATATGTCAATATCTACAAAGTGGAATTCTTGAGTTAGTTACAGTTTGAGTCACTTAAAAGAGCCAAAGTAGAAGCATATTCTTGGGATATGCACTAAATCTCCTGGAACAGAATCTCTGAGTCTGGGGCCTAGGAATTAGTATTTCTAGTGAGAATCTAAGGTACGTGCACTATTTTATTTGAACACCATGGGGCCTGTGTACCCTTGGAAAATCCTGACTATATTTATTCATAGTTGTTCTGCATCTATTGAGTCACATTTCCATCATCCCAATCAGGCCCTGTTTTGCTTTTGTTTTTGTAAGTAAATTACCTTGAATATTTTTGAGTGTTAGGATTTTATCCAGAAGAAATTTCTAGGCATCTTTAGGAAATATTTGTATTCATTTTTAAGTCCATGCATTTCATGAGAAACTATAGGTTAAACATGAGATTTAAATTAAAAAAAATAACAAAAAGGCTGAAAACCTCATTGTTTTTCACTTTCAAATAATTTGAAAAACAGTTAGATTTCTGATGTTTTTTATTGCTTTTTCAAGAAACAGTCAATGCCCAAAATTATACCTACATTGTACTAAACCTATCTCTGATGTTAATTATCTAGCTAATTCTAGTTAATTAACTAGATGGTTACTTATAACCCTAAAGATTTATTAATTAGTTTTTATGAAAGGATTGATGATAAAGTAATTAAGGATGTTTGATATTTATCATATTTGGTTAACTCAATCACAGCACAAACTGACAATGGGAAGGAGGAGGAATATAGTAAGAAAATCGGAAGAAAAAAAGAAAATGAACAATTCCTGGACACACAGCTAAGAAACTAAATATATGAAAAGGCACAACAATGAAAGTCATTTTAAAAATCATATTGGAAAGGATATCAGACAATATTTTTAAGTAGAGCACTTTCTTCCAAAAATTTATGTATCAGGAACATAATGTAATCTTAAACAATCTCTTCCTAAAACCTTAAGGTCAAGATGCATGATTGTGACACTTTGCCTTTTATTTTTCCTCTTTTTCTTTCTTTTTTTTGATATTTACTTATTTTTGAGAGAGAGAGAGAGAGAGAGAGAGAGAGAGAGAGAGAGAATGATGGAGGTGGGACGGTAGCAGAGAGAGAAAAAGACACAGAATCTGAAGTAGGCTCCAGGCTTTGAGCTGTCAGCACAGAGCCCCATGGCGGGGCTCAAACTCACAAACTGTGAGATGAACCTGAGCTGAAGTTGGACACAAACCTGAGCTGAAGTTGGACGCTTACCTGACTGAGCCACCTAGGTACCCCAATTTTTCCTCTTTTTCTAAAATTCTCCCTTTCCTTTTGGCTTTACAATAGTTAATTTTTTTTCATTATACACACACACACACACACACACACACACACACACACACACACACACATATATATGTATATAAGGGCCCAACATAGTAACCTACCAAGGGTGGTCCAAAACAATGGATTTGTTACTCTAAACTGGAAGGATTTTCAACCATACCAAAAGTAACAAAACAAAAGATATGTGATGTGTGGTATATCTTTTTATGGCACAAACACACAAATAAAACAAATGAAGTTATAGAAGCTGAACACCCAACAAATTTGATGGCTAAATAATAAAATTGTCCTCAAATATATTTTTGAGAATTTTCAAAATATGGTGTATTTTGATGAACAGTTTCCTTAATTTTCATGAAATATAGTATGTCGATCCTTTTTTTTATGATTAATTTATTTTGCATCATGTTTATGAAATGTTTACTAAACTCAAGGTAATGAAAGTATTCTCTTATGTTTTTCATTTGGACCATTAACTAAAAAGACCATATTTTCATTACTGCATTGTAAAACATTACCTAAATTAGATGACCACAAACATAGAGGTTTCAAACCTATTCTGTTCTCTATTCTGTTTCATTGGTCCTTTTGTCTATTTTTGTACGAATACAAGCTGTCTTAACTACTGTAACTTTATAATAATTTGAATATCTGGAAGGGTAAGTCCTTCATTTTTTTTTCCTTTTCAAATTGCCTTGACTAGTGTTAGTACTTTGAATGTCCATATAAATTAAAGATTGAGCATGTTCAATTCAACAACAACAACAAGTCTGAGATTTTTATTTGGATTCTGTTAAGCCTCTAGATTAGCTTGGGTATAGCCATCTTGAGCTGTGATACAAATAATTTGTTATCATTAACTTCAAGCATTTTAAAATTTCCATTGAAATTTCTTACTTAAGGATTATTTAGCATTGTATTCCTTAACTTATTAGAAGTTGTGATTTCTTTTTATCTTTGTGTTATTGATTTCTAACTTAATTCTACTATGCTCAGTGAACATACTTCGAATGATCTAATTCTTCTGCAACTGAGACCTGCTTTATGGTCTAGTATAAATTGAATGTTTCATGTGCATTTTTAAAGAATGTGTACTTAGTCTTTGTTGGGTGTGCAGATATTATAATTGTTAGATCTTCATTTGAGGAAAGTTCACTCTTTATCTCATTTAATGCTTCTCATTCCAAAGTACACCTGTCTGGTATTACAACTGGAACCTCTGCCTCGTGTTTGCATTTTTTCTATAAGCTCTACCTGTATCTTTATGTCTAAGCTGACCATCAGCTGGTTTTGAGTATGTCTGCTATGTATACTGTACAGTTAAGTCTATGACCAATTTACATGTATTGTTATGGCAGATATGTTTTTCCTTTTGTTCTTTGACACTAATTTAAGGTTTAGTTTCCTTTTTAGTAATTCTTCATAATTTGTCACATCATGGTCTCTTTGTTTTGCTTCATGCTATTGTTCCAATAGCTGGGAAGATTTACTTTTTTTTAACTGTATGCCAGACAATTTTTTTTTTCACTTAAAAAAGTTTACATTGACTATCTACTATGAAAATACCAAAATTAGCATATATCGGTTTCCTCCGATTTGGTCTGCATAACAGGTGCTGCCATTGCTCTGTCCATATCCTCTTAATTAATCATGAAAGTTAGCCCAGTGGCAGTGGAACAGTGAATAATCCTTGTGACTGCAGTTCCAACATCAAACACCTGTGACTCTCTACCTGAGGACATCCTCTGGTTTCCTTGAGCATTCTTTTCCCAAGTGTCCAGTTAACATTTCCTAGAGTGACTTGCAACAAATATCTACAACCGAATTGGTAAAAAAAAAAAAAAAATATCTTCACTTCTTTGCTCCTCATGGGAACAATTCTGAGTTTGGTTTTATATAGTTTCTCAGGATCCTCAGTTGAGTAAATTCCTAGTTGTCCATAGGAGTGCCCCTCTAATTAGTAGGCATTTTATTAGCTTTATTTACTTCCCTCTTAATTTCCTACTTTCTCACCTACTCCTCCCCAGATTTTATTACCAATAAAGAGAGAGGAATTAAAACAGCTCATCTTTGAAGGGAAATGTCTCAGGGAAGGAAAAAAGGCAGCTGCACAAGTCTTTTCCTTTTATAAGCATGACGATAACTGTACCTCTTGTCCTTACAAACCACACTAATACTGTTTACTGGGAGAAGAGTTCTTATTTATAAAATGGTTTAAGCAGAATGTCCCTAGTTTAGGTTTACTTATGGTGAACAAGCCCAGAATCTGTGGATTTTGTGAGCTATGACTCCCTGGGAAATGCCCATACACTGTATAACAACCTAGGTTATTAAATGGATATATTTCACAAACTAAACACTTTCTACTGTGTGACATACCCATTTATCTCACAGGTTACCTCCTTTATTTTTAAAGATTACACAGTATATGTACAAAATGCAAAAGAAAGTCCTGGAGAGCAGCTCTCCCCTAGACCTCTTCCTAATTCATCTGTAGTAGTTGATTGTTCTTATTCTTAAAATTTTTCATAGAGATTGGTAATGAATACGGTTGCTGATTTGTGTGGAATCTGTATTTCCCTCTGAATGTTGGTGTTAGTTCACCTCCTAAATAAATTATTTACTCAAGTATTTATCTTAGAGTCTGATTTTAGAGGAACCTAAGACACCTTCTTTCCACTTTACTTTTTTTATTTTGCAGGTTTTGAGAGAGAGAGATAGAGAGAGAGAGAGCTAAGGAGGAGGAACAGAGGAGAGAAATAGAGAGGGGGGGGGAAGAGAGAATCCCAAGCTGATTCTGCACTGTTCGAGCCTGACTGGGGGCTTGATACCAGGAACCAGGAGATCATGACCTGAGCCAAAACCAAAAGTCCAACGCTCAGACTGACTAAGCCACCCACCTGCCCCTCCCCTGAACCTTCTGTTGTAGAGTGGGTTCCCAGAATGTAGATTCTGAGACAAAGTTTGTATGTAAGATATGTGTTAAGAAGTGCATTTAGGATACACATTTATAAACAGGATAGGAATCAGGACTGGGTGGAGGAAGATGTCAAGCTGAAATGTAAGCCCCCAAACAGCCTAGTTTGATGATTCTGGGAGCTCTGGAGCTACAGTGGTCATCCAGTGTTGTTCTGAGTTGAGCCGTGATGGCCAGTCATTTATGCTTACCTAGCTTTCAGTCATTGTTGGTGGCAGTGTGACTTGGGCTACAGGACTCTGGAATTGAGACAACCCTTGAAGAAGCAAACAGCTCAAGGTTATCTATCAGTAACACTCTCCAGTAACACTCTCAGCCTTTTAACAAGGATGAGTCCTTCACTGAAATGGTATGGAGGTGGCATACCACAATCATCATATACCTGGTTTTGATGACTATATTACTTATTTTCTAATACTTTTTTTTAAATTATTTTTTCTTACTCTTTTTTAAGCCTTTGAATATTCTCATTCTTTTTAACTTGGTTATCAGTTTTAAATGAGATAATCAATGTGATTTCACAATCTCATAACTTTTCTTTTCCCTTCTAAATATTATTAATTATATTACTTATGGATATTCAGAATTGATTACCTTTACATTACAGTATGCTTTATTCTTAGTCTTGTTATTAAATAAATTGGATTGCATGTCACAAATCATTTTTCTTTAATTTCTCAATTCATTTTATGTTCAACTGAAGATTTTAAATTGTTAATTTCCTTAGGAAGGGCTTACAAAACATATATTGTTTGGTTCATTTTTTATATGTTTAAATGTGTTTTATGATTTATTTCTTTTTAAAATATATTCTATTAGTCAATATTTGCTACAAAAATAAGCAACTCTAAGATGTCAGCTTCACATCTACTGGGATCCATTGGCTTAGACTGGCTCAGTAGGGCTTTATGACTTTTTCATTGTGGGACATAGGCTGGAGGAATGGTTACTGCCTGGATTTTGCTGTTCTTATGGCAGACAACAGGAAAGCATTAAAAAAAAAAGACTGATGGAAATACAGAATTCCTATTATATATTCTGTATTTAATTGGACTGTATATTGACATGTTTACTTACATTCTCCTGGCTAAAGCAGACTATACGGTGAAGGCCACGTGGCAGGAAGTCATATGGCAAAGGGCATGGATAAAAATGTGTTGGAAAGCAAAGAGCGAATAGCTCTGACATAATACAATCTAACAAGTACATTCCTTGGCAACAGTAATTGGGTTATCTCCTTTCTACATACAAAATGCACTCACTCCTCTCCAAGAATGGTACCACAGGTGTTTCAGACACACATGACCCTAGGCTTGAAACACAGAGTCTTATGATGAGCTATTCTTCATCAGGACCAGATGCATATTACCTTTATTTGAAGGCATATAAATGAAATAGAGAAAAATAGTATGTGGTTGTGAAAACAGAACATGGTAACTGTAGCAAATACTTCTAGCTGAAAAAGACGATAATGGCTGTTACTGGTTAGAAGCAATTCTGAAATAATCATAGGCAAATATTCTAAGACCCCTTTTCAGAAAGACGGAATATTCTCTGATTAGGTTAGTTCTACCCCGATAGAAACTCTCAAGTCCCAGGTGCCTGGGTGATTCAGTCAGTTAAGCATCTGACTCTTGATTTCAGCTCAGATCATTTCATGATTTGTAGGTTCTGGCCCCATGTTGGGCTCTGTATGAGTGTGGATCCTGCTTGAGATTCTCTCTCCCTCTCTCTCTGTACCTTCCTCTTTCACACTCTCCCTAAATAAATAAATAAATAAATAAAACTTAAAAAAAAAGAGAAACTCTCAAGTCCCTTTTTATACATGGTTTTAGATATGCATTCTGGGAGATCTTTTCCATTGGTTATATCTGAAGAGGTTCTGCTTTTTGCCCATAGAATTTTGCATATGTAAGTGTTTTCGGACTATTGTGTCTCTTTTGACATGTTTGAACTATTAGAGTCTCTTTTAATCCATGTTTCAGGTTCATTTCAAAATATGAGTTTACTAAGTCCTTGTTTGGTTTCTATTTGATTCCACTCACGTCTAAGTATAAGTGGCCATAGCCATAAAACGTGAATCTTTCCCTTTAGACTTGATATAAGTACCTGAGTCTATCAATTTTCTATGTGGCCATCCTTTTGTCTCCTTCTTCTGAGTTATTTTGTTTACCTGAAAGAATTTACTGAGAGTCACATTAATTCAAGCAGGAAGAAAATATGCATTGTTTCTATTGTGCCTGTTAAAAGTTGAGACTACCCAAAATTTGTTTTTCTTTTTATGAAAGTTTTTCATTTATTTGAAATATGGTACCTTTATTTGGACATGCACAGTGCTGACTTTTCCATATTCATTTTATTCCTGGAGAATCTTCCCTTATATATTGGGGTCTTAGGCAGGAATAAAATTTGTGTCCCAGATACCAAAAATCTACATCTTCAAAAGTTTATTAGTAAGTTAACCCATGTCTTAAATCATGTGTTATCATTCTACTTTGAAAATATAATTATGACCAAAAAAAAAAAAAAAACAAAAAAACTACCACTCTAGTTTTAAAGTTGGCAGCATCTCAAAGTCACTGAATTTAATCATTCGAAAGCCTACTTGGGGATATTGTTTTTAGTATGACAGAGTTTGGGTAATTCATAATGTAAAGAAAAATATTATATGCAAATTATTAAATATTTATAAATATTTATTATATTGAGTTTATTTATGCTTTTATTTTAGGAAGAACTAGAATTGTGTGGTTAAATTAACTCCACATGGGTTTTATTTACAACGTTTCCAATATTGATTAAAGATCTTTGATAATTTTTTGGTACTGTCAATCTGATGAAGCTATTGTCTCCTAAGGCAGTAGCCCTGGAAATTGTCCAGAAAAGTCCTAAAGCAAGAAGTGCCTGGGTGGCTCAGTTGGTTAAGCATTTGTCTCTTGATTCTAGCTCAGGTCACGACTTTGTGGTTCCTGAGTTTAAGCCTCATGTCAGGCTCTGTCACATCAGGTGACAGATGGGAGCCTGTTTGGGAATCTTCCACTCTCTTTCTGCCTCACATGCACTTGTACTCTCTGTCTTTCTCAAAAACAAAAGCTTAAAAATTTTTAAAAATACAGTCCTAAAGCAAAATTATAAATAAACTATGTACTTATATAATATGCACCTATTATAATAGTGTCACATTATAGATTATCATTTTATGTAGAATATTTCAAATTGTATAAATTAATCTTATGAATTGCTACCTGATACTGTAATTTTCCACTGTATCTTAAAGTAAAGTATATCAATACAGTACTTCATAAATTTCTCTTTGTATGAATTTTATGCTTTTGGATAATGTTTTCTTGCTGTATCTCATGGGACATTTGCACTTCAGCTTTCTTCATTTTTCAGTTTGATAATTTTTGTCTTGTTCTTAGCTTTTAACATTGTTTAATATATTATTCAATGCCTCCAATTTCCCATAATTTCTGGGATAATATATTTATTTTCCTTCTCCAACATGACTAGGTTTGCCAGTTCACGCTGCATGGATTTTTACTGTCCTGCCATGGATTTCACAGATTCTTCTGTCTCTAATTTCTGCTCTTGATTTACAGAGGTAATCTATTCCTTTTTTTAAGTTTATTCATTTATTTTTAGAGAGAGACAGTGAGAGCAGGGTGGGGAGGGGCGAAAGAGAGAGAGAGAGAGAGAGAGAGAGAGAATCCCAAGCAGTCTCTGCATTGTCAGTTCAAAGCACAATGAGTTCATGGCTTGAACTCACAAACCGTGAAGTCATGACCTGAGCCAAAATGAAGAGTTGGGCAGTTAACTGAGCCACCCAGGTTCCCCAAGGTAATTTATTCCTTGAGCTATCCTTAAATTTTGACAGTACTTTTGAATGAAATATTCAAAGTTCCATGGAAATATATTTTTCTAATATTCTTAAAACTTTTAAATTTCTTTCCTTGTTTATTTTAGTATCTTTTTATATATTTCACACAAGTTCCTTTTGTTATTCTATTATTACTCATCTATAAATGTTCTGAGTTCTTTTTTGTGAGCTTTTTGCAAGACTTATATGAGAGATTAGCCACAGACATATGCTGTCAGGAAATCTCCTGGCTCAAACCTGGTGTGTGTGTTAGAGAGAGAGAGACAGAGACAGACAGCGAGAAAGAGAGACAGACATAGAGAGAATAGAGGATAGCAAATAGAAACAGGTTTGATGAAATCTCTAATTTGGACCAAGGAGATACTGCACATCCTTCAAATGTAAATAAAATCTATAAGTGGAAGAATATCCACTGTCCAAATACAAAATGGTCAGTGGTTCCAAGTCCTCCATCAGGGCCCTTGGTTTGTAGCCTAGGGAGGTTAAAAATAGATCAATATTCCCTTTGTAGGTAGTACTAATTGCTAATGCTTAATAATGCTCACTATGTTCCAAAGGTTGTTATAAATGCTGTATATACATACTTAGAACCACATGACATAGTTATAATTATTATTCCATTTTACAGATGAGGAAAGTGAGGCACAGGAAGATTAAATAACCTTCCAAAAGTTACAAATTTATTGGTTTCTATTTCATCACTCCCAGTAGATTATTTTAAGACTAATTAGGTTGGGACTTCTTATGGGAGAAAAAAAGATTATATACTCAGAACTGCTTTAGTATATGGCATTCTTGTCTGGGCTGGGGAGTAACATTTTACTTACCTAATGTATTCTGAACTCTGAAATATTTTTTAGTTTCTCAGCCTTCCTGATTACTTTTGAGCTTTGTAGTGTAGAGATTTGTCTGGAGAAAGTTTGACCAGGAAGAACAGGATGGGATTCTGGGAAGAGGTTTGTGGTAGGCCCTATGCAGAAGTGAGAAAGAAAATTCATTCTTCAGGTTTCTCCTTCAAGCCAGTTTCTTCAAGAGACAGGGACTCAAGAAAAAACATTCTTGCTACGAACTTCATAGTTTTGGATAATACTTCCTTGTTATATGTCCTCGGAATCTAGATCTCTTAGAATTTTAAGAAGATGAGAATAATAGCACTTTAAAAAATGCAAGGTCTATTTAAAGTAATCAGTATGTTTTCAAATAATTTCAAAAGACATATTTTAAACGTGATATTTAGTAAAGGAATAAATAAGTGAAAACTGAATATCTTTCTTCCTTTCTAACAAAACAACTAAAGATTACGTATGATTGCAGAATCATTCTAATATACTAACAAATAAGGAAGAAATATATAGAACAGAAATATAGTCAGCAAGGTTTAGATATATTCATCATTTTAATATTTATATTTGAGAATCACTTAAAAATTGCTGACCAAGTAACAATAGTAATTTTGTATTTTTCAACCAAATCTAAAAATATTTTCTTACTCTTTTTTTAATGTGTTGAAAACTATAATAACATATTGGAAGCTCTAAAATGCACACTGTCTAACAATACACACAGAAAAAAATGCATTCTATTTTGGAGAATACACCATCAAGATTGACTCGTATAGCAATCATCTTATTTTGACAGCCATCATCTGTATAAAATGTCAACCTTAAAGTGAAGATAGACAAGTGAAGAATGAACTGTTGCCTTTTCTGAGTTCAAAAGAGCAAATACACATCTCATCTCAATAAGAAGTATAAATCTGAAAATGGTGTAATTAGTTTTGTTAGCCTTTTTTGAAATAATAAAGCTAAAGACAACAAAAAAATCTAATGTAGTCAAATTTACTAGGATAACAGAAGAATTTTGACTTAAATGATAAAGTATATTAAATTGATCTAAATATAAACATGAAAAAATCTCTATTAACGACTCATGGCACAGATTATTTTCATTGATAACATCTATGATCATGAAAGAAAACACAGTTTATTGTCACATAACCAAAACTTTTACGTGCTGAAATTTTCCCATTATGTTCCATTTTTTCTAAAAGCTGAAAATTCAAATATGTTAAATACATAAGCCAACACTTAAGCCTGCTTTCTCATCCAAAGTCCAGGAAACAGGCATCCACAAAAGTACCCTCAACAAGGCATCTGAGGATAAGAAAATCATTTTTTAGCCATAGATTTCTGTATTCTGATAGGTTCAGTTTTACCATATAGTAGGTGGATGGAGGACCATTAAAAGTTTTTAAGAAAAGAATGAGATAACTATTCAGTAGTTTAAAAGACAAATATTAGACCCTAACTGGTGACAATGGTAATAAAAAGTAGTAGGAACATCTATATACGTTCTTATCTTTGTGTAAGCAAAAGATAATCACAGAATGATATGCAGTAAGTTATTAACAATAATTAGCAATCAAGAGGAAAGAGTAAGTCTATAAATGTTCCTTTAGACACTTCAGCATTGCTGAACTGTTGTATAAGTATGAATTATTCTTTTATTTCAATTATTTAAATAAAAATAGTTCTTGAAAGAAAACAAGTAGATTACCTCCAAGATGTTTAGTGAGTAGAATCAATAGTACTTGGAGACTAACAATGTGTGCCTGATGAGCAAGTGTATAGATAGAGTCAAATATTTGTACTAAACTAAGATTTCTCACTTGGATTAATATGATGATTTTGACTTATTTAATCAAGATCAAGAATACAAAGTTGGGGGGGTTGTAGCTGTTTTTTAAAGGGGAGGTTAATGTGAGACAATACACTTCTTTAGACATATATGAGTGGAGTCTGTTCAAAAGATGGTGGAGAATATGAGCTTGTAATTTCCAAGAGGTGTGGAGATTGAAGATGTAGAAAGGGGAGTTATTAGTAGGAGATGAAAACATGGGAGTGGGGAAGTAGAGGAAACAGCCTGGAGATAGAGCAGAGGGTATAGGATGGACTGTGTCAGGAGTGTAGTCCTTGCATTCACTAATATTCACATGATGATTTGAAACACAAGGATTTTTAAGAACATGAAAGATGTGAGTTGTGTTGCAGTGTAGGTGAGAGAAAATGGGGGAGAATAAGAGACATTTTTTTAAGTTAAAAAGTATAGGAGTGCTTAGGTAGCTCAGTTGGTTAAGCATCCAACTCTTGACTCTGGCTTGGGCCATGATCTCACAGTTTGTGAGTTCGAGCCCCACATTGGGCTCCATGCTGACAGGGCAGAGTGTGCTTGGGATTCTACCTCTCCTCTCTCTGTGCCCCCTCCATGTCTCTCAAAATAAATAAATAAACTTTAAAAAACATCTAAAGTGTAAAAATCTGCAAATCCCAAAATATATAAATCTTTCATATCACTGTATTGCATCAAATAGAAGACCCATTCCTTATACGAATCACAATTATTTTATGTATTACTAAGAAAGGAAAAATGCTGACATTAAAATTTGATAATGATGCCTTCTGATAATAGCATTTGTAAGACTCATTCTGATAGCATATGTATCAGAATAATTACAAATATATGTATATATATTACATGTAAATGTATATATATTTTACACAATTTTTTATCACTTTTTATATGCAAGGCATTGAGAGGATTTAAAAGCTATTTACCCCTCAACTTTCAACTGTGAAAGAGCTTATATTTGTGTGTTTGTGGGTTTTTACTTTTACTGCCTCCAACATCAAATAGCTTCTCACTCAGGTCTTCCAGACAATCTTACTTATAACTGTAACCACTACCCTTCATGCTGGACCAGCACTGTCAGTCGCCCTAGCCCTACTACTATATTTATTGTTAGAAGCTATCTCAGGGCACAAATTTCTGTTTGGTTTGTTTACTGATGTATCCCAATTACTTAGAATTGTGACTGGCACCGAGTAGTCACTCAATATTTGTTGGATGACTGAAAAAACTTTTGTATATATACAAAGCTGTTAGAGGTCTATGTTATAAGGTAGCCACACATCAATAGCTAACTTGGCTTTTAAACTTTCCATCTGGTTAGTTTGGAAATTAACTGGCTTATGCCAGCATTATCTGGGGCTTTATGACATTTTCAGACCCTTCTTTCCCTTAATGTGCTAAGCTTAAAACAGGATTTGATTTCCTGAGCTACTTGTCTGCTTTCTCTGTGCCACCAAGGAATTCAGTCCATCTTTCATCTCATTCACATTTTTTTGAAAGATCCTTTGGGGGTCAAGTCTTCAGGTGTGTGTGTGTGTGTGTGTGTGTGTGTGTGTGTGTGTACACACATATATAAACACCACACACACACACACACATATACACACACAATGGGTTTTGTGTTACCTTTTGATGTAAGTAACAATTTACAATCATAATGTAAAGAAATAAAAGCCTGATGTATTGTATTTCCAGATACTTCCCTGATGTATAGAATCTTCTTATACAGTAAATAATGCATTGTAAATATAAATATAAGTTTATAAAAATATATACATATGACTCATTGGGTTGTTTTGAAACTCCATTTCTTTTTGTACATTTAAAACCACAAGCTCATATTTAGCATTATTTTTAGGGAAATGTCCATGGTCTCTAAAATCAACTAAGAAATGTGTACTTCAGGAGTCCAGATCTTAAAAAAACATTAATACAAGTTATAAAGAAACATCATTTTGACACAGTGCTTTGTTGGCTATAGGAATTTGTCAGTATTGACCAAATAGTAAGCCTGTGTAAGGCAGAATAATTTCGTAAAATCCGTTTCTTTATAGGATGCCTCACACTGGATTGTAACTACCGTGGTTGGGGGCTGACAGAGTTCATGGGGATGGAGAACAGGAGTGAGGGAGAGTCTGTGAAAAAAACAAAGCCATTTGCCCTGCAGAGCATTTATCTTTGTGTTGGCACACTGCCTTCTATGATAGTTCATAAAAACTCACAAGTATAGGATTAGAGGTAAATATTACAAAGGAGATGTTTTTATTAAATCACTTTCTCTTCTTTTACCTTCCAGGGGGAAAAGAAATGAATATTCCAAAATACAATTTAAACTGATCCATGGGTAAATGTCAACAGTAGTGTTTTACCCAGTGGTAATTATTCACAAATGGTTAATCTTCCTAGTTAAATAGTAAGTGAAGGACTAAGCATTTATGTGTTTTTAATGCTACCATAATAACATCATGAATCATTTAATCGTAATGCTCAAAGTTTTCATTTTAATGGGAGCAATCACCATCACAACAATAATCAAGAGGCCTTGGTAAAACTCCTTTCCCAGAGCATGACCTTGCCTACAGAGAGATTTAAGGGAGGCCTACAGAGCCTTCTCCCCTGTTCCTGGCAAGTCATTTCCCTCTGCCACGACACCATCTGTCTCACAATTTACACTGCCCAAGAGATTAATTCCTAGAAGGAGGCAATGATTACAGTGATTACTTCCATTACTCTAAGAGAACAACAGTACTAATTCTTCCATTTGTTGCAACCCTATTTATTCAGCTCTTACCCTAAGTCAAAAACTTTCCAATGACCCACTGTCATAAAGACATGTATCCAAATGGCTCTGTATAGTTCATGATCTGACCTATTCTACCATCCCTCCCAAATCCCACAAATATCTTTTGAAACTCATAACCAAATCTTTCATATCTTCAAAAACTTCTCAGCATATTCCTTTCACCTTCTTGTTCCAACTGAAACATGATGGAAACAAACAAAAAGCCATCAGTCCTCCATACCCCTCTCAAACGGTGGCTGTTTCCTTCCTCCTACTTCGGGTACAATCCCTGGAGGTGGCTTCTTCCTCCTTTCAACTCCTTTCCACTCCCGCTACTCTAGAAAAAAAGAAAAACACACAACAAAAATAAAACTGCTTTTCTTTTTGGCCATCGGATCATAGCACTTCCTTATTATGATGACTTCTAAATTTCCCAGTTGTTCTTAAACACTGAAATCTTTAAGACCTAAACACCAGGCTCACTTTACATCTCTCAGTGAGGGAGCCTATACTTACTCTAGGTTACTTAAGCAACTGTGTTAACAAAACATACAACTTAGTGATATGTGAATATGTTCATCTTCATATAACTTCTGTATCTCACCACAGCTTCCCACTTCCATATTTATAGCCTAGAATATTTTACTACTTATAGCTTCATACTATTTTTTAAAGTTTATTGTATTCATTTGGAGAGGGGGGAGGGACAGAGAGAGAGGGAGAGAGAGAGTCCAAGCAGGCTCCATACTGTCAATGCAGAGCTAGAAGTGGGGTTGGATCCCATGAACGGTGAGATCATGACATAAGCCAAAATCAAGGGTCAGATGCTCAACTGACTGAGTCGCCCAGTTGCCCCTACTTCTTTTTTTTTTAACCCTCAATTTCAAGTATTCTGCTTACTAACTACCAGCTCCTAATTTTCCTTATTTTTAGCAGGAAAATATTTCAAATTTGCCATTATCCATTTTATTATGGCTTTTAATCCATTGATCCTGACACTTTTTACTATGTATTAATTATCCCACTCTGACATCCATTCATATCTGTCACAGATTCTAATGTGACCAAGGAGGCCTTAAAATTCTCCTCAGCTTGAGTACACTTTAGACAGGTTTCTTTCGGAAGACGGACACCACACCTCTCTTTTCATAGAGCATTTACGTTAAAAACTCACAATTTTCAATTCTTTCTCTCAGCCCTTACCAGTTTTGGAGCCTAGAAATGTCTTTCTCAATGACCTAGGAACTATTCCTTTGAAATATAATCTTTAAAAAGGATAGTGTCCCTGTCTCAGAGTCTCTGGGAGGGAGGGTAGGGGCCTAACACCTTCCTTAGCATTAATTAGCAAACACAGAGAGCCTAAACACCTTGACAACCCACCAGGGAGTGTTCTCATTGTTTCTAATACTTCATTTCCCATTTTCCCTTGAATCCATTCCTATCAGCCTTTCTACCTTTCTAAAAACTACTCATGTCAAAGTTATCCATGACCTTTTTTGTTACCAAAGTTTTATTCAAACACCTTCTTTTCATCCCATGTAATCTCTAACCTCTTTTTTCGAAAGTATTTTCACTTTGTTCTGTAACAAAACATTTCCGGCTAACCTCCCCTACATTTTGACTACTTTTTCCAAGTATCCTTTGCTAGCTTCTTTTATTTTACTCAATCCCTTCTTCATTAAAAAGGGGTGTATTTGAAGGAAAGCACTCTCAAAAATAAAATTACTTATTTTATTCATTAAACGCTAATTCATCAAGTGATTTTAAAGCACATTATCAATACATGACACTTTCATAGGATTAAGTATACTTTAACAATAAAATATGATCCCTGTCCTCATGAAGGCTATGTTCAAAGCAGTAGATACACACTAATCACTAATGTCTGTGTATGTGTGTGAAATTTGGTAAATATTAAGTGAAATAACAAGATGGCATGACATTCTATAGCTCACAGGTAAACTGGAATACAGAGAAACATTCAATAATTGGAAAGCTGAATCACTAATAAAAGAAAATAATATATCATTTTAAATTAGTAAAAAAGGATAAAATGATGATTATTTTAAAATAAAAGCTGCCTTTATATTTAGAGTGCAAGCAATAAAAGTGTTACCTTATGAAAACCTCCAGGGGACTTTATTTTAATGACTATATCAGAAAAAATTATAATTGGGCTTTCTATGGTTCCATGTGCTATGTGCTTTTGAAGTGCTCATGTAGCTTGAGGGTATATTTCTTACATTCTTAATTATTCTTACGAAAGTTTTCTTCATTATTAATTTGGTCTCTTTACGAAGTAAGAACGTGCTAAATCAATTTCAGCTTAGCTGTTTTTCAAAGGATCACTAAATTTAGAAAACACTGAGACTTTACTATATCTAGAAGTTATAAATATTAATGCTTAGATTTAAATACTAAACAAATAAATATAATGGAATACAAAATAAAGTAGTGCTTTATGTTGGTACTAAGCTGTTTGAAGCTCAAATATTTCTAAAGCTCAAATCCTAGCACTTTTAAAATTATCCTATCATACAAGGTCAAATATTTAGGTTTTTCATATTGAAGTAGAAGGACAACAAATCTATATATTAAAAATTAATCAACAAAATGTGTTTTTACAAGGCAATTTTCCTGTTTTTCTGTTGTCTTAATCCAAACACTCAGTTAAAAAAGTGAGACTATACTATTTAAAAAAAAAGTTTATTTATTTATTTTGAGAGAGAGAGAACAAGAGAGAGAGAGACAGGTATGAGTGGGGAGGGGCAGAGAGAGAGAGGCATGAGTGGGGAGGGGCAGAGAAAGAGAGAGAGAGAGAGAGAGAGAGAGAGGGAGAAAGAATGAATCCCAAACAGGCTCTGAGCTGTCAGCACAGAGCCCATTGCAGGGCTTGATCCCAGGAACCGTGAGATCATGACCAGAGCCAAAAGGGTTGGCCACTCAACCAACTGAGCCACCCAGGTGTCCCGAGAATGTAATTTTAATACAATAAATATAGCTGCTTTTCTATTAATGCACTATTGCAATTATCTAAAAAAGGAAATTAACCAAATTATTTTTCTGACTAGAAATAAAACTGACAGAATGCTTCTTGCACATACATCTCATCCTTCTTCCCTCATTTTAGATCATTCTCTGAATAAAATTCTGAGTAAATGAAATGGCTTGACCTATGCTCACTGAAGTTGAATGTTGACATATTGTCAACTTCATTGAATTATTTCTTCTAGTTTTTGCTTTTTCATTATTCCTTTTAATTAATTAATTAATGTATTTATTTATTTATTGTTGAGAGACAGAGAGAAACAGGGCACAAACAGGGGAGGGGAAGAGAGAGAGGGAGACACAGAATCCAAACCAGGCTCCAGGCTCTGAGCTATCAGCACAGAGCCCAATGCAGGGCTGGAACTCACAAACTGCAAGATCATGACCTGAGTTGAAGTTGGATGCTTAGCCGACTGAAGCACTCAGGCTCCCCTGTTATTCCGTTTTAAATCTCCTCCACTACCCACACTTCATAGGCAGTTAGTGCCAAGATCCAAAAGAGAAAATATTTGTCCTTCACTAAATTTCTGTGTAAAGGCTGTAAGAATTATGTTACAAATATATCTGGGTCACATAATATTTAGGAAAAAAATACTTCTCAGGTAGTTGGTCATTCTGAACAAGGATACCTGCATCTTCACAGCTTGATCTATTGTCCGTGACCAAAAACTTTTTTCAGTTTCAATATTTATTTATTCAGTACACTGTAGTAAATATAAAAACTACTAATGACCTGCAACATTTCAATATTCTCTCAGATGACCTTGTCCTGATAGTGAATTACAGTTTAAACCTGGAAACTCTTGAATATACTTTTTTATTTTATTGTCTAAAAACATTAAGTATTTCTTTAATCCTTAGGTGCATGAATACCTAAAGACTATTTTTTTCCCAAGAACTTGAACTTGGAAATCAGGTGGCCTTGTTTAAATCCTGGATCTTCTACATACTCTCCCTCTCTCCCTCTCCCTCTTTTTACATTTCAGGTGTAAGATTTAGTGATTCACCACTTACATACAACATCCAGCACTGGTCACAAGTTCCCTCCAATACCCATCACCCAATAACATAATACATCCTAGCTCCATCCACATTGCTGCAAATAGAAAGATTTCATTCTTTTTCATGGCTGAGTAATATTCCACTTCTTCCTTGTCCATTAATCAACCTCTATACATTTGGGCTCTTTCTATAATTTGGCTATTGTTGACAATGCTACTATAAATGTGGGATGCATGTATCCCTTTGAATCAGTATTTTTGTATCCTTTGGGTAAATACCTAGTAGTGCAATTTCTGGATGATAGGGTAGTTCTACTTTTAACATTTTGAGGAACCTCCAACCTGCCTCAGCTTGCATTCCCATCAATAATGTAAGAGGCTTCCCTCTTTCTCCATATACTCACCAACATCAGTTGTTTCCTGTGTTGTTAATTTAGCAATCTGGGAGGTGTGGGGTGATATCTCATAGTTTTGATTTGTATTTCCCTGATGATGAGTGATATTAAGCATCTCTTCATGTATCTGTTACCCACCTGGATGTATTCTTTGATAAAATGTCTATTCATGTCTCCTGCCCATTTCTTAACTGGATTATTTGTTTTTTGGGGTGTTGCGTTTGATAAATTCTTTATAGATTTTGGATACTAACCCTTTATCAGATATGTCATTTGCCAATATCTTCTCCCATTCTGAAGGTTGCCTTTTAGTTTTGTTGGTTGCTTCCTTCACTGTGCAAAAGCCTTTTATCTTGAAGATGTCCCAATACCTCATTTTTTGCTTTTGTATACTTTGTCTCAGAAGTGTCTAGTAAGAAGTTGCTATGGGCTGTGTCAAAGAGGTTCCTGTCTATGTTTTCCTCTAGGATTATGATGGTTTCCTGTCTCACATTTAGGTCTTTTATCCATTTTGAATTTGTGTGTGTGTGTGTGTGTGTGTGTGTGTGTGTGTGTGTGTGTGTGCATGGTATAAGAAAGTGGTCTAGTTTCATTCTTCTGTGTTTTGCTGTCCTGTTTTTCAAACACCATTTGTTGAAGAGACTATCTTTTTTCCACTGGATATTCTTTCCTGCTTTGTTGAATATATATAGTTGACCATATAGTTGTGGGTCCATGTCTGGGTTTTCTTTTCTGTTCTACTGTTCTGTGTGTCTGTTTTTATGCCAATACCATACTTTTTTGATCACAACAGCTTTGTAACATACCTTGGAGTGTCGAAATGTGATGCTTCTGGCTTTGCTTTTCTTCAAGATTGCTTCGGCTATTCAGGCTCTTTTGGGGTTACATTTGAACTTTAAGATTTTTTGTTCTAGCTCTGTCCAAAATGCTGCTGGTGTGTTGATAGGGATTGTATAGTACCCAAAGATTGCTTTGGGTAGTGTAGACATTATAACAGTATTTGTTCTTTCAATTCCTGAGCATGGAATGATTTTCCATTTCTTTGTGTCACCTTCAATTTTTTTCATAAGTGATTTATAGTTTTCAAAGTACGAATCTTTTATCTCTTTTGTTAGGTTTATTTCTAGGTATCTTATGGCTTTTGGTGAATTGTAAATGGGATCGATTCCTGATCTTTTTCTGCTGCTTCATTATTGGTGTATTGAAAGGCAACAGATTTCTGTATGTTGATTTTATATTGTGTGTCCTCACTGGATTCATGTATCAGTTCTAGCAATTTTTTGATGGAGTCTTTTGGGTTTCCTACATAGGGTATCATGTAATCTGCAAGTAGTGCATGTTTAACTTCTTCCTTGATGATTTGGATGCCTTTTACTCCTTTCTGTTGTCTGATTGCTGTGGTTAGGGCTTCTAATACTATGTTAGATAACAGTGGTGAGAGCAGACATCCCTGTCTTGTTCGTGACCATAGGAAAAGCCCTCAGTTTTTCCCCATTGAGGATGATATTAGTTGTGGGTTTTTTGTATGTGGCTTTTATGATTTTGAGGTATGTTCCCTCTATCCTTACTTTGTTGAGGGTTTTTATCAAGAATGGATACTGTACTTTGACAAATGCTTTTTCTGTACCTATTGAAAGGATCATATTGTTCTTATCCTTTCTTTTATTAATATGGTGTATCACATTGATTGATTTGCAAATATTGAACCAGTCTTGCAACCCAGGAATAAATCCTACTTGATCATAGTGAATGAGGCTTTTAATGTACTGTTGGATTCAATTTGCTAGTATATTGTTGAGAGTTTTTGCATCTGTGTTCATCAGGGACATTGACCTGCAGTTCTATTTTTTAGTGGAATCTTTGTCTCACTTTGGAATCAGGGTAATACTAGCCTCTTAGAATAAGTTTAGAAGTTTTTCTTCCATTTTTATTTTTTGGAATAGTTTGAGAAAAATGGGTACAAACTCTTCTTTCAATGTTTGGTAAAATTCCCCTGGGAATCCATCTGGCCCAGGACTTTTGTTTGTTTGGAAATTTTTATTACTGACTGAATTTTTTTGATGACCTATGTGTGTTCAAGTTTTCTATTCCTTCCTGTTTCAGTTTCGGTAATTTATGTTTCTGGAAATCTATTCATTTCTTCTACATTGCCCTATTTGTTGGCATATAAATTTGTCAAAATATTCTTTTATAATTATTTGTATTTCTGTGGTGCTGCTTGTTATTTCTCCTTTCTTATTTGTGATTTTATTTATGTCCTTTCTCTTTTCTTTTGATAAGTTTGGCAAGGGGATTATCAGTTTTATCAAATTTTTCAAAGAACCAGCTCCTGATTTCATTGATCTTTTCTATTGTTTTTGTGTCTATATAATTTATTTCTGCTCTAACCTTTATTATTTCCTTTCTTCTGCTGGCTTTAGGCCTTCATTTGTCATTCTTTATCCAACTCCTTTAGTTGTAAGGTTAAGTTGTGTATTTAAGCTTTTTTTTTTTTTGCTTCTTGAGGTAGGTCTGTATTGCTATATACTTCCCTCTTATGACCCTTTTGTTGCATCCCAAAGGTTTTGGACCATCATACTTTCATTTTCATTTGTTTCCATGTATTTTTAAATTTTTTCTTTGATTTTCTGTCTGAACCACTCATTCTTTTTAGGATATTATTTAACCCCCATGTATTATGCTCTTTCCAATTTTTTTTTTCTTATGGTTGACTTCAAACTTTATAGCACTGTGGTCAGAAAATATGCATGGTACGATCTCAATCTTTTTGTACTTGTTGATGACTGATTTATGATGTAGCATGTGATCTACCTGGAGAATATCTCATATGCATTTGAAAATAATGTGTATTCTGCTGCTTTAGGATGAAATGCTCTAAATATATCTGTTAAGTCCATCTGGTCCAGGGTTGTCATTCAAACTATTGTTTCCTTGTTGATTTTCTGCTTAGATGATCTGTCCAGTGGGTTATTAAAAGTCCCCTACTATTATTGAATTATCATCAATGAGTTCCTTTATGTTTGTTATTAATTGTTTTATATATTTGCAGGCTTTCCTGTTGGAGGCATAAACATTTATAATTATTGGATCTTCTTGTTGGATAGACCTCTTTATTATGATGTAGTGTCCTTCATCTTTTGTTACAGTTTTTGATTTAAAATCTAGTTTTTTTGATATAAATATTGCGACTCTGGCTTTCTTTTGATGTCTATTTGCACGGTAAGTGTTCCTCCATTCCCTCACTTTCAATCCACAGGTGTCTTTAGATCTAAAATGAGTTTAATATAGGTAGTATATAGATAAGTCATATTTTTTAATCCATTCTGACACTTTTTGTCTTTTGATTGGAGCATTTAGTCCATTTACATTCAGAGTAATTATTGACAGATATGAATTTAGTGCCATTGTATTACTTGTTTTGTTGTTTCTGGAGATTTTCTCTGTTCCTTCCTGGTCTTTGTCACTTTTGGTCTTTCTTTCCCACTCAGAGGGTCCACTTTAACATTTCTCTTAGGGCTCCTTTAGTGGTCATGAACTCCTTTATTTTTTGTTTGTCTGGGAAACTCTTTAGCTCTTCTATTCTGAATGATGGCCTTGCTGGATAGAGTATTCTTGGCTTCAGATTTTTCCCATTCAGTACGTTGAATATATCATGCCACATTCTTTCTGGCTTGCTAAATTTCTGTGGAGAGATCTGCTGCTAACCTTATCTTTCTTTCCTTGTAAGTTAGGGACTTCTTTTGTCTTGCTGCTTGTAGGATTTTTTATTTATCTCTACATTTTGCAAGTGTACTACGATATGTCTTGGTGTTGGTCTGCTTTTCTTGATTTTGATGGAAGTTTTCTATGCCTCCCAGAATTAGAAGGCTGCTTTTGTCCCCCAAGATTAGGGAAGTTTTTAGCTATAATTTCCTCAAATAAATCTGCCCCCTTTTCTCTCTTCTTCTTCTGGGACTCCTATCATACAAATATTATTACATTTGATAGGTTCACTGAGTTCCCTAAGTCTACTTTAGTGACCCAAGCTTTTTCTTTCTCTCTTTTGTTAAGCTTTATTATTTCCCATAATTCTGTTTTCTATATCTCTTACTTGTTCCTCTGAATCTTCCATCCCTGTGGTCATAATAAAGTCAATTTCAAATCTTGGATGTTGTATTTTTCATTCAGCCTGTTTGGTTTTAAGCTCTCTTATACCCGATGTCTTCTATGTTTATCTCAAGACCAGATAGTATCCTTATGATTGCTGCTTTAAATCTGGATCAGGAATATTACTTCTTTCTCTTCTGATTTGATCTCTGGCCATGATCTTTTCTTGTTTTTTCTTTTGGGATGAATTCCTCCACCTTGTCATTTTGTTTAGTTCCCTGTCTTCTGTGTGATAGGGAAGTCCAGCATGTTTCCTGTTTCCAAGAGTAACGGCTTTATGAAGAAGAGGTCATATACTGTTCAGGGCTTGGAGTTCCACTAAGAGTCTCTGGTGTGTGCTGTGTGCAATGTGCTACTCGACCCCTCAGGTTAGTCTTCTGCAGTTTCTCCTTGCCTGCAGTGGGGAGTGTGTGGACCTTGGTCAAAGTGTGGTGAGTTTTAAATAGGTGTGCTCTGAGCGGCTTGTTAAAAAGAGACCCAATGCTATTTCCACCAGCACTAAAGCTTTTCCAAACTCTGTGGTCAGTAGATGTGGTGCATATGGTGGTTTGTGCTGGTTTCTGGGGCAAGGGCCCACTGTGCTTGTTTTCAGACACAGTTGGCCGAGAAAAGCTGTACAGTGAAGAAGAGAGGGGTGGGGCTTGGTGTAAGCAGGTTAGGCAGCCAGCGTTGGCACCACATTGTTTACTGAAGTTAGTTTATGCTGAGGGCCAGGGGAGGGAAGTAGAGCCAGCCCACTCCTTTGTCCCTTGAGAGGGGAGTTCATTATTCTACTGTTAGGGAAGCCCTCCCAGAAGAGCAAATACTTTCTCCTCATGTGTCCAAGATGTTTTTCAGATCACCATTTCACACTTTAAGTGTCCAGGTAGCTTGCCTGCCTGGAGCAGTGCCGTGCATTTTGGGTTTATCTCAGGCAGGCCAGTTGAGTTTTAAACTCTAAACTTAAGGGACCTGGTGTGGTGTGGACCTATGCTGGTCTCCTTGGGGAGGGTCTCATTACACTGGGATTGATGCAGATTTGACCCAGAAGGGCAGATGCACCAGAGTGCAGGAGCATGGGGTTTGGAACAAAGTGAAACAAAGAGCCTGTGTCTAGGTTAGCCACACATCAGCAGGTGTTTCCGTGTCTATGCTGAGGAGTAGGGGAGGGACTTGCCTCCCACCAGCTCTTTTGTCCTGAGAGGCAATGCCACCTCTCTCAGATGCACTCCAAGAAGAGGGAATGACCAAGGCTCCAGACCAGGGCTCCCTCCCCTCTGCAGCACAGATGGTCTGTTTCTCCCCCAAACCAAGTCTCCATACCGCCTACCTTCCAAGATATGGCATCCTCTCCTCTCTAGTTGTGCAGTTTGAAATTGATGTCAGATCAATTTCTTGGGTATTCAGAATGATTTGATAGTTATCTAGCTGTGTTTAAGGGACGAGGCAAGCCTAGGGTTCTCCTACTACTCTGCTATCTTAGCTCCCCCCATTCTTCTACATACTCTTTATTGTGCCTTTGGACATGCTGTTTAACCTTTTTGTTTCAGCTTCTTCATCTATAAAATGAGGCAATAATAGTGCCAAATGCATAGGGTAAAGATTTAAAGACGTGTAGAAAACTTTTAGGAAAGTATCAGTTAAAATCTCATTGATTATTATCATGAGCATCATGAAGTCTAACTGACAGAGAGGAAGAGGAATTTTAAGGATTGGATTCCAGCGATTATGGAGATTGGTAAGTCTAAAATCTCTGGGGCAGGTCTGCAAACTGGAGACCCAGAGAAGAGTTGTAGAAAGTCTCAAGGCAGTCTGCTGGCTGAATTCCCTTTCTTCAGGGGAGAACAATCTTTTTGTAAAGGCCTTCAGCTGATTGGATGAAGCTTACACACATTATGAGAGTCAATCTACTTTATTCAAATTCTACTTATTTAAATGTTTATGCCACATAAAAAATGCCTTCACAGAAACATCTAGAATATTGACCAAATATGTGGGTACTGTGGCCTAGCCAAGTGGTACATAAAATTAACCATCCTAGTAGGCTAAGACATAATATTATGGTGTAAATTATTTTATCTCTTGCTTTTTTCAGTGAAAATTATGTTGTCATATGCTTTTCTTTATTGCTATTTATATTCTTTTACATCCATATATCATAAAAAGAGTTATGCCTGATATTTGGCTATTTCATATAATCCTACTATGAATAGTCCTTTATAAATACTTTGGTGCAAAAGAACACAGTTTTCTCTATGGCATATATGGAGGAGTAAAACGTTCTAAGGGGCTGCTATTAACTTACAACTTTATTATCAAAAGTTAAGAGTTCCAGTTGCTGTACATTCTCACTAGTTCTTGGTGCTGTCACATTTTTATATTTTGCTAATCTAGTGAATATGTGGTAGGGTTTGCCAGCAACTGTCATGGTTTATATCTGTTTCCTGAGCATGATTATCAGCAGCCAGTATCACTGGCCTTATTAGAAGAGAGAGGGAGCAAGTGCACGTGTGAGAAATCTTTCTTGCTTTCTCCGCGTGCATGCACTCTGAGGACAGACCATTAGAGAACAGAGAGAAAAGCTGGCAGTCTGTAAGCCAGGAAGACAGCTCTCACCAGAAATTGAACTCTGCTGGACTTTGACCTTGGACTTTTCTGCCTCCAGAACCATGAGAAAATAAATTGCTGTAGTTTAAGCCACTTAGGCTATATTTTGTTATGGAAGCACAAGATGACTAATATGGTCATTGTGTTTTTCCCCGTTATGATTTATTCTTTCCATATTTTATATATTAGTCCTTCATTAGTTATAGATATTTAAAAAATTCTTCCACCGTGAGACTTGATTTTGCACTTTCTTACTAATTTCTTTGTGTATGTATAAAGTTTTAGTTTTAGGAAGTCAAATTTGTGTGTAATTTTTTTAATCTTTATATTCTGAAATCTTGAATATATTTCCTATAATATTATCTAAAACTATTAAGTATAACTTTTAGTCTTTACATGTATGAATATATATATGTGTGTGTGTGGATATAGATAGTATAGATATAGATATAGATATAGATATCGATATTTTTTTCTTTTCAAGAATTTCAGCATTCTTTTTACATCTAATTAGTCTTGTTTCATTTCTCCTCTTTTTGGCTACATTTTTGCATCCTTTTTAAGAGGTTATCATTTCTTCACTTATTTGAGCATCCCAAAAACATTTGTTAAAAAATCCCAGTCTTTGCCATAAAGTTAATTTTTTGAGAACATTCATGTGCTTATTATAGATTTGTTGAGATATCTCTATTAGCATTAATTTCTACTAGTAATTTAGAATTTTAGTTTCCAGTATCATTTTGAGCAGGTTTTATTTTCCAAATCATTGTAATTTCGTTCCACTATCCCCTTGTTCCTATTGTTCCATTACCAGCAATTTTGCCTGTTTACCCCACCCCCCTTAAGCCTTGCCCCAACCCCCTTTTGCCTTCCTGGGTCCTCAGCAAGAGCAGTGCCTTCGTTAGTCCAGTTAGCAATCTCACAATTCAATTCGGAGCCTAATCTTAACTCTCTGTTCCTCCCATGTCTCTGTTTCACAGTTTGACATAAATAGTAGATAAATTCAGACATTGTTTTACTATGTTTCCAGATTCTTTTCACATGCAACCGGGCTTACCCTAGCTCTTAGCTAAAAGTAAATAACCACAGAAAGAGTAATTCTCTACAAAAGCCAGACTTTTGTTTGGCTCTTCCCACTCTGGACCCAGATCTAGGCAGCCCTGTGAATCTCCCTTGCTAATTTTTTTTTTTTTTTTTGGCATTTTCGTTCAATTCCTTAGCTGTGAAAATGTAGGTCTTATTTTTTAAATTGACCATGATGTCTTTTTATGCTTTAGCTTTCATTAATTTTTATTTGAGCAGAATATGCCAGAGCATCAACTTCCTAAGCTATTCTAAAAGTCTGGGTTTATTTTTTAATGAAAGATATTTTTCTCAGAAGTCAGTTAGAAATTGAAAATATTAAGAACAGTCTCTAATCCCTCAATTTCATGATTCATCCTCTTTTTTTGTAAGGAACAAGTGTGCCACTCTCTAGCGTTACTGAATCTCACCAAACAGATGTGTACTATCTTGATGGGTATGGTGAAGAAGATTTATTCCTCCTTCTACACACTGACTCAGGTAGGAAGAAGGGGGATCATTAGGAGGAAATTTTTGTTTTAAAAGAAGGAATTACTATTTAGAGATGCTTTAAATAAGACATTCTTGGCTTTATTTTTCTTTTTAAGAAAAACATTTCAACTTATTTGATACCAGGATAATGCTGACCGCATAAAACAAGTTTGGAAGAATCCTCTATTTGCTTATTTTTTCAAGAGTTTGAGGAGGATTGGTATTAATTCTATTCTGAATGTGTGACACAATTCACCAGTGAAGCTCTCTGGACTTCTGCTTGTGGGAGGGCTTTTGATTACTGTTTAAGCTTCTTACTAGTAATTGGTCTATTCAGATTTTCTGTTTATCATGATCCAGTGTTGGAGGGTTGTATGTGTCTAGGATTTATTCATTTCTTCTAGCTTGTTCAATTTGTTGGCTTTCCAACTCCACTGAAAGCCCCTAGGTCATGGTGTTACCACCATAATATGCACTGTAGTCACCCTCACTCCATATTTGGTCTTGTCCAATCCATTCTCACAAAAGCAATTCAGATTACTGTACTTCGCTGCTTAAATCCCTCAAGGACTTCTTAGTACTTTAAAAATAAAATCCAAATTCCTTACAAAGACCACAAATCCTTGAATATTCTAGCTGGTTTGCAATCCTGCATCCTCACTGTCCTCCAGCAATGTCGATTTCCTACCCGACTCTATTTTTGGAAAACTACATTCTAGTATTACTTAGGAACATATGAATATCCTGATTTGTCTACTTGGGATGTTTTTCCCTCAGATGGTTTGCTTGGTTGTCTCAATCAAATCTTTCAGATCTCAGGTCAAATGCCACCTCCACAGAGAAGCCTTCCCTGATTATCCTATCTAAAGGAACTCTCCCTGTTTTCTCTTATCATCCTACGAATTTTCTTGATAGCATTCAACACAATCTGAAACAGTGGTTTCTTGTTTATGCTCTTAATCTCACTTAAAATATAAATTTCATGAATTAAAATATTTATCTATATTTTACATTATTTGATTCTGGGAGCTGATACAGTATCATCATATAGTAGGAGTTTAATAAGTACTTGCTGCTTTTTTAAATTTGGGGGTTGCATAGCATAAATACTAATACTACACACTTTAGAATCACAGAAACCTTATTTCAAATCCTTTTTTCTATTTTTACCTTTTGTCCTTGGAAAATCCATCTAGCCAAATTGAGCCTGATTCTTCATCTCGATTATATATGTTCAAATAATGACCAGTAACATTTATTGAATATTTGCCATGTGTAAAACATTCTGGTAAAGACTTAAAGGGATCAATTATCTTAACTGTTAAAATAGTTTTATGAGGTAGACATTTTTAACATTCTTGCTTTTTAGATTGAGAAAACTCAGTCTAACAGTCAAGTCACTTTCCAAAAGTTACACAGTTAACAGTCATATTCCAGAGGCAACGCTCTGAGAATGAAGTGTGACACTATTTGTAAAGCTGTTGTTACTGCAGTTATTATTGAGCCAAGAAACTATGCTAAGACTGGAAGCCACTTGAGTTAAACTTTTTTAACAAAAACTCAGTTTTCATAACCATGGAACGTAAGTTCTGGGGCCTCTTCTGTATTATGTTGCAGGCTTAGTTTGAATCATTACACCTAGTTTGCTGAGAAGATCAAGAGTATTTTTTGAGCTGTATACCATACCTTATAGTGTAATTAAAATTTTTCACATTGTTTGAATTAAATCTTTTGAAGTTCAGTAAAATTCACATATCATCAGATTTTATTTTCTCAGATTTTTTTTGTATGACATCTTAAAAATTAGATTAAGGGCTCTTATTTAAAAAAAAAATGCACATACAACCATTACATCATATCAAAGACTACATGTTCCCAAGAAAAATAAAGCAGTTTAAAAATTAATTTCATATTATTTTCTTTACTTTTCAAAATATTTCATATTTTGGATATACCTGTACCTCTCAAAATACCCAACCTTAAATTATTAAAATAATAACTGAAGAATTCCCTATTTTACTGTTTGAGGTCAAAGATGTTTTCCTTTTTTTCTTTTTTTAATATTTATTTATTTTCAGAGAGAGAGACAGACAGAGCGCAAGCAGGGGAGGGGCAGAGAAGAGGGAGACCCAGAATGTGAAGCAGGCTCCAGGCTCTGAACTGTCAGCACAGAGCGTGATGCAGGTCTCAAAGTAATGAACCACAAGATCACGACCTGAGTCAAAGTCGGCCGCTTAACTGACTGAGTCACCCAGACACCCCAGTCAAAGATGTTTTCTGTGTCTACCTAAAGTTTATTTCTTTCTTCTTTAAGCTCTTATGGTAGTTTATTTTTACCACTTAGCCTATCATCAGTTAGGAGTGGTTTTGGTGTTTTGCCTGTTTCTTTTGAATTTTGACATCCCCCATTAATTCCAAGCTCCTCACAGACAAGTGCTGCAGGAGTAGACAGACCAGTGAGCTACTTTAGACCAGAGTGCCTGATCCTTGTTATCTGATATTCTCCCTCTCACAAATGCCTAAATGTCCATGGGTTTTCACATTTTCCCTCATAATAAAACATGGAGAATGTGTAGCAATAAAAGGTGGTTCATGAAAATCTATTTGGGGGTCACGTTTTGGTGCTCTGATAGCCTCTCTGATGAGAGGGCCTCCTTTCTGAAAGGTAAAATCTACCATGTAGTAATGTAAAGTAACAGGGCAAGTAATATCCAACAATTATAAGTAACTTTCATAAGGTATTTAACTGGGGTTTCAATACAGACAGTCAGAGCCACAGACTCAGGTCCTGTTCTAATAATCTATTGGATTAGCCTCCTGGTGCTTGGGTGACTCAGCTGGTTAAGCATCTTGGTTTCAGCTCAGGTCATGATCTCGTGGTCTCCCGGGCTCAAGCCCTGTGTCTGGTTCCACACTGACAGTGCAGAGCCCGCTTGAGAGGCTCTCTCTCCCTCCCTCTCTGCCCCCTCCCCGCTTGCACTGTCTTCGGTCTCTCTCAAAATAAATAAACTTAAAAAAAATAATGCATTGGCCTCTAAATTACAAACTTTCTCCAAGTACACTGTCACTACCAGCGAAGGCAGCACCAGAAAGAATGTAAAACAGCCTTAATTTATTCATGATCACTCTTTTCCCCTTAGGCTCCTCCCCCAGGGAGAGTTTTGAAGGATGGCTGCAAAGACACTATTTTACCCATCCTTATATCAATAACATTCTCTGACTATAATCATATCTGTGCAATAAATAATTTTTTCCTGCAATTACAGACTCAGTTTTCTCCTCAAATCATTTGTATCTAAGGTAATACTTAGCTGGTAGTGACAAAACTGGTGTATGGAAAGCACCTCATAAATTATGGTGATACAGGAATCCTGGTCCTATGCCTGAGTGCCATCACTGCAATATACCCAGCATGTCTTTACACTGTATTAAGTATTTGCATGTTACTTTCCTTAATACCTAGCAAAAAAAATTGAAAGGGCACAGTTTCAACCCCATTTTACAAATAAGAAAACTGATGCTCTAAACAGCTTAACTTAAAATAAGTAATGGAACCAGGATAATTTCACCTTCTGTCTGACCTCAAATTTCGTGTGCTTATGTCTTAACCATTACTTGTAGTGCTTTTTCATTCTACAGTGTAATACATTTGGAATGTAGAGATGCTTTTACCTTTCAGTATCTTTCAGACTTTACTGAGATCACACAATGATGCTATATAGTAATGCACAATATGTAGATAGGTGAAATGAAGCAGACTGTAAAATATAATGTCAATATGGTATAGTCCACTATTCAGTACGGGGAAAAATGCCAGAACTCTTTGTTGCCTGTCAGAATTAACATAAATACAGTGTGCTTTCTTTTAAATATTTTTAAGGTTTGTTTATTTATTTATTTATTTATTTATTTATTTATTTATTTATTCATATGTTTTTAGTGTTTATTTATTTTTGAGAGAGAGAAAGAGGGACAGAGACAGAGACAGAGTGTGAGCAGGGCAGGGGCAGAGAGAGAGGCAGACACAGAATCTGAAGCAGGCTCCAGGCTCCAAGCTGTCAGCACAGAGCTCGAGGCAGGGCTCAAACTCACAAATCACAAGATCATGTTCTGAGTGAAAGTCCAAAGCTTAACCTAGTGAGCCACCCATGCACCCCAGTATGGTTTAATACTCGTGACATAATATCATTTTTTTTCTTCCTCTTTTCCTTCCTTCCTTCCTTCCTTCCTTCCTTCCTTCCTTCCTTCCTTCCATCCAAGAGAGAACATGAGTGTGGGAGGGACAGAGAGAGAGGGAGAATCGTAAACAGGCTCCATGCCCAGTGCAGAGCCTGAAATGGGGCTCGATTTCACCACCTGAGCTGAAATCAAGAGTCGGATGCTTAACCGACTGAGAAACCAAGGAACCCCAATAATAACATTCTTTACCAATTTCAAGCCATTTTATTCCAGTGCCTGAAGACATTCTCCACCGTGCTGTCCCTGGGCTTCAATTATTTTGTTCTTCATTAACATCATAGTTCTTACTAAGGTCTGTGCAAGGCTGTTAGGTGCCGTGTGTAGTGCTAAGAATCCATGGATGAATGAAACATTGCTTCTGCCTTCAGAGATATTATAGGCAAATAGTGAGAAAAGACAGATAAACATATATGTAAGATTCACAGGAAATAAGTGTTAGAGCATAGATAACTGTATGCAATTTCTTCTTCATTCCACATTCCAAGAACCAGGCACCAAGGAGGAAGAGGAGGGAGGAGGAGGAGGAGGAGGAGGAGGAGGAGGAGGAGGAGGAGGAGGAGGAGTCAGCACAAAAATCAAAGCAAAGCTATTGCTGAAATCCACATCATTCTCCAACATGTAGGTCAAGCTCCATCTTGTCCACAATATTTTGTGACATCTCCATTTGAAAATAAACTTTCTGCTTCCTGAACTTTTTATGGTTTTTTTAAAAATTATTTTTGTTAGTTAGCATATATAATTGCTACGCATAACTTATTTTCTCTGCCAGACTGGAAAACATAAACATTTATTTATTTCCTAGAACAACAGCATGGCTACATTAACTCACTAGATGTCCAGTGCATATATTTTGATTAATGAAATAAAACTATAAATAGAATAAATATAATAATGGAATGTCTTGTAGCACCATCTGTCAAATCTTAACATTCCCCAAGCTCTTTTCTCACTCCCCCCAAAATCCTATTTCCATTATTGAAACTTTCTGATTTTCAGATATTTCACTGTCCTCCCCTGACTGCCATTAGAAATGTGTTTAAGTCATTCTATATATTTTCTCATGTTATATTGATCTCAGACTGGTATGGGATACGATATACTTGCACTTAATAGAGATCTATACGATGTATTATTGGTTGAATTTACATTTTCTTTCTGTGTTTTGTTGGGTTGTTTGTTTCTAACCCCCTGGGATTCCTTCAGATGTTGTGAAGATGGATGCATCCAGTGAATTGAGTGAGGAACGTTTTTATTTCCCTAGGATGATGACACTAATTAAAGACATAGCTTTTCACTGATGGCTTTTAAATCATTCTAATATTTATTTCTAGATTTCCCCTAATGAATAGAACAAAGAAAATTATTTTCAGATTGGCAAATAACAGTAATGGTTTCAAGCACTTTCTTTAGGGTTTGCTCCATACATTTATCATTTCTTGTGCACACTCACATTCTATTTTATAGTTAATTATTTAGAACAGTAGGTTGCCCCTCCTCCAAATAGAATAAACTAATTTCACTTTGTCTTCTAACTAGAAACAACTAATAATATGGAAATATAATGAACACAAGGCAAGATTCTTTCATAGAAACTATTTCCATTATATTCACATCATATTCTTTAAAAACCACATTTCAGAGTTGTTAGTAATGGAAGAAACAAGTCATCATAATTTCATGTAATCATGCTGTTTTTTCTAAATAGTTTGTGGCTGTGACAGGTCAGTTTTAATCCAGCTAGCTGTGTACAGTATATTAATGTGAAAAACCCAAACCACAAATTTGCAAGCTCTTTGTGCTGAAATAACATCTGTCCTTAAATAGCTTATTTCCTGATCCACCAGCAAAACAATTTTAATCAGTTTATTGTCTACATCGATGTTCATTAACAGCAGGACAGAATTGGTTTTAGTAAATACGGTGAACCATTCTTCAGTCTATTTTCGGCATTGGTTCCTGGAACATGTGTAAGAATTAGGCAATGAATGCCTTGTCATAACATGGCCAAGCCTGGAGGAAAACTGAAAGCTGAGGCATCTAACCAGGAGCAAGAACAATTCTGAACCAGAATCTGCAGATTCCACTGACGGGAAACTTATAGCGCCTACCTTCATGCTCATTAGTAAGAAAAAACACGTGGTCCGACTATACTTGCTTCAGCCAACAATTTTGATAAAGTAAAACCTATTCCTGCAAATAATCTGGATCCTCACAGGTATATTATTTTACTCTTTTACGTGGAGGTGGGAAAACACACACACACACACACACACACACACACGCACACACACACACACTTCAAATTACTTACCATCTCATATTGAAATTGTCCAATTAGGGGCACCTGGGTGGCTCAGTCGGTTGAGTGTCCGGCTTTGGCTCAGGTCATAGTCTCGCGGTTCGTGGGTTCGGGCCCCATGTCGGGCTCTGTGCTCACAGCTCGGAACCTGGAGTCTGCTTCGGATTCTGTGTCCCCCTCTCTCTCTGCCCCACCCCTGCTTGTGCTCTGTCTCTGTCTTTCAAAAATGAATAAACATAAAAAAATGAAAAATAAAAGTTATAAGTATTAACCACAACTTTGATACAACACAACTTGGATGAAATATAAACAGACTTCTTCTACTCTAATTGAAAGACTATTGGACAAAAGTTGTCTCAGTTACTAAGCACAAAGCACCCAGAAAGTTAGTGGCATAAAAAGTTCATTGTGTTATGTTTACAAATGATGGGTCAGGAAGTTGGACAGGATGAAGTAGGAACAACAGAGATGGCTGTCTACGCTTTAAGATGTTTGGGGATTCAGGTGGGAACATTGGAGCCTGAACATCACTCACAGCTTGGAGGCTGGAATTATCTTGATGGACACAAGTTCACTCACATATGTGGCACTGGAGCTGGAATGATCAAAGGATGCACTCAGCCAGGGACACCCATGCATGGCTTTCCATGTGGCTTGGGCTTCTCAGAGCATGACATTGGCTGGGAGGGCATACGGAGAGTGATGATTCCCAGAAAGCCAGATGGAAGTTGTGTGGCCTTTTCGGACCCATCATTGAGAGTCAGAGAATGTCACTTTTGCTGCATTCTATTGGTTACAAGAAAGCTCAGATTCAAGGAAAGGAGATACAGATATTGCCTCAAAGAATTGGCAGTGGTAACCTGTTTTCCACAGTCAATTAGCAGGTAACCCACATCAACAAAATCTCCCTTAATTATGTTAAATTGAAAGGTAATCATTTTAATACTTTCAATTAGAAAAGATTTAAGTAATTATTAATAAAATCACCAATAGCTAACATCTCTAAACCGAAGTTTAAATGAGAATTTAAGACTACAGAGCGTCCCTGTCTTACAGTGGTTTGAGTTGCATTTTTTTAAATTTTATTGTGGTGTGGATGTGTTATGCATTCAGTAGAAACTATACGTTGAATTTTGAAGTTTGATCTTCTCCCAGGCTGGTGATGTGCAGTGCAGTCCTCTCTCATGATGCTGGGTCGTGGCCACGAGAGCCGGCTCCCAGTCAGCCATGAGATCATGAGGGTAGACATCCAATACCATCCTTCTGGACCCATGTAACCATTCTGGTTTTCACTCTCAGTACAACATTTAACAAGTTACACGAGACATTCGACACTTTATTATTAAATAGGCTTTGTGGTAGATGATTTTGCCCAACTCCAGGCTACCGTAAGTGTTCTGAGCACGTTTTAAGGCAGGCTAAGCTAAGCTACGCTGTTTGATAGATTAGGTGCAATTCGAAAATGCATTTTTCGACTTATATTTTCAACTTACGATGGGTTTATCAGTATGTAAATTGAGGAAAATCTGTACTTAAAAGTGTTCACTTTCTTTTTATATTATTCTTCTGGTAACTTTTTCAAGAGTGACCTTGCTTCATTTCTGCTCTTAAGTGGCTCTCTAAACTTTGATCCAGTACTTTCTATTAACTCAAAATCTATGGGGCCATCTCAACAGTAGGATGATCTTCTGAACTGGTTTATGAACAGCCCTGGTTTCTTGAATGTTAATAACCTCTCTACTTAGGGCCTACATTAATAGTCTTTCTAACAGAGACGTGCCTTTCCACTTACAGACTTGAAAAGCTCCACTAATGTTTTTAGGAGCCAAAAGTCAGGTGGGAAGAAATATATCATCAAGCGATTGCTGCCTTGAAATCACCCAGTAGGATACAAGGTTTCTAAGAAATTGTCTGAAGTTAATTGCACACTTTTATTTCCCTTTACAAAGAGAGGTAGTGATACCTACGGTAGGTTAATACTTCCACTTGAGAGAGCTAAATGAAAGGAAAATCTTTCTGAACTTAGCAAAGCACAGCAATTAATTTTGTCTGTTAGGATATAAATTAAATGTACAGCTATTAGTTAAACTTTGAAAGCAAAAAGATAGTCATTCTTAAACCACAGTATGGTGCTCACTAAACACTAGATAAAATGGGATATCTTCATTACAAATTAAAATTCATCTTTATCTCCTTGAAATTTATCGACACTTCAAACTCTCCTTTAAAAGTCAACTGCTATAAGACACCTTCCCCATTAACTCCAGCTGGTGGTGATTTTCTTCTTTGACCTTCATTTTGCAATATGATATGTACAGCATTTCTCTCACAATGTCTCATACCTTAGACGTTGTGTACCTATCATGCATTTCTTCTTTAACACTTAATCTCATTGTATATAGCTTTCTCAATTTTGTAGGGCATAAAATACAGGAGTTGAGTGGAAAAAGCACTTTTTAAATTCATTTGAAATGAATAAGCATTGCATTTGGTGTAAAGAAAAATAACCCTATTTGTTACATAATGTTTTCTCTTATAAATAGCATGGAAAGATCATGGTCATATGTCTCCCTGTCATGCTTATGTCCCAATATTCTCCCTCCATACACATTTGTATCATATCTGCTATGGACTCAATGTTCTTGTCCCTGTCCTCCCAATTCATACATTGAAGCCCTAATCCCAATGTGATGGTATTTAGAGGTGAGACTTTTGGGAGGTAATTAGGCCATGGGAACAAAGCCCTTATGATGGGATTAATGGAAGAAGGGGAGAAGACATAAGATCTTTCTTTGTGCCATGTGAAGACACAGCAAGAAGGCAGCCGTCTGCTAGGCAGGAAGAGTCCCCACCAGACATCCAATCTGCTGGCACATTTATCTTGGACTTCTTGGCCTCTAGGACTGTGGGAAATAAATTTTGCTGTTTAAGAGGTGCCTGGGTGGCTCAGTTGGTTAGCATCTAACTCTTGATTTCAGCTCAGGTCATGATCTTGGGATTCGTGAGATTGAGCCCTGCATTGGGCTCTGTACTGACAGTGCAGAGCCTGCTTGGGATTCTCTCTCTCCCTCTCTCTCTCTGCCCTTGTCCTGAGCTCATGTTCTCTCTCTCTCAAAATAAATAAACATTTAAAAAAATGTTTGCTGTTTGAGCCACTCAGTCTATGGTATTCTGTAATAGCAGTTCTGACTAAGACAACATCTATATGTATAAACACATATTATAACTCTCCTGCTTATTCTCTATAAAAATATGGAATAAAATAGAATGATTTATATGGATAAATGTGTAAATATGAAGGTGCACCACCAACCAAAGTACTTTTTTAAAAAAAATTACATTCATTATAAACAAAAGGTATATCTTGCTTTGCAAAAAAACAGACTGAAGCAAAAATAGCCTCTCTGAGAGTGAGTGCAACATATCAGTGAGCTAAGTTAGAACTGTTAGTGAACAAATGTTTCCTTTCTCAACTTGCCTTTCATAGGATGAAGATTTACTGATATTTCCCTTTAAGCTTTCCTAAAGCTAAATTTTGAGAGAAATATTAGTTTTATTTCTCTAATCTTAACATTTATTTATTTTTGAGACAGAGAGAGACAGAGCATGAGCAGAGGATGGTCAGAGAGAGAGGGAGACACAGAATCCGAAACAGGCTCCAGGCTCTGAGCTGTCAGCCCAGAGCCGGATGCGGGGCTTGAACTCACGGACCGCGACATCATGACCTGAGCCGAAGTTGGACACCCAACAGACTGAGCCACCCAGGCGCCCCTTATTTCTCTAATCTTAAGAGAATCCTCTTAAATCAGTCTTCCTTATTGCCCCCCGTCCCATTTCTTGCTCTGTGCATTTAATATTTTCTTTGTTCCTCTCATGGCTGCAAAGCAAAATAAAATAACAAAAAACATCTGAGTGACAATACCTGTGATGAAAATCAGTGCTGTATATCACAGACCTAGAGAATGGGATTTTCTCAGAAGTTTGACAAATATCAGGTCAATGGTAAAAAATATTAAGGAATTTAATATTCCATTTATTGATAAATGTTGTACACAATTTAAAAATAAGTAAACTTGACACATGAAATAAACTGCTGCAAAATGCTGTAATATGTAAAACACATAACTAACCATAATTATAATTAAAAATAGTTTTCTGTTATATGCATATTAATTAATATGCCAGGCACATGTTTTCTGATTTTCCCATGGCTTAGAATACTTAATTGGGTATGGTCCTAAAATGTATTATTTTACAATTAAAATTAGTGTTGGCTCCACGTTAAACAAAATTATTTTGAATATATCAAATTCTTACACTGTCATTCAGTTTTCATGTTATAATAGAAGGCATTTGAGAACATATTTTGTCTTATTTTTTAAATTGGCCAATCTCAATTCTAATCTGAGCCCTGTAACTTACTATGAGATATTAGGTCATTATTTAATATCTCTACTTTGTTCCTTGAACTAAATTATTTTTTTTAATATTTATTTATTTTTGAGAGAGAGAGAGAGAGAGAGAGAGAGAGAGAAAGAGAGAGAGAGAGAGCGAGCCGGTGAGGGGCAGAGAGAGGGAGACACAGAATCTGAAGCAGACTCCATGCTCTGAGCTGTCAGAACAGAGCCCGACTCAGGGCTCGAACCCACGAACCATGATATCATGACCTGAGTTAAGTTGGTCGCTTAACCACTAAGCCACCCAGGTGCCCCTTTGATCTAAATTATTAAGATGGGGTGCCTGGATGGCTCAGTCAGTTGAGCATCTGACTCTTAATCTTGGCTAAGGTCATGATCTCATGGTTTGTGAGTTCCAGCCCTACATCAGGCTCTGTACTGACAGTGTGGAGCCTGCTTGGGATTCTGTCTCTCCCTTTCTCTGAACTCTCCCCACTTGCACTCTCTCTCAAAGTAAATTAAAAAAAAAACTTTAAAAAGCAATAATAAAATATTAAGATAATAATACTTATCTATTATACTATTAACCAAATTAAATAGAAATATATGTGTTTATCTACACACACACACACACACACACACACACACACACACACACACACTCGCATTCACACACAAATGTTCAGACAATTGTTCTTCCTTTCTTTCTCCAGATCTTAAATATTGGACCCTGTCCTCCTTCATCTCTGATTACAAATACAATGGATTCATGATCATTCCTGGGATATTTTCTTTCATATCCCTTGTATCTTCTTTCTTTTTATTTGTTTCCTAAAAGAGTTGATCCCTCTCTTTTTTCCCCCACCCTCTCTCTCTCTCCCCTCACCTACTTCTCACCTACTCTTTTAGTTTAAAATTTCTTCCCTAAAAACCTATACTATTACAAAATTCTTTATAAATCCCTTATGCCAGAGTATTTTCATTTACTCTATTTTAAGTAAACTGCATGTATAATCTCCCTCAGTCTCTGTTTTTATCACATCATTGCTTTAATTTCTATAGTAGCTTATCACATTGGTGAAGTCTATGGAAAAATAGAGAAGATTTTGTATTAAAAGGCAACAATCCTATGTGAAACTTGCCATTTTTAAGCCAAAATTTCCCCCTTTGTTATGTTAGGGAGAAACATTATTCTCATTATTCTCAAAATTCTTTAAAATCAATTAAATATGAATGCATATAGTATATATATATATATATTATTATATATGTATATTATAATATATATTATATGTTATGTATATTACTTCAACTTGGCTTATTTCTTTCTTGTATTGTCAATTTATTTTTATTTTCCTTCATGCTCTGGCCATATGTTGGAAATTAGCCCCAAGCAAATTCTCTGCATATCACTTCCTTTTATAATCTGAAATTCTCTACCACTCATTTGTATATAGTGTACTGAGATCTCATTGATAGCAAGATCCAAATTTTACTGGCTCTTTCCCTGCATTTATTAAATGTGCAAAAATCTTCAACTCTCCCAGTATCTCAAAACTGTGACTTAATATACCCAGCAGGATGTTTTATCTGTGTTCATGACCAATCATCCTGCTAGGAGCCACTGACAGTGTCTGCAGTTATGCTTGCCATCATTGCTTTTCCTGCCATTCTTGTTAACTCTCTCAGGTTCTATGTCTTCCCTATTTGATGGAACCATCTCCATTGGGCCCTCCAATGACAAAGTTAAATACTGTCTGTTGAGCATCCATTGTCTCTTCTTGTAGTAAATACCTTCTTGTTTTCCTTAGAGAATTATGCTTCTATGAGACCACATCACTTTGAAGGAGCTGATTTTACCCCCACCTCTAAAGGTGAGCATATGACCAAGTCTGGCCACAGAACACCACATGGCCCTGGGCAAAGTGATAAAGTAATTTGTAGGCATGTGACTTAGTATTAGTTCAATCTTAATCCTAGGGCTTTTGCTAAAAATGTGGAGAGATACACCTTCATTTCACCTGGTCTTGAAGTTGGGAAAACAACAGCCTGAATTTACTGCTGGTGACAGTAAGTAAAGCTGACTCTGAGAAAAGCAGAGACAAGAGATGCAGAAAGACTAATTCCTTATATACTGTTTGATCCTGCAAAACAAATGGTGTATGAAAGCTTTTCAGCCACTGTATTTTTCAATTACACGTACCAAGTCTTTCTCTCTTTTTTCTGCCTGAAGCTAATTTAAGTTGGGTTTTCTATGACTTACAAGTAAAATAATCCTAAAACTCAGTTACTAGACTGCCATCATTCTGCCATTCATCACACTCTGAGGATATCTTAGGGAAAGGGGGTAGGGAAAATAATTCTTTCCGCATGGTTTAACTCTCAGAGTATTGTTTATACTCTAAGTTTATACAGACTCAGATAAGGTAGTTATTTCAATTTTCTTTTTCAGTGCTTTCTGTGTCAGGGACCTATGTATCCAAGAGCTAGATAGTTTTGAATTCCTTCTATGCACTGACAAGGAAGTTGGGGGACAGGTTCAACATAGTGATTTGTCAATCCTTTGGACAAGTTCTCTCTAAGGAATCCCTCTTATCCACTGCAAATATTCTTCTGTTGGGCTCTCCTCATGGGCTTGCTCAATTTACTCTCAATACACACTGGTTTTTATTTAATTTTTAATCAGACAACTCCTTAGCCTATACACTTTGCTGAACATATTTGAATCTTTCTCATACATTTAAGCTATGCTTCTTTCCATATGTGATCTTTTGCATGTATTTTTCTTTCTATCAAAATGTCTTTCATTTTCTGTATTGCTCTGTATAAGAGTTAGCCATTTAAATCTAAATTAATTAAAATTAAATAAAAGTAAAACTTAAATTCCTTAACTTCATTAGTTTCATTTCAAGTGATCAGTAATCACAATGGGGCTAGTAACTACAGTTTGGGACAACATAAATATAAAACATTTCTATCACTGCAGAGAGGCCTATTGGATGAAACTATTCTAGATCATGTTTCAGAACCTGGTTTCAAATAAAAACTACATTTTAAAAAGTCATTTCTAAGTTGCATCCCAGACTTTCTGGGTGTGGATAAATATTCTCAGAGCCTTTACTGGTTTTTAAAAAAGGAAAGTTGCTCAAGATTTGAGGCTACTTCTGCTGAGCCTTTGTTGGGAATGAGGCCAAGGACATAGTGTAACCATTGTACCTTAGATTTCACCTCCTCTGAAAATAAACCACCTAGATATTACTTATCATTTGATGATTTCTAATGCTCCCTGCCACTCTTCCTCCAGTACTCAGTTTCAGCTGGATGTCCAAAAGAAAAAAACAAAAAAACCCCTAAAATTTAATAATCTTCAACCTGTTTTTTATATGCCAACTCAGCCATTATTTGTGATCTGGAGCAGGTCACTGAACCTCCTACATCATTTCTTCACCTGTAAATAAAATGGCAAGTGCAGATGAATTAAATTATCTCTAAACTTTAAGCATCCACCATGTTTGCTTTTAGCATCATATTTCCTTTTTAAAAAATGTTTTTAAACATTTATTCATTTTTGAGAGACAGAGCGAGACGGAGTGCGAGCAGGGGAGGGGCGGAGAGAGGAAGACACGGAATCTGAAGCCGGCTTCAGGCTCTGAGCTGTCAGCACAGAGGCCGGTGCAGGGCTTGAGCCCATGAACTGGGAGCTCATGACCTGAGCCGAAGTTGGAAGCCTAACCGACTGAACCACCCAGGAGCCTCTAGCATCATAATTCTTAAAAGCTACCCATTGCTCTTTCACATCCTTTTCTGGAAAAAAAATATTTTCAAGTTTAATTTAATAATTATTTTCATTAACAGAAAATTATTTCTGGTGATTAATGTAGTGTGTTTCTTGAAGACTTGTGGCTCCAATTCAAGAAAGGAAATAATAGAAAATACAGAAGGGGCAAAAATTCAAAATAGAGGAGTGAGAAAGAGAGAAAATACAAATAAGAGATAAGTAGAATTTTATCCTGTAGTCTCTGCTTTTTTCCATCTTCTAGTTGAACATTCATAATGAACAAAATAGATTTTTCTTCCTCTTTGATATAATAACCTCAAAGGTGATCATTAGTAAGAAATGGAGTGATTTTGATGATTATATGTTGCATCCGATGTCTATCTGATCAGTTCTTATATGCTTTGTTATTGAAATCAGTGTATGCAAACAATTGATAAAAGAAAAACAGGAGTATTATAGGTTGAATCCAATAAACCTTTATAGGAAATGTGAAAAAAAAGTAATAAAATATAGTGCATTTATTTGCACTTAATACTGCATTTCTTATAGATTCTTCATTTTTAGGTCTATAATGTGCAATACTAATTACCTGGATTTAGGCCAAACTTTACAAGTTAAGAGCACAGATCTCTAAAAGACTGCCCTCACTTCAGACACCAGCTGCAAGCTTTGGGATTCCCAGGCCACTCACTTCTGATCAACAGCCTATAAATCTAGAGTTTCCTATTATTCCCCTCAGGTTTGATAATTTGCTAGAATGACACACAGCACTCAAGCAAGCATTATACCTATGATTAAAGTTTTATTGTAGCAAAAAAGGATACAAATCCAGATCAGCCAAGAGAAGAGATACACAAGCTGAGGTGTAGGAGGGTCCTAAACTTGACTCTTCCATATTCTCTCCTGTGGAGTCAGGATGCATCATCCTCCTGGCATATCTTGTAGCAATATGCACAGAGTATTGTTAAACAGGGAAGCTCACCCAAACACTGAGTCTAGAGTTTGTATTGTGGTTTCATAACATAGGTATGAATGACTGAATCACTGACCATGTGATTGAACTCATCTCCACCCCCATGTCTCTTCCCTGAAGGTCATGCTGATATCACATGTTTGAAAACCCCAATCTTCTAATCATATACTTGCTCTTTCTGGCAAGGCCAGTTCCTATTCTCTTTAAGTTTAACATAAACTTAGGTGCAGTCTAAAGGACCATCATAAATTACAAAGACACTCCTATCAGTCAGGGAATTCCAAGGAGTTTTGGAACCATGGACAAATGAGAGACAAATTAATATATAACAGATGACAGAGTGATTTATCTAACTTTTTCTGCCTAGATTTTGTTAGAACCTATTTGATGGAAATTTACTTGAGTGATAAAGAAATTGTAAAAAATATATTGTGTAATGGTAAATTGTTATCTATAAATACTTCTGTTGTAAACAATAAACTTATACTTGAAAGTAGTGACGTAAATATTGAACAAACAATCTTTGAGGCAAATACTCCTGATTTGCGGCCTTTGTCACTTTCTGTGGTACAAATGTCAGGTTACCAACATGCCATTTCTAAATGTGGAGTTGGGAAAAGATGAACAGGACACTTACCAGATTGTCTGAGCGGTGCTAGTGGGCCACTGGCTAGCAACATTATGTAATTGAAGATTTGGTTCATATATTTTAATATACTTCAATGTTTTAATTACCAGTGAGTATAAAGGAATAGATACTAATTCATATGTATTTTAACTTAGCAATTTGCTTCTCAAAGAACAGTTTGTGATCCAGCTGGATTTTAACCAGCTATATAAGTGTTTCAGACACTGCTTCCCAGTGACAGAGCCAGAAAACAGCATCAACACCATTGATCAAGTTTCCATCCTCAAATTTATTGCTGGTTCATGGCTCTAATAAACCAGAGCTCTATCTTCTAATTATTAGTGGGGTTTCTCCACATCACTGAAGGATTTTTTTTTTCTGTGCCAATTATAGTATTTGCACTTTTATCTATATTCCAAGAAAAAAATGCAGTACGTGGAATTTTACCAGCAAGTGATTTTCCCTGGAGTTCCAGACATTCCTGGATTAAGGTTTATAGAGCAAAAAGCGGGGTAAGATGGTGGACTGCTAGAACAGTACTGCATAAACTTTCTAACAATGATTTAATGTTTTTTTCTTTTTTGCCTTCCAAGTCGCTGCTGTTATCATTACTAATATTCCTTCTATACTATTTGTATCTTTTCTAGTCATATCTACTTCCCCCCCAATAACATTCCCTACCTACTTTATTTATTCAGATTGCCTTCAAATTTTTTATGTTTATCTACCTCTGAGTCTGTGGTTATTAACTTTATGCATCAACATAGTTAAGCCTATGTTTTGGATCAAATATCAGTATAGATATTCATGTGAAAGTATTTTTTTTAAGATGTGATTAACATGTAAGTCAGATTTTGAATAAATCAGATTACCCTCCATAATGGGGATGGGGCTAACCTAAACAGTTAGGTTAAGAGAAAAGACTGAGGTCTTCTGAGTGAGATGGAATTGCCTCCCAACTGCCTACAGACATTAGCTGTAATACCAACTCTTCCCTGGGTCTTCCAGTCTTAGCAGCTAAACCTTAACAAATATAGAAGAGAAACCCATGTACACGTGGCTAATATTAGCTATTGGGCAATCAGGATCAAATTCATGACTTGTTTACAAAGACCTGTCATTTACTTTTTCTTTTTTTTTCCTGAGAACTTCTAATGGAAAAATAATCCATATAATTCCACAAAATACGGCATTTCATCTAAATACAGCATAGATGTGTCAGTAACAACATGTGTACAAAGTGTATAAAGTCTGTGGGGAAAAAAACTCATTCCTAAAAATGATAAATGAATGCCATGCATTCACTTAAGTGGTACAAGCACAATTTTCCATCCTTGATCAGTTCACTTGGATTATCTGAAGCACCTCATTGTCTGCCAGCTGTCAGACGTATTTTTAATTAGGCACTAATGAAGTAATATATGTATGTAAACCATTTAAATCTTGTTCCAGTTTGCAAGGACATCTGTGAGGTGGAAAGTGAGAATCCTTGATCTTTGCCAGACGTTACAAATTATAAAACTATAAAACATGAAACTCAGGTACTCAGAATGACTCCATTTAAAACAGGGGAGGGTGCCATTAAGAAGGTTAAAAAGGACATTTTGCTCAACTTAGTCGAAAATAAGAGGTTTCTTTTCCTCCAGTTTTTCTCTGCAGCTACATTTTCGGGCTGCTTTATCACTCAAGCGTAATATATTACTAAGTGTCTCTAAGTGTTCTGATTTGCTTGCAACTTTGAATAGAATTTTGGAAAAATAAGTATGATTTTTTTTGGTTCAATATATTCCAACAAATGTTCTTCCATAATTATATATAACTTTAGTACTTTGGCACAGATAAAAAGGCAACTATCATACAAACTACCTTGCCGGCAACAGATTCCAAACAATATTTTTTACTTAATTTGAACTAGAAGATGACTTCCAAGTCATCTGAGAGAGAATTAGGGATATAAAGAACTTCCCTTGGTAGTCATCTGTAGGTGTTAAATCAGCTTCAGTCATTTTTGTCTGTTTGTTTTTGGAAGTGGGAGCTCTAGTCCAAGTAATGTCAATGTTAAAAGCAGAAAATAGGCATTTTTTTAAATCACCCTCTCTTGTGATGTAATTCTCTGCCATTTCTAGCAACTATTAGTTTATTTACTTATTTTTATTTTAAGTAACTAATGATTACATTCACTTTTCCATTTGCTCTCTATAAAGTATCACATTCACATGTACAGTCATATAACCAGTTCCTTATGACTAAAGGAGATCAGCAACTCTGTGTGTGTGACGCTTGTGATATCAGAGCATTGCCAGGCTCTGGCTGGTTAATTTTGGGGGTCCAATCAGTCCAACCGGCAGTTAATAATGCACCTTTAAAGACAGCTACAACTATATGCATATTTTAATGGGAATAGTTTACTCAGACTAAACTGAGTGAATAATCTTCCCGATTAAGAATCTTTGACACAGGGGCGCCTGGGTGGCGCAGTCGGTTAAGCGTCCGACTTCAGCCAGGTCACGATCTCACAGTCCGTGGGTTCGAGCCCCGCGTCAGGCTCTGGGCTGATGGCACGGAGCCTGGAGCCTGTTTCCGATTCTGTGTCTCCCTCTCTCTCTGCCCCTCCCCCGTTCATGCTCTGTCTCTCTCTGTCCCAAAAATAAATTTAAAAAAAAAAAAAAAAAAAAAAAAGAATCTTTGACACATTGCAAAGACACTTAAAAGTAGATGTTATAATTAACATACGACAAAACTCTTGATAAGTTACCCTCAGCATAAATTGGTCCACAGCTCCTCATAAGTTAGAAGACTTCCCTGATCTCTGTCAGTTTATAATTCAAACCTTGCCCTAATTTTTTACCAAATGAGTTTATGATGACACCTGTATTTCCCCCTCCACCCACTCTTATCATCCTTCTCTATTAGTTTTTCTTCCACTAGTATTCTTTGCCCTTTCTGGTATAGATTCCAAGCTTTCTTTAGTATAAACTATCTATTATTAGTCCATTGTTCACAATAGGCTCCAAGAATGAAGCTACAAAGCAGAGTTATCTTTGGTGTTTTTGTGGGAGAGGAGATTTAGTTATATTAATTATTTATACATTTTCTACATCATGTGTTTTTTAGGTGATCTTTGAGATAAAAGCATATACTTAAAAATAAATTATTAAAATGATTAATTGTAGATAATATATCCATGAGTAGATACAAATATGCAGAATCTACTCTAAAATACAGTATAGTAATAGAGAAAAGTTCTGTGGTTCAAGGACAACTAGTTGAATACTAAATAATTCAATTCATACAGCTTAAACAAACACCTTGTCTACGTTAAATAAATTGGCTTATTTTATTAGTGAAACAAAATAAATTGTTTTTCCTTCTAAATACTGTCCTCCACAAACAAGGGGGCAAACTGTAATGAGGCTATTTTAATTTTTAATATATTATCAGTATTAAAATTTATAGTAGCGAATTTTATCTGAAGAAATGAAGACATTGAATAATTTAGATACTTGCTCTCAATATGTGACAGAATCAAAACTTACTTTAAAACAGTGAAGAACAGTGGTGCCTGGCTGGCTCAGTCGGTTAAGCATCCAACTTCGGCTCAGGTCATGAACTCACGGTTCGTGGGTTCGAGCCCCACATCTGACAGCTCAGAGCCTGGAGACTGCATCAGATTCTGTGCGTGTCTCTCTCTCAATGCCCCTCCCCTGCTTGTGCTCTCTCTCTTAATAATAAATAAACATTAAAAAATAAAAATAAAAAAACAGTGAGAAAAATTATGTATATTTAAAGGGCTAGAGAAACAATAAAGAATAAAAGTAGGAATTAGAAATACTAACAAGAACAAAGACTGCCATTTAACATGTATGTATTTAGCACTATGTACAAAATTTCTGAGGAATACAATATTATTGCACTGTACCTCTCATACATGTACCTAAACATACGTGTAATTAACAACGCAAAATCAGCCTTCTCAACCTGTTAGAATAGTGGGACCCAAAATTGTTCCGGGAACAAAGAATTGAAATGATTAATTCCATGAGAGGAAACATTCCAAGTGCTCATCTAAGGCTCTTGATTCATTCTGTAGAGGCTGAAGAGGAGGGCAGCAGAGATACAGGTAATGGCTTTAGAGACAGAGATAAGAGTATGGGGGAACAGTTAATTGTGCTTGCAAAGTATGAAAGCACAGCGGATCTCAGTGAAAGAGGCATGTGCCATGTTGGGGAAGAGTTACAACTGCAAAAATTAATCAAGTTAGCACTTGGTAGGTCTTGATTTTATTCTGAAATCAGGTACATACCATGATTAGATCTTTGTTTTAGGCAGTGAACCCAATTGGCAATGTTGATGTCATTTAGGTGGTTGCCGCAATAGATACAACAGTTCATGCCAGCCTAATCCAATGTTCTACAAATGAGAACAATTGATTTGTTATAATGTTCTTCTATTCTGTGCCATGTAAACATTTTGCAAGTATTTTCTGTGCTCCTATACAACATAAAAAAAGATATGTTATTGCTTTTTTACAACCCTATGTAACAAATGTAGTGAGCCTGAAGGAAGTAAAATTTAACATTATATATCATTATTATTGTTTTTCCAGTGAATTTGGGGGTTAACAATCCAAGTCCCCATATAGGACTCACTGTAAGATAATTATTCTAATTAGAAACATTCAGAGTTTTGATATTCAAACACATGCTGTCAACTGTGGTTGTTTAAAATTGCTAGAAAAGTTGGTATCTGATTTAAACAAACATAAATCATGAGCATTGTATCTGGTGTTGGGATTGATCACTGTGTTCTCTCATATACACAATGGAGTACTACGTGGCAATGAGAAAGAATGAAATATGGCCCTTTGTAGCAACATGGATGGAACTGGAGAGTGTTATGCTAAGTGAAATAAGCCATACAGAGAAAGACAGATACCTTATGTTTTCACTCTTAGGTGGATCCTGAGAAACTTAACAGAAACCTATGGGGGAGGGGAAGGAAAAAAAAAAAAAAAAAGGAGGTTAGAGTGGGAGAGAGCCAAAGCATAAGAGACTCTTAAAAACTGAGAACAAACTGAGGGTTGATGAGGGGTGGGAGGGAGGGGAGGGTGGGTGATGGGTATGGAGGAGGGCACCTTTTGGGATGAGCACTGGGTGCTGTATGGAAACCAATTTGACAATAAACTTCATATAAAAAATTAAAAAAAAATAAAAATAAAAAAGGGCTATAAAAGCTGTTACCTTTTTTCAAGGCTGCATCAAAATATTTTTGCCAAAAGATATCATAGTCCTCATTTAACTAACAAGTGACTAAGTTAACATGCTGATGCCAAAGCAAAATTAATTTGCTAATTTCTCTAAAAAATATCAAGTTACTTTTGCTACTTATTTCAATGTAACTTTTTTCTTTTTTCACAAAAACATGTTTTAAGTGACAAAAATACATTAAATAGGAGTATGCTCATACTTACACTCTCTCTTCTTACCAAAAGAGATTGTTTTCTGCCCTCGTGCCTTGCTCTTGACCTTGTTCTGATCTAGGAACTGTGCTTCAGAATTTGGTAATGGAAGAGTAAATTTGGTAATTTGGTAATGGAAGAGTAAATTACATGAGGAAATATAGGGTCTTAAAATAGAGAAGATGATCAAGAGATTAAATTGTCATATGATAAAATATTTTACATTTTTCGTTAGGACAGAAGACATAAGTGTTTCATTGTGTATGTATTACATACGCATATAATTATGTATTAGATGTCTTCATATATATGTTCCTATGTATAAATTATAATAAATCATTTTTAGAAGTTTAAATAACATGCACTGTAAAAAGCCTTTCTAGATTGAATAGCACTGAATGAAAGAATCTAAAAGATTCTACTGGAGAAAAGAAAAATATCAAATAACTTTATTGACTTTTTTGAATACTACCAATTTTTCTTCTCTAAATATATCTATTAAGTGAATGCTATCAATATCCCGCACTGAATCTACTTTTCCTCACATAAATGGAGATTATTTTAAAAGTGAAATAAGAATCTAGTATATTAAAAGCCAGTGAAGATGCTTTTATATAAGAAATCATTCCAAATATATAGATGTATATAAGAACAACAGGCAGGACCAAGAGCTTATTAAGATATTTCTGTCCACATTTAAGCTTTGCTTACAGAAGTACTTAGTTAACTTTGTGTTGAACAAACTCACATTATTAAAAATTGCTACAAACCATTGTCACATGGATATGGACATGTGTAAACTAGATAACCTACCGATAACATCAAAGTAGCTGACCTGGTGCTTCAGTGAATGCGACATGTGGCCAATCTGAGGAACTACAGAAGATGTAGTCATGACTGTGCACAGCCCTCAGGAAGTCAATTCAGCAGTTCTGTATACTCAGTCTGAGTCTCTTACATTCTATGTAAAATATGACTTAATTAAGAAACTACATTTGAAAGTAATCTTCAGAGTATCTGGTGATATTTAAAGTAGAAGTTATGGCTCAAAAAGTTGCTGGACAGCAGTTTCAACAATACATGCAATATTCCTATGGTATGTGATGATTTTTAACACAATTTATTAGGAAAAACTGTAGTTTGGTTAGCACTTACAAATCTGTTGGTTACTTTAATCAGTCTTGGGCCTGTAACAAACAAGCGATTCATGTGGTATTTGATGATAACAAAGTTAAAAGCTGAATATATAATTTCATGAAGACATTCAGATATATCTTAAAATGGAAAATTAAAGTTTGGAAGCAACATATTTACTTATGTAAAGGAAATTTTACAGATGCAAGGCCCATCTTTCTCTATTCGAGTTTTCTCAGACAATTAGGGCTTAGGAAAACCTCCATCTGTTTTGTTTATTGCTGTTGCTGTTTTCATTCTTTATAGAAGGAACAAATTTGTCCTGAAGTGTACTAGGAAAAGGCTTAGATAAATAATGGGACATAATCTCTGGTTAAGGCTATGCTAATTAGCATATGACCTTAGGCAATCACTTCATTTATTTATACCTTAGTTTCTACATCTTCCTTAAAAGGAGTTTATACCACATAATCTATACAGTTTTCTCCCATTTTAAATTTCTAGAAATGTATTTTTATACTGGATTTGATGATTCAATTTGAAACCTTAACCTTTGGGCTGGGAAACAGATAATCACAGACCTGTGAAGGGCTATCAGAAAAGACATTTCAAATTGATAATTTTACCTAGTATCAAAATGTTTGCTGGGTCTGGGTTAATGTGTCTAATCATTAAAATGCAAGGAGGCTGGGTGGCTCAGTTGGTAAAGCATCCAGCTTAGGCTCAGGTCATGATCTCATGGTTCGTGAGTTCGAGCCATGCATCCGGCTCTCTGCTGCCAGTCCCCCTCTCTCTCTGCCCCTCTGCCCCAGTTTTTTTGGTTTTTCATTGTTATGAGGATGAAAGTTGATGTGAAGTAATGTGCCTGGGGATGTGTGGTGCTGAAAAATGTCAGTATATGAGTACAGTATATGAGAACAGTATATGAGAACAATTGATTTGTTATAATGTTCTTGTATTCTGTGCCATGTAAATATTTTGCAAGTATTTTCTGTGCTCCTATACAACATAAAAAAAGATATGTTATTGATTTTTTAGAACCCTATGTAATAAATGTAGTTAGCCCGAAGGAAGCAAAATGAAAAATGTCAGTATATTCTCCCACATGAGACAGGAATGGACCAGTAGGCTCACTATGATGAATCAGTATAGTGTTAAACAGTTTAAATACCAGGAGAACTACATAAAGCACAGAGGAATTAAAACCTTACCTTATCTTTTAGTAGTAAATAGGTATATACACAGAGAAGAAGGAGCAAAAATGAGAAAGAACTACATATTTAACAAGAATATATTAATAGATTCCTACCTCATACATCATTTAAATAGCAGAAACAATCAAGAATATTTGTGCATAGAATTTAAATTCCACACTGCCATCTTGTCACTGTCAGTGACCATGTAAGTGTAAAATGCCAGAGTAAAAATGAACATTACAACCACTGGAGTATGTAGTTAATATGGTAAGGAGGACAATGAAAATAACAGTTGTATTATGCAGTGGAAAGAAGGAAGTATGGGCATATATAGCAAAATATTTAGTAAGAGAGTCCTGACTTTTGGTCAACAAATTTAAACTATTTACCTAGATTATTAAACACTGAAGTCTGTCTTCCAAATGTTTCAGTTTAAGAATAGATGGTAGATAATTAAATGATGATCACTAATGCCTATTGTCAGCCACAATTCTCCTGATACTAATATCTTACCTTAATTTCTCCTCACCTTCTCTATTAGAAGACGGACAAGAGGAAAGCAAGGGGATTAACTCCCATAAGGTTTGCATATAATCTTTGGCTGCCCTCATTCATCTTAGCTTGCCTCACATTATTAGAGCTAATAATTTCAAATATAGTTTTTTCTGTGAGAATGTTTTTTTAAGAACTTTGTCTTCATAATTAATCCTCTTTGAATGTATTTTTGTGGTACAATTTTTTTAACATCTAAGTTTAAGTTCTCATTTGATTCCCTTTTTTTCCTCTGTTGTTATAAAGATGTTCAAAAATAAAAAACAATAATTGGTCCCATAAAGGGCATCTGGGGTGTGGTCCAAACCTTTGCATGTCCAGAAACCTTGTTCTACCAGTTTGACAAAATTGATCAGTTTCTGGCAGGTTGGGAAACACTAATCAAATCCATAAAAGTGTGATTGACAAATCAGAATGGCAACTTATTAACTTTAAAAGAAAGCTACCTGCACATCAATCCACCTCTGGGAATTGTTAAGGAAACTTCCTTTTCATTATCAGTGTACCTGTGGCCCAGAGTAATTAGACATTCACCAGTTACTTTGTTAAGCAGAAAATGTAGCAAAGGGTATTTAATATATCGAAGAACACTTAACCTGGGATATGAAAATACTTAATTGCTTCTTCAGAGAAGGAACTACAACTCTAGCAGCTAAAATAATATATAAATATATCAAATGTATTCTTTTTATGTTAGAAAAAAATGGATAAATCCTCCTAATCCGTATTCTTTAAAAATGAACAAAACTGAGTATATTGTTCGTACCCAAATTGATGCAAGAATATCTGAGGTTATGGCACATACATCCCAGAACATCGATTCAAGTACAATGTTCCTAATAGCAAGATAGTATTTTTAAACTCCCTCAAAAATAAGTCACTTATACGGAGTGCCTGGGTATCTCAGTGGGTTGACAGGCCAGTTCTTGATTTCTGCTCATGATCTCAGGATTGGGATCAAGCCCCGTGTTGGGCTCTGCACTGACAGCACAAAGTCTGCTTGAAATTGTCTCTCTCTCAAACTCGCTCTCTCTCTCTCTGCCCCTCCACGCTTCAAAATAAATAAGTAAACATTTTTAAAAAGTCACTTATATTTATAGCTCACCTCATTGTGAGCCAATACTTTCCTTTGCTTTATTATTTTAGAAACTTAAAATTTTTAAATGAAGTTTTAGATTTACGGTAAAACTTGAAAGAAAGGTACAGAGATTTCCCACATATCCCCTGCTCCCACATATGCACAGTCTCCCTCTTTATCAACATCACTCACCACAATGTTACTTTTTTACCAAGGCTGAACCTATATTGACACATAATTATAATTACTTAAAGTCCATAGCTTATCTAGAGGTTCACTCTTGGTGTTGTATATTTAATGCGTTTGGACCAATGTATAATAATATATATACATCATTAAAATATTACATAGGGCATTTTCACTGCCCTAAAAATACCCTGTTCTCTGCCTATTCATCTCCCCTACCCCCAACCCCCACACACCTCCTCTGGCAGCCACTGATCTTTTTACAGTGATCTTTTTTTCAGTTTTGCCTTTTGCAGAATGTCGTAAAATTGTCCTACAGTATGTAGCCTTTTCAGATTGGGTTCTTTCACTCAGCAATATCCATTTGATATTCTCCTATGTCTTTTCATGGCTTAGTAGCTCACTTCCTTTTTAGCATAATATTCCACTGTCTGCACATACCACAGTTTATCCATTTCCCTACTGAAGAACATCTTATTTGCTTCCAAGTTTTGGCAACTATGAATAAAGATACTGATAACATCTGTGTACAGATTTTCATGAGGACATAAATTTTCAACTCATTTGGCTAAACAGCAAGTTCAATGGAGCAGGAGTAAGTTCAGTTTTTTAAGAAACCACAAGACTGTCTTCCAAAGTGGCTGTGCCATTTTGTACCCACCAGCAATATATGAGTTCCTGGTACTCCACACCCTTGCCAGCGTTGGATGTCATTATTCTGGAAATTGGCCATTCTAATAGGTATGCAGTGGTACCTCATCTTTGTTTTAATATGAATGTCCCAGATGACATATGATGTGGAACATATTTTCATATGTGCTTTGATTTTTAAAAGTGACTTAATCTTATTCTTGAAACCTGGAGAGATAACCTATTGAGAAACTACACAAACTTAGCCATGACCTATACTTAACACACAGTGTGCAGATGACTATTCCAAATGGAAATTTACTATTATTGATGATTTTGGAATATTACGGATTCAGGGCATTTGTGTCTACTCAGTAAAATGATAGATGAGTAACAGCATATGAAAACTAAGCATTATTAAAAATAAAAAGACTACAATATATTTCTGTAGTACTAAAGGTAAAGTCCCCTGTGAAAACATGTTCTTTAAGTGCAGTGGTTTTTATTGTAAACAACCTTCCACATTGTCTCCTTGAATTCTCCAATATGTGGTCAGTTATAAACCATAGCTCCTATTGACAGCAGAGTCTCTGTATAGGTGATCATTTGTAACCTCCACAATTCAAGTTATCTAACAAACACAACTGAAAGACCAAATAGGTATCAATTTTCTACAGTTAAATGAATGCCATTGTTATTCCATCTACAGACTCTGTTTATGACACAACCAGTTATTCACAGTGGATTGGGGAAAGAAATCGAGAGAGAGAGACAGAGACAGAGACAGAGAAAGAGATGAGAATGAGACAAAGAGAAAAAAATAGCATAATTAGGAAACCATATGTTTTTTTGCTGCCCTATTTTTTCTTGTACTTTAAAATATTCTCTTGAGTTCAATTATCCTAACCTAGGCTCACAGCAGGTAGAATTTGAAGAACATTTATAAAAAGAGAATGAGCTTTACTCAAATCTCACAGCACTAAAAGATAAAAACAAGTTAGCCAAGAAATATTGATACAGTTGGAGAAACATAAAAATAGGGGTATGTCTTTGTTTTATTAAATAAGTTCATTGTTTGCAAATTTTGGTACTATTCATACTCAAGGTATTATTTTTACAGGAAGAAACACATAAACACATATTAATACATTAATATACAGTTGTAAAGCACTCATTGATCTTTAAAGTCTAGTAGTTTCACTACATGTAAAATATTGGAATTATGATGTATATAATTTGATCAAAAGTATAGGTTTTCTCTATAAAAAATGAGCTCATATAAAGTTAACACCACAGTGAAATACCCAGAATGCCGCTGCCAACAAAAAATAATTTGACACAAGGCAAATATGTTTGCAACCATTACAAGATTGATTTGTAACTTAAACAAATCTAAATACTATTCACTTTGAGAGATGATTCTTGTTTATTTTTTTCAATAGCCATCTTTGCTGATTACTCTAAATTCAATAGCTCCAAATATAATCTTTCAATAGAATTCCAGTCCTGATTTCCAACCACCTATTTACTATTTCCACTCAAGCGCTTAGTTGAATTATCAGACCTCAGATGTTCAAAATTGAAGTGATCTTTCATTTCAATGTAGTCCTTTTACTGCACATCTTCAATTTCATTAATATTACCTACATTTCCCAGCATTCAAGATTTCTTCTTGTTCCACATATCTAATTGTCATGAAATCTTATTAAATAAATACTTGTTATGGTCTCTCAAATGTCATATTTCTTCAATTTTATTCTAATTGAGTGAAGCCATTATAATGTCTTACCTAACTGACCAAGTTGTACATATTAATTCCAATCTCTTCATGTTTTACTCACTGTTCCTCATGGTTTTTTTTTCCTACTGAAGAAATTTAAAAAATGGGTTAAAATTAACTTCTTCAATCCATCATTATAGACTTCTATAATGTGCTCTCACGCTAGCATGAAATATTTTTCTCATTATGTCTTATATGAGCCTTATAACTGAACAAATATTTTCTCTTTACTATCTCTTTCCCCCCCACCATCAAAGATGTCCCTGTTCCACCTCATCACCTACCCTTCATTCTATCCCCACCCTCATTATCATATAAAACATTGGCCATACTATTCCTCTCCCTTTTTCATACTCTCACACTATAAAAATTGCATCCATTCTCCAAAACCATATCAGATTCCATTTCCTCTCAAAGGTTTCCCTATTTCATTAATTTACTTATGCATTCATTTGTTTGTGCAGACAACACATATTCATCGAGTGCCTCACTCTGGTGACCCAGACTGATTTGCTGCTGTTCTGAGTGTGCCGACCACTGAGGATTAAAATCATCTGTTTCCAACATCCTTTGTACACAGTGGTTTCTTTCTGCTGAGCACTACTGTACTTATTCTATAGTTTAGGATTTGTATTTTGCCTCACTTGTTAATGATTTAAGCTCTTCTACAAGATTGAAATCAGTGCTGAACAGACCATGTGACTTACAACTTCTGTGTGCACTGAACAGCCCAGAGTCTGGTCGACTGCTCACACATGGTAGTGTCACAAACACCTCTGATTTAATTATTTGGTTAGAGTGCCAAAAAGTTTTTTAAATAGCTTTGTCTGTATGTGTCAATGGATCATAATGACAATGGTCTGGTGAATGTCTGATGTGTTAGTTCAAAATACTAGTAACTTTATTTTTTGTGAGTTTAATATATCAGAGAAAACAATGACCATAGTTTAAAAGGGCAATGCAATAAAGCCATGACAGTAAAATTCCAAGTCTGGAAAGATAATTTTCTGAGAAGTTTTCCTTAATGTTCCCTTCCTCCAGTTTTACATTCAAAAAGACAAAAGCAGCATTACAGTCAATTTCCTTAAGTATCAAGTAATCTATATTTTGCAAAAATGATTATTGCAGAGAGCAATGAAAAAAAAAACGGGGGATATTTTAAGCAATCAAAGCCTCTCCAGGGACAGGTTAGAGGAATTGAAGATCATAACAGATGTTTTCAGCTATCTAGTTAGCTAGGGCTATGATGCAAATAATTGTTACTGCCATTATCTTTGAAACCAGCTGTCTGATGTCCCTATGAGAGACAACAAAATAATAATAATAATGGTATAGATGATTTTCAAGCCTATTGCTGAGTTACAACTTAATACTGATTTTTGTCTGTATAAATGCTGATAGGCACATGAAAATGTTGAGACCAGACACACTTTGTTTCTAAATTTCACTAGAATATCATTTACAATTAAGGCCTAATTTATTATTAGTAATGGCTTTTACTGTCACAATATGCTAATAAAATTACAGAAATAGGAACAGGGAAACAAGAATCTCTCCAGAATTTCCCTGTCAATTGATTTGAACTTGAAAAACTGTTAAATTAATTGCATGACATATTTATCCAGAATTTCCTCTGTGGAGATAGCGGAATGCCTGGCAGTATTTTTGTTACTCTGAATTTGAGGCTGGGCTCAGAAAAAGAATAAGGCTTCTTAGTGGAGTTTTTTCAGTGGCTCAATTCATTTTGAGCATGGCACACTGCCTCCTAGCTAGCATGTGAACTGGCCAGAATTTACCACAACAGGTAAATTTGCCAAAGGACAAAGGGTTCTAATGGCGTCAAGGTGTTCGGAAATGCTTGACAGACAAAACACTGAAAGGCAAACCAGAATTTTAAACTTTATAAACAATACATCGGTTTGCTTCACATTATATATTGAATTATAATTAATATAAGCAGAATCGTTTCTTGTTTTAAAAATTGATATATTTAAATACAGTAATGTTTTTGAAAATGATGAAGGTTAACACTCACCAGCTAATTAGCTCAACATGTAAGGCTGCACTTTAACATGGTGCTTTTTCTTATATTTGCATATGCTGTTAGCAAAGACATGTAGTTTCCAAAATTATTTTTAAATTCTTTCAAACTAAAAGAGATGTGAAAACAAAATTGATAAAATACCAAAACCAGTGCAGCAAATAGTGATACATGCCTTCTGGAAGTTTTGGTTGATAGTCATGAGAAGTGTCTACTGACAATTCAATATATGTGTCAAGATAGAAATTCAGAATTTGAAGACACTTTACAGATCACTTCATGAAAATGTCATATAGTTTATGACTTTGGAATACAACATATTGACAAGCAGTATTTCAGCTTCTGCTTCAACTTCTTCATTGAAAGGGAACTCATCTCTTTAGTGAATGTTTCCTTTTGGACCACTCCAATGATTGAAAAGGTTTATTTTTATATATTTTACCATCTATTTTCTTACAATTTCTGAGGTATTTCTTCTATCCTGAAAACAGTAATTCTTTTTATGGTCATTCTTGTGTACCAATTTTCAGATTTCATCTAGTGAGTATTAGAAATATCAGAATACAAGTAAAATGTGTACTTGCAAAGAGTACATGGCTTACCAAAATCGAATCAGTTCACAGAAAACTTAAGAGTCTTTCTTAGGGCCAAGGATAATTTCCCACATTTTGCAGATAAGAGCTAGAGCCACCAATAAGTTACAGTGTAAACAAGCAGACGTCCTTACAGAGGTGGTGCAGGGGCTTCAGGGCAGCAGGAAAAGTATTACCTTGGTGCTCAAGAGACTGATTTTTAGTTTTATCTCAGTCAATAGTTCTGTCATTTGTTCTATTGTTAGTCATAAGCTAATAATATGCCTTTGGTCAAATAACCTCATTTCTTTGAAACTTGGTTTTCTTTAAAAAAATTTTTTTTTAATGTTTATCTTGAGAAAGGGGGCGGAGGGGCAGAGAGCAAGAGAGACACAGAATCTGAAGTAGGAACCAGGCTCCGAGCTGTCAGCACAGAGCCTGAAGTGGGGCTGGCACTCACAAACTGTGAGATCCTGAGCCGAAGTCAGATGCTTAACCGACAGCCAGGCACTCAAAACTTGGTTGTTTTTTTTTTTTAAAGACTACATAGCCAACAAGACTTTTTTTTAAAAATGTTTTTTAATGTTTATTCATTTTTGAAAGACAGAGAGAGAGACAGCACAAACAGGGGTGGGGCAGAGAGAGAGGGGGAACACAGAATCCAAAGAAGGCTCCAGGCTCTGAGCTGTCAGCACAGAGCCTGACGTGGGGCTTGAACTCACGAACTGCGAGATCATGACCTGAGCCGAAGTCGGATGCTCAACCGACTGAGCCACCCAGGCACCCCAAGACTTTTTATGACAATAATATTACATATTATATATATTAGTATATTAGTATAATAATGTCAGTATATTAGTATAATACACTATTCAAAAATGATGCCTACTGATACTACCACAAAACATTTGAAACTGGAAATACCTGTTTTTCTGCATCACATAATTCACTTTAAGGTGAGACTTTACAAGTTTCATGAATACATTATTTTTTTTTTGAAGGAGACTCAGACCAATATTATAACTGGAACCTAGTGCTGGAAGATGCTCTCTAAATATTTTAGAGGTATATTTCATGTGAACATTTGTTTTCATGGTAGTCAATGAGATTAAAAAACAAATATAACTGAATATTTAGTATGATGCAGTAGTCAAAATAAAGTATGTGTCGTCAGAACACTTGGGTTCTTCTCTCAGATCTGCCAGTTACCAACCAAATATCCAGAATCTACTAAATTTGTATCCTATGAATGGAAGAGTTAAAAAAAAGTTGAAAGAAAAATGTGAATATTCAAGTTATAATAAAATGTTACGTGATAGATTATTTGAAAGAATCCAAGGGAATTTTTCCTTTTATTAGGTCTATCTGAAAAAACCTCACCTCAAAATTTATAGTAGTAAACATTTACTAATTTTAATATATACAAAATGTATATGTATATATATATATATGCACACACATGCTACATATGTATATATATGTATGTGTGTATATATATATATAACTCAAATGTATATATCTCTACATATTTTATTGTAATAAAAGATATCTAATTTTATATATTACATATATTTAAATTAAATAACCTAAACAATGATATATATCAAATAATGAAACAATTCACTTCACTAATAATACTGTTTTAATGAAAATAACGTGGACTGATTAGCACAGTTGACGAGGTTAGGCTCAGTCCAAGAAAGTTTTGGAAGCATGGAAAGTTAAGAGAATTAGTTATTTGCCCAGTTGGATAAGGAGGTAGGGGTTGGGGTGTCTGTGTATCTGTAGTGAGGCATTAGTTAGGTCTGTATCTGATGCTTATTGCTCAGTTGTGCTATCACTCCTCTAAAACAAGTGCATACATTCCCTCGAGCTAATATAATATAAAGTATTATGATTACTTGTCTTAAATGTATTTAAAACCAAAAAACTTGTAGCGGCTGTTGTCATCCTGGTGCACAGTTTCTCCAGAGTCTCCAAGAAATGAAGTAGTTAATTTGATAAACATATGTTCTGTGGGTATTTTAATATATTTATACATCCTAATAGCTCCCAAACCACACAAAATAAAACCTCAGTGCTCTGTCCCGTAAGACATGAACATAAAAGATTTTAAAAGATATAGTAACGTTACAACTTCTTCAACTAGGAAACATCTTGATTTGTAACAAATGTTAGAAGAGAAAAGCTTTGCCATTTGGATATTTTCCAAACTAATTTATACTCAATTAGGAACTTTATTTTTAATCTACAGAACCATTCAAATCAGTAATTAGAAAGCATGGTTGAACAACAACAAAAAAAGCCCACTTGCATTTGCTGAGAAAATAACAAGAAAGGAATGAACCATTTCTTTTTTTCCAGCTGGATGCCATCTCTTTCTGCCTGCATTAGAACACATATTGAACAGAAATGAGCCATTGGTATATGTTAATACCTATCACATCAAATACTTATAATAAGAAAAACACAGTGGTTGTTCCGCACAGAAAGAACAGGGAGAATTTGGTATATAAACAAGGACATGCAAAATAAGCTTCTTATGAAGACTTTTCAATCACACTTTACCTATATGGAAAAGAAAGCAAATCTCATATTCCGTACATTTGTTCCCTCAAAAGAAGCCAAATAATTCTTTGAGAGCGTAGTACAAAAATCTCATTGCCTCAGTTTAGACTTTTCTGACAGCCAGACCCCAAGATAGAACTACCATACTTATCAGAATTTAGCTTAACTAACAGACTCTGAATTTTTTATTCAAATTATCCACATTTTATAGGCTATTTCTCATCCTTCACAGGACTCTCACAATAGAACAGATGCATTAACAAGAACTGTTGTTTTGTTGTTTTTTCAAACCCACGAAAGGACTGGAAGACTATACAAGCAATTGTAGTTAAGTATTCTCTGGTGTCAAGCCTGTGATACTTGACATGATTTGCTAAGTTGTTAAATAGCTAGAGCCAAATAAAGAAAGTAGCTTCTCCTTGTGCTAAACATATTTATGGCCTTGTTTAGCAAAAACTCTTAAGAGAAAGAGTCATATTGTTGCAATATGAAAATTCCATCTTCAATTCTTATCACAACAGAGAAACTTGAAGTAAAATAGACCACAAGTACTCTAAGATCATGGATGAAATAATAAAAAAGTAAAGTTTGATGTGTATTCAATAATTCAATTAATTGTGATATAGAAGCAACTGAAATGTCAACTGATAGATGAATGGACAAAGAAGAGGTGATACATACATACCATTGTATGTCAACTATACTTCAACTAAAACAAAAGAAATACTACCAGTAAGCTAAATTAGGAAAAAAAAATAATGACTTGTGAAGACAAGCTCTAAAGAAGGTATTTTTGGTTGACATGTTCACTGAAATAATTGATAGGAAATTTCTAATTAAAGTCAACCTATAATCATCAGATGCACTTCACTGCCTTATGCTAAAACCAAATAAACAAGTTTTATGCGTGCTCTCAACTATAATACAAATGTGCATGATGCTGTGATTGGTAACAATGCCAAAGCTTAGGACTCATTTTTAAAAATATGAGTGAAATTGATAGGAATCTGAGTTTCTTCTGGGCACGAAGTTTTCAAAATTTCCATAGTATTTTAAATTTATCCTATTCTAAAATGCCTGTGTGCGTTCAGTCAGTTAAGCGTCTGACTCTTGATTTCAATTCAGGTCAAAATCTCATGGTTTGTGAGTTTGAGTCCCGCATTGAGTTCTGTGCTGATAGCACAGAGCCTGCTTGGGATTCTGTCTCCCTCTCTGCCCCTCCCTGGCTTGCTCTCTCTATCTCTCAAAATAAATAAAAATAAACTTCAAAAACATGTAAAAACAAAACAAAACAAAACATGGCAGATTGCTCAGTACAACATAGTTAAGAAACATGTTTTTTAATATAATCTTGCATAAAGGAGGTGTGACCAGAAAGTCTGATTATTCAGATTTAGAGGATATTCTAAAACTGTCTAAACCAATTATAAAAGTAAAATAAAATCTCAGATATTTCACAATTGCCATATCAACATCTCAATGTACTAGAATTCTTTGGATTGAAAATATTTTGATTTGATTCAATTGAGTCAGTTAATCTAATACAGTTTTTAAATATAGTCCATAAGGTCATGAGCTCTGGAGTCCAATATTCAGGCTTTTCTTTCTTTTCATATCCTTTTGATGTCTTTTAGTGTTGTACTGGAGCAATCAGCCAGATCGATGTACACAGATTCCTTGAGTGTGTGTGTGTGTGTGTGTGTGTTTTCTAATAAAAAGATTTTCATTAAAAGTTGCTGATTCCTTCTAGCATAGGCAGAATTTAAAAGCACAAAAGCCTTTTGAAACTGTGAAGCCATTTAGCATTTACTCAGCTAAATTTTTAGCCTCTGTGCTCCATTATACATTCATAAGATGGATTTCTTTCTTTTTTTTTTCCTGGTTGTACTTCATTGATCATGACCAAGAAAACCAGAGAATTTTTTCTTCAGGGTTACTCAGCTTTCATACAAGTAAATCAAAGGTGCTATAGCATCATCTTGGCACCCCAAAGAACACTGCTTTCAATTCCTTCCAAATGATCTGTTTTCTTGTGTCAAAGCTAAATGATAAGAACATAGTAAAGAAGGAGGCAACAGTTCCAGAGTTCTATGTTGTGCAATGAATTCCTTGTTTTATTATAACCACAAATATTTATCAAGTGCTTTTAATGATTCATGTACTATTCTAAGTCTTTTGGAAGTGTCTATTATTAAAACTCACAACAATCTTACGAGGTAGAAACTGTGATTATTTTGAGGTTACTTCAAGGAATTTGAGGTTTACAGAGGATAAGCAAACTGCCTATGGTCATGTAGCTCAAAAAAGGGGCATTCCAGAATTTAAATTCCTGTAGTCTGACTTCAGAGTCTATGCTTTTAGTCAATATACTTTGCTGTCCTGCTGCTGGATGTGACATGACAGTCAGCTGAATCTACATGTCATCACAGTTTTGTAAGTTAGTATCTGAAAAAACTTGGATTCTTTTAAATTGTAAGGAAAACAACTAAGAATTGAACAGTAGCAAAATTACATTATGGGTGAACTGTGTATAGATTTACTTAATAATTAAGGCCTAGATAGAGAACCCAGAAAGCTTTGTTTCTTCTGTTTCTACTGCATGAAAAAGCTTGTGTCATCATGAGAGGCTGAGTCTCAGGCCTGAATGAAAAACCAATTCTTTTTGGTTTTGTGTTTGTGTGGTAGTCCTATCTGCACAATTATTTTGCCTTTAGGGACTCCTTACACGTTTGCTTAAATTGAATCTCTGCCACGTAAAACATTCTGTCCTCGTCACGGACTCTGCTGTTATTCTGATACATTTACTTTATATTCTGCTATCTGTTTCCATCTCTTTGCATTTTCATTACGTGGATGAGTTGTGGAGACTGATCTCTGTTTAGGCAGAAAAACATAAACTTTTCTTTTCATGTATTTATATTTTGCATAATGTATTGCAATAATCTGGGCTCAATTTCTCTGTTCTAAATTACTTGCCATGCTACTTTTTAATGTCCTCCCTCAGCATATTAAATTTTATATTGTTTTTTTTTTTTAATTGAATTCTGTTATTGGGATCCGGTTTGCTAAGAAGAGTTCACAGGACCTCTTTGAAACTATCTGTTCACTTACAGGCAAGACATGTGAGCAAATGTTGTTCTGGTTTAGGGGCATTTCATAAGCCATAATGCTCACTCCTGGAATTCTACACTGACTGCATTTGTTTGAGAAGATAGGAGTGGACAGCCTCACCTGGCTCTCACTTAGACTGAAGAGAACATTCTGCTGATGTGCATCTCAGTTTTCTCAGAAATACCTTTGTATTTTCACTTGCTGGAAGGATCTAAAATTGCCTTTCCTTGATATTAGAGTAGAAAAATGAAAGACTGCAGATGGATTTAGAAAGAATAGAGTCTAAGCAGTTGTACATATTTTGCTTTGTTTATGTTTCTAACTTTGGCTACTTTATCCTTAGGAAAAGGAAATTTACTTATGGTTTAGTGCACTCACATTCTACTTTGACAATTCAGAAAAATAAATAAATAAATAAATAAATAAATAAATAAATAAATAAAACAAAACAACAACAAAAATGAAACCTAACCATTTGCCCTCCATTTTCATCCCTGATAATATTTCTCTGGAGGATATCCTGTTTTAGGTGACCCCTTGCCTTCTTGCCCAAGTCCACACGTCATGATTACCTGTCATCTGCTTGAAAACACTTCAGCATCAACACTGCAACATACATGAGCTAGTTAATTTAAACTAATATAAACTAACAAGTTACTCCAATCAGGAATGATCAGAAGATCTACATTGTGATCTTAACCAAATATCTCAACAATCACACATGTTTGCAAATGATCATGTTGAAGGTCTAAAATGGGTTTTCTGGACATGATAAATATTAGACTTAAGATCTCACTGGTGAAACTGAGGATTTTTAAGATCATGATTTTGCTAAAATAACTTTAGCTATATACCTGATCCTTAGATGATCAAAGTATAAGAATCAAAGGGTATCCTACTGTAACTGTTTTTTAAAGATGGCACCTGAGTCACTCCCCTAAGCAGTCCTGGGTCCAGTCATATAAGGTAACACTTCTGGTTGCCAGATGCCAACTATAAGGATGAACAAATATTTTTTCTGGAATAGCATCACAACAGTCTTAAGTGAACTTTATGCAAGATAGTGGCTGGTGCAACATAAAGGTAGAAAAGTAGGACTTCATCACACTTACAAACAGGTTGAATAAAGTGTTTTGAATTTGCTGGGTAATAAATATTTGTTTAATACAAGTCTGTATATATGACAGAATTTGGACTAAGACTTGTTTTTATGATAAGCTGGTGGTGAAGCTACGCAAGAGTAGTTAAACCTAATTCCACTTTAAGATTTATGAACCTACCATTATTACCAAATTGGCCTGGTGCAGGGAGTAGTTGTTGTCCATACTCCATTTTCATACTAAATATTTCATCCATAAATTATCTTCAATTCTTCCACACTTTCAACTTCTCTCTCCACTGTTTTATTTTATCATTATTGTAAACATTTTTCTCTATGATATTAAAAAAATTTCCTCTAGTTACTGAAAACCTGCCTTCCTTTTCTTGCCACCAACTCTCTGAATGAGTGTTCACTTGATCTTTCTACCTCCTTATCTCCATTTTGCACCTTAGAATTCTCTGACACTTCCCCAGATCTCTACATGACTTCTTGTTAATTAAGCCAATGAGCGTTTTTCACTTGTTCTCTCATTTGGCCTCCTGACAGCATTTGACACAATTGGCCTCCTCACTCTCTTGACTTCATGGCACTACTCTGCCCTCATTCAATCTTTTCATTCTGATTAATAATTCTCTGTTGCCATTGAGGGTTCATTTCCCTCTGCCCAGCCCTTAAATATTTATATTTTCTGATTAAACAATAAACCAAGCACTGTGTTTATTGCAACATGTTAATGCTCTTCTCCAACACTAATGAGATGCATGCTGTGTTTGCTCCCTTACCTGCAACCCTCTGTTGGCTCTTTATCTGCAGGGGAGTGTAAGTTCTGTACTGCAAGGGTACCATGAAACCAGAACCTCCCGTATGGTTCTTATTTCAGCTAAGAGTTAATTTTTTTCCTCGCCCTGGTTATTCCTAAAATGTTTTAAAAATAAGTACAAGAGATTTACTTTATAAGTCCTAGAATTCACTGGAATCAAAGTCCATGACTGCTTTGAAGATAAGGCTGAAGATGACCTTCATCAAAACAACAACAAAGTTTTACAGTTTAGCACTATATAGATTTAGGGGCTTGCCTCTTAGAAAGTTGGAGGCACTCTGAGGAATTGGTAGAAAGAAATATGAGAGGGTTGACAAATAGTTTAACTTCTAATTTGAGAGTCTACCAAATGATTCCTGTGAACTGGGTCTATCCATTAGAGAGAGTAGTAGTGACATTGTATGGGTGATTCTCTGATAGACAGGAGTGGTGAAGGAGAAATTATAGTTTGTAAAACATTATCATGTGATTCTAAATTATAGACTTGCCATACTGACTATGAAATTGAGACATCAAAGAGGGCATTTTGCTCAGTGACAAATGGATGGTGTATAGGTTTTGTTTTCATATTTGGAAAATGAAAAGAGAGCTAATACAGACACAATAATAATGTGTTGTTTGAAATATTATAACATTGGACTGTCATAGATAAAACATTTTGGGTGTTATTTTCCTAAACATGTGATTATATCTATAATTTGAATATTGGGTATAAAAAGTATTCTAAAATATTAGACATAATTTTAAATGATATAAAATTTACATTATATTAGATCTTGGTTATTTTTGTTTAAACCAAATTTGGAAATATTTTATAATTTTCCACACTTCCTTCCATCACCAATGTTAACAGAAAGATTATATATACAGACAACCCACAAGTTTATCCTTTCAGCCCAAATCCCTTTATTCTCATTAATCAACTGTCTAATTAACATTTCCCCAAAGTTATCCTGCACAATCAGAAAATCCCCATGAATGACAGTAATTCATCTCATTTCCTAACACAACTTTAGCTTGTCCTATGATCCACAGAGGAAATGGCAAATGCCAAAGCTGGATACTTGAGAGCCACTGGCCTTCCTTTCATTCAGCCTCCATATTTAAAAGGTTATTTTTTTAGCCTGCTTAAACTGTCATAACAAAATACCATAAACTAGATGACTTAAACAACAGCAATTTTGTTTTTTCATGTTGTTGAATTTGGGAAGTCAAGAATCAAGGTATAGACTAGTTTGGTTTCTGAGAGCTTTCTTCCTGGCTTGTAGATGGCTGCCTTCTCCCTATATCCTCCAATGGTGGAGTGAGAGAGCTAGCATATCTCTTCCTCTTCTCATAAGAGCACCAGATGTATTGGATTAAGGTTCCACTCCTAAGACCTCAATTAACCTTTATAATTTCCTCACAGGCCCTATTTATAAATACAGTCACATTGAAGGTTAGGACTTTAGCATATGAATTTTGGGAGGACACCAACATTCTGTCCATAATAGTTAAGTAGTTTTCTAAATTTTACAAATATATTATCTCTTACAGTGGTCATTCCTCATTTCAAGACCTTATTATTTCTTATCTGCATTATAACAACCTATTAACTGTCTATCTCTGACATCTGGTATCATTATATTAATTTGCCCTTTATGAATACATGTTTTATACTGCCCCCAAAGTGACATTTCTAATATGTTGTTTCTCTACTTTTGAAGCATTTGAGGGGATTAATCCTGTGGAATCTCCAGAATAAGAGCTTCTGATCTTGGCTCTACCACTTATTAGTTCTGTGGCTTTGACCAATTAATTACTTAATGTCTCCAAATCCTCTTTCACTTCTTTAAAAAGGTAAGAATAATCATAGCATCTACCTCATAAGGTTTAATGTAAGCATTAAATGTGACAACGCATGAAAGACACATAGCTCAGTGTTGTTCATGCAGTAAGTTTTCAATAAAGGCTGACTGTTATTATTTTACCCAATTAATGTCTCATCTGGCTCTCTTCAGCCTTTAAGATAAACCACAGTGTCCTTTCGATAATATATGATTAACGCTCTTGGATTAAACCCTCAACTTATTTACTTTTATTTTTCCAAGGATTCCCTACTTCTTCCCTGGGTTAATCATACTGATGCATCTATAGCTCTTTATACTCCCCTACCTGACCTCTAGGCCTCAAGACATAACCTCTCTCTGCATTTAGCACTCTTCCTGCCCTTCTCCGGTAGGTGGCACCTGCCTAATCATCATTCAAGACTCAACTCAGGAGTTTTCCAACTAAACTTCCATGAGCACCCCTTAGAATCTAGGGTATGTCCTCCTTTCCCCTCCCAGGACTCTGGCAGCAGTCATGCTTATCTCTTTCAGACCATGAATTATAGTATATGGTAATTTCCTCTTTATCACTCTCCTCTTCTAAAGTATACCTTTCATCAAGATAATGCCCACACATGTGGTTCTTATTAGTTTCTGTTTTCTTTTCTTAGTTTTGAATTTAAACATAGGGACTTAGAAAAATAAGAGGTATTAAATAAATATACCAAATGGATAAATATGCCATACCCCTTTTAAAATATCCATATTCTTATCTGCATAAACAAATAGACACCATGGTCTTTTTAGCCTTCTATTAAATTCAAACCTAAACTAATATTTCTTTACCCTGATCTGGATGCCATAACTGATGGCATTGTGTACATAATTTTGTTGTTTTTTTTCTTTTTCAATGCAAATCTAGAAGATGGAATTTTTTAGACTCTTTTAATGAGCTGAAGTGGATATTCAAAATAATTCTGTTAAAGCAGAGAAGACCATTTCAGCACTTCGAAATATTTTAATTCTTTTCTGCCCCTCCAACCTATATTACACTGATTTTATAGTAAAGCACTAACCTTAATTGGGTTTCCTATTATTTTAGTACAAAGAATGCAAGATTATACAGAAACAGACTTCTCTCATTTCTTTCAGTGTAAAGTAAGGATCATAATTATGTGATTTAATGCTATGCAAATATCAGAGTAGAAGTTTGTTTTTATGTCATCATGAACTTAAGTAGTTTGTATTTTCCTGCATACTCATGTTTTTGCTTTCCTCAGGCTGCTGATTGGGCTGCAGTTGTATTTTGTTATTCACTGGTAGGTGTTAGATGAAGTTATAGGTAAAACTGCAAGTCCCTATAGATAGCTGGTATACACTTAGTCAGCTAAAAATAACTGAACATTCTTAGGGTGTTCAATACAGGATCAAAGCGTAGAGTGCAGAGAAGTGACCTCAAATCGAACACATCTTGCACTGCTGTTTGTCAACAGTAAATTACATCTGATTTTAAACAAGAAAAGGAAAAACTACTGGCGACCTGTGAGTGCGCTTCATATAAGGATCAATACAAAGGAGAATAGCCTTTTTAGCTTTTTCCAAGTTCTCTGACTTCCTGGAGCAAATTGGCAGTACTTTTTGATCATTCTCAATTAATGGCACTCTCTCCCTAAGCCGGAGAGTCTATAGTCCTGGGGGCCACAGAAGGGCTGGGGGCTTCACAAGGAACATAATGGGAGTGTTACAGGCTGAAGACTGCTTTGCTTTAAAAAAAAAAAAGAAAGAAAGAAAAGAAAAAGAAATTGATTTTCAACTTCTGTAAATAGAATTAGGAACTCAGAACTATGTGCTGGGAAATGGAGCCAGGGAGAATTTTGTGTTTTTGCAAGCCTTATTTTGAAGTGTACGAATTCGTGATTTCTGGAGCAATTTCAAGTCAAAACGGCACTAAACTCAAACCTTTTTAACCAAACTTTTGAAGATACTCATACAGATTTTTTTTTCTTTTTATGATGGTGAAAACAAACTACAATCTTACTCTTTACCTGAATGCAAATGTTTTGTTCTTATATATTTTTCAGCAATTCTTTGGAGTTACAAAGAAACACTGACACATAAACACCTTGAGTATGTCTCAATATTTGATTTGGACAATGACTTGTAATTAATCCTTTTCAGTGAATCTTAAAACCCTTGGCAAAACAAATAAACAAAAATGGACGATACGTTCCAAATCACTTTCATTATTACCATTCCTGTGGCTAAAGTGAACCAGTTTATTACACTCAGGGGGAAAAAAAAGTAAGAGAAGAGGGGAGAGAAAAATCATAATAAAATGAAAAGTGGAGCTGAAGAGAAAAGCAAAAAGAAAAAGGAAGAAATGCATGTATTAAAAAGTAATAGTAAAATGTGCTGGTTAGGAAGGTGGGCTTTGGAATAAGATAGGTCTATATTTGGATCCAAATTATGACAACATTTAATTACTTTTGGTGTTATATTTTGAGAATAACAATAAAGGACATAGTAAACACTCAACAAATATTAGCTTTTAATTATAAAATATTCAGAATTGTAAGTTCACTATGAATTCCACAGGTTCCTAAGTTTTTTGTTTTTTGTTTTTTTTTTTAGGTAATGGCATTTACATGTAGATTTTGAATTTGCATGGTGACTACTCATAAAATTGAATGTTAGTCGGTTTGCAGAATTGTTTGCTGCAAATCAGTTGCCGAGGAATTGGACATACTGAATCTTCCTTATGAAATTTAGCTGCATCTTGACATTTTAATAATGCTTCCTTAATGAATTGAATGGAATTAATCAAATAAGATTAATCAATCAAATAAGATTGAACAAATGCAGAGAAATAAATGCATCAAAGTGGCAGATTTGAATATTTTCAACTCTAGACTAGAAGAATAAAGTAAAATTAAATAATTTCATAAAGTTTGTGTTTAGATTAGTGGATAGATTATTGAAGAAAATCTGAAAATCCTAATAGAAATTCAAATATGTATGTTTTTTTAAATGTTATTAAATGCTCCTCTCTGCCAGGTTTTGCATGTGTCCCCACGTATAAACAGGTCTATAAAATAGACACCGTTCCTATTCTTATGGAACTTATTACTTAGTGGGGGCTACAGTTCAACAATCAAGTAAATAAGCAAATACAGAATTCCAAAATGAATTTATTCTATGTTTATAGAATACACAAGAGAGAATAGTGGGAAGTGAGAAGTACTTCCATGGGGGTTTCAGGAAATAATATCTGAATTAGTAAAATTTAAGCCAAAACTTTAGGGACAACAAAGAACCAGTTATTAATAGAAGTGGGGAGCAGAATCATCTGGAGGGGATACTACGTCTAACCACTGAACAGCATGCGAGAAGGTACCTACCTGATTGAGGAACTGAGATGAGTGTGGCTGGAATGTGTGAGGGTAACCGTGATATATACATTTAAAATGAATGATATGAAGAGATAGACTTCTCTTAAAAAAAAAAAAAGACTCCTCTAACAGATGCCCATCTGTTTGCCTTAAGAGGTAGGGGATAAGACTGGAAACTGGCTGTGTCCATGGCTATTCACAGTGTGGTACATAAATCAGCAGGGTCAACATTACCTGGGAGCTGGTTAAAAATGCAGAGTCCCAGGACCCACTCCAGGCTCCGGGGAAAAGAATGCACTTTCACAAGATCTCAAAGTGATTTACATGCATAGTTTGGGATCCCTGGTGTAGGAAAGTACAAAGGATGACCTGAAGTTGTTGGAGAGATGGTCTGGATAGAAAGAACTGGATTGATTCAAGGTATATTTTGTACATAGTGTAATGAGGTAATTTAATAAGGTGGGCATTTTTTAACTCTTCCATCAACATATTTCTGAATAACTGTGAGAAATAAACATGTCCTGTGTTGCCAGGTTTGCCTGAGTTTTTCATCCAAACTGTAAAATGTATTTAGTTTCCTGGTTTATGTAAACAAACAAGCAAAAACAACAATAACAAGAAAAAAACCCACAAAAAAACAAACACCCTATATAACACTTCAATTTTACTCCATAGCAGACTGGATTTCATTATAAAATTAGACTGTTAATTAAAACTATGATTAAAAGTTTGATATATTTACTGTGTTACTTTATATAACCTTATGGACCTTGAACAAACCAAGCACACAGATCTAACAAATTACAAAATCACAGAATGTATTTAATGTAATGGCAAAGATTAAAACTTTGAAGGCACTGGGATTTGGACATCTATTAAAAATAAATATGCCAATATCCCTTCAGTCAACATGAAACAAACATTACTCTGTGCTGATTACGTGCCATACTACATCCTATGTAGTAAGATATGTGAATAAGAGACTGGCATGTAAATGAAAAAAATATTTGCACCAGCATTGAGCAATAGGAGAAAAATAGGGTAAAGACGCTCATGTTTTCCTAATTTGAATTGTCCACCTTTTAGGTAAATGTGCATTCACTTAATATATCCAAACGGCTCAGTAATTCAGAATGTGATTAACTCAAATGCAACACTAATCTACTTGCAAATCTAGTTCTCTGGGAAATGAGGAAAGATGGAAAGGCTGTTTGAAAATGGTAACATCTGACCTATTACAAGCCTGGGTGAAAAAAAAAAAAAGAAATAGTAAGACCGCTGCAACAAAACAAACCCATAAAAGCACGAAACGGGAGTGCAAGCCATTTACCTTTACAACAGCTGCACGGTGCAGATGAATCAAAGCACTGCCAGCAATAAACGGATCTGGTCAATGTCAATTTTCCCCAGGCATCTGGTATTGTCACTAGTGATTTTACTGAAGATTACCCATCAGTTAGTGCAGATTTGTTTTTTAATTGGCCCTCACTGCACCTGCCACATTTTTCTTGTTCTTGGTCCCAGAAGCTTTTGCACAGAAGAAGAAGGTGGCTATCTGGAGAATATATTCTTAAGGCACACCATGAAGGACATTCATGGAACAATTAAGTTTTAATACTAGAGAAAAAAAGCACCCTTGCTTAATATAAGGAAAAGGAAAAGGCAATCATTAGTGAATTAGGAAGAAGGAGCAAAAGCATCTGCATTATTATAATTTCAGCCTTGGAAGGTGATCATTTTCACAGTATTTTTTTAAAATTTCCTATAATAGTCAAGTATGACATGCTGGAAGTAAATTATGAACAGGTGGGCAGGGTGTCTAGAGGGCAACACCACTCATCAGGTTGACAAAGCAGCAAGACAGATCACAGGATAATCAGCAGGTGGGTAGGGAAGCAGCAGGCAAAATGATTTGCTACATAGTATTTGGCATTAATTACAACTGTTGAAATGCTTGGGGTGATTTTATTTTAAGGTGAAGAAAACAAAAATATGGTTTGGAATTTCATGTTACCTTACTGATCTATGTGTTTTGGAATCATTTCATATGATGATTCTATTATACTCTGATATACAAATATTACACATTGGTGTAATGTAATAAGCAAATATGGTCAATGTCAGTTTTTCCTAATTTGAATTGTCACTTATAAATCATTCACGAGCACTTGTTTGACTTTCTCATAACCATCCGCTATATGTTCCAGAAATGAATATAGAATTACAGAAATGAATATGTGAAAAAGTATCAGGATTGTTTCTACATTATTAGTTTATATAAGCCAATAAAAACATATCACTAAAATGGAAATATTGTGTAAACATTGGAAGTTCAAACTTTGGACCAATATACAATGCTAAACAAACTTACTAAAAACAGCAACAGATTCAAAGGCCAGTTTTCTGGAGAATCTATATATTCCTACAAAGAAAAAATATCTATTACTAGTGAGATTAACCCACTTTAAGACCTAAACCCTTTGGGAGGGGGCTATTAAACTAGGAGGGAAAAAAAGCCTTGGTGGAAGAATTTAGCTTATTTTTTAGAGGTAAATTTCAGCAAGAAAATTATTAGACAAAAAGATTTGCCTGAAAAAAAGACTGTAAAAGGCAAGGAAGAGGAAGGTTATAGAAATAAACATTAAGAACACTGGATTCTAAATGAAAGTAGAACAGGAGTAGGTTGAGAGAAAATGCTAGAAACCTCAACATTTTGCCACACAGGAGTGTTGGCTTTGGTTTTTTATTTGATGAAATAAGGGAATGCATTTATGCATGGATACTAAATGCTGTGGAATGAATGTGTCCCACCAAAGTTCATATTTTGAAATCTCAACCCTGGTGTGATGGTATTAGGAGGTGGGGATCTTTGAGAACTACGTAGGGCATGAGGGCATAGCCCTCGCAATGGGATCAGTACCCTTACAAGAAGGGACACACACCAGATCTTCCTGTCTCTCCACTCTGCACCATGTGAGGACACAGGGAGACTGCCACCTGCAAACCAAGAAGTGGGCTCTCACCAGACAGTGTATCTGCCAGTACCTTGATCTTTGACCTCCTAGTTTCCAGAACTGCTGGAAATAAAGATTGTTTAAGCCACGTAGTCTATGTTAACTTGTTTTAGCAGCCTGAACTTCAAGTGTTGAGAGATGAGAGAGAGATAAAGGAAACATAACAATAATTGGTTGCAAAATTTTAATATATTTCATAATGAATCAGTGACCTATGCTGAGAAGTTTGTCATGTTTTTCAAATGTTATTTAAGTCTCAATAGGAGCACTCATTCAAACGTTCAGTCATTTCCCATTAAGCTAGAGAGTTTAGCACACTTAATTGAAAGAAGGAAAGTGGCTGGTTTTACTGGCATTAAAATGTAAACAATCATAAAAAAGCATTAGTAATCTCTTCATTAACTGATTTGCAAAAAAAAAAAATTCTGTATTTAAGAATTGCATTTTTTATGCTTTAGGTCTTATTTAAATTAGCAAAATTGTATTTATACCTTACATTCTTGAAAATGACTCTATTCTCCACAGCCAAGGCTATGGGTGCCTAAAGGAAGTGACATTGTTGATGAATAAACAAAAATAACACCATTCCATGGTACTTTTCAGTTTGTAGATGGAGCTTTATCTACCATGGTTGAGAAGTAGATGGAAAATATCCAGAATTAAAAGTGAATTTTTGTATCTCCTGTATCTAGGGGGCAATGGGTTTAATTTAAAAGTCTGACAACAACTATGCACCAGTAGAGGGAAACTGACCTCATTCTCACATTCAAAGATAGTTTTGGAAGGAGATTTCCTCTACAGTGTGTTAGTAAATGTTAAGTACTTAGAACAGAGCCTGGTTCCTAGCCATATATATGTGCTAATTGTACTTGTTGTTATTATTGATTGATTGATTGAAGTAGTAATTGTGCCTTGATGAATATCTTAAAGGTGGCTAGAAAGTCAATAGGACTTTTATTTTTGTAGTAGCAAAACTTTTTAGCAGAAACTTGGATACTTGCTAAATCCCTACTGTGGTCAACAGAATAACCCCTAAAATATACACATGTCCTAATCCCTAGAACCTGTGAATGTTCCCTTATTTGCCCAAAAAGTAAAACAAAACAAAGCAAAAATATCTAGGCTTTTTGTAGTTTTGACTGCAAGAGTGATCTTGACATGGGGAGTTTATCTTGGAATAACTGGCTGAGCTCTAAATGCAATACATGTATACTTACAAGAGTGAGATTTTAATCAAAGAGGAGGTGATATGAAGACTCAACAGAGACATTTGAAGAGGCTTGTCTTGGTGATTGGAGTGATACAGGCACAAGTCAAGGGAGGTTGGCAGCCACCAAAAGCTGGAAGAGGGAAGGAACAGGTTCTCCTCTAGAGACTCCAAAGGAGTGTGGACCTGCTGACACCTTGTTTATGGCCCAGTGATACTGACTTCAGCTCTGTAGCCTCAGGCACTTTGAAAGAGCATATTTCTGTTCTTTAAAGCCACCATGTCTGTGATAATTTGTTACAGCAGTGTTGGAGGTGGATATTGAGAAGATGTGACTTTGAGCTGACCCTTGAGCTGGAGCTCAGGCTCCTCTCCCTCTCCTCTGTCTTTGGAACATATGTTCTTGTGCTATGAGACACTTCAAGATCACAGCATTGAAAGAGCAAGATGTGACGGAGACCACGTAGACTGCATACTTGACTGAACACTATTAAGGTCTCTATATATAAACTGAAGATTCTGGTGGGCAGGTGCAGAGATCTACTTGTCTTGCAGCCTTCTGAAACAAGCCTGACGTGTAAGTTCCTTTGCTTATTAAAACTGAAACCTACCCATCAGGAGTGGTCTGCCTCTTTCTTCAGCCTTTCCTTCCATGTATGGGGGGGGGCAGTTTTGAATTTCACCCAGAGAACTCCCAATGTTGCAAACCAATAAGCAGCCACAGAAAACTACTGTTGGCCAAAACAATAAAGTGAAGTCCATCCATCTATAAGCACAGCTTAAAATGACCATAGTCTGTCTTCCCACCAGCTTCCTGTGTTAAATCACTAGATACAACTGTCATCAGGAAAATCGAGGTCCTTTGACACCTGTTGATTTATGCTAGAATGAGTTAATTTATGCTAGAATGCACTTATATGGCTTAGAAATACTTATATATCCAAACACAGATTCTGCTTCTTACAGGCACTGTTACTTACTGGTTTCTGCAAGATTGCTGCTACTTTTCCTTGTTTAGTGAGAGAAGAAAATTATCCGTTGCCACCTTCCTACCATATCCTAGGCCAGAGGAAAAGAAAATGTCAGGCAGTGTCTTTGACCTCCAAAGCAACTTTCCTTACTTTCCAGGTGACTAAATTAAATAAACTGCTATTAATATCACAAAAGTATATAATACCTAAGGTGAAACCACCTTTAGGAGATTATTGGTATCTCTCTCTACATCCAGATTCCTGGGAGATGGTATGAGAGATGTTTGTTCTCTTAACTGTAGGAATTTAAAGAAGTAATAGATTTTTCTCATAAAATAATTATCCAATATATTGATGAATACTGACAGTGACCAGAACTGTAACTGAGATAAAAATCCTAGTCTCCATAAGCAAGTAGCTGGTGTTATGAGTTAAAACCCTTTAATTTAACAAGGCTAAACTCCCCAACTAGGTTTATTTGTTTTAAAAAGTTTTATCATTTACCTAAGCTGTATGTAGAATATGCGTATTTTCCAGTTACTTGTATATGATCTATGCATTTTTGAACTTCACAAAGAAGAAAAAGGTCAAAGGGAAACACTACATGGCCATAAAAGAGTGACCTGAAATGATGTGACAGTACACTTAATAAATATGTCTGAATTTTTATCGAAGGCAACAATGAAATTTCCATCTCCTAGAACAGAAGTTAATTTACTGCTAGGAAAATGCTACAGCCATAAAAAAGTAGGAATAGAGAACATTTATTTGTTGTTGCTTGTTTTTCTAATTGCACAGACTCCATTTCAAGTGGAAATAAAATGTCCTTTTGGAAGTGGGGTGGAACACATTTACTTCCCTTCTATGTCCAATCAGATATCACAGTATCAAAAACTATATGAGCCAAATGTTGACTTATTTGTTTTTCTATTGTTACCTTTTTTTCTCTTGTTTTTCTTTTTGTTACCCTAAGATGTAAAGAGTCATGATTCCAGAAATGAGACCTAGGACAGAATTAGTTTCTATGGAATAATAATTATAATGACAACAATACTTTATTAGCTTATGATGTGTTTAAATTACATTATGAATATATATATACATATATATGTATATATATATACACATACACACCCATATATCAAATTTTAAGGGTAATAAATATGGCAAGCAGTGGTATTGGTGAGAGAGCATACAGTATTTGAGACTGGGTTTGGGAAACAGAATGCCTAGTGTGTAATTTATTAACTGTCACTTTGCAGGTGTCTCTCAACCCCTCTGCATGCCAGAGTCCCCACCTGTAAAATGGTGAGGACAAGAGTATCCTCCCCACTGCTTTGTTGTGAGAATAGAAAGAGCTGGTACATGCAAAGCACTTGGAACAGCTCTTGTTCATGTTCTTAACAAATTATAATTAGCTCTACCAATCTTCATCACAACCTTCCAAGGTTCATATTTTTAATCCCCATTTTCTATACCAGGAAACTGATCATAGATGTTTCCATAAATTTACCAAATTTACAGAATTAGCAAGTGGAGATAATGAATTGTGAGCCCAAATTTCTCTCTCTAGCTTAATATACAATTACATTTCCACACTATTAGTACAGCTAATACTACTTATCAGGTGTTACATATCCCTGCTTAATTTTTCTTATTTGAAAAATAAGGAAAATTGTAGCACCTGGAAAATGATAAGTGCTCATTAAATAGTAGCTCTTATTACTATTCTTAGGATCATTAAATTTATTTTCCCTTCATTGTCAAAGTCTTTATCTTCTTGTTCACTTTTTCACAGCATTTATTATCACAGTTAAATCACAAAGAATTTATATATAACAATTTTGTAACAGGGAGAATATGTTATTAAACAGACTTCATAAACTTTCAGGCAGTCTGTTTACAACTTGGAAACGTAAATATCATTTACATTTATGCACATTTCCATTCAAATATAGGCACCTTTCCTAATTGTAATAATTATCAATCATTTTTGTTTTTGTTTTTGATCCCTGGCCTTAGTCCCAGATTTTAATTACCATTCTTTTTCAACCTACTCTGAATTTTACGTTAGAAACAGATTTCTGCTGGGGTCTTACTGCCTCTATATATCTCAGACAACTTGACATAAGAAGTGTGTCTGCATATCCGTGTTGTCCCCAGATTGTCTACTTCTCTCATTTCCTTGTCTGTCAGCAGAGCAACATTTAAAATGTTCCTCTCCTAACTCTCCTCCCATTTCTTGACTTCAGGTTATCTAATGTTTCTATCCTAATGAATTAACTTTTAAATTCCTCTCAACAAGAAGAACCAACTTGCCTATACATTTCTATTATAGCTAATTCTAACTAAATAATTTTTAGCTACATCATAAATTGCTTAAGTAACACAAGGATGTAGTAAGTTAAGAAAAACTGGTCCAGAACAAGTCTATTAAAAATAGAAAGCATACCTTACACAAAATATGAGATATTTTTAACAAAAATTCTGTCTTTTTGAATCTTAGCAATCTTGGATATTCTCAGCTGAAGATCAGGAACTTGCACATTTGTAGTTAGAGAACTTGCACATTTGTAGAGATTCTACAAAGCCTGGAGATCTTATTTTCTGATTGACCAATATAAAATTTGCCAAAGTGTTGATAAAGCCAGTCACTTCAAATCTCAAGTCAGACCTAGAAAATATGAATTACATTACTGGAAAGTATAAGTCTAACAACTGATACAAACTATTAGTTAAGAATTATAATAGCACCCATAGTAGTTAAAATTTTTAAGTATGTGTACTCCACGTTTTACTCCATATTTTATGCACAATAATTTATCTATAATAAAGAATAATCTGCCTCTGAAATAAGTATGCCCATTTTGATACATAACCTCATCTGTTCAGACATTAAATGATTTGCTGAGTTCATACAAGTTGTACGTAACAGAGCTGAGGTTTAAACCCAGATCTGTTGCATTCTAAGATCTGTGCTTGTGAACACTTATCTAGATCCTGTGTTTCTTTGAGCTAGCACCCCATCTTCTTTCCTTCATGAGCAATGAGTTTGAAAGAACATCCCTCTACTTCATTACCTGACAATAATTCAATGAAGTGGCCCAAATTCAGCCACAACTCTCCTGGAGCAAAACCTGTTTAAGATACGACTCTTTCTTTGTCACTTGGGAGCATTTATATAGAGAGAATATCCTATAAATTCCTGGCCCTTTTGCCCTCACTCCTCCTCCATACCCACACACTTAATCTAATCTATGTCCATGGCCTTATTTCTCCTGAAAAAACTTTCAGGGGCCTTCAACAAATGGCTAAATGAGGTTGTGGTTTGGATCTTTAAAAATACAATGTACATATGAATCTGAAACCTATAAACTTGGTCTCATTTTGTGTCATCTATTACCCAAAAGTTTTCTAAAAGAAATTTCACTCCAACTATTTCATACTGTAAATATTAAAAAATGTCTAGTTCAAAAGTTCTTCTGGAAGGGTAACGGTTTGGCAATCTCTTCTCCAATATTTAAAAGTCTGCACATTCATATTCTGAGCAGAGTGCTAAATAAATCTGCAAAGCCCTTTTAATAATTTCTCCCTGCGGATTGCACACAGTGTTTGAATCAGGAGGTTTTGATTACACGAAACCACTGAGAATAGGATTGTTAATTCCTCAGACACATGAACAGAATGAAAGGGAAAATCTTCACTGAAAAGATGATTAAAGACTTAAAGGGAAATGGATTAAAAAGTGAAAATTAAAGGAAGTAAAATGCCAAGGAGCATGTGTATTTGGATATGTTTTCATTTCCCCAAATACACAACTAAAATTAATATGCACTGAATCTTGCAGTGACTCAGCGACCCTGTCCAGCCAAAGAATGAGATCATCTTGACAAACAAGGTCTCTGATTAACTGATTAAGATTTTATCTATTCATATTTTAAAAATATTTAAAATGACTTGAATTTTTAATTCCATTAACACATAACACTAATGTAAAACAGGTATTTCTGTGTGATTCCAAGTTGGTGTTTAAAAAATGAATGAGCACTCAATATCCTTATGTTAAGGTTTTATCCAGGGGTGCTTGGGTAGCTGAGTCAGTTAAGCATCTGACTCTTGGTTTTGGCTCAGGGCATAATCTCGAAGTTCGTGGGTACCAGAGTGTGGAGCCTGCTTGGGATTGTCTCTTTCCCTTTCCCACTGCCCCTCCCTTGCTTGTGCTCTCCTTCTCTCCTTCTCTCAAAATAAATAAAGAAAGAAAAAAAAGAGTTTTATCCAAATGTGTACTTTTACGCATTGTATATTAACATTCCCAACACTTGCCTTTTCTACAACTAAATGAGACTTCTGAATATCAGCTCCCAAATAAGTATGTTGTCACAAAAAATCCTTTTGATGCTCCCCAGACAACAGTTCCACAGTTTCTCATCTCCCTCTCTCCAGCCCCTGGCCACCACAATCTGTGTTTTGTCACTATGGATTCACCTATTCTGACTGTTTCATATAAATGGAATCACATAATATGTGACATTTTATTACCGGTTTCTTTGACTGTGAGATTCATCCATGTTGTAGTATGTGTCACTATCTAATTCCTCTTTAAAGCTAACTAATATTCCATTGCCTGTGTATACCACAATCTATTATTTGTTTATGGGCATTTGGGATGTTTCCACCATTTGGTTATTGTGAATTGTGCTGCTATGAACGTGCATGTATAAAGTATTTGTTTCAGTACCTGTTTCAGTTCTTTTGGGCATGTATCTTAGGAGTGAATCTGCAGGGTTATATAGTAATTATATATTTAGCTTTTTTTTTTTTTTAATTTTTTTTTCAACGTTTTTTAATTTATTTTTGGGACAGAGAGAGACAGAGCATGAACGGGGGAGGGGCAGAGAGAGAGGGAGACACAGAATCGGAAACAGGCTCCAGGCTCCGAGCCATCAGCCCAGAGCCTGACGCGGGGCTCGAACTCACGGACCGCGAGATCGTGACCTGGCTGAAGTCGGACGCTTAACCGACTGCGCCACCCAGGCGCCCCTATATTTAGCTTTTTGAGGAACTACTAAATTGTTTTCCACAGCAGCTGAAACATTTTATATTTCTGCTAGCAATGTACCAGGGTTCCAATTTCTTGATATTTCTGACAACACTTTTTTTCTTTTAAATTATAGCCAGCCCAGCAGGAGTGACCTTATACCCCTTGTAGTTTTAATTTGCATTTCCCTTTTTTTTTAATTTGAATTTCCTTAATGACTAGTAATGTTGAACATTTTTTCATATGCTTGTTGGCTATTTGGATATATTATTTGGAGAAATATATATTCAAGTCCTTTGGCTGTAATTTAATTATTAGTTTGTCATTTGTTGCTGAATTGTGAAAGTTCTTTACCAGTGCCTGATAAATATCACCTATTTAATAAATGTATTGATTCTGAATCTGAAAGTGTTCTAGATTCCCCTTCACCTTTATTTTCCCTTAAATGACAGGTAATTCCAGAATTTTTTTATCCCCTTAGACCCATCTCTAATATTTCTGCATATGCTTCTGATTTATACATTCAGATATCATAAAATCATGATTTTTTCCAGGACTGTGTACTTCTTCCCCTTTGTAGCCTCTCTGCTCACCATCAACTCATACTTAGGGAAAGAAAATGTGCAACATTCTTATGAGTAATACAGTTTCTTCCCCCAATGTAACTTAAAAGAAGCTATCCCTCAATCATAAGAATCATTTTTGTTATCATTTCCAAAATCACGAGAGTTGTTGTTTTATGTTTGTTTAATGTAAGTCAAATTCATGATCTCCTACCTGCATTTTATTTTTAGAAACAAATAAAATAAAATGACTTCAAATTTCTATTATTGAAAAAATGCATATTCTTTAGTAAAGACCATTAACATGATGTCTTAGAACAAAGCTTTTCAGTTTCTCCTTTACTTTTTCCTATATGCAAATTCATCATTTGTAACTGTAAATGTTTCCTTACTAAAACTTTTCCTTAGCTATATTCTCTCTGTTCCAAAGCTTCGAGTTTTGGAACACAATTATGCCACTGACTAAGCAATGTGGGATTTTAGTTTTATTAAAAGGGATCTAACTACTTACTTTATATGTCAACAAAATCATTTTTGCATGCAAAGAGGAGTTCAATAAACTGCAAAAGCCACTTTCAAAAATATGTCCCCTAAGAATGTGAGTGAATATTCTGATATTGGTTAATTAAATGGGAAGTACTTGATTTTAGGAAGATGATTATTCCTCATTACTTTATCACAATGAAAGCATGTATGATGACCATATACAATTTAATATATTTGGCTCCTGTGGATGATTCTACATTGTTTTTGTCTCCTTGATGAATTAGTTAACTTGAGGAACTGTTAGTATTTTTCTGTTGAAGCCAAGCTTATTACCCGTGCCCATATGTCTGTAGTAAGAGCAATTGGGAATATAGAAACCTTGCATCTGGAAGGAGTTAGCTTTGCTTCCTCTGTAATGGCTTCCAATCATTCTTTCTAAAAAACCCAGTCTTACAGAAAAAGACTAGATTTTCATGCAAAACTCTGTTAAATTAACAGTTCATCATTTTATAGTACACTATAATGGAACTCTATGTTCAGTCATGTGCTCTTGTTCACACTCCTGAAATCTCATTACAAAGTCAGTCTTAGACATATGGCTGAGTCTATAGCTACTTACTTCTTAAAAGAGGACTGAAGTTAGTCTCTCCTTACCTCATTTATCAAATATGCATGCAAAATGTGATCTTATATGTCAATTTCACTTCTTTTTTCTTTTCCTTTATTTCTTTTTCTTTATTTCCTTACTTCCTGCTTTCTTTTCTTTTTCTTTGGAAACATTAGATTCAGTTTATTTCAAAAATATCTAGCTTCTTTCTTGAACATTAGTTCTCATACCCAAGAGATGTAAAACTATAACGCCAGGTGAGAGGTATCATGTTGTATGTACTAAAATCAGATTGTTAGTAACAACATGCCCAACATGCAGGCTTTTGTTGAAATGTTAAATTTGCCATTTATGTATTGCTATGACTAAAGCCATATTCAGCTTTGATTTGGTGGGCAATTGTATGTTCCTTCTTGTTTGGATTGGTATACATTGGTTCTTGAGTTTCTTGTTGATTTCCAATAGTAAATAACACTGGTGTATTTCCATGAGTGTAGGATGCTCTTGTGGTTTGAAAAAAAAAGAGTTGTTAATTTGGCTGTACATCAAATTAGATCCTGAAATACAGGGCACTTGCACACAGGATGCTCATAGGTGGGTCAAGTTATTTCAAAAAGAGACATTAATTGTGTTACACATTTAGCCCATTTCTTTCTCTGTGTATCATCATATTGCTGTATTGCAGTGGGGTACCACTTAGCCCACTGCTTCCATTGTAGGGGAAACTTTTCTAAAGCAGCCATTTGTATTGCTTTTATAGTTTTGGGATGGCCCCTTGTCAGGGGGCAGAGTAACTACACCAATAAATTTCTTCTCAGGTTGGCTTTGCCACAGACTTTCTCATTATCGTTTCTATTTCCAGTAAGGTGGGTTGTGTGTATATGTTTTTAAAGGATCTTCTATAAGAGTAACAGTGAGAGGTTATTTCCCTCAAATATTTTCCATATGCTTATTAGTGGTGGTCTTGGTAGGTCTGGCAAATTTTCTTAAGTAAGTTGTTATTTTGGATGGAGAATTACCATCCTGAAAGCAGTCAGGTTTCTCCATGGGATTTAATGTCTTTTACAAGAGTTATTGTTGCTGAAACACCCAAGAGCTGTGTAGCTTATGGTGCACAGCCAAGAGGGCAATCGTTCTAAGACTCAATTCCATTGAGTGTTATGTAAAACTGGCAGTTGGTATTGTGAGGTAAGGTTAGGGAATGATGCACAGCTGGTTGTTATTTTGACTTTTCATACACACCTTGGCTAAGGTGCTTATATGTTTTTACACATTGCTTGTTTTTGTTTATATTGATTAGCAGTCATTGAGGGAATCCATGGTGCACTAAGATGAGCAGAGTGGGAGCCAATGTGGCAATTTCCCCCCATCTCTTTATCCCAAATGTCTCCATTGGGCCCTGTGTTTTCTAGCCCTGATTTTCTGAGGTTCTAAATAGTTAGCTCATTGGCCTCTTAGCCAAGAGTCAGTTAGAATATGAACTTCAGGAAAACATTTGTCAAGGGCAACCTCTAGTGCTACGAATATTGCATGCAGATCAGCTCATGTGACACTTTGGTCTTTCAGTCATACAGAAATTGGAGTGTTTGAATAGAGGTGATAGGTTTCAGCTGTGCATTATCTGGCTCCCTTATACTTCATGCTCATAGCATCAGTAAAGAAAAGCCATTGCTTTTCTTGGTTTGAGAATGCTGACCAACCTCCATGTAGTCCCTACTGAAGGTTTTGGCGAGTTAACCTCAATGGCAGAATATGGTTATTTCTTCATTTCTTCCAGTAGAGCCAGAATTATTTCAATCATGTAGGTGTAATTTCCATTTTAATAAAAAGGCCTCTGTTGTGATCCAATTTTACAGGGAGATTTTTCCATTACTCAGAGCATAATAAGAATCTCAGTCCATAGAATAATTGGCTTTGTCCCTATAAGGGCTTCAGTGAAGATAAATGTCTAGCATGCCAGCCAGGATTGCCTCTTTAGTAGTTAACATCTTTTGGTTGAGTCTGAAAACCACTTATACCAAATGCCTGTGGGGTAGGCATTTACCTGTCCATTTGGTCCAGAAACTTCTGGAAATAAACTTGGGGGTGGCTCAAACTTAAAATTGTAAGTCCCGTTTCCAAGGCTGCAGTGAGAAAGCCAAACTGACAACTTCCTTTAGTTTATCCAGTGCCTGTCATTTCTCAGGTCCCAAGTGAAAAGTAGAGGACAGGTGGTGACTTAATAATGAAGGCCAACAAATATTGGAAGTGAGTAATATGTTGGACCAGAATCCAAACATTTCTCTTCAGTATTGGGTCCAATGTAGGAGATTGGAGCACTAAGAGTTTACCTTTTAAGCTACAAATTGGGAACAGTAGCACTTCTATGCTCCAGATGTAGCTCCCTAATTTAACACGGGAGGTCCCTCATACTTTATGTGAGGAAATTGTTCATCCCTTTATGTGACCTGTGAGATAGTATCTTGATCAGATCCTGTGAGGAGGATGTCATTTATATAATGGCAAAGCTGAGTTTCTGGTGTGAGTGAGAAGCAAATATCTAGGTCCAAAGGGCAAAGCCTGTATATGATCAGGGAAAGGTATACTATTGACCCTCAAAGATGAAGATAAATTGTGGTTGAGTCTCCTGTGATATATTTACTGAATAGAACATATTAGCCAAGTCTACAATAGCAACGATTTACCCATGTCATTTTGAATGTCATCCTTTAAAGTATAGATATCTGGTAGAGGTAGGTGCTTACACAGAGACAAAATTATTTACCTTTCTATAGTCAATACTTAGTGTCCACTTATCAACAGTTACTTTCAATACAGTTCATAATGGGGGATTGAAAGAATGGTTGGAATCAGTACTCCTTCTTTAACTTAGCTATAACAGGTCATAATCCTTCAGTGCTATGCCCAGCCCTACCTAAATCAGTATTTTATCATATTTACCATCCACACTGGTAGGGAAAGTTGACTGTTTCTTTCCAGGTCATGCCCATCAATCAAGAGTCTAACAGCCTTAGATATGTTCCATTAAGTTACCTGCTGACTGAGGATGTCTAAACAATGGGAAAAGGGATAGTCTCCTGGAAGGGGGTGTGCGAAAGGTGACAATCAGGTAGAGCATCTTTTACCAAAAAGATGGGCCAGTTTAACAAAAACTGAGCCAGTTGTAAGATTCAAATTCATTAACTTTAATTAATCTTCCTTTTAAGCCAGTAATCTCCTGGGGCTGGTGGGTAGGGAGGAAACCCTTTAAAACATGAGTACTTTCATGGATTAGGAATATTTGAGCATCTTTGTCTAACCAATTGGAGCCAGCCAATGTTTGTCTATTCATTCATCATGCATCCTTTCATTCATGGAGCCCAGACTTCATTCATCATTCATTCACCATTAATTAATTAATTAATTCATGGAGTCCAAACTATAGTTAATGTGGTAAAAGACTAATTGTCTACTTAAAGGGGCCAACTTTCAAGAAATACAGATCCCTATGTGGGGACAGGTTCCTGTCACCAGCTGAGATCACAGGTAGATGAAAAAGGTGAGGCTGCTTCCAAAGAAGATACCTGTCACAGATTATAATGTAATTATAGTAAGTATTGTAATTGTTCCACTGATTTACTATATATCATGCAATTTAGAACCCTTTATCTCTTAGAGTCCAAAATAACCTCTCTTGTACATCTCAGATTAATACTTAAGCAGGGGCCTGGCTGTATGTGACTTGTTTGGCCTAGGAAGGGGTGGCCTCCCCATCGATAGTAATTTAGATTAAGCCTAGAAGTGGATTGTAGAATTAACAAGCAACACTTGGCTCAGAGTTTGTCTCCCATGAGTTTCTATTAAATCCTGGGCAGCTATGCCTTCTTTAATATTTTTGCATCAGCCATCATTGTCTGTAAAGGGGATTTATATTTGTTGGGAGCCCCCCTGAGAAACATCTGGATGGACTCAGTACTCAATTCAGCATCCTCAGGACATTCCAAGTCATCATGCTGAACTCTACTCATTGTCTGATAAACCCAGTCTGACATGCCTAGCTGAAGATCTTTGGTCTCAGCTAATGTTTTCTATTCATAGTTGGCCTGTCCATGTGGGCCTATGTAAGGTGGGCTGCCCTCCATGCCATGGAAATTCATATCAAGGTTTATATAGACAGGGATCCAAAACCTCTTCTGGGGGTCATTCCCACCTTCTGCACTAATTGTGGTGTTCCTTCGGTAGGGACACCATTTTCTCATCCTTATTATGTCACCCAATTGTTTAATTTCAACCTCCAGTAGATGGAGCTCCAACCCTGCCAGATACACCATACAGGCAGGTAGCCCCTTTTTGGTTAGTTCCTGGATAGATCCTTTTTTTTTTTTTTTTTTTTTTTTTTTTTAATATATGAATTTTATTGTCAAATTGGTTTCCATACAACACCCAGTGCTCATCCCAAAAGGTGCCCTCCTCAATACCCATCACCCACCCTCCCCTCCCTCCCACCCCCCATCAACCCTCAGTTTGTTCTCAGTTTTTAACAGTCTCTTATGCTCTGGCTCTCTCCCACTCTAAACTCTTTTTTTTTCCTTCCCCTCCCCCATGGGTTTCTGTTAAGTTTCTCAGGATCCACATAAGAGTGAAACCATATGGTATCTGTCTTTCTCTGTATGGCTTATTTCACTTAGCATCACACTCTCCAGTTCCATCCACGTTGCTACAAAAGGCCATATTTCATTCTTTCTCATTGCCACGTAGTATTCCAGTGTGTATATAAACCACAATTTCTTTATCCATTCATCAGTTGATGGACATTTAGGCTCTTTCCATAATTTGGCTATTGTTGAGAGTGCTGCTATAAACATTGGGGTACACGTGCCCCTATGCATCAGTACTCCTGTATCCCTTGGATAAATTCCTAGCAGTGCTATTGCTGGGTCATAGGGTAGGTCTATTTTTAATTTTCTGAGGAACCTCCACACTGCTTTCCAGAGCGGCTGCACCAATTTGCATTCCCACCAACAGTGCAAGAGGGTTCCTGTTTCTCCACATCCTCGCCAGCATCTGTAGTCTCCTGATTTGTTCATTTTGGCCACTCTGACTGGCGTGAGGTGATATCTGAGTGTGGTTTTGATTTGTATTTCCCTGATAAGGAGCGACGTTGAACATCTTTTCATGTGCCTGTTGGCCATCCGGATGTCTTCTTTAGAGAAGTGTCTATTCATGTTTTCTGCCCATTTCTTCACTGGGTTATTTGTTTTTCGGGTGTGGAGTTTGGTGAGCTCTTTATACATTTTGGATACTAGCCCTTTGTCCGATATGTCATTTGCAAATGTCTTTTCCCATTCCGTTGGTTGCCTTTTAGTTTTGTTAGTTGTTTCCTTTGCTGTGCAGAAGCTTTTTATCTTCATAAGGTCCCAGTAATTCACTTTTGCTTTTAATTCCCTTGCCTTTGGGGATGTGTCAAGTAAGAGATTGCTACGGCTAAGGTCAGAGAAGTCTTTTCCTGCTTTCTCCTCTAGGGTTTTGATGGTTTCCTGTCTGACATTCAGGTCCTTTACCCATTTTGAGTTCATTTTTGTGAATGGTGTGAGAAAGTGGTCTAGTTTCAACCTTCTGCATGTTGCTGTCCAGTTCTCCCAGCACCATTTGTTAAAGAGACTGTCTTTTTTCCATTGGATGTTCTTTCCTGCTTTGTCAAAGATTAGTTGGCCATACGTTTGTGGGTCTAGTTCTGGGGTTTCTATTCTATTCCATTGGTCTATGCGTCTGTTTTTGTGCCAATACCATGCTGTCTTGATGATTACAGCTTTGTAGTAGAGGCTAAAGTCTGGGATTGTGATGCCTCCTGCTTTGGTCTCCTTCTTCAAAATTACTTTGGCTATTCGGGGCCTTTTGTGGTTCCATGTGAATTTTAGGATTGCTTGTTCTAGTTTCGAGAAGAATGCTGGTGCAATTTTGATTGGGATTGCATTGAATGTGTAGATAGCTTTGGGTAGTATTGACATTTTGACAATATTTATTCTTCCAATCCATGAGCAGGGAATGTCTTTCCATTTCTTTATATCTTCTTCAATTACCTTCATAAGCTTTCTATAGTTTTCAGCATACAGATCTTTTACATCTTTGGTTAGATTTATTCCTAGGTATTTTATGCTTCTTGGTGCAATTGTGAATGGGATCAGTTTCTTTATTTGTCTTTCTGTTGCTTCATTGTTAGTGTATAAGAATGCAACTGGTTTCTGTACATTGATTTTGTATCCTGCAACTTTGCTGAATTCATGTATCAGTTCTAGCAGACTTTTGGTGGAGTCTATCGGATTTTCCATGTATAATATCACATCATCTGCAAAAAGCGAAAGCTTGACTTCATCTTTGCCAATTTTGATGCTTTTAATTTCCTTTTGTTGTCTGATTGCTGATGCTAGAACTTCCAGCACTATGTTAAACAACAGCGGTGAGAGTGGGCATCCCTGTCGTGTTCCTGATCTCAGGGAAAAAGCTCTCAGTCTTTCCCCGTTGAGGATGATGTTAGCTGTGGGCTTTTCATATATGGCTTTTATGATCTTTAAGTATGTTCCTTCTATCCCGACTTACTCAAGGGTTTTTATTAAGAAAGGGTGCTGGATTTTGTCAAAGGCCTTTTCTGCATCGATTGACAGGATCATATGCTTCTTCTCTTTTTTTTTGTTAATGTGATGTATCACGTTGATTCATTTGCGAATGTTGAACCAGCCCTGCATCCCAGGAATAAATCCCACTTGATCATGGTGAATAATTCTTTTTATATGCCGTTGAATTCGATTTGCTAGTATCTTATTGAGAATTTTTGCATCCATATTCATCAGGGATATTGGCCTGTAGTTCTCTTTTTTTACTGGCTCTCTGTCTGGTTTAGGAATCAAAGTAATACTGGCTTCATAGAATGAGTCTGGAAGTTTTCCTTCCCTTTCTATTTCTTGGAATAGCTTGAGAAGGATAGGTATTATCTCTGCTTTAAACATCTGGTAGAACTTCCTTGGGAAGCCATCTGGTCCTGGACTCTTATTTGTTGGGAGATTTTTGATAACCGATTCAATTTCTTCGCTGGTTATGGGTCTGTTCAAGCTTTCTATTTCCTCCTGATTGAGTTTTGGAAGAGTGTGGGTGTTTAGGAATTTGTCCATTTCTTCCAGGTTGTCCAATTTGTTGGCATATAATTTTTCATAGTATTCCCTGATAATTGTTTGTATCTCTGAGGAATTGGTGGTAATCATTCCATTTTCATTCATGATTTTATCTATTTGGGTCATCTCCCTTTTCTTTTTGAGAAGCCTGGCTAGAGGTTTGTCAATTTTGTTTATTTTTTCAAAAAACCAACTCTTGGTTTCGTTGATCTGCTCTACAGTTTTTTTAGATTCTATATTGTTTATTTCTGCTCTGATCTTTATTATTTCTCTTCTTCTGCTAGGTTTAGGCTGCCTTTGCTGTTCTGCTTCTATTTCCTTTAGGTGTGCTGTTAGATTTTGTATTTGGGATTTTTCTTGTTTCTTGAGATAGGCCTGGATTGCGATATATTTTCCTCTCAGGACTGCCTTCGCTGCGTCCCAAAGCGTTTGGATTGTTGTATTTTCATTTTCATTTGTTTCCATATATTTTTTAATTTCTTCTCTAATTGCCTGGTTGACCCACTCATTCGTTAGTAGGGTGTTCTTTAACCTCCATGCTTTTGGAGGTTTTCCAGACTTTTTCCTGTGGTTGATTTCAAGCTTCATAGCATTGTGGTCTGAAAGTATTTATGGTATGATTTCAATTCTTGTATACTTATGAAGGGCTATTTTGTGACCCAGTATGTGATCTACCTTGGAGAATGTTCCATGTGCACTCGAGAAGAAAGTATATTCTGTTGCTTTGGGATGCAGAGTTCTAAATATATCTGTCAAGTCCATCTGATCCAATGTATCATTCAGGGCCCTTGTTTCTTTATTGACTGTGTGTCTAGATTATCTATCCATTTCTGTAAGTGGGGTGTTAAAGTCCCCTGCAATGACCACATTCTTATCAATAAGGTTGCTTATGTTTATGAGTAATCGTTTTATATATTTGGGGGCTCCGGTATTTGGTGCATAGACATTTATAATTGTTAGCTCTTCCTGATGGATAGACCCTGTAATTATTATATAATGCCCTTCTTCATCTCTTGTTACAGCCTTTAATTTAAAGTCTAGTTTGTCTGATAGAAGTATGGCTACTCCAGCTTTCTTTTGGCTTCCAGTAGCATGATAGTTCTCCATCCCCTCACTCTCAATCTAAAGGTGTCCTCAGATCTCAAATGAGTCTCTTGTAGACAGCAAATAGATGGGTCTTGTTTTTTTATCCATTCTGATACCCTATGTCTTTTGGTTGGCGCATTTAATCCATTTACATTCAGTGTTATTATAGAAAGATATGGGTTTAGAGTCATTGTGATGTCTGTATGTTTTATGCTTGTAGTGATGTCTCTGGTACTTTGTCTCACAGGATCCCCCTTAGCATCTCTTGTAGGGCTGGTTTAGTGGTGACAAATTCCTTCAGTTTTTGTTTGTTTGGGAAGACCTTTATCTCTCCTTCTATTCTAAATGACAGACTTGCTGGATAAAGGATTCTCGGCTGCATATTTTTTCTGTTTAGCACACTGATGATCTCGTGCCAATCCTTTCTGGCCTGCCAAGTTTCAAAAGAGAGATCAGTCACGAGTCTTACAGGTCTCCCTTTATATGTGAGGGCACGTTTACCCCTTGCTGCTTTCAGAATTTTCTCTTTATCCTTGTATTTTGCCAGTTTCACTATGATATGTCGTGCAGAAGATCGATTCAAGTTACGTCTGAAGGGAGTTCTCTGTGCCTCTTGGATTTCAATGCCTTTTTCCTTCCCCAGTTCAGGGAAGTACTCAGCTATTATTTCTTCAAGTACCCCTTCAGCACCTTTCCCTCTCTCTTCCTCCTCTGGGATACCAATTATGCGTATATTATTTCTTTTTAGTGTATCACTTAGTTCTCTAATTTTCCCCTCATACTCCTGGTTTTTTTTTATCTCTCTTTCTCTCAGCTTCCTCTTTTTCCATAACTTTATCTTCCAGTTCACCTATTCTCTCCTCTGCCTCTTCAATCCGAGCTGTCGTCGTTTCCATTTTGTTTTGCATTTCGTTTAAAGCGCTTTTCAGCTCCTCGTGACTGTTCCTTAGTCCCTTGATCTCTGTAGCAAGAGATTCTCTGCTGTCCTGTATACTGTTTTCAAGCCCAGCAATTAATTTTATGACTATTATCCTAAATTCACTTTCTGTTATATTATTTAAATCCTTTTTGATCAGTTCATTAGCTGTTGTTATTTCCTGGAGATTCTTCTGAGGGGAATTCTTCTGTTTGGTCATTTTGGATAGTCCCTGGAGTGGTGAGGACCTGCAGGGCACTTCCCCTGTGCTGTGGTATATAACTGGAGTTGGTGGGTGGGGCCGCAGTCCAACCTGATGTCTGCCCCCAGCCCACTGCTGGGGCCACAGTCAGACTGGTGTGTGCCTTCTCTTCCCTTCTCCTAGGGGCGATATTCACTGTGGGGTGGCGTGGCCCGTCTGGGCTACTTGCACACTGCCAGGCTTGTGGTGCTGGGGATCTGGCATATTAGCTGGGGTGGGTAGGCAAGGTGCACGGGGGCAGGAGGGTCAGGCTTAGCTCGCTTCTCCTTAGGTGATCCACTTCAGGAGGGGCCCTGTGGCAGTGGGAGGGAGTCAGATCCGCTGCCGGAGGTTTGGCTCCGCAGAAGCACAAGTTGGGTGTTTGCGCAGAGCGAGCAAGTTCCCTGGCAGGAGCTGGTTCCCTTTGGGATTTTGGCTGGGGGATGGGCGGGGGAGATGGCGCTGGCGAGCGCCTTTGTTCCCCGCCAAGCTGAGCTCTGCCGTCCCGGGGCTCAGCAGCTCTCCCTCCCTTTGTCCTCCAGCCTTCCCGCTTTCTGAGCAGAGCTGTTAACTTATGACCTCCCAGACGCTAAGTCACGCTTGCCTTCGGAATACACTCCGTCTGGCCCCTCCGCTTTTGCCAGCCAGACTCGGGGGCTCCGCTTGGCCGGCGAGCCGCCCCTCCGCCCCGGCTCCCTCCCGCCAGTCCGTGGAGCGCGCACCGCCTCGCCGCCCTTCCTACCCTCTTCCGTGGGCCTCTCGTCTGCGCTTGGCTCCGGAGACTCCGTTCTGCTAATCCTCTGGCGGTTTTCTGGGTTCTTTAGGCAGGTGTAGGTGGAATCTAAGTGATCAGCAGGACGCGCGGTGAGCCCAGCGTCCTCCTACGCCCCCATCTTCCCTCCAGTTCCTGGATAGATCCTTAAAGAGACTCTAGGCCTCAGGGTGAGAGAAAGGACATGTTATCTCCTCCAAAGGACAACCAACTTGACCCTTCCCCATTTTTCTTTTCTGTCTTTATTATTTTGAGGGTGGTTACCAGCAGAGAAGAGTAAATTATCCTCGCCACTATCACAGTGGTATCATCCTACCTTATCCACTAGAGGACACCAGGCCTCTTCCCCAGGATTCTCCCCCCAGCCTTCCCCTAGAGTTTAAGCCTCCTCTCCAGGTGGCAACCTGATGAGAAGCAGTAGCAAGAAACACTCAACATGCATCTGTGCTTTGAAGTACCTGTTTTTTTTTTTTAATGTTCATTTATTTTTGAAAGAGAGAGAGAGACAGAGTGCAAGTGGGGGAGGGGCAGAAAGAGAGGGAGGCACAGAATCTGAAGCAGGCTCCAGGCTCTGAGCTGTCAGCATAGAGCCCGATGCTGGGCTGGAACCCATGTACCTTGAGATCATGACATGAGCCAAAGTCAGATGCGGAACTGACTGAGCCACACAGGTACCCCTGAAGTACCTGTTTAGTAGGCTATCCACCACCTTCCAAGTCCCGAGAGGGGTAGGAATAGAAACCTTCTTGCCCTTAGTCACTTTAAGTAATACTTTAGCAGGTTCAGCCCAAGGGTTGGTTTGGATGTCACTCTGGGGATGGGCTAGAATGAGACCATCTGCCATAACAAATCCTAGAGTGACAGCTGCAGAGTCATGCCAACTGTTTACAAAGGTACCTCCCCCAACTGCACTCAGGAGGCTGGCTTTGGCCTGACATCTCTGACTTATTGGCTCATTTGTCTGCCATAGGAGTCTCCAGAGAGGAGGATATCCTCTTGCCTTAGAGTACCCCAAATCATCAGCTATAGGGACCTCACTCACTAGGGCCCATTCTGAGTGATGGGGAGCCCACCCTTGGTACAGTGGTCTGCTCTCCTCCCCTTTGTCTGTTTAGGCCCACAGGTATTATAATGTCCAGAATAGCCCAGTGGGGACTCAGGTGTGTGTGCTGACCTCTCTTCTCAGGCAGCTGGCACCTCTGATACCCAAAATCAGTTCCAATGGTATGAGTTCACTCAAATATTAATATTGCTTGGCCAATCCAATGAGGCACAGGGAAACAACAAGAAATATAGAGTGTAATATAACACAGAGCAATGCCACACCAGAGTTCAGGTGTTCCAAAGTTTGAGTGCCAATCACTTAAGGCCATCCTGGATCATTTTGCTGACTGATTGTCTTATTGATTGGGTAGGTCCCATCACTCATTTCCTGATCAACTCCAAAACTTCTCCCCTTTTCCTCATAACTACTTTTAAGTGATTTGAGGGATTTTGAGGCTGATCAAGGCAAATGATATGACATAATGTAGAGTTGTAAGATATTTGAAGAGGTTATGAGCATAGATTTCAAAAACTGTAGAAAGACATCAAGGAGCCTAACACATTTAAGGAGTCTACACATACCTAAGCAAGATAAATACAGACAAACACCACACCTATACACAACACAGCTAAATCTCCTGAAAACAAATAACAAAAACATTTCTAGGAGTGGCCAGAGGAGGAAGGGTAACATACTGTCACCCTCATGGAAACAAAAATAAGGCCAATAGTTGATTTCCTGTTTTAGTTTCCTATGACTACTATAACAAATTGCCACAGACTTGGTTGCTTAAAACGAAAGAAATTATTTTCATCTTATCATTCAAGAGCCCAAAGTTCCAAAATCAAGATGTTGGCAGGACCACGCACCCCTCTGAATGCTCTATAGGAAAATCCTTCCTTACCTTTTCCAGCTCCTGATGGCTTCTGGTATTCCTCGACTTATGTAAGCATAACTCCAAAGCCTGCATCTGTCTTCTCATGACACTCTCCCTGTGACTTCATACTCAGTCTTATAAGGACACCAGTCATACTAGAGTGGATTAAAGGCCCATATCACTCCCATATGACCTTATGCTAAATAATTACATCTGCAACAACCCTATTTCCAAACAGAATCATGTTCTAAGCCATTAGAGGTTAGGACATTAATACATCTTTCTTGGGGAACATAATTCAACCAATGACAAATAATGAGATATAATTTTGTACCTAATACTTAGACTGAAAACTGGAAAATGTCAAATATTTACATGTATTTGAGTCTCTTGGAAAGGAACCAGAGGTAGTCAGAGGCTCCATCTCAGAAGCAGGTAAGTAACATGGTGTGAATGTGAACATGGAACGTTACAGATCACTTAGAAAGAAGAAAGTAGATGTACACGTGGAAAAATGAATATGTCTTTCAAAAAATAGTATTTAGGGGAAAGGTAACATAAAGAACAAAATGATTCTCAACATAAGCACTGTTTACATACATTAAACTCCAACAAAATATAAAATAAATTTCATATGAACACAAAGAAACAGCATATCAATTGAATTAAACTAATAGTAATGTTGTGGAGACAAAAGGGAGCAGATAACCAAAGATTAATAGATAAAATAGGAGGAAGGCATTGCAGACAATGTGCCAAACTGAATATACAGGGGCATGTCAAGGAGCATGACTAAGTTACAATTTGGCTCCTAGGATGAGATAGGCAGCATTATAGAATGAACCTGAATAATCCATATATCTATATAATTTCTTCCACTTCTGTGTGGGCAGGATCTGTAAATATGATGAGAGATCACTCTTTTGATTATGTTATGCTATAGGCAAAAGGAAGTCTGCAGATGCAGTTAGGTTCCTTAATCGGTTGTTTCTGAGTTAATTAAAAGACAGCTTAGATTAGCCTCACTTAATCAGACAAATCTTTGAGGTCAGAAATATTCCCATGCTGTCCTTAAACAGGGAAGATCTCATGTTATGAATGGTTCTAGGGAGGGAGACACATGGCGAGAACCTGGGGTCAGCCTCTAGGATGTAAAAATAATCCTCAGTTTATAGCTTCCAGGAAAACAAGTGCTTTAGTCTTACATTCATAAACTAATGGATTATGCCAACATCCATGGGAGCCTGAGAGACGATTCAGGGTTCTAGGGATCAATGAATATAGCCCAGCCACCATCACTGACTGCTGCCTTCTGAGACATGAGCAGAGGACCCAGGCAGGCTATGCCAGACTCCTAACCTATGCAAACTGAGATAGTAAATGTAGTACATTGTAAGCTCTAAGTTTGAGATAATTTGTTACACATCAATAGATAACTAATATAAAGAGCAAAAGAAAAACAGCAAAAATACTTCTACCCTTGAGGTCAAAAGGGGAAAGGAAAGTGAAAGAAAGATGGAAGGAAAGTGAAGCTGCTGTGCTTTATTAATGTTATCTTTTAGCAATCTGTTAGCAGCAGACTAACTTTTTGCCTCCTTTCATGTTAGTTCATCCTGTATTGGTTAGTTCATCTATTTGGTTAGTTCCAGTTGCTGCACTAGAAGTGTTGGATACCAAGAAAATAATGAAAAAACACACTGGAAAAAAAAAAAAAAGACATGGTCACTGCCCTCAAAAAGCTTATCATAAAACAAGAAATTACAATAGATCTTTGTATGTGTGATGTAAATGCCTGATTTTACGTTTTCGATTGCTGAGGCATCGAATTCAAAAGACACTCATCTTAAATAAACATATTGCTAGCCCTATGACAGTGATACTAGCAAAACAACCAAATAAGGACCCAGGCCATCTGAGCCCCCACACCCCCCATGAAGTTCCTTCTTCCAGAAAGCTCCAGGTAACCTGAATTACTAACCCTTTGAGTGACCCTGCTTCTTTCTTCCCAAGCTCTAATTCCCATTCTTATGCTTACATTAGCCAATAAAGGAGCCCGGCTCAGTTGGTTAAGTGTCTGACCTTGGCTCAGGTCATGATCTTGTGGTTCCTGGGTTTGAGCCCCGCCATCAGACTATGTGCTGACAGCTCAGAGCCTGGAACCTGCTTCAGATTCTGTGTCTCCCTTTCTCTCTGCCCCTCCCCTGCTTGCGCTCTGTTTCTCTCTCAAAAATAAATAAACATTAAAACAATTATATTAGCCAATAAAGAGTGAACCCAGGAAACCCTAGACACCCCACCCTCAACCCTAGTAAGGACAGAGCTCTAGGTCCACAGTCAGTCTGTCTCTGTTTCTCAAATTTTCCATGCAACCTTTCTGTATGGCCTTCAGGATTTGTGAGGAATACATTTTCTTACATTAAGTTCCTTGATGGTTTTAGCTGAAGTGCTTCCTGCAATCATCATAAGACCACAAGTGCTGGTCCAGCAACAACACTGGCCCTAGTAGGGGAAATATCTGTGGAGACTCCCTATAGTAATATGGGTGATTGAGTGCCTCAGGAATTCCAGGCATGGCTACTTATAGGCTGGGACAGACACAATAGTATGTTAATATTAGGCCAAAGAGCAACAAGAATAATATGTAATAGTGTCCTTTGAAACCTGTGTCTATAGTGAATTCTCACTCCCCTGATATGATTTTTAGAGATCTCATTCTCTCTTGCACTCTCTGGTTATATTAGTCTATTTTCATCTTGATAAGCTGAAAATGTGTTAAAAGTTTTAGCAGATGAATTCCATTTTTAATCTTTTGGAATGCAAAGAAAACTTTTACTAAAATCCTGCCCTCTAGTAGGGAGCACAGGGTGAGTTTAAAGGACCTCATATTAGGAACACAAAGCTAAACATTCTTGAAGATTGTTGAAAAAATTTCCTAGAGGGTTTATTTACTCACAGAGGCTGAATCACAGCTTTATGACAGCTTCTGAAAGATCTCCTTTATACCCTCCCTGCACCCCCCTCCTTATTTATTTATTTTTTTAAACAAATCCAGGGGTAGTTTGTACTGAAGCATATTAAGAGGCCAGATTAATTAAAATTATATGTATGTATTAAATAAATAAATATAGTTATTCTGGAAATGCCAGAATAAAATACAATCATTCAATTTGTAATTAGTATTTGAACAATAATGTACATCAATTGTGTTTTCACTTTATTGATCATATTACTCACTTAATATGTGTCACGTTTAATACATAATGTAAAGTACTCTCTATTAAAAGGAAATTACATTGTTTTTATGCAAACCTACTTTAGACAATGGCAAAGATTTTTATGAGAATCCATTTTATTTTCTTTCTGTGTTCTCAGGAAGAATTTTATTTCCTAGGTCAGGTTGTATGACTGATTTTTGGCCAGTGGAATACGGGTAAGAATGATATACATGACTTCCAGATGTGACCATAAATCCTGTTGGGAGAACTTTCACTGTATTTATTCCCCTTTTTCAGTGACCAAGAAAGTCATTTTAAAGCTGATAACCTCAAAATATGGAAGAAGTTTGAGTATTTAAAAGAATGTATATAACAGAGCCTTCACTGACATTAGTAACACAAGCAGCAATAAAATGCTATTGCATCAGGTCATTGCTATTTTGGGGTTATTTCACAGCAACATAGCTTATCTTCCTCTAATACAATAATCAATATTGCTTTATTTGCCTTCCAAAGTAGCATTTTCAAATTTGAGTTGGGATTATATTATGTTTGGTCAGCAGAATTTTTTCTTAATTAATTTTAGGGGCACCTGGGTGGCTTAGTCAGTTAAATGTCCAACTTCAGATCAGGTCATGATCTTGTGGTTCGTGGGTTCAAGACCCACGTCGGTCTCTGTGCTGACATTTCAGAACCTGGAGCCTGCTTCAGGTTCTGTGTCTCCCTCTCTCTTTGCCCCTCCTCCGCTCATGTTCTGTCTCCCTCTTTCTCAAAAATAAATAAAAATTAAAAAAATTAAATTAATTTTATATGCCTTTAGATGCTGAATACACTATTTAATTACTATTTCCTTGTTACTACATCCCTTCTTCATTACATTTTTTATATGACAGGCCCTGGAATCCATTTGGTTTTGCAGGCCATTGCTATATAATGAGTCTTATTTAATATCATCTAATGCTGAGCAAGCAAATGGTAGGTTTTGTATACTTTTCTATATATATGAGTTATGTGCTTCTCAAAGATACACATAACAGTAACAGTTGGATAAATTTTAAAGCCTGGTATTTTCAAAAAATACTGCACATGGATAAGAAAAAATGTGATAATACAACCTAAAATATGGAACTATTCCATCTAGGTAGGAAGCTAGGTTTAAAAATCAGTATTAAATATGCAATGCACCTTGCAAAAATTTATGTGACTATTAACAAAAATGATAAATAGATAACTGCAGACCATCTTGCAATATTTATAAGTATGGGATTAAAGCCTCTCAAAATCAAAACTATGTGTCCTGAGCATATAAACTAAAGTTTATGGGATTTAATTAAAGTGGGCTATGGTTCCAGGCAGGAATATGCTACGAGATTCAAACTCCTCCTGATGCTATGCAAATATTAGATTTGCCCAAGCAGTGCCAAAAGTCTATCACAAAACCTTTTTGACGTACTTATAATTTTATTTTCATAGCAAGATTTTATAAATGGGGGATGGACCAGAGGCAGGACATCATATGAAACCAGTCTTAATATATAGGTTTTAGACATCTTTTCTTAATCCTAGGTCAATATCTGATTCTTTCTTTCCCATCAGTTCCCCAGAATTGTTTTGAAGATATATTTCCCATCATTTTATTGACTAGTCCTTTTATTTTAAAGACTTTAATAGTAACTGTTGCAGTGAAATGGACAAGGAGGATCTAACATCAACACTGAAAGATCTTAGAAAGTCATTGTCACACAGATCAATGGTATTAACACTTTTTCTTAAATGGGCCTAGAGAAACTCTCTTATCTACTGCTGAGAATTACCTGTTGGGATGATCCTACTGAATAAAATGTAATAAGCAAATACTGCTAAGTTTCCTAAGATTCTAATTTTCTGATGTGAGACTAAGATTGTAATTCTCTGACATGAGCCACTTCCTTAAATATGCCTCACGTGTACACTATTTGTTGGCACTTTCACCCTTGTTCTGTCAAGATGTCTCTTTCATATACAACACAAGCAATTCCTCTGTAGTGCTTATGACTTTCTTATACTATTTTTTAGGTGATTTGTTCCTCATTTCTGGAGGTCTGTCTGAATCTGTATTCTAGAAACAAATAAAAATATAAAGATTGTATAGTTGTATTAGAATAAACACATGAACATGAGCTATCTAGCTAGCCAGCTCAGCATTATTCCAGTGTGGTTTCAAACTTTCCTATAGTCCTGGCAGCAATTTGTTTTTATTCATTTATGTATATATTCTGCACATATTTATTAAGCAAGCCAGGATCCTAATCAGGAAATGACCACCAGGAGGGTGAGTCTGACCATTAGCCCGCTTTTCTCCTATGTCAGAATATGTAATGATGCAAATGTCTTGTAATATTTTAGATACAATAGGGGAAAAATAGATCATAATGATATAAATAGATGAATAAATAATGTAAAAGTTCCATGAGGAACAGAATATTTATATAGTTTTAAAATCTTTCCCCATCAATTAATTATTAATTACAACTGAAACAAATTACAAACGCTTCCATTAACTCCCACTGCACCAAATGTCTGATACTATAAAACAAAACAACTGCTAGAGGAGTTTGCATGTAGAAGAAAGGAATGGCATTATTTCCCATTTTTGTTCCCCCCCCGCCCTTTTTTTTAAACCTGATTGCAGATGCAACTCTGACAATTTAGGGGGCATAAAACTTGGAGAAAAATTCTTCAGTCTTAACTGGCTTGAAGAAACAGAGATCAGAGTTTGAAGCCATCACACCTAGAAAATGAAAAGTTCCACTTAGCAGGTAATTATGTGAATAAACTCTGCTCAAGTTTCTGACTAATCTCCAAACTCCCATGGTCAAGGCAGACTCAAGAAGTCTACCTAAATTAAAAAAAAAACAAAGAAAATTTCACATGGTATCCACCCCAGGGGAAACATAAATTAGATTGTGAGTCAGGCCAAATTAACTGAATGCTAAAGCAAACAAACAAAAATACTCTTCTGAGGAACATAACAGAATCTAGAGTCTCTACAATGTATCATCAGGATACAATACATATATTAAGACATTAAAAAAAACCCACAAAAGTGTAACCCAAACTCAAGAAAACACAACAGAGAATGTCCCAAGATAATACAGTTACTGAAATTAGTAGACAGGGATACTATAGTAGCTACTATAAGTTATCAAGGTTATAAAATTAAATACTCATGATGAATCAACAAATAGGAAATCTCAGAGGTGAAATGGAAACAATTTTGTCTGCTGAAAGTTTATTGCATTTACCTTTATTTTTGTATAATCTTTTCCCCCAGTGGATTGAGACTTCCAAATTGACTGTTATAGTGGACTGAATACTGTTCTGCTACACAGGCAAAATATCCTAATCCCCATAACCAGTGAATGTTACCTTTTATGTTAAAGTTTTTGTGGATGTAATATGGTAACTATCTTGAGATGATGGGATGATTCTGGAATATCTGGATGGCTCCTAAATGCCATCAAAGTATCCAGAGGGATAATGAAAGAATAGACACACAAAAAGGAAAAGGTGGTATAAAGATATAGGCAAAGATTAGGGTGATATGTCCATAAAACAAGAAATAGCAGCACACCAGAAACTGGAAGAGGCAATAATTGAATTCTCCCTAGAGTCTCTGGTGAAGTGTGATCCTCTAACACATTGATTCCAGACTTCTTGTCTTCAGAACTGGGAGAGAATAAACTTCTGTTGTTTTAAGCCACCAAATCTGTAGCAATTTATTACAGTAGCCCTGGTAACATACAGATTTTTATACTAGATGTGGAATGCTACTGTAACAAACATCTAAAACTGAGGAAGTTACTCTGGAATTGGACAATGAGTATTTGCTGAACGAATTTAGAAGCCCATGATAGAATAAATCTAAGATTGCTTTAAACCATGGATATATATACATGGATGTTACAAGTATTTCTGGTGAGAGTTCAGTAGGAAGTGAGAAGCATGGTAGATAAAATGCATTTTATCATAGAGATATCTGTATCAGAATAAACATAATGTTGGTAGAAATATCAGTGTTAAAGATGTTTCTGATAATGCTGTGCCCTACACTTGCGTGGAAACTAGAATCTGTTGGTGATGGATATTCAGCTGAGGAGAATTCTAAAGAAAGTACTGAATATGTGATCTGACATCTCCTTGCTGACAACAGTAAAGACAAACCAAGGAAGGAACTGTTAAGAGGAAGGAACTGTTAAGTGTAAAGGAACTAGAATTTGATAATTTTGGGAGGTTCTTGGCCTATCCAAGGGGCAGAGGATGCTATTATTGGGAAACTCACTGTTGGAAGGTGTGCTCTGGAAAGAAGGTAAAGAATGTTGGACAACTTTTGGCTGAAAAGATTAGGTATGTGACTCATGAGTTTGCTCAACCATATCAGCAAAAGTCAGTAACAGAAATGGTATTATCTACAAAAGGTCTTGGAGTACATTCTTGTCCAACTGTATGGATCTTTGTTACATCCATGAAAGAACCCAAAGGTGTCTGAGAACTTTATATCAACAGAAACACTACCACCTTGGTCTGGTATGGACAGAGACAGGAAGAAATAAAAGAAGGTTGTTGCACTCCCAAATTCTACATACAGGTAACAGACGGATAAAATTCCTCACCTGCAAACATATGCAACTGTCGCGGCCGGTGCGACAAACACCAAGGTCAGGGTCCTGAGGGTAGGGGAATGCAAGAAAAAAAGAGAGAAGAGAAAGTTTGGGAACAGGAGGGTCCCCTGGGCTGATGGCCCAAGTGACGGCTTTATTGTTGCTGTACACAATCTTTTATAATATAAGACTCTTATGGATCAGGTCATTCTAAGAATAAACAGGTTTCACATGATCACTGCCAGCCAAAACATTTAGTTCTGTGTACCTTGTGAACTTTCTGAACAGGTCACAAGACCTTGTTGATAGATTGCTAGCAAAACACAGTTCCCATGTTTGTGTCTATCTGACTCGGGGTAGAAAAAGGGAGGTAGCATTACTGCCAACACCTGCAAACACAGGCTTCAGGAATTAACTTTCTCAGCCTTGACAAGGCTTTCGTATGCCCTTGAAAGTGGGGGAATGGGAGGGGGAACCACCGGGTTGGCTTGAGTCAACAGGGAACGTTGCTAGACCCGGTCTCAGCCTGGCGCCGGGGCCTGGCCCCCCACATGCAACCCTTTAAGAAAAAGAGAAGATGACTCCAAGAGGGCAGCCTAGGGCTCAAAGGGCAGATCTTTGGGCAAAAAAAGGCCTATCTATGGCTTCAGAGGCCAGATCTATGGCCACAAAGAAAATACTGGTGGTCACAAAGCCCAGAACCTCATGTTACAGATTACTGTTATGTCGTGAATCTAATGGAATTTGCCCTGTTGGATTTTGAAATTTCTTCAGAATGGTGACCTTCTTTCCATTTCCATCTTTTGAAATGGGCTGTTTATAACTATTATCCTATGCCTGTCCCACCAATGTATTTTAGAAACAAGTAAATTGTTTTATAGATTTACAAGTCCATAGATGGAGAACAATTTTCTCAGATGAATTCTATCTAGTTTCATCTATATACGATTTAAATAATTTAGATAATGAGATCTGAGACTTTTAAACTGCTAATATTTACATGCAATGTTGGACCTGGGTTGATGCTACACTGGGTAGAATTCACTAGTAAATCCTCTTGCTTGGGACTTTCATTTTGGAAAGTTTTTTGACCAATGACTCAATATTTCTACTTGTTACACATCTATTCAGATTTTGCCTTTCTTTTTGAGTCATTTTTGGTAGTCTGTATCTCTCTGGGAATATTTCCATTTCACCTAGTTTAATCTGATCTGTTGGTATAAAAGTGTTCATAGTATTCCATTCTTCTCTACAAGGTTGGTAGTAACATACACTCTATTATTTCTGCTTTTTAAAATCTGTATCTTATTTTTCTTTCTTAGAAATATAGCTAAAGTTTATCGATATTGTCAACTTTGTTTTGTTGATTTTATCTACTGTTTTTCTATACCCTATTTTGTTCATTTATTTTTTTAACGTTTTTTTATTTATTTTTGAGAGACAGAGAGAGAGGACAGGGAGGGGAGGGGCCAAGAGAGAGGGGACAGAGAATCTGAAGCAGACTCTGCGCCGTTGATAGCAATGAGGTGGATGTGGGCCTCCAACTCATGAAGTGTGAGATCATGACCTGAGCTCAAGTTGGGCACTCAACCAATTGAGCCACCCAGGTGCCCCTACCCTATGTTGTTAATTTCGGATGTAATTTTTTCTTGTGATTGTATTGGGCTTATTTTGCTTTTTTTAAATTTCTTATTTCCTTAAAATGTAGGATTCAGTTATTGATATGATAACCTTTTCATTTTTTGTAACTTGTGTGTTTACAGCTATAAATTTCTATTTTAGTACTATTTGCACTGCAAGATTTGTCATATTGTGTTTTGTTTTCATTTATCTAAAAGTATTTTCTAAATTTTATTTTGATTTCTTCTTTGAGCCAATGGATATTTAGGAGTATATTTGTGTATTTTCCCCAAATTTCTTGCTGTAAATGACTTCTAATTTTATTCCATTATGGTTGGGTAATATACTTTGTGCGATTCCAAACTTTATAATTTTATTTAGACTTGTTCTGTGGCCTAATATATGTTCTATGCACACTTGTGAGGAATATGTATTTTCCTATTGTTGCATAGGTTGTTCTACAGATATCTGCTAGGCATGTTTGATAGTGGTATTCAAGTCTTCTATTCCTCATTGCTATTCTGTTCAGTTGTTGTATCCATTATTGAAAGTGAGATACTGGAGTCTTCCAAATATTGCTGTTGAATTATATATTTCTCTCTTTATGTTAGGTGCATAAAAGTCTGTATTTTATTTTCACTGATTATTTATCATTATAAAATAACCTTCTCTGTCTCTAGTTGTAATTTATATATTAAAGTCCATTTCATCTGATATCATTAGGGCCATCCCACCACTTTTTTGGTTAAGATTTGAATGATGTATATTTCTATCCTTTGCTGTCAATCTAATTAAAGTCTACTTGGTCCAAAGTCTGGTTATCTTCAGGGCCAGTTTCAATTGATAGCATTTTATTTTTTTCTTATGGATTGGCCATAGTTTCTTAATTTTTTGCATGTCTCATTTTTGTTGTTGATGAAAAATGGACACTTGAAATTCTAAAATGTGACAAAACTTCTAATCAGAATGACATTCTATCTCCAGTGTTTGTTGTTTTTCCTCCTTGTGAGTTGCAAATGTTTGCTTATTTACTGATTTTTTTTGTGAACTGATTTTGTAAAATCTGTATTCTTTTTCATGTGGCCACTTAAGTCTCTATGTGGTTAACTCAATGGTTAACTAATTATGGCGTAGTTTTCTTTAAATGACCAGTATCAATCCCCCAGGTTTTGCAAAGGGGTTTGGAGACATGCCTTCAACATTCAGCCAGGAAGTTTACAACTTTGTCTTAGACTTCACTTCCTGCTTTTGCAGGGCCTCAGTGTTAGCCAGAGGTGACAGGAGAGCGTGTTCTCAGATCCTTCATCATGCATACAACTCCATGCATGTGAGTGGCCTTCTAGATTCCCAGAAAAATGTCAAAGCTCTTCAAATCCTCTATAGACAATTTACTCATTAGCTTTTAAGTTCTTGGTTAGTCTATTGTTTCTTTTTTTTTTTTTTAAGTTTATTTATTTTGAGAGAGAAAGAGAGAGACGGAGAGATAGGGAGAGAAAGAATCTTAAACAGGCTCTGCACTGTCAGCGGGGAGCCTGATATGGGGCTCCAGCTCACGAGCCTCTTCATGTTAGGTACTAAAAGTGTGTATTTTTATATTTTCATTGATCATTTATCATCATAAAATATCTTTCTCTTTCTCTAGTTGTAATTTATATATTAAAATCTATCTCATCTGATATCATTATGGCCACACCAGCACTTTTTTGGTTAAGATTTGGATGGCATATCTTTCCATTCTTTACTGTCAATCTAATTAAAGTCTGTGTCTACTTGGTCCAAAGTCTGATCATCTTCAGGGCCAGTTTCAATTGATAGCTTGACCTGAGATCATGACCTGAGCGGAAATCAAGAATCAGATGTTTAACTGACTAAGCCACCCAGGCGCCCCTTGGTTAGTCTATTGTTTATCCCAACTCTTATCCATTACTTCAGACAACTACGTGGGTAAAATATATACCTATAAATGTCTTTTAAAACTTTCCCTAGCTAGACATTTTTAGCACAGAGTGCAGGTCACATAAAGATAAGCCATTTGAATGGGATCTTTCAGGGAACAATCAAACAGATCAAATAGTGACAATTTATTGGCCATGACAATTTTAAAGAACTTCAGCTTCTTTCTACGCCTTTCAATCTGATCCCAGCAATGTGGACTATTATTTTTCGAGATTACTGCTTAGTTGAGGAACAGGAAATGTGGTTAGGGCACATCAAACTGCCACAGACTTGCTGCTCTTACTAAACTTCAACTATTTTCTTGAACATTCTCCAGGTGGCTAAGGTCTTGATTAATTTCCATAGTTCTAAAAAATTCGATTCTTCCAATTTTTGCCAATTTTTTTTATTGCTTTTATGGAAGGGTGAAATTTTGGAAGTCTTTACTCTGCCAATATCACTGATATCACCAAATTATACTTTTAAATATTAGTTATATTACAGTGTTTGCTTTTCTTCTTCAGGTATTCCTGTTACCCATGTGTTCAATATTTTTAAAATATCTTTCACAGCTATTCCCTTCTCTCTTCTTTTTCTCTTCATTTCTGTTTTTCTTTAAGTTTATTTTTTTATCCTCTCTCTCACTTACTCATCTTTCACTTGTGTCTCTTCTTTCTTGAGACACAATGTATTCTTTCTTCTTTATTTTTGAGATGATATTGTCTTTTTCTTCAACTTCTTTCTCAAGTTCTAGAAATTCTCATTTCATATCTCCTTCCTGTTGTCTATTACTATTCTGAATATGTGAATTTCAATTTAAGGTATTTCTGTACAATATGAAAATATTTAAGTCAGGTATTATGTTATAAATTTCCTCAAAATTTTATCTGTAATACTTCAGCATGCTTTTGAATGGTAAAAGGTTTATATTAAATTTTGTTAGAATTTCTTTTTACTAGTGTTTTTACTTTATATTTATCTTCTTGTTTGTTCACACTTTATTTTCCTGAACCAGTATTACAAGATCAAAAGTTGTACTATGGGTGGGTACAAAGGATTTGAGGTAGCTTTTATGGTGTCTGTGTTTAAGCAACCACCCCCTCCTGTGTATGTCATCTCCTATTATCCCCTGACTTGCTCACTGTGTTCCAGCCTATATTTGTCATGTTCTGGAAACATGGTAAATATGATCCTGTCTCAATCACTTTTTCTCCAGATACGTACATTGCTTGCTCCCACATTTCTTTCATTTCCATATGTCTATGACCAAATATCACCACACGGAAAGGATCTTGTGAGCTAACAGGAAACCCTTACTATTTTCACTATATATACCACCTATAACACATGACAGAAAATGATGAAATCATACATATTTTTTGACTCCCTAAATATAAGTTTCATTACAGCAGTGACTTTATTTTGTACATTATTATATCACCAACCGGTGAGGCACATAGTGGGGACTGAATAAAAATTTATTGATTAAATGATGAATGCATCTTTTATGTTTTATACATTTATTTTAATCAAATATTGGTTTAAAATTCAGAAAGTCTTTTATACATTATATTTATTCTTAAACTTTTTGTCAAAAAATTACAGTGAGCTAGTGAACACATACATGATTGATATGATAGCAATTTAAAAATGTGAACTGTATTACATTGACACCATGAAATCTAAAAATACATACAGTATTAAAATAGTCAATAATATGACAAATTAAATCTCTCTTACATTTTGTTTCTTTTGGTCTTATTGTTAGGATAAAATACTAACCACAAATGTAAGTCTGTGTATAAAAATTAAGGGAAAATTCTATTCTCAAATATCGTATTAAATATTTATATCCACTTGGTCACACTGAATAGACCTTTCAGTTATAAATTTCTGACTTTGCTCACATTAAATGATCTACTTTGTATTATAATTCACAAATTTAGTTCTCAGATTCATAAAAATAGCTAACTCTTATTCAATGTATCCATTTCAAACTGGTTTGAAATGCTATGCTCAACAAGGTGTGCTTAATAAGTGTTTTTGTGTAGGTAGTAGGAAACAAAGTGCAGCATAGTGAATTTACTTCTTCAGCTAGAAAGACCATTCAGCTAGAAGATCACTCAGGCAATCTGCAGTCTAGTAACTGTGCACCAACCACCGACTTATAATGCTTTCTCTCATAGGACTGTGGCACAGGGAGTCATATTTTGCATACCATGAAATAAGTATTATCAATTATTATACCAAGCAAATGCAGTCTATTTTTATTATACATTCATGTATGCTAAAGTTAAACCACTTCCAAAACAAATATTGGCTGTGTTTAGCTGGTGTATTTAAGCTACCAAATCACTGATAATTAATACTTAAGTTCAAGGCTCAGAAAAAAGAAAAGTCTTAGAATATTTAACCAATAATAATATTCCCATTTATTTTATCTACAAAAGGAATTGTTACATTGTATGGTAGTTCTTATTTTGATTTTTTTAAGAACATCTATACTGTTTTCCATAGTGACTGTACCAATTTACATTCCTACCAACTGTGTACAAGGGTTCCCTTTTCTCCACATCTTTAACAATACTTACTATAATTCATCTTTTTGATAATAGCAATTCTTACGGGTGTGAGGTGATATTTCATTGTGTTTTTTTAATTTAAATTTTAGTTAGTTAACATACAGTGCAATATTGGAGTTTCAGGAGTAGAAGTCAATAATTCATCACTTACATACAACACCCAGCCCTCATCACTACAGTGCCCTCCTTAGTAACCATCAGCCACCTAGCCCACCTCCTACCCTTCTCTCTCCATTAGCCCATAGTTTGTTCTTCATCATTAAGAGTCTCTTGTGGTTTGCTTCCCTCTCTTCTCTCCCACCATTCCCATATTTTCATCTGTTTTGTTTCTTAAATTCCACATGTGAGTGAAATCATATGCTATTTGTCTGTCTCTGACTGACTTATTTTGCTTAGCATAATACATTCTAGCTCCATCCATGTCACTGTAAATGGCAAGATTTCATTCTTTTTGATGGCTGAGTAATATTCCATTGTGGACGGACACACACACACACACACACACACACACACGGATATATATATATATATATATATATATATATATATATATATATATACACACACACACACTGGATCATAAGGTAGTTTTGTTCATTGTGGTTTTGGTTTGTATTTCCCTGATGATCAGTTATGCTGATTATCTTTACATGTGTCTGTTGCCCATCTTTATGTCTTCTTTGGAAATGTCTCTTCAAGCCTTCTGCCCATTTTTTAATCAGGTTATTTGTTTTTTCAATATTAAGCTGTGTACATTCTCTATATATTTTGAATATTAACTTCTTATCAAATGGATTATTTTCCAATAACCTCTCCCATTAAGTAAATTTCTTTTTGTTTTGTATGGTTTCCTTCACTGGAAAAGATGCTTTTTATTTTGCTGTAATCCCATTTGTTCATTTCAGGTTTTGTTGCCCTTGCCTGAGGAGACTGGTCCAAAACAACAACAACAACAACAACAACAACAACAACAACAACAACAACAACAAAAATTGCAAGACCAATGTCGAAGAGAGCATTGCTTATATTTCCTCTAGGAGTTTTATGGTTTTACATCTTACATTCAAGTCTTTAATCCATTTTGAATTTATTTTTGTATATAGTGTAAAAGACTGGTCCAGTTTCATTCTTTTGCACGTAACTGTTTTTCCCAACACCACTTATTGAAGAGACTGTCTTTTCTGTATTGTATATCGTTGCCTCCTTTGTCATAGATTAATGATCAGATATGTGTAGGTTTATTTCTGGGTTACAGCTCTACTCTATTCCATTGCCCTATGTGTCTATTTTCATACCAGTAGCATACTGTCTTGATTATTACAGCTTTTGTAGTATAATTTGAAATCACGGAGCGTGATGCTTCCAGCTTTGTTCTTTCTCCAGATTGCTTTGGTTATTTGGGGTCTTTTAAGGTTCCACAAAAATTTTAGGATACTTCACTGTATTTCTGTGAAAAATGCCATTGGTATTTGGATGGGTATTGCATTGAATCCATAGATTACTTCGGGTAGTATGGACATTTTAACAATATTAATTCTTCCAATCCATGAGCGCAGACTATCTTTCCATTTATTGGTGTCACTGAATAACTTTTTAAATAATACCTATGAGGCAATAGAAAGAAACTGTCCTGCCAGCCACATCTTCTTTAAGATCTCTTTCATTAAGACACCCAGCCTTCCACATCCCACCACAGAAGTCCAAAATCTGCCTAATTTTGTTTTCCTCATGTTCCCTACCAACTCCTCCCTGCTGTAAATAGGTATGTCTTGTCTCATGTTCTCAACAACATTCCTGTTTACTGTTAAGAAGAGCAAAACATTATAAGCTATTTGATGTTCAAATTTAATAATACGCCATAAAATTGATATTTAATATTAATCTAACCTTTTGGGGGGTATGGATCCTTTAAGATCTCCGCCAATATTACGTATGTATCAGCAAGCTAATATACGTAAAACAATGCAACTGTCTCATAGTCTCATGTCAGTTCCTTTGTTCCTTGCCTCACCCTCCCACTTTGCCCTTTAGCAACACCAAATAATTGTAATTCCCTGAAAGCACTAAGGTATCTTCATCCTTCTTGCACTTAGATATATTACTCCCTGTGCCTGGAGTACTCTTGCATTTCTTTTCTGCTAGGTTAATTTACTCATTTTCAGATTCTGTCTGGAAAAGTCATTCACCTAGAAAGACTTCCATAGCCTCCTTCCATCCCTCCACTAAGCTACTTGCACTATATTGCAGCATCCTGTTTACATGTCTGTCTCTCCCATTAGGGCCATTATGTGGCTCTGTTACTTTTTTTATTTTTTCTCTTTTAGTCACAAGACTAGCAATGTCACAGGTAGTGGCAATTCCCTCAGCCAAGTCACAAAGGGAAGATATGCAAAGAATAGCGATGGGCATGCCAATTGAGTGACAAATCAATCTTTGTTTTTATAAGGAATTGAAATCTTGGAATAGGCTCTTGTTACAATTTATGTTAGCCTAAGATGACTGATACAGCAAAACATATTTTGAATTAGTTTACTCACATAGAAAATAACTTCAGAATTTATTGTTATTTAAAGAAAATTGTATATACCCAAAGATGTTAACATGATCATAAAATGATTTGCCACTTCACCTCAAAAACTGTGTAAATCAAACTCCACATTTAATATTTACAATGTTATTGAAGGCTTCTATAGACTCAGTAGAGAAAGGGAGAGAAACACAGAGAAAAAGAAAAGATATTGAGAGAGAGAGTTTGAGAACACTTAAGACAATTTCTAGGAATAAAATTCTAATAAAAAAAAAGAATCATATACTAAAATAGTCAAGAGGAGCATAGGTAACAGGGTGACTGAAAATAATATGGTTTTCTGGATGGAATTCTGGAACAGAAAAAGCACATTTGATAATAAACTATAGAAAATCTGAATAAGCTGGGGCCTGGGTGGTTTAGTCGGGTAAGCATCCTACTCTTCATCCAGCTCTGGTCATGATGTCACAGTTCCTGAAATGGCGTCCTGCTTTGGGCTTCAAGCTGACATTGTGCTTGGGTTTCTCTCTCTCCTCTCTCTCTGCCCCTCCCCACGCTTGTAGTCTCTCTCTCTCAAAATAAATAAACATTAAAAAAAATCTGGAGAAGCAAATTTGAATAAAATGTGTATTTCAGTTAATAATAACATATGAGTAGTGATTCATTAATTGTGGCAAATGTGCTATCCTAGTATAAGATACCATTAATAGGGAAAAATGAACGTGAGGTATATGGAGACCCTTTATCTGCACAATTTTTCTACAATTCTAAAGTTGTTTTAAAGTTTAAAATGGAGGCACTAAACAAAGATAAAAAATTAGAAGAGAATTTTTAAGTACTTTATATAATAAATATTTTGATGAATTACATAATAATGTAATAGAGTTAAATATGTGTTTGAAAGACATTTGTTGACATCTAAGTTTTTACATTTTTTAAATCCATGGTTATAGAAGTTCTTTTCAGGCATTATCTAAAATATGAACTCATGGGAAAATATTTTCAAAGTTAAAATAACTTATGAACGTATACTGTAGAAAAAAATAAGAGAATATTTAATGTTACATGTATCTTTCTATAATTGATTTATAAATTTTTCTACTGGGAAAATATTTTGTAGTTTTTTTAAACAATTCTAATTATAATTTTCGATATTTTCACATGAGGTCACAAATCACTTTCCTTTTTATTTATTTATTTATTTTAATTTTTTTTTTTTAACGTTTATTTATTTTTGAGATAGAGACAGAGCATGAACGGGGGAGGGTCAGAGAGAGAGGGAGACACAGAATCCGAAACAGGCTCCAGGCTCTGAGCTGTCAGCACAGAGCCCGATGCGGGGCTTGAACTCACTGACCGTGAGATCATGACCTGAGCCGAAGTCGGACGCTTAACCGACTGAGCCACCCAGGCGCCCCATCACTTTCCTTTTTAAAACTTTACATCTCCACTGACAATTTTTCAGCCCATAATATCCCCAAAAGACTAATTAAATGAAAAGTCAAATAACATTTTCTCTAATATATTCAAAAGTACATATAAATATTTCAGGTAGAGGGAACAATTTTATAATAAAATGATGAATTTTTAAATGGATTAATCTTTCTTTTAATTATAATTTTACTTTATAATTATAATTATAAAATTATAATGATAATTGGTTGAATTATCTCTTGAGTCTGAACTGAAAAATGTACTACCATAGATTATATCTTCATTAGTTACTTTTTCTTTTTTGTCTTTTTTGTAATCTTTTACATGAATTAAAATATTTTCCTTCAAAATGCATTTTAAATTGAGCCAAAATTTTCCTTATAAAATTATTTATATATAAGCCAAAACACTATTTTTCAGAAGTTCTATCTTTTAAATATTTACGTCTTCTATTTGTTTCTCTGTCCATTTGGCAGTGCTGTCTAAAACAGTTACACCATACTAATTAATAAATATACTAACATAATGAAATATAAAAGTCCTTTACAGTGGCTTACAGTTTAAATGTCAACTTAAGAACCTTTAAGCATAGTGAAAAATAAGCCATTTTGTGGAGGGGTGGACACCTGATGCAGGTGTGGTAAGATGAAAGGAATATAGCAACTTTCTTAGTAAAAGTGTTATTAACATTTAAAAGAAAATAGACCCTTATTAAACTTTCTGAAGTAAAATATATTTTCATTTTTGATGATAACATTTGACCCAAACCAGTGCAAAGCAGAGTTTGTAAGCTTTCTATGGAATAAAGCAATACTGTTCTGAATAACAAATATCTAATCTTAACCCCTGAATTACATTGCCATGTGTTACTGAGTAAGTTACACTCTCAGGTCATCTCTTTCCATCATGAAATTAAAATATTGGCATATTTAATTTATAAGTTGTCTATTAACTCTACAGAGTTTAACATGTCTTTTATTTTCGATTAACCTCTGTTTGTTTAAATATTAATTTTATTTTCCAATATAAATCATCTTTATATTCCTAAAGAAATTTTACTTGCCACTTGTAGCTTATACATTCAATTGAATTGTTGAGTTTTGTTTTCTAGGAATTTGTGCCTTTGTTTATGAGTGAAATTTGTAAGAATAACTTTCAACATTTATACTATCTCACTATACCTCAAAAGCATAATCTCATCAGAATCAATAGCTTGTTATGGTAGTGCTTCTTAGGAAAACAAATCTTATTTTTGATTCCTAGATAACCTTGGATTAGCTCTGAGAACCGGGCTGAATACTTTAATTGGACGAACCAGTTTATTAGTTTTTGTGTTATGGTTTACTGAACTTTGTTACAAGCCAATTGAATTCATTCAACATTTAGCACTCCTTGCTAATTGTATTCTGATATTTTTATGAGTCTATAATTGTTATCTTGGTCAGAATCTGGCACATGGCAGCACCTAATCCGAGAGAGCACTGGAAAATAACATCTCTCAGATGCAATTGGCCTACCCTAAATGAAGAGTTCCATTAATTTGAGGGAGAAGGTGGTAATACTTTGTAAAGAGTTAACATTCTCTGAAATGCTTATTTAAGTAAATATTTGAGATTATGCCCTTCTTTAAGAAATTATAAAGACAAATTACAGCATGGCTCATACTCTTTTTACTTTAATTACCTCCTAAACTAGAAGTCTATATTTTACTATGTATTTATTTTATTATACATTATTTTATTATATATTATTATTATTATATATCATATATGTTTTAGACTAACACCAAAATAAGTTAAAGTTACTATGTTAATATCAGACTACAGAGATTTCATAGCAACAGTATTACCAAGGAAAAACATCATTTCATAATAATAGAGTCAATTAAAAAGCACACAGCAATCCTAATTTTTATGTGCCTGCTAACAGAATTTCATAATGAGTAAAGCAATAAAAAGTTAGAACTGAAAAAATATAGACAAATTCACAAGTTCAAAATTATGCAAAGTGGCACAATATTGCTAGTAAGTTGAATGTGATAAGTAAGGAAACAATTATAACTAATAAATCAGTAATAACAATAAAGTAATAAAAAGTAATCCTAAAGAAGTGAAAAAAAAAAAAAGGAAAACATGGGGCAAATTAAAAAAAATAGCAAGATGTTAATTTAAACCTAACTCTGTCAATAATAATATTAACTATAGTTTAAATGCCCCAAATTTAAAGAGCTTATCCAGCTGCATAAAAAACAAGACCTAAATATATGCTACATATAAGAAAGCCACTTTATGTGTAGAGATACCACCGGATGAAAGGTAAAGGATAGGAAAAGTTGTAATTGGATAGCACTGGTAAAAAGGAAGGGGGACTAACTACATTGAAAATAAAGACTTTAGAGCAGAAATATTGTGAAGGGCACCTAGGTGACTCAATTGGTTAAGTGTCATACTCTTGATTTCAGCTCAGGTCATGGTCCCATGGTTCATGGATTCCAGTGCTGACAGGGTGGAGCCTGCTTAGGATTCTCTCTCCCTCTCTCTGCCCCTACCCCATACCTGTGTATCCTCTCTCTCTTAAAATAAACATTTAAAAAATGTATTGTGAAAAGAAAAAAATTCTGTTTCCTATTGGTAAAGGGGAAATTCATCAAGAGGAATTAGCAATCTTAAAAATAATGTACTAATAAGAAACAGAATTTAGAAATACATGAAGAAAAACTTGACATGACTTAGAGGAGAAATAAACAAACATAATTATAGTTGAAGATTTTGATAACTCTCTTTCAACAATTTATAAATCTAGTAGACAGAAAATCAGTAAAAATATATAAAAATTCATCAGTGCTATTAGCCAACTTGAACTAATTGACATTTATGGAATAATCCACTTAACAACAACATAAAATATATTATTTTCAAGTTGCACATGAAACATTTACCTAATAAACTTTTTGTGGGCCATAAAACAAGTCTCAATAAATGTAAAAAGAATCAATATATACAAAGTATATCCTTTGACCTTAATGAAATTAAATTAGAAATCAATAATAAAAAGATGTATGAATATTCTCATAATATATGTATTGGGTTTTTAAATTAATTTTTCTAATTTTATCCTGAAAGCACACAGAAGTATTCTATATCAGAGACAGATTTTTTATTAATTACCTATAGTAAAAACCTATAGTTCTTCATTTTCCTTACCCTAATATGACTTAAGCAACTTAATGAAAACCAGGATGACTAGCCAGGTAGTCTATAGGTATAGGATAAAAAAATAAGTAAATCCTTTCCATTAATATGCAGGAGAGAGGCATCTGACATGCCCTCCATAAAGGAAAGAAAAAAACAGTTTTTCTTTATTGATATGGGATGGAAATATGTCTTTCCAAGGGCCAGATAAACCTTCAGTGTCTGTAGCTTTTATGACTTAGACATGTCTTTAAATTCCTGGGCCTCATTCCTCCTTGAAATATAAATATCTAGGAAGGCAATATTCTGATATAAGGAGCTAACTCTGATGTCTATCAAGAATGTAACCATTTATCTTTTGAATAGCTTAAATGAGTCTTATTATTCTTTTGGATCAGAGCATTAACTAGATAAATGGCTACAAATATAATTCCCAATGTATGTGAAGAGTCTCAAAAGGCTAGAGCTTTTTACAGGAGCATTAAAAAATCCAAAGAGGTTTTATTTTCCCTATATTATGGAAATTAAACAACAACCTTTTAAATACCTCTTGAGTCAAAGATGAATTGAAAAGAAATTTAAAAATATATTAACTGATGACAAAAATCCTTCACAACATATCAATATTTATTTGAAACTGGTAAAGCAAGATCTAAAGAGAAATTTACAGCACCAAACACCTGTTAGAGAAGAATAAAGGACCCAAACTAGGAGCACAGCTCTATATTCCAATGCTATACCCAATAAGAGCAAATTAAATCCAACAAAAGTAGATGAAAGGAAATAATGAAAATCAGAATAGATATCAATAAAATGTAAAACATACAACAAAATTTTAAAAAATCAATGAAACCAAAACTGTTTTTTTGGAATCAATAACATGAATAAAACTCTAGCCAGACTGGTCAGGAAAACAAGGGAAAACACACAAACTGCCAATATCAGCAACAGAAGAGATGATATCATTAAGATTCTACAGAAATTAAAAGATAAAAAAGTGGTTACTATGAACAAACTTATGACAATAAATTTAAAAACTTAGATGTGTCCTTTATAAGACAAGACTACCAAAATTCACTCAAGAAGGCAGAAATAATATAAATAACCCTACAACTATTACAGAAATTGAAAAGAAAATTTCAGCCCCAGATGGCTTCACTATTGAATTCTACTGAAGATTTAAAGGAGAAATAAGGGCAATTATATCAAAATGCTCCCAGAATATTGGAGAGGAGAGAATAATACCCAACATATTCTATTATGTTAGCATTATCCTGATGCCAAACAAGATAAAATATTGAAAGAAAAGAAAACTACAGGGTAATATCCTGTGTGAATACAGATGCAAAAAATTCTTAACAAAATTCTAACTATCCAAATTCAACAATATATAAAGAGGATAATATATCATGGTCAAGTAGTGTTTATCCCAGGAAATGAAAAGCCTATATCCCTACAAAGACATGTGTAGGAATGTTCATAGCAACTTTACTTTTAATTACCCCAAACTGAAAATGATCCAAATGTCCATCTACTCACAAATAGATACATATAATATTGTATAAACATACAATAGAATGCTAGTCAAAATAAAAAGTAAGGGATTACTACTAAATATAAAACACTGAAGAATCTCAAAATAATTATGCTGATTGAAAGAATCTGTACAACAGCAACAAAATGAGTGCATAGTATATGATTCAACTTCTATAAAATCTAGAAAATATAATCTAGTCTATAATGAGAGACTAAATATACGGTTGCCTGAGAAGAAGTTAGACAGGAAGGGTAAAATGTGAGGGATAAAATAGTTGGTGAGAAAACTTTCAGGGTGATGTAGTTCCTCATTATCTTGATTGTGGTGATGGTTTCAAGGGTGTTTATACATTTCAAACATATAAAATTTGTACTTTTGGTAGATGCATTATATTATATTACACAACATGACTGTTTATAAAAATATTGACATAGGTTAGAAATGTATCTGGATTAGTTTCTATGAAATTTAACCAAACTTGATGGAAAGTGGTCAGTAGATTAAACAGAATATAAGTGAGAAGTATGTATGGATGTATGTATTTGGATGAATGAAATGTGTATACCAATAGAAAAAATTTATTAAGAATGTGAAATGTAACATATAGGAATAAAATTAATAAAAAGAGAAGCAATACCAGGAGAGACGAAACCCAGAGCAATATTTAAATTTACTTTGAACAGGAAGATGGAAACCACTTCTTGAAAATGCTACAATGGTAGGAATGGTAGGATAACAGTGTTCCTAAATAAATAAATAAACAAACAAACAAACAAACAAACAGTCTTTGGGGAATGATCAGGATGACAAAACAAAAAAAAAACAAAAATTAAGGTCTGATATACACTTTTTTCTGACATCTATTTTTCTTATGGCCCCTCTTAGATTGCTTATTAGATTGCGCACAAACACATAAATAAAAAGCATGTAACAGTACAAATAAAGTCTTATTTATCTTTTGCTTTCCACATTCAGTCTATCATGTCTTAAGATGACATTAAAAATAATTTTTGCAGTTAATTATTTGGGCTCAAGTATAGTTACTATTTGTATGAATGATCACCAGGAAAAAAAATGACTACTTTCTAGAAAAACATGACCTAGAATTATTTGTAACATATATCTCTAGCTTTATATCTGTTTTAAAAATCACATAAAAGGAATATTTGGGCTATTGTTTGGCTCTCATCAACAGTTTGAAAAGACAAATTTATTTTTTAGAAATAATTTTCTATTTTCTATCTAAGATGAAACTGAGGTTACATGTAGCCAAAAGTTTTTAAATTCATTTTCTAAAATACAATTTAATTCAATCCACCAGGATTCCTAACAGGTAGAGGAGGACAGGATTGTGCCCTCTTAGAAATATCAAATTAGGTGCCATGTGAAAACATACTTAAGTTACTTCTATAGAGGGAGATCTTTAAAAGCTGTAAATATCTGAAGATCAGAAAGAAATGCCTTGCAAAGTTTATGGATTAATAACTCCAGAAGTTTACGCAAAGATGATCCAGATGTTGGAAATATATTTGAATTCAGTATTTTAAAAATAAGTAATTTCACAGTCATCAAAACCTCTGTAAGAATACGAATACAAGCAAACACATTTACATAATAAAAAATCTATTTTCCATTACATTTCATGTCAGGAAATATTCAACAACAAAATAACAAAAGAAAAAGATGTCCTCCTGTCTTTTATGATAGTTAAGTTCCTTTTTATGTTTACCGTATCATATTATTCTAGCACAAATAAATACTCTCTTTTTTGAAGTATCAAAGAAGTTATCCACCTACTTTTTCAAGCTTTGCTTCATGAGAATATGTTGGTTGCTTTGCTTTGTTCTGGATCTAGGGATACAGAAAAGAAAGTGAGATATGATCCCTGACTGGAGGAGTATAATGTGACTGAACATTCATATCAGTTACTTGACCCATATACACATTCTTGTAGTATTGTTGTTTTCTATTATCTGACATACTTATGCCCTTGTATTATTGTTATTTTTATATATAAATATTTGCATACTTATATAATGTAGAAGTATATATGTGAATACACACACACACACTATCTATCTATCTATCTATCTATCTATCATCTATCTATCTAACTATATATACATGAAGTGTATTTTAGGGTACCTAAAGATAAAGACTGTCCATTAAAGTTTCTTCTTCTTTACCTATCCTATTCTGGTAGATATATAAATATTATAAATATTTTCTAAATGATGCAATTTCTAAATCCATATAGTGAAACTGCCTTTCTATAACATGGTAATTTAATATATATAAGCTTGCATATTTTAATCACTATGGCCAGAAGTGTGGCCTGATGATTTTCCTTTTGACCTAGGTTAGTGATGCTAAGCACCCTGGATAAAAGGTGAACTGAGCTGTTGACAGTGCCAATGTTGGGGACATTGGTGGTAGGAAAGGGTGAGTACTACATTATCCCGAGCAGTTTAATGGAGATTAGAGATGCATGGCTGAAGTAAAGCAAAAGCAGTTCCCTCCCACAAAATCAATATCATCTAAATTCAGATAAGTTACACTTTTTCCCAGAAATATAAAGTTTAGTCCGTGAGTTGATGGTTTAACTTGTGTTTTACAAGTCATACTATTGATTGGCTCAAGCCAACCCTCTTGTGTTTTCAAATCTGTTATATACATAGTGTCTAGTAGATAGTTTACAAATCTGTTATATATATATACATATATGTGTGTATATATATACATATATATGTGTGTGTGTTATATACATATATATGTGTATATAGTGTGTAGTAGTAGGATTTAATCATTATATATATAAATTTATACCGATTAAAAAGTCCTATTTACAAGACTATCCAAGTTCCTACATATTAGCATTTATTTATCTCTTTCCTGGCACAGATGGTTGTAAATATTTTGGCAGTCCTTCAAATATTTATTGGGTATTTACTATGTTCTGGGTACAGTGGTAGGCACTGGGAATAAGTATAAAGTTAAACAAGCAGATATGGCCTTCTAATCTTCAAGTTTATAATGTAATAAAGAAGAAATATTATAGAAATGAGTAAATGGATAAATAAATGATATGATGTGATCCCTCAAGGACTATATTGCTAGCTTATTTATAAGAAAACAGGTTTAACAGGTTAAGCAACTTAGGATCCTGAAGTCAGAAAGTGGGAGAGCCGAAGTGTGATTTCCACCAAAGTTACAATCACGGCAAAAATAATATTACAGTTGAAATAGCAGAGGAATCTCACAAATATACTGATTTTCCTGTATCTCTGAGGGGTAATGCTTAATAAATCACTGCTTTACCTCTTCCTCCTCACCACCTCAATACTGATTGCTTTGAAGTATGAACATCGAGGAATGAGTGGGATTAACCCACACAGCACATAGTGGGGGAAAATAGATGCTGTGTAAATAAGAAATAGAAGGAAGAAGACAGAGATATAAGGAAAGCATGTGTTTATTTTTTTCTTTCTAATCAAGCAACTTTCATCCACTCCTCTCCTTATTCAAACCTGAACGCAGTGCACTAAAATTCATTTGAGCGCAAAGTTCTTAATTAGGACCAAACCATGAGAAATGGCAGATGATAGTGTGCTGGTCAACAGAGGGAATGGTCATGCTGATTTAGGTGACAAAGCTGCTATTGCAGTGTCACCTTGTGAATAGAGTGACATTGGCAACAATTGGGGGGGAAACACCTATCCCACAGTAAGGGCAGTGAAAATGAACACCAGCAGGAAGACATAACACGAAATTAATTAAAAGGGGGGCAAAAGACAGCTAGTAAATTGTGGTTTCAGAATAGTTTCTAGGAAAAATAAGCAAACTATTTTACCTAAAATTAGCATTGATCTTTACTGTTTGGCTTAATGGACTCCACTAACAATGATAGTTTAAAGGATGATAAAGTATCACGTTGCTTCAATTAAATAGATAATTATGAGGGGAAGTTTTTGAATCTGGTGTTTGATGGTTTTATCTTTCAATCACATCAGTAGCATATTCACAGTCCCAGTGATACTTTGAAACTGCTCAGAATTCTGTACAAGATGATGACACACAGGCGGGATTTTTCTCTATGGCTTTCTTCAACCACAGGACGTCAGTGCCTGCACTGAATTTTCATTCTGCCATTGCTTTTCATTTGTAAGTGTCAGTTTAAAAACACATTTCATGTTTTCTCTCAATAGTAATCCCATTTTATGTCTTTTATTTATTTTCTTCACTTCAACATATTATTGCATACTATCTCATGTAGGCCTAACATATTTTGGTGACAAATACAGCCAGATACAAAAATAGAAGGAAAAAAAAAACTTTATATTTGTTGAGGTATTTTCAATTACTATCACTTCTTGACACAAAACCATGAAGAACATTAGGCAGGAATTATTGTCCCTGTTTTATAAACGAATATGCAGATGCTGAAAGAAGTGATATATCCTACACAAAGAGACACTGTTAAATTTTGCTACATTTTAACACAAAATGTTAGTGGAATCTATACAGCTTAGAGCCTAAATTTTATCAAAGGCCACTCACAGAACTTTACTGGTCTTCTCTCTAGTTATGACCTGCTTTTGTGTCTCAGATGTACATATGAAAATCCCAAACTTCCCTTTACATTACCTTGTATTAGTAACTACATTGATTTAATATGGGCAACCAGGTCAAGTGAATATTTGGTTTCATGGACAAACTCTTATTTGCAGAAGACAGAATTGCTGACCCCTAAACAAATGTGTGTGTATGTGTGTGTGTGTGTATGTGTGTGTGTGAATATACACACACACTCATATTAAAAATATATAAATATGCACTTTAACACAAACATGCACATACATATATGAAATATTTGTTGCTGGATTTTTTCAAAATGTACCTGCAGAGAAAACTTTAAGAATTTGTTTCATTAGTGCAGGACAGATTTATACTGTAATAACATAACAACTCTGATTATCTTCCTCTCTATCTCTCTCTTTCTCTCTCTTGGTATCTTGGCATAATTAAAGTTTAATTGTGAGAAATTTCCCTGATAATTTCTGACTTATCAAAATTCATCCAAAATCTAACTCTCACACATTAATACTGTCAGTACTCTCTGATTGGAGAAGTCATTTCTAATAGACCAAAGGAAATATGTTTCCTTGGAGAATTTGAAAAGGCCATGGTAAAATTTGGAAAGAAATGTAATACATGAAATTTTCATCATACTATTTATATTTCCTTTCCTGTAACATGTCCTTTTTAGAAATAGTATATGTATTCTAGATACACCATAAAATTCCTAGCATCCATTGCTGAATTAAATCAAAGCCAAATGACCATATGGTTAAATTATTCACCATGGAATACTGCTTTTTAAAATTCTTTTTACTTTGGCTACAGCAGTCCCCAGCTAATCCTGATGCATTAAGAATGTCTGACACATTAGCATATTTTATAATTGAGCTGAGAAATGATGTTACTATTAATTTATTTTTGAAATATTAACTTGCTTTTAAAGTAACTATAATGAATAAATGTCAGAAATATTTATGACAACACATTGTTATATCAGGTATGCCCTTGAAATTCCAAGCTACATTAACATGAAGATTACTGTGCCTTTGAAGAAAGTTCTCATTGTATCCAGGGGAAATATGGTTTGAATTATGCTATGGAGAAGTCCAATATGAGTAAATGAAGAATGACACAGACTCAAAATAATTAGCTACTATTATATTAGTAAGAATAAATGAGAAGAATGGGTAAATATTGAAGTTTATATTGATATTGATTTTCTAAGAAAATTAGTACCCTTCTATTATATAGAATGATGCTTAGCATTTAATTTGAACTGCAACTTTTGTGCTGTCATAATTTCATATAATCTTGTTTTTCTAGAAAATTTCAAATTATTCATGGTAAGAACATGAGCTATATTCTACACATTCCCAATAGCATCTCTGTTTATTAAATACTTAACACAAAATTCTCTTTTAGATCAATCACTTAAGTAAATTTTGAGGTAGCTTAGATAATAGTAGTTGATTATCTGACTATGACCACAAAAATACTGATACCTTGAATGCATTCTAAAATAATAAAAATCGGTCAATTAATATGTTTTTATATATAGGCAAGTATGTGGACTTAATATATAATTGTCATGCTTGATTTATAGGATTACATACATGGAACATACAGAAGAATGATATTTGAGATAGTAAGACTTATGTCATTAATGAGATTTGCTTGAATCCCAATATTTGAGTACTAACAGCAGCACTTTCTAAAGTCTAGAGAACTTATTATACATTTTTACACATACACACTCATTTATAAATCCTTGATAAAGTAAGCTGGAAGAATACAGAAAACATTTAAGAAGTAAAAATATGAAAGTTTATTAAAACAGATTTTCACATTTGCATTGTGAATACTTGAGCAAGAATTGGGATAAGTGATGTGAGGGGAAATACAGCATCTTTTATAGTCTTTTACTTTACTCAGTTTTAAGAGCTGTACAAAGACTAGTGTTTCCACAGAGCATAATTTAGGAAATAATGACCAAGAGGGTCTCAAGTGCTTCTCAGTCATTTGGAAAAATCCATACTTCTCTTTCCTCTGCTCCTTCAGTTATATATTTAATGCTTTCCATGAAGAAAATTGGGGAGGGAATTATTACTTTACAATTGTGATGGTCACTAGATAGATGATAAATGGAGAGGTGGGTAGATAGATAGATAGATAGGCCTTGGAAAGTTATGTGTCAATCAGGGGGCCTTACCTTGTTTTAGGTATAGTATGTTTTATACATTTTATTGTTTCCATTTACCAGATATTCTTCTTTTTTAAAGTTTATTTATTTCTGAGAGAGAGAGAGAGAGACAGAGACAGAGACAGAGAGAGACAGAGAATGCAGAAGTGGGAGGAGGGGCAGAGAGAAAAGGAGAGAGAGAATTCCAAGCAGGCTTTGTGCTGTCAGCCGTGGAACCCAACACAGGGCTCAATCCCATGAATCGTGAGATCATCATCTGAGCCAAAATCAAGAGTTTGATGCTTAACCAGCTGAGCAACCCAGGTGCCTTTCCCAGAGATTATTCAAATGATCTGTCAATGATTTTTAAAAAGATAATAGCAATTCATGATAATGTACAATTGAATATAAAATGTATTCACTTTATTTCACTTTGCTTTTTAAATCATAAAAACACCACTTAAGGACCATGGCATTTTTTTTTCTCCTTTTCACAGGCTTACAATACTTTAAAAAAGTGCTGAAGGTCACAGCTTTATTTAGGAGGGTGTATGATGTGCTATAAAGTGTCTTGGTTTGGGTCATTGGAGAAGCCATCCCTAAGACAAGAATTTTGGGGGCACTTGGGTGGCTCAGTTGGTTAAGTGTCTGACTTTGGCTCAGGTCACGGTCTTGTAGTCTGTGAGTTCGAGCCCCATGTTGGGCTCTGTGCTGACAGCTCAGAACCCGGAGCTTGCTTTGGATTCTGTGTCTCCCTCTGTCTCTGCTCCTCCCCCACTCATGCTCATGCTCTCTCTCTCTCTCTCTCTCTCTCTCTCTCTCAAAAATAAAAATAAACAAAAAATTAAAAAAAAAAGAATTCTGGTGAAAATATTTTATTTGGGAAAGCAAGAAACCATGGTAATGGCTGAGCATTTGAAAGAAGGGAGGCAGTCATCAAAGGATGTCTGATTCAGTCAACATCCATAGTGACTGACTGGAATTTAAACTCCTAGGGAAACTTCAGGAAATGAAATTATATTTTGTCAGAATTATCCTGTTGGATGCATGAAGAAGCTAACTTGCATAAACCAATCCCTTTCAGTCAACAGTTGAGAAATGATCCAAGGGCTGTTCATTTCCAGGCACTTAAGGTTTGTCATGAGCTGACAAACCTTCCTCAGCACAGAGGAAAAAGACGCAAGCAGCTGGAAATCTACTGAAGCATGTTGAAATTTATTAAGGGTTTGAGTCTGGCACTATCAGCCTCAAGTATGGTATCCCTTTTTCATCACCCTGATCCATTTGTGCGCCATATTAAATCCCTCCATATTAATTACCCAGCCAGGAGAGTAACTCCTCCCTTTTCCTATTTGTTCATTGATATGAGGACTCACTACATTCCTAGACAGCAGCCATACTTTTACTGTACTCATTGTAGAACTGTTTCTCCCATTGAAAACAAGACTTCAAGACCAGTTTTGATTAAAGTTGAGGTGACAGGAAGGATAAATTCCCCAGGTGAGCCACTGGAGACGAGCCATTTCCAATTTCCACTTCTTGGTTCCCAGACATATGTATTCTGTTGTTGAGAATACATATGATGGCTCAAGTATTTATTGTATGTTATAGGATGTCAATCCTACAGTAGGCCATTTTAACCTTTATCCTTAGGGAGCTGTATTAGTCAGCTCAGGCTGCTATAACAAAATACCATAGATTGGGTGACCTAAACAACAGACATTTATTTCTCATGGTTCTAGAGGCTGGGAAGTCTGACTTCTAGAGGTAAGATCCCAAGATGATAAAACAGACACTAGGGTGAGCCTTCAGATAATTTTCTGGTTGAGGCATTACAAGTAAGAGAAGCACACTTATACTCGGAATATGTTTCAATTCTAATAAATATGTATGCCTTCACTTTCTCTGGTGGAGGGGCTTGATATAATCAGGCTGTTACCACCTAATGGGCTGGTACAGTATCACAGGCTTAGTCTCTATATTTCCTAGGGTTTGAGCATTCAGTAGCACTTGCAGCTAGATATGCTTTTGTGAGAGGAAATTCAATGTCGTTAGATCCACGAATAGCCTCTTTTCCCACCAATATGGCTACTCCATTCATGAGTCATTGTGACATCTTATTAGTGTTAGATCAGGCCATGTATCCAGAAGCTTTAGAAATAGTTGGGAATTCTATTTTTTCCAGTGAATCATTCCCTGATAAATGACTAAAGTTTCCTGTGGGTGAAATACCAGGGAAATTTCTGTTCCTTACTCTTCCTTTGATGTTACGGGGTCCTTCTTCAGATGACCCTCACTCTACTTAATTTGGAGAGCTCAGGGTTTGAAACTAGTTCAGATCTGGGAACTGGCTAAGGTGCCCTAATTTCCTATTTAGTTGACATGGGTTTTAGATTATATAGGTTAATACATAACCTTGTTGGCTACCCATCTATTTTGCCACTAGGAACGCCATGATATATTAGCCACAGATACAAACTCCTGGGAGTCTTTGTTCCTGGCAAAGACTTCTTACAATAATATGTCCACCTTATTTCTGAATATAAAATGTTATCACTTGCCCTCTGCTATTGCAGAATCCTATTATCCCCATTATTTCAGTGAAATAAGTTCTAAAACATCACTCTTACCATCAACCTTGGCTTCTCAGTGATTCTCATGTCTGTATAACAGACATTAGTATTTGTTTTATGGAAAAGAATGTCTCTACTGCTTCCTGGGAAACATAGCTATCTGTTCTCTGGTCTTAAGTAATAAACTTATACTGGCATGTTTACCTCCTTGGGCCTTTTGATCCCTTTTTAATACTCTGCCAAGTTAATATTATCACTTTACCTCATTAATTATAAGTCATTGATTTGTCCATGCTTCCAGTAGCAATTCCAGCTCTGAATTAGTACTAGGCCCAGGTGTATTTGTCAGTGTATAAAATCCTGAGTCATAATCCTGAGAATATGCCTCATCAAGAAATTCACTTTTACCTCTCTTAAAGCCTTAGATGAGTAACTCCTAAAGAGTTGTGTATTTTCAAGTATCCAATCCTGTATAATTGGTGCAAAAGAATACCATTAAAGTGAAATGATAAGTTCCAGAAGGAAAGAAATTGTAATGCATATATCCAATAAAAAATTCATATTCAGCATATATAAATCAATAAGGAAGAAAGTAGACCAAAAATAGGCAAAGGACTTAAACAAGAATTTCACATTGTTGATTTTATAATAGCTAATATTCATGGAATGGTGATTATATTCATTACACATTAGAGAAATTAAAAATAAAACCAAAATACATTACTATTTATAAATCATCAAAATTGTTTAAATAAAAGTTTCAGGTAAGAACAAATGTATGTCAAGGATGGGGAACAGTTTTTAAGAGTCTCTTATGGTTTGGCTCCCTCCCTCTCTAACTTTTTTTCCTTTCCCTCCTCTATGGTCTTCTGTTAAGTTTCTCAGGATCCACATAAGAGTGAAAACATATGGTATCTGTTTTCTTTGTATGACTGATGGGGGGTGGGAGGGAGGGGAAAGGGATGGGCATTGAGGAGGGTGCCTGTTGGGATGAGCACTGGGTGTTGTATGGAAACCAATTTGACAATAAATTTCATGTTAAAAAAAATAAAAAATAAAGGTTAAATAAAAGAGAAGTTTGAAGCCAAAAAAAAAAAAAAAAAAAAGGATGGGGAACAACCAGCACTACCATGCTCCACTGGTAGGAATAACCCACCAGTTAAAAAAAACCACATTGGTTAGAAAAACCAAAGGAGAAATAGCTTCTTATCTATTCCTCTCTATCTCATCCTCCATCTTACCTAGCTCCCTCAAAATCCACTCCTAGACATGTTCTGTTGGCTCTGGAGACTTACCTGAGATTGTGAATTAAAGCTTCTGTTCTATTGCTATCACACTGTAAAATAACAAAAATTCAACCAAGTAAGTGTTAAAGATCTAATTGACTTTATTAATTGATTCATGATTTAGGAAGCATCTTGTCCAGCAAGATGAAGGGAGCTCCAAAGGGCTACGGAAAAGGAAAGGTTTTTAAAGGTTAGGGAGGGAGTGTAAAAAAGAAAACTGTTAGCAAATAATCCATTGTTTTGGACAAGGTTGCCCTTCTAAGGAGAAAGGAAAAGGTTCTATCAGTAAATTTTCTAGTGCTGACCAGAAAAATCCCCACATTGCCCGGTAAAAGTTTACATTTCTGGCGGACTGAAATTGCAGTTAGGTTAGGTATTAAGTCTTGGTTTACTGATGCCATTTTGGATCTGTTGTTTTCTTTTTTAATAATAGTCAGTTTCTGGAACTGGTTTTTCAGGCCAGTCTGCTTTCCAGTTGCAGAAGATAGAGTCATTATATGCTATTACAAAGGCCTTGTGATGTTTATACCACACTCAGATATGACCATGGGGGTGACTTAGACCTTAATTTTGTTTTTTCAGGGCATTAATGATACTTAACCACAACCAGCTACATAGTCTTATAATTACTATTGTCAGCTTAACTTTTAAATATGAGAGATATTACTTTTATCTGTTACATCTCATTAAGTTCTTATGTAGATATTCACCATATCCCCATACTACAGAACATTTGAGATTCTTAGTAATTATAAAATTATAGCATGTTAGAGGTCCCATGATCCTGGAATATTCATCAACAACACTATCCTTTTTATCATTAGGCTGGTAAATTCTTTGACATTACACAATGACATGCATAAACAATTTGGCAGATGCAAGGAACATAAGTTATGGAGCAGGGAACTGATAAAGGAAGGAAAAAAACCCCAGACAATAGAGACAAAGTATTCATTATTAAGCTAATTGACTGTAAGTGACTGAAGTTTATTCCTTTAGGGAGACACTGGGAATCAGTTTAAAATAGATGGTTTAGAATTCTTCCTCCTAAAGAAAATGGAGGTATAGTGTATGTATATACATATACATACACACACAAACACACAAATATTTATATATATGTGTGTGTGTGTGTGTGTGTGTGTGTTTCTTCTCAGTCTTTGAAAGCCCCCAGGAGTTGTGGATTGTTAATACCTAGTATTTTAAGCTTGCTGTACTCACAAAAGCAAAGTGGCTTTCTAACAGTGTTGGAAAGTAACTCAGGCACAACGATACACATTCTGACAACTGGATGCTGTTATATCTAATTCTAAATAACTTCTTGTAAATATGGCCCACTGCTACTTATAAATTATTTGCATGGAAAATGTTTTTCTTTATAAAGTATCATATAGGATATATTTTCTCTCTAAAATCTAACATGGGGCTCCTGGCTGGCTCAGTTGGTAGAGCATGCACCTGTTGATCTCAAGGTTGTAAGTTTGAGCCCCACATGGGGTGTACAGATTACTTAAAACTAAAATCTTTATTAAAAGAAAGATATTTATTCTTGAAAAGTATTTCTTGTTGAATTCAAGTGGTAGGTAGGTAGATTGATCAACAGATGTATCTATCTTTCTTACAATTTTCATAAAGAATATATACATATGTAATGTCAAAACAATACTATTTTCAACAATCATCATTCTTATAAGGAGATACAGATATTTACCTATAAATAATTATTACACTTATAACTACAAAATAAAAATTGAACACAACTTCTGAGATTTCTTTTACAAAACTTATCAATACACCTACAAATACATACGTATTTATGGATATTTTGCTCCAATCTTTATTTTATTTGTGGTGAAGTAAAATTGGAATAAAATTTCATTCTCATTTTTAAAAATCAGATATATTAAAAAAGGAGCATTTATTATATCTTCACTTTTAATTAGATCAAGATTTCTCATAGCTAACAGAAAAGAAAGAAGAAATGAAAACTTTTCTAACCCTTGCATGAGTCAGAATTCTTCCAATACGTTACGTACTTAAAAACACAATTTCTAAACGCTAGGCACTTTCTTTTGTTTCAAATTTCAGTTCTTTAAGATATAATATCTGGGAACATTTTAGAAGATAAACACACAGGCAATTGAATGATTGCGACTCCTTTTCACACAGTGGAACCATCCTTCAAAGATTTTATTCTAAAATGCCTCCTTTATTGATGTCCTTAAGCATTTCAGTTCTTGTAAGGTTTAGATTCATATTTAAAAAAAATGAAGAAATGCGGTTATTTGACCTTGAGCTTATTCTGCTGCTGCAATAGACAAATATCATTTTTAGGAGCTTTAATACTTTTTAAGGCAAAATGACCTTGGGACAAATCTTATGAATGTTCACATTTCTACTGTCATGCTCATCTACCAGGCAATGTTGGCTTCCAAGGAATTCATACAAAAACTCGTAAATGTGATATGTTACTCTGGTATCTTCTACTACACAGGATTTGTATTGCAATTTAATAAAGAAAAATAATTTCTTAGATTCCACTTCTGTATATTACTCATTGTTATATATTTTGGTCCTCCCCAATGATATATATATGTTTCCTGAATATACAATTATTAGCTTTCTATATAAAATTTTCAGAGACAAGAGAATAATGGGTTATAGGAAATTTTAAAAATATACATATGTATTATATATTATATTATATTATATTATATTATATTATATATGTATATACAAGTTAATATTTTTAAAATAGAGATTTCTATAGAAAAGAAAAATATTGAGAGAAGCATACCCTTTCTATATATTCGAGAGTTAAAATAATATTGGAGAATTTGTTGCTAAATTTTTCCTGATATGTCAATTTCATAATTTTTTGTTGAATTTCCTTGGATAATTTCTACATATATAATCCACATATACATACAGCAAATGACTATTACCATCTTGGTATAGCATCTTGGTATACCATCAGAGGTCTGTGTTCACATCCATGTCTTTCATGACATCTAACATTCTTTGATGATTGAGTCTAAGATCTGACCAGGAAGCATTCATAAGAGTTTTGAAAGCAAAAGGGAGAGAAAATCCTTCTGGCTGTGTGCAATTCCAGCAGTGTCAATGATACTGGCCCCAGTATCATTTTTCATAAGGCCACAGCAATGTTACCAACAATGGCGGGGCTCAAACAGCAGTAATTTTAATTTCATGAGTCTAGCCTAGGGGAAGTAGTAACTTCTTACATTCTAGATAACATCATGTTCCCATTTTTGCCCCTTTGTGACCATTTTTTTTAAATGGTCACATTTAAAATTTTAAATTTTTTTTAAATTTCCCTCTTTTCTCTTCATATTGACTGAACAGGGAGTTTGAGAAAAAATTTAATGGTTGCCTTAAAAAATAAAGTTTTCTTTGTTTTTTCCTTCCTTTCTCCCTTCCTTCTAAATTGGCTGAATAAAACACATATATTATATTCAGCCAATTTAGAAGGAAGGGAGGAAGGAAGGAAAATACAGAGAAAACTTTATTATATATATATATATATATACACACACACACACACACATATAACTTATTTTATATACATATAACTTTATTTTTATATATACATATATATATATATATATATATATATATATATATATATATATGTATGCATAAACATACTAGCTTTCAAAGAAACAAAATAAACAAGATGTGGTCCATTTTTCTAAGAAATGCATAATGCATGTTGAGAAATAGTTCCTTATCCAAATAATTTTCACACAGTTATGTAGCAAATATCATAGTGAGTATAGAAGTAAAATGCCAAATGAAGAAATAATGGAAAAGATTTATAGGTGGAGTGCTCAGAAATAAATCTGGAAGAATAAGTTCAATTAATAATTAATTGGGCAGTATACTATTTTTAAATTGTTTTTGAGATCTCTGTTCTGTCTAGGAATACTGAAGGACAGCATAAAAGAAATATTCCATGGAGGTTCAGATCTGTAAAGTAAACATGAGTCACTCAATTCTACCTTTATGACAGCTAGTTATTGATCTTGGTCATTCTCCAGTTTTTTTTTTTTTTTTTCTTACTGTGTATTCCCTTAAGTTTGTTGCAAGTCATTTAAATAAAATTTTTATATGGATATATTTTTATAACAGTATTATAAATAAATACACATTATATGTATGTACATTCTATATACATATATATATGTAATGTGATGTATGTGTTTGTGTGGATATATATAGTGATAATATCACATTTTCTTCTCTTTAAAGGTATGTCATTGTTGGCACACATTATTGTGATGAAACTTAAAAAATATATATTTTAATATATCTTCTTCAGGGTTATTTTATTCAAAAAACTATTTTTTATTCTTATGTATTAGTTTTAAACAAAAATCTTTTTGAAAATCTGTCATCTTAGTTTCTTTTTTAATAAAAGTAATATTTAATTTTTAGATCAGTTTTAGTTAACAAAAAAATTGAACAGAAAATGCAGTGTTTATGTAAGAATGTTATATTAAGTTTGGGGCCACCTATCAAACTAAAGCTGGTTTCAAGTATGCTATACAATTTAGAGCAGGGTTTTTTGATTTTGAAACTGTTGATGTTTTGGACCAGATAATTCTTTGTTGCAGGAGGCTGTCCTTTACATTGTCAAATCTGTAATAGCATTTCTGGCCTCTACCAAGGAGAATACCACGCCACCCCAAGCTGTAACAACATAATATGTTCAGACATCGCCAAATAGCCCCTGCGAAGCAAAACCATCTCTGGTTAAGAACGACTGATTTAGACTGCCGCAAATTTCATTAATTTTTAATAAATTCCTAAACTAAAGCTTGTATACCAAGAGATTCTGATTTAAACAAATATAAATACATATATTATTTCCATAACATAATACCCTCAAGTAAAGTATTATTAGTACAAATTACATTTAATGTTTAAACAAAGAAGTTTGCCTTTGAATAATACATTGTTGCTTCTAGAAAAAATGTTCATTCTAGTGTATGCAAGTCAATTCATTTCAAATTCATTAAGATATTCTCCTTTCACAGCAGAAATGAAATGCCTGGGACTTCCAATTTGATATCCAAAATTACTTTTAAGTGTTTGTCTATAATTGGAACCTATAAACCTCCATTAACAATTTTAATAACTGACTGATAAACTCACATTGAGTTAAAATACACACTAAATTCTAATGATTCTCTGGCTTTACCTAATTTGGTCAACCAAAATGAGACAGCAGGCAATTTAACAAGACTTCCAATAAGGTAATATACTGGCTTTCTCTGTTTTCTCAAATCTTCTTTACTGTCTCTAACATTTGCGCAGCAATAAGTTCCTCCTGCCACAAGCATGCACGTGTCAATGAATTAACAAACAGCCCAAAACATTTGAAAATACTGATGCAGGTACATAATAGATTCAATAATTGAAATAAATGGATGTCAATTAAGAAATGGCAAGAGTTCTATACCTTAAAACTGGAACAACCACTCCTACAATCCCTACCAGAGGAAATCCCAGGAGTAATGTGTACACTGAGATAAAAGCTAAGCAAGCATACTAGAAAGCCGTATTTTCAAACTTTAGTGGTGAACCTTAATAAGCAGGGCCGAATGAACGAAAAACCACTGCCTGGGCTAGCGGTCAGCCTTGCACCTGGTATAGAAGCAAATTCTACCCATGCCTGCCCTTACTTCTTGGTTGCCTTGGTCTGCTACTCCATCAGCCAGAAAGATCAGAGAGCAAACAAAAAGGTACAGAAAAGAAGCGTAATAATAATATATAAAAATTCACTCAATTATAAGCTGCCTTCCCAACACACTAAAGAATGACTCCTTAAGAGATGTGTCATTGTCATTTAAACATTTCCCTATTTATATCTAGAAACAGTTTTTTACTTAAAGTCTATGCAGTGTCATATTAGTAGATCCACCCCAAGTTTGTTATGGTTGCTACTTGCATGATATATCTTTTCCCATCCTGGTAACATAAAATCCGCTTGATTCAATTTTGGCTAAGGAGTTAAGGAAAAAGTTTAAAAGAGAGAAGCATGGAGCTGAGGAAAAAATAATGCTCTTAGAGATTTAGAACAGACTAAGTTGCAAAAGATTCTGGAGATTACAGGTAAAAGGATTACTTTGTAAACCCATTAGGAATAAAAAAGGAAGGATTAAAAAAATTTTTAAGTTTATTCATTTCTGAGAGAGAGAGACAGAGCATGAGCAAGGGAGGGGCAGAGAAAGGGAGACACAGAATCCGAAGCAGACTCTAGGCCCAGAGTTGTCAGCACAGACCCTGACGCAGTGCTCCAACCCACCAACCATGAGATCATGACCTGAGCCAAAGTTGAACGCCTAATTGATTGAACCACCCAGATGCCCCAAGGAAGGATTTTTTATTCAGTAGTGTAGGAAGTGGTCCCTCAGTCAGGCATAAGCACAATTTCCTAGATTACTTAAGAGGTGCCAAAAATATTTATCATGACATGACCAAAGAAGGGGTCATCCTGATGTGTGGAGTGTTAAATGAACACAGAAGAGGGAACAATACGGGAATGATACACTTTTCAAATAGTTTCAGGAACAGAAGTCATTGACTTGCATATTAATAACTGGCTTACATCTCTGACAGCTATAGTGGCATAAAGTACATTCATTAAGAGGAGTTTGTGTCCTACACATCTTACTTCCAACAGCCAGTATGGTCAATGCTTACCACAGCTGAGGATGTGACTAAAACTGAGATTATAGAAAAAGAACGGAAGAGGACAGAAAAGTATAATAGAGAAGGCATATTAAATATAAAATTATATACGTGTATAAACATTTCTGAGGGGAAAAAGTACGAGCTTTTTAAGCATTTTATACAGGTGACCCATAAATATGACTCATTATATGGCAAAAAAATATTTCTGGGCTGAAGTTTCTTTATCAGTACAATGAAAAGGCTAGACTGGATGATCTTTATATCTCTTCACCTCTAAGGTATTGTGTCTCCATGATTCATTTTCAACATCTCACTTCAATTATTCTGAAATCTAATCATGTTTAGTGAAGCTTTTCTTCCATGAAAGGCAAATTTCTGTATTCATGCTTAATCTTAAAAGTTGTGTGAATAAATGAGCTATCTGAATAAGTTCTGGAGACCTACGTACTATATGGTGTTGGGATTATAGTCAGCAAAACTGTATTATATACTCCAAAGTTGCTAAGAGATTAGATCTCAAATGTTCTCAATACAAATGAAATAATAATTATGTGATATGACAGAGGTATTAGCTAATGCTATGGTGGTGATCATATTGCAATATATAAATGTATCAAATCAACACTATGTACACCTTAAGCTTACACAGTGCTATATGTCAACTATATTTCAATAAACAATTCCATTAATAATAGCATCAAATAAGAATACCATCAAATAGTATCAAATAGAATAAGTACTTAGGAATAAATTTACCAAGAAGGCCAAAAACTTGTACACTGAACATTACAAAACATTGCCGAAAGTAATTAAAGAAGACACTAATAAATGAAAAGGCATTCTGTGTTCATGAATTGGAAGACTGATTATGTTAAGATATAGATACTATGCACAATGATCGACGCATTTAATGCAATCCCTGCCAAAATCCCAATGACATTTTTCTTGCAGAAATAGGAAGACTCACTCAAATTCAGATGGAATCTCCAGGGACTCTGAATAGCCAAAACAATTTTGAAAAAAAAAGTTGGTATCTCATATTTATGATTTCAAAACTTATTGAAAAATTACAGTAAACAAACACTGTGGCATGAACACAGACATCTAGACCAACAGAATAGAATAGAGAGCCCAGAAATAAACCCTTGCATATATGATCAAATAATTTTTGACAAGGGCACCAAGACCGTTTAGGGGGGAAAGAATGGTCTATTGAACAAATGGTGTTGGGAAACTGGATATGCACATGCAAAAGAATGAAGTTGGACCCTTACCTTATACCACATACACCCAACACCACTTATTAGGGAAATGCAAATCAAAACCACAAGATAACACCTTGTAGAGCAACTATAAAACAAACAAACAAAACAAAACAAAAACAATGCCCCTAACAAGTGGAAGATGTGGAGAAATTGGAACCCTTGTGCATTATTGGTGGGAACGTAAAATGGTCTAGCCACTGTGGAAAACAGTATAATCCTTCCTCAGAAATGTACATATAGAATTACCACACAGTCTAGCAAATCCACTTCTGAATATATACCCAAAAGAATGAAAAGCAGGGTCTCAAAGAGGTATTTGTACACCCATGTACATGGCAACACTATTCAAAATAGCCAAAAGGTGAAAGCAACCCAAGTGTCCACTAATGGTTGAATAGACAAAATGTAGTGTATATACACCATAGAGCAGTATTCAGCCTTAAAAAGGAAGGAAATTCTGACACATGTTATAACATAGATGAACCTTGATTTATAGTGAAATAAATCAGTAACAAAAAGATAAATACCAACCACTAAGGATTCGACTAATAGGTTATGAACCCGCTGTATGAACTCACCCTTCAAATGGGGGAAGAGTTTGAACAAATCAGCATAAGAGTAAAAAGGAGAAGAGTAGTTGCCAGGCAGTAGCTGGAGGGAAGAATGGGGGAAAGTTTAATAGACACTGAGTTTCAGTTTTGCATTATAAAAAAGAGTTCTTGAGATTGGTTGCACAATAATGTGAAAGAATTTAATGTGATTGAACTGTGTTCTTAAAAATGGTCCGGGTATTAAATTTTATGTTCTGTGTATTTTACCACAATTAAAAATATTTTAAAGCCATTGTTTGAAAAAGAAAGTTGTGTGAACATTTTTTCTACCTTTTCCCATTAGTTTCACACATTTCTGTCAATTCCAAACAATTCAAAATGAGTGAGATAGTTTCTACTGATACCTTTGTGCAAATGACAATGTGCTTACTGTTCTTCTGCCCTTTTTCTAATTTATGCCTTGAACAGTATGTGCTAGTTGAGTTGAGGGTAAAATTTGCTGATCTGTTCCATATTCTTGTTGGAAGCATGAGTTCATATCGTAGGGAGAGGCACAAACACTGGGATATATGTTTGCTCATTTATTCTGCTGAGCATGGCGAAAACACAGGTAGCTCTTCTAAAAGTATAGAACTGAGACTGGACAATCAGGTTCTGCGGGGGTTCAAAGAGCATCAAGAACAAGGCATTCTCTTATGCCTTAGATTGACAGTTGAAACAGGTGACTTAGACTCCCTGGAGAAGCTGTGATTCCAGCTGAAACTCCTCCAGGCTGCTTGGGATTCTCTCTCTCTCCCTCGCTCTGCCTCTCCCCTGCTTTTGCTCTTTCTCCAAATAAGTAAATAAATAATAAATAAATAAATAAATAACTTAAAAAATAGGCTAAAAAAAAAGTAGATGGCTTGGGGCAAGGTTGCAGGACTGCTGATGGGACTTTCCCCTCTATAAACACCTGCCTGTGCACGATTAAGGGCTCCAGGAGTCAATGGAAAGACCCAAAGAAATAATTTTTAACATTAACTCTCTAGTAATGCTTACTGTCTCCACTTATCAGTTAATAGATTTTTTTTTCATGGCCAACTGTTAAAAAACTTTCCCTCTGAGGTTTTCAAAGGAAAGAGCTGCTAACAAGTAGTCCCTGTAGGGGACATGTTTTCTAGTAGGGTCTTCCTTCTTCTCATCTACCTCCCAGAGCCACCTTAGCATCTTTAAATGAGTAATTAGCACTCTCCCTGCTGACTTGGAATAATGAAAATCTCAAGTAAAGAAGGTCAAAATTTCAGAAGAGATAATATTAGCTTCTAATCTTTTTTTGAAAAGCTTTATTCTTTCATTTACACTAGCTTATGAAGGAATTAATCACTCTTATTTTCAGTGTACACACATCAGTATATAACAGGACTAAAAAAATATTAAATTCACAATTAATTTTCTTTGAATGGTGGCATTTGTTGCAAAATTAGGCATACTCCAATTTTCATACCTTAACGTAAATATTTGTGTAAGCAATAAATAAAATGTACCTATTCTCTTATTATGCAAAATCTGTGTCCCATTTTTATGAAAAAGTATTTTTGCATACATTTAAGAACATTACATTTATTTTATGTATTACATATAAATTCAGAAAAATATAAGATTGTCTTTTATTATGAAAACAAAGATGATACAAAAACTACTTATTTGAAATGTATTAACATGTTACCATACTTTCATCAACCAGATATAAAAGTACTGAGCAACTCATTTACTTCTTCACTTAAATTTTTTTTCTAAATATTGATCGTATATAGAAATGTATGCTGGGAAAAAAACTGAATTGATCTTTTGATGGTCAGCCAGGATTCATCCCAGTATCTTTCACTGATATATCACAGCATATGTTTGTATTTCTTTCATTTTTCTAACATTAAATTGATGACTACTATTTACTAACTTATTTCTTGTACTTAATATACATGTAACATCTTTATAAAACATATACCAAAGTATACATTAGGATTTTAGACATGTAATGATAGTTTTTTTTATTGAGTCTTTTCTTGTACCAGTATAAATGCTAATTTTGTTTTAGTAAAATCTTAAAACATGTAGTAGTAGAACAACCAGTGAGGCACATATTACTTTCTTCATCTACAGATGTGGAAACCAAAACACTGAATGGTGAAGTAACTTAATCAAGATTATAACATGATAGAACTCAGCTTTTTCAGGTCCAGAAACTGTGCTTTCCTTCTCTGTGCTTTCTTCTATAAGTAAGAGCCAGCAAGGTTAAGGATGTAGACAATAGTCTTCTTCTAGATAAAACAAAAAGCAAACTAGAAGTTCTCATTGTGGGAAAATCATTATTCCTTAAGTCAATTTAGTATGTAATGTGAAAAGAAACTGTAAATTTAACCCAGGTTCCAAACACAGACATTGTAAATTACTTTAAGGTGATCTGATTTTAGCTTTACAGCAACGGAGGTTGGAGGGAGGAGATATTTTCTGCCCTTTGAAGGAGGAAGAGAAATTTGACATTAATTACATTTAATTAAAAAACAAAAAGACTACAAAGAAGGGGCATGTTTGGTAAAATATAATTCAAGTATCTAGGTGTGAAAGGGTGGTGGCTTTGACTCTGGGAATTGCAGTGGAAAGGGAGGAAGTAAATATATGTAAAATCTTGATAAGGTGCACTTTAGGGACCTGGCAAGTTGGATTTAAGGATGGAGGGGGAGCAGAAAAAGGCGATCCAACTTTACTACTTAGTGAGGGGTAGTGAAGGGATGCAGGAGGAGAAACAAGTTGGAATAGTTAGGGAAACAGTCTACTGAATAGTTTCATTTTATGTTGAATGAGTATCTAGCTTATATTTACTGAAGAGTTTAAGTATGTACTTTGGTGCATGAGTCTCTCTCTCTCTCCCCCTCTCGCCATACACACATACTACAGGTTAAGTATTGCTGTTTTATGTCCAGTATTTCTATGGTAAACGTCTAAAGCAGACATTAATAACTCATTCTCTCATTCATTCAGATCTGAGTTCTAATCACAGGTAAGTTACTTTGGCAAATTCCTCAAATTATAATCTGTATGTTAAGTTCCTGATGATGTTATAATGTTAAAGTGAGAATTGAAATAGATGCTCTGTGTAAGGCGTTTTATATAAGATTTGGTATGATTTATAAACTGAATGATAGTAGAATTAGTATGATTATTTTATAGAAAAAAATTAAGGCTTGGCAAGTTACCAGATTCATGCAAAAGTTAGTTGAAAAGCGAACACTTAAATCCATTTCTGTCTGAAATCAGTGCATGGATTCTGACTATTGTTCTGCTTGACAAATGCTAGTTTAAGATCAAATATGATACAAACCCTTGGAGCTAATGTGATTGTTCAAAAATGCACTATAAAGTAAAAACTGAATGAATGAGGGCCCAGGGCAGAAACCTGAAGATAACCAAAACTGGGGCAATGAGAAGAAGAAAATAAAATACACAGCAAATAAATGTGCATCCAGCTACGTACAAGGAAATCTAGAATCGTCACAGATTCTGAAACACAAAGTGTTTCATGAGGAAGGGAGGAGTCTTCAGTGTCAAAGGTGACTGAGATGACAAGAAAGATAAGGTATGAGAAATGTCCATTGGGCTTAAGAAAGGGCATTGATAATTTGGGGGAAAATACTGAAAGATATCAGAAATGGGTACAAAATGCTTTCTGAATAATAATGTAGTACTTAAAAGCAACAGTCTCTATTATTTCAGAGACCAGGGTTTTTGTCAAGTAGACAATCTTTAATTATAATGGAGAAAGAGCACTTGAGAAATGATTGTGCTCATGTCCAAGAGCAAGTGCAACAACAATTTTATTCACAAAAGCATTAAAATGCTAATGATTCATCCTTATTATAAAGCTTCTAATGAAAAACTGAAAATGAAATAACAAGACTTCATTCCAATTATAATGACTGAAGCTAGAATGAGACATAGTGATATCACATTTCCAATTCAAGTTTCTACAAATTAATATTACACTTTTGCAGCCTTCTGCAGGAGTTGAGTGGCTTAACTTAATAGACTTCATTGTAATGTGTTGTACATATTCAGAACTTCAGCTAACCATTTCACTACATTTAAACACTATTGTCAAAATACAGAACATTTTTAGAAAGTCCATTTTTTAAATTAATTTTCCAAGACTTACATATGGTTAGAGATTGGCGTTCTTGGAGACAATCATAATTTATTAACCGAATTTTCACAGCTTTGTTAGTCTTCGTATGTTTCTCTTTGTTTCCTCCTCAAAATTTATTTGCTCCTTACTCAAGGCTGTCACTCTAGCAGGGTATTATTGATTCTTTCCACTAGACATTTAAATTCTAGATGAAATACTGTTCCTGTGTTATAGTCTTCTAGCTGACTGTGTTTCAGATATTTCTGTGCAGCAGAGTCTGGGACTCTTCTTGTGAAGATAAGTCAGTACAAAATTTTTTAAAAACTACTTGGCTGACTTACTTCTGAGCAACTATGATTAAACCAATGAAGACCAGTATGATGTAGATGTTAAAAATTAAGTCAGATTACCATTAGAAAAATAAATGTTACCTTTGGAACAGTTTTAGATTTGCAGAAATACTGAAAAGATAGTACAGAGAATTTCCTTCTGCCCCTTGCCCAGTTACTCCTATTACTGTCTTACATTAACATGGTACATTTGTTATACTTAGACAATGTTGATACATTGTTATTAACAAAACTACATACTTCATTCAGATGTATTTGGTTTTAACCTGTTGTTTATTTTCTGTTTGAGGATGTCTTCCAGGAAACCATTACATTACATTGATCATCATGTTTCCTTAACTTCTTGACTGTGACAGTTTCTGACTTTTCTTGTCATGGATACACTTGGAAACTTTTAAGAATAGTGGTCAGGTTTCTTACAGAATGTCCTAACATTTTTCTCATAATTATATTAGGGTTACAGGTTTTGGGGAGGAAGACCACAGAGATAAAGTGCCATTTTCATCACATATCACAGGTATATGCCAACATGACATCACTGTTGATGCTGACCATAAGATAATGTTACCATATTTCTCCATTGTAAATTTACTCTTTTCTACCCCATTTCCATGCTGTGTTCTCTGGAAGGAAATTACTATGAGCAGTCCAAACTTAAGTAGCAAGAATTTATGTCTGACCTCCTTGACTACTGAATATTTACATCAGTTATTTGGAATTCTTCTACAGTAGAAATCTGTTTTGTCTTTTCCATGTATTTATTGACTCATTATTATATCAGTATAGACTCATATGTATTTATTTAATATTTTGGGTTATAATCCAATACTACTTAATTATTACATGATTCAAGTTGTTCTAGCTTTGGCCACTGGAGCTCTTTGAGTTGGTCCCTTGGTCCCATTGGCATATATCACTATGATTTTTTAAAAATATTTTCCCACATTCTGGCTTATGCTTGTATTTTCTATCCTGGTCAGCCATTTCTCCAGAAACCATTGGCTCCTTTTGTTGGAAAATGCTCTTGGAAACCAGCATCTGGCTGCCAGGTGTTTTCATTGCTCTGGGCTTTTGTTGCTCCTATGCCTTTTCAGTTGACAGAAGTTAATACATGTGGGTATACTAACTTATTTATAGACACATTTCTGTACATACTTCTAGATGTTACCATTTGTATCTATAATAATCTAAAACATGATTTTATACAGATATCCATTTAGTTAACCAAATGATAATCCATTATTATAGGGATCATTCTAGCTTTCCACCTTTGTCTATTGATACCTATTGCAACAGTGAGAAGCCTGTTTGCAACCATTCATTATCCATTTACTTAATTTTTTAATTCAAATAAATAGATAGAGAATTATCATAATTAATAGCCCATAGTCCCATGGAAAGCTATTTCATCAACTAGAGTACAGTGCTTCTGTAGGGTTTCTTTTTACTTTTGTCTTGCATACTTTACTAATTTCCAGATTCAATTAGGTCAGCACTTCTTTCTCCCATTCCCTTGCTGAGGTTTTGTTTTGCATGTGCATTTGTAATACAGTTAGAGTCTTTCCTCACATTCTGCATTGTATCTTGGGATCCCTTGACCTCCTAAATTTTTTTTAAATAATTTTTCATGCATTAAGAGTCACTCTACATTCAGTAAAGTTCTATGGGCTTTGACAAATGCCTTGTTATGTATCCACTATTGTAATATCATGGGACTAGTGTCCCCATGCTAAAATGTTTCTGTGTTTCATTTATTTAAACTTTCCCTTGCCCCTAAGTCTCCGTCAAACTCTGATATTTTCTATATTTCTTTTGTCTTTTGCAAAATGTCATACAATTGGAATTGCACAATAAGTATAACACAGACTTGCTTCTTTCACTTAGTTATATGTATTCATTTCACCTGTGTATTTTTGCACCCTGTTGGCTTATTTTCCTGTTGTATGGATGTGCACAGTTTATCTATTCCTCTATCAAAGAACATCTTGTTATTTTTCCAGTTTAGGGTGATTGTAAATAAAACTACTTTAAACACTGATATGCATATTTATGTGAGGACGTATGCTTTCAAATCAGTGGATAAAGCTGACATTTTTTCCTCAGAGATGTTTTAAAATAATGGAAACTTCAAAAGAAACCAACTAATAATATACTTGTGCTTGAAAACAGCTCTTGGAATAGGTTTTTTAGCCAAGCCTCATAGACTGGTTATGGGTGCCCTTAATGTACCTCAAGCAAGGGCATTTGAGATCCAAGGAACAAATAGAAAAACACAGGAGCAAGCCAGGGAAAAGCCATCTGGTAATTCTTTAAGCAATTTTGTATGAAACCACTGGATCTGACACTTCTCTCTCTCTCTCCATTGTTAAACAAAACAAAGCAAAACAAACATAAAAGCAAAGAGGAAAAAAAAAGTCTAGAGATTTTGAATGGTAGCCAAAATTTGTGAATTACTGGGGCGCCTGGGTGGTGCAGTCGGTTAAGCGTCCGACTTCAGCCAGGTCACGATCTTGCGGTCCGTGAGTTCGAGCCCCACGTCAGGCTCTGGGCTGATGGCTCGGAGCCTGGAGCCTGTTTGATTCTGTGTCTCCCTCTCTCTCTGCCCCTCCCCCATTCATGCTCTGTCTCTCTCTGTCCCAAAAATAAATAAAAAACGTTGAAAAAAAAATTAAAAAAAAAATTGTGAATTACTTTCTAAAATAGTGCATGATCTTAATGGAAGGCAGGTAGATACCCAGAAAAAGGACATTTTATGATGTAAAATATACTACACTACTTCCAGAGGAAACCTATCCTTTCATGAAAATTTTGTCCTTAGCAATGTTTCAATTTTCCGAATAAAGACTTTAGAAATGTTTGCCTTCAAAGCACATCCAGATAACTACCACTAAAGTGAGGTGCCCTCTGGGAAAAGATCTACACAAAGACAAAGAAAATAAACCATAGCTGGCTATACTTAACAAGAAATCTCTTTCATGTAGAAGTTTAGAACAATTGCATCTATGAGGAAAAAAGAGACTTTATATGTCTGCAGTGTAAACTCCGACTGTTGGCTTTCTTTTTGTAATGCAAGTGCCTTGTTTAAGCTTTGATAGTGGAGGCACCCACTTCAAAGACTTACCCATTTCAAAGAGGCCTCCACTTCAACAAAGGCTATCTAAAATATTTTGTCAACCACACTACTAGATAAAGATTCAGGCCACTTTCTCCCATGAGCCTCCTTTGTTGTAGAGATTTTGGTTGATTTCTATAATTGATCATTTGGTCCACTCAGTTTTTCTCTTCCCGTCTCATTTTTTATTTATATATGTATTTATTTAATATTTTTAAATTTTTATTTCTGCTTTTATGTTTTAAAATCACCAATAGTGAATATTATATTATTTATTAGCACTCACTCCCCATTCCTTCCTACCTCTTACTCAGTCCTCGGTAATCTAGCCTACTTTATAGTTTTGCCCATTCTACACATTTCCTATCAATGGAATGGTAGAAAATGTGTTATTTTTTATTGTTTCTTCCATTTGAGTTAGTACTTTCAAGGTTCATCTATATATATGTGGGCATCTCTACTTCATTTTTTACCATACCTAAATACTATTTCATTGTATGATATACCATATCTTATTTTTCCATTCATCAGTTGTTAGAAATTTGGGTTGTTTCCATTTTGGGGCTCTTATAAATAAAGCTGCTATAATCTTTATGTGAGCACATTTTTAATTTCCCTTGATTATATAACTAGGGAGTGAACTGCTGTGTCTTACAGAAACTCTGCTTAATGAGTTTGCCATTCTGTTTTCCAGAATCACTGTTATCATTTTATATTCCTACAAGCAGTACATATGGGTTCTAATTTCTCTACTTTCTCACCAACACTTATCACTATCTTTTTGATGATTGCCACCCAATAATCAAATGCCTGTAATTCTAGGCATTTAGATTATAGATTAGATATCATAGATTACAGGCACCTGGGTGGCTCAGTCTGTTGAGCATCAGGTCAGGTCATGATCCCACAGTTCGTGGGTTTGAGCCCTGCATCAGTCTCTGTGCTGACAGCTCAGAGCCTGGAGCCTGCTTCAGATCTGTCTATCTCTCTCTCTCTGCCCCTTCCCTGCTCGTGCTCTATCTCTCTCTGTCTCTCAAAATATAAATGAACATTAAAATTTTTTTAATTCTTTCAAAAATAAAAAAATAAAGATATAATAGATTATAGATTAGATATAATATAGATTAGATTATAGATTAGATATAATTAAAGGCATCTTATAATTGGGTGCTGAACAGTACTTGAGTGAGGTTTTTGGTTTGTATTTCCTTAATGACTAATGATATTGTACATTTGATTTTGGCCAATTGTGTATCTTTTTGGAGAAATACTTCCTTAGGTCCTTTGCTTGTTTTTTAAAAATTAGTTTGTCTTTTGAATACTGAATTATAAGAATTCTTTATATATTCATGATACAAATCCTTCAACGTTATATAATTTGCAAGTATTTTCTTCCATTCTATGTGTTAGCGTTTCACTTTCTTGACTGTATTATTGTACGAAACTTAATTTTGATGATGCCTAAGGAATCATTGCTTAATCCAAGATCAGGAAGATTTTCTCCCCTATTCACATCTAAGGCTTACATAATTTTAGCATACATTTTAGCTTCATAAGTTGTTTCTTGTTTATTTTTGTGTATAGTGCAAGATAGGGGTACAACTTAATTCTTTTGCATAAAGAATCCACTTATACCAGATTCATTTGTTAAAAAGACTATTTCCCCATTGACTTGTATGAATCACTTGTCAAATAGAAATTGGAAATAAACATGAGTTTATTTTGGACTCTTAATTAATCTACATACCTATCTTTATGTCAGTACTATATAGTCTTGATTACTGTATCTTAAAAGTAAATCTTAATGTTTTAAAAAAATTATAGTAAATTTCAAAATTAGGAAAGTTCTATTTTTTTCTTCTTTCAAGATAGTTTTGGCTAATTAGAGTCTTGTATCTTTCCATATAAATTTTAAGATTTGATTAATTTCTACAAAAAAAGCTAGTTATGATTTTGATAGTAGTTTAACTTTTGAAGTATCTTTGCAGAATTCTAACTCATTTCTAAAGTAACTTTACAGAAACAAAACCTTTATTAATAACCATGTTATTAAAATTAAATATGCTTATATTATGCAGGAAGTCATGGTTATAAAGCATTAGTTCCAAAGGGTGCCTAGGTTGCTCAGTCAGTTAATAATCTGATTTCAGCTCAAGTCATGATCTCATGCTTAATGGGTTCAAGCTCCACATTAGGCTCTGTGCTGACACCTTAGAGCCTGGAGCCTGCTTTGGATTCTGTGTCTCCCTTGTGCTCTGTCTCTTACTCTCTCAAAAATAAATAAAATTTTTTAAAAATTAAAAAAAAACACATTAGTTCCCAAATCCCCAAAACATTAGTTCCATTTAAAACATATCAACAAATCTAGTAGCCAGGAACTAAAATTTAGTATTTTCAAAAAAAAAAAAAAGACTATTTTCAGGTCTCTAGGCAGGACAAGTCCTAAGTTGCTTAAATGTAAATGAATATGGATGTTAACCAATCTTTAGAGCAGTAAGAATAGAGCTTCCATCCATTTTTAAATAAGAAAATGTCATAAAGCTCCACATCATTGTTACAGAAGGCTGGTATTCTACTCGTGAAATCAGTTATTTTATATCTTTTGTGAGAGATCTGAGAATAGAAATAATCTACAGAACTGAGGTGAGCTTACTCGAAAAATATAGGAGCCCCCAAGTCTGTGGATATGTAATAATATAATATAATATAATATAATATAATATAATATAATATAATATAATATAATCATATTAATATAATATAAGCATATTAATATAATATGATATAAATAAAATATTCAATATAAAGTATAAAATTTATAGTATAAAATATAAATATATATCGTATATATAACTTTACACACACATACATACAATTTTATTTTGGAGAGAGAGTGAACGGGGGAGAGAGTCAGAGGGAAAGAGAGAGAAAATCTTAAACAGGTTCCATCAGCACAGAGCCCAACGCAGGACTCCATCCCATGACTCTGGGGTCATGACCTGAGATGAAATCAAGGGTGAGACGTTCAACCAGCTGAACCCCCCAGGTGTCCCTGTAGCTATTTAAAACATATTTGAATCAGTGTGCTTCTCCCATTTGTTTCTTATGATATTCCTTGTGGAATCTACGTTTTCAGCTGTGGTGGGAGCCATGATTCTCCTGTTATGTTCCCTGGTTAGGACCAGCAGCATTAGAACCAAATGTGAAACAGAAATGCAGCCCACACATACTAAATTAGAATCTCTGGTGGGGTGGATCCTTCAATCTGTGTATTAACAAGTCTTCCAAATGACTCTGATGGAGGCTTAAGTTTGGTAACTTCTGATAAATGGTTTAAGGAGAGAATATTCTAAATTTACTATATCTAATTGAACACATTTTGCTTTCTTTTCTCATTTCCTCTCTTGGATTCTGTGTTTATAATGTTATTTTAAAATTCTGGTTAGCATCTATTCTAACACCCTGCATGCGTTATCTATGATTATTGTTTTGCTATTTAAGAGCTTAGTTACATGTTGCATTTAGAGTATAGTTAATTTTTTCACCTTTTAAAAAATTTACCTGTTATTACTTACTTTTTGTCTATGGTAAGATTTATATAGTATTTATTACTTTCAAGGAATTACAAACAAGAACTTAATGTGCATATACCCACATGGACACACATATGTACAAACATACACATATAACAGAACATTATATATGTGTATGTTTATTAGACATGCATATACTTACACATATACACACATACATATATATGTATTAGGCATTTAATATACACACATATATATATTATTTTAATCCTAATAGTCAACTAAGGAAATAAAATTATTAATATCCCCATTATACAAAAGAAGATACTGAACAACAGAGAAATTAAAGAACTTGCCTCAAATTTGTATCCATTAAGGGGCATAGGGATTTAAAAAGAGGCAGTCTGGCTCCAATTGATGAGGCATGCTGGCTAAAATACACTGAATATGCAGTACATGTTTGCTTTCCCTATTAGGCATGATATAAAATATTGGCACAGAACATATCTGTGGCAAATGAATTTGGATTCATAAATTATCCTGCAACTATGTGGGAATGATTTCCTCCTACACAATGGCTCCTTTTAAGCCAATGAAGTTGGCCCTTGTAAAGAAAACAATCCTAGATATTCAGTGAATACACTTTTAGCAAAATATAGCCATGGTTACACTTCTTACGGAATAGGGTCAAAATCAGATTAATAGTGAGAGTATACCCTTCAGCCAAGATATACTGTGAGATCTTAAGAAAAAAAAATCCAAACTCAATATGATGAAATGTTTTTTTCCTTGCATGCTATAGGAGAAATGATAGTTAGCTATCCCTGGTGGGGAGAGTACTGCTTGAGCTGCTGGACACTCCTCCCCATTCAGAGCACAGAGAAACCTGGACAAAGAAAATCCTTCATCTGACTTAAGCCTGAGATGGCAGAGCAATCAGACACAAGGGGGAATACAGCACACATGCATCTTTAGCGCAGTAGAGACAGATTGTGTCAACAAAGAGTAGGGACGGATTTATGAACTGGTACATAATGAGTACTAAGTAAAGATTGCTGCAAATAAACAAAATTGCATCACAGGCAAAGTTTCTTTGAAAAACGTCAGAAGAGTCCGATTATAACTATCTGAAGGAGAACTATGGCAAGGTAGAGTTGGAGAAGCAAGTCACAGGATCCATTCAACACTATATGTGACAAAGGAATGAACAGACCACAGGTTTTCACAATTGTCTTCCTCTTCTGGTAATAGAAGCACTTCAATGTGTGTTCATTCCTGGTCTTAGGAAATGATGCAATGAGTTCTTTGTATCTTCTGTAAGTACAGCATGTCCCTCTCTTCTATGAATACTATGAACGTGGAAAGTACCACATTCTTCAACATGTAAAACACTTCCCAACACATTTTATGAGGCCAGCATTACACAAATGACATGAGATACGTAAAACAGATATTACGACAAAGCAGAACCAAAGACCAATATTTCTCATGAATATAAATACAAAAATCTTCAGCAAAATATTAGTAAACTGAATACAACAATTTATAAAAAAATAACTATACACCATGAACAAGTGGGATTCATTCTAGTTATGTAAAAATGTTTCAAAACATAAGAATCTAACAATGTATTCTTCCACATCAAAAAGATAAAGCAGAAAATCACATAATGATATTAAATGAAATGGAAAAGTACTTGGCAAAAGACAACAGCCATCGTGATAAAAAGTTTCAGCAATTTAGAAATAAAAAGGAGGTTACTCAACTTGATAGAGAACATCTACAAAACAAAACAAACAAACAAACAAAAAACCTAGACCTAACATTATACTTAATGGTGAGACTGTATACTTTCCACCTAAGATAGGGAAAAAAGTAAGGAAGTTCTTTTTCACTATACCTCTTCAATATTGTACTGGAATTCTTTTTTTATATGTTTAGTTCACTTATTTTTGAGAGAGAGAGAGAGAGAGAACGAGCAGGGGAGGGGCAGAGAGAGAGGAAGAGACAATCCTAAGCCCCAAGCATGCTCAGTGTAGAGCCTGATGCTGGCCTTGACCCCATGACCATGAGATCATGACCTGAGCTAAAACCAAGAGTTGGACACTTAACTGACTGAGCCACCCAGGAGCCCCTGTACTGGAATTCTTAACTAGTGCAATGAAATAAGAAAAGAAAAAAATTACTATACATACTAGAGAGAAAGAACTGTCTTTATCCATGGGTGACATGGTTGCCTATGTAGGAAAGCCCAAAGATTCAAATAAAAAAAATCCCGGGAAAATAAATGAATATAGCAAGAACAGAGGGTACAAGATAAATATACAAAATCAATTCCATTCACACATACCAGCAGCAAACATTTGGAATTTGAAATGAAAATTTACCGTTTAAAATAGCGCCAATAAAATGATATACTTAGGTATATATCTAACATATAAATCTGTGTAGAGCATCTATATGCAGATAACTAGAAAACAATGATGACAGAAGTCCAAGAAAATTAGAATAAATGGAGGGATATTCCATGTTCAGGGATCAAAAAATTCAGTGCTGTTACAAAGTCAATTCTTCCCAATTATATGGAAAGGAAGATTATCTAGCATAGCCAACAAAACACTGAAACAGGAATTAGAGAGTCGACATATTTTTATAGTAAGCAAAGGTAATCATGGAGGAAAGATAATCTTTTCAACAAATGGTGGTAGAACAATTGGGTGTCCATATGCAGAAAGAAAGAAAGAAAGAAAGAAAGAAAGAAAGAAAGAAGGAAAGAAAGAGAACCAAGACAAAGGTCTAGACTGAATCTAGACAGCTAATTTCATAAAAATTGCTCACAACTGATCACACTCCTAAAAGTAAAATGCATAATTATAAAACTTCTGGAGAGAAATGTAGGATTAAACGAACATTTACTTGGGTTTGGTGATAAGTTTTTCCATATAAGAAAACATGACACATGAATGACAAAAGTGATAAATTGGACTTTAATAAATTAAAAACTTCTGCTGTATAAGAGAACCTATTAAAACACTGAAAACACAGACCACAGATTAGAAGAAAATACTTGCAAAATATGTATCTTCTATAGGACTTGCTTACAAAATATACAAATAACTATTAAATCTGAACAATAGAAAATATCAACCCAATCAAAAAATGGGCAAAAGATCTTGCAGCAGGATTCATGCAGAGAGAGTCGTGACTCCAAGTCTTTTCTTTCCAGGAAGCAACTTTTTTTACTGCTCAGTTGGGTTCATACTGAAGAACTGAGCCACGAATGCCACGTGGTGTAGCTTTTTATACATTTTCTATTTATTTGTCTCCCATATATGGTAACACACAAACATGCAGTCTGATAAAGTGGTCTCATGTTACAAGGTCATGAGGGACATTGTCACATGTATAGCCAGGTTGCTTTGAGGTTTTTTTTTTTTTTTCTTCTCTTTAGGGAGGGGACCCTACCACAATCTTAACAGGTACCTTGCCAAAGAAGTTATGTGGACAATAAATAATTTTATGAAAAGGTAAGAAACATCATTTGACATTAGGGAATTGCAAATTAAAACAGTAATATGATACCACTACCTACATATAATAATGGCTAAAATCCAAAAGGAGTCAAGACCAATTGCTGACTATTCAGTGGAGCAGGAGGAATATTCATTCTCTGCTGGTGGGATTGCAAAATGGTACAACCACTTTGGAAGACAATTTGATATTTCCTGATAAAACTAGATGTAATCTTGCTGCACAACTCAGTAACAGTGCTCCTGGGTATTTACCGAATGATTTGAAACTTATGTCCAAATAAGATTCTGTGTGCAAATAGTTATAGGTGCCTTATCCATGATAGCCAAAGGTGCTATTACCAAGATGTTCCTCAATAGAGGACTAGAAAAACAAGCCCCAATAAATCATATGATGGAATATCATTCAGTGATAAAAAAAAATGAGTGATAAGGTCACAAGAGATATGGAGGAAACTTGAATGCATATCTCCAAGTAAAAGAAAGGAGTCTGAAAAGGCTCCATACCACACAATTCACTTATACAACATTTTGGAAAAGGCAAAACTATAGAGACGTTACAAAGATCAGTGCTTGTCATGGGTATGGGCGTGAGGAGAAGAAAGATTTAAATAAGTAAAGCACGGGAAGTATTTTAGGGCTCTGAAACCATTCCAATGATACCATAATAATGGATACATGGCACTATGTATGGGTCAAAACCCAAACAGCTTTACCGAACAGAGTGACTGTTAGTATATAAAAATTAAATAGGAGTTCATGTGATCCCTGGTAGAAATATAAAATGTGGAAAAAGAAACTAATTATTACAAATGTATGAAACAATCTCATGGAAAGGAATGGAGCAAAAGTTGCTATGTAAGTAATTCTGGAAATAAATGGATTAAAACTAAAGGTAAAACCAAACCAAACAAAGCCAAACCAAAAAACAACCTAACAACAACAACAACAACAACAACAACAACAACAAAAACACCCCAACTTTATGCTTAAGCATTGTGCTCTCATTCACAAAGCTATTTCCTGTGGAGTTACATGTTAACAATTCTGATACGGCTACACATTTATACTGGAAATGAACAAAAACGTAAATTAATAGCATTAATAGAAGCCAGGTTTATCTCTGATGGAAATGACTACAGAGAAGCAAGATTATGTGGCTAAAATGATCCAAGTGTTAATGGATTATAGCTAGACATATTAGCACAAACTCATGTTTACTTTGTTACAAATTCAGATGGTTACAGAAACATGTATAGATGTATGTATATACACAGGTGTGTGTGTGTGTGTGTGTGTGTGTGTGTGTGCGCGCGCGCGCGCGAGCGCATGTGCGTGCGCGTATGTAGCTGAGAAAATCTAGAATACAGCCCGCTGGCAATGATCATGCAATGCACTGAGGTTTTGGTTTCTAGTATTATTCTTAATTAAAAGAAAGAAAACCTCCTTGGACAAGTATCTGATTCTAGGCTTGGACTGGAATTGTACAAAATGAGACTAGATTTTCCACAAATTAAGAAAGTGACCACACACACACACACACACACACACACAGATTGAGGTATGTCAAAGGGACAGAGGAGCTAACTGAAAGAGCTCCCAATGACCCAAGGTGAAAAAATTTGAACAAAATAAATAAAATCATATTAAATGATAACTTAAAGTTTGAAATAAATATAAGACATAGTATAAGTTCCTGAATAAATAAAGAATAGACAAATCTCTTCTGAAAAAGAACTGCAAGTAATATATGTTGATAATTCATCCTCAAGGATGAGAAACACAACTCCTACTCCTTAAGTGTGTACTTCACATAGTGACTTCCTTTCAGATACATAGGTATACACGTAGATTTGTAAATATAGCTGTGTGTGTGTGTGTGTGTGTGTGTGTGTGTGTGTGTGTGTGTATGGGAAGGGGAGCATAACTGCATTTGAGAAACCTTTCAAACACAATTTCAGCCAAGTAATCAAGGTTAGCATCAATAGTGATAAGTCATGTTGATATTATGTGCCATTAATATGATATAATACAATGTCACTTTATCTGTGTTCTTCCTCCTGCAAATACATAATGCCATTCCAACGAGAAGGAAAAATTTAGATAAACCCAGATTAATTCAAAATACCGGTGGTCCTCAAAAATCTCTCAAGGTCATCAAAAACAAGGAAAGTCTGATAAACTGTCAAAGCTAAGAGAAGCACGAGAAGATATAATTACAAAATACCATGTGGTATTTTGGATGGTATTCTGTAACAGAACAATATTAGGTAAGAATGAAGGGAATCTTAATAACATATAGACTTTAGTTAAGAGTAATGTATAAGTATTTGTTCCTTAATAGTGCCAAATATACTATATTAATGTAAGATATTAAAAATAGGGGATATTGTGTGTGGGATATATGGGGTATCTCTATACTATCTTGACAATTTTACTGTAAATCTAAAACTATTCTAAAATAAAATGTGTTTTTCGTACTGAAATTTTCAAACATGTCTTGTATTATACAGACAGCTCTTTAATTTTTAACATGAACTTCCTTGGCATTTTAGCTTTGAGATATTCAACAGTTATTACATTCCTCTTGAAACCTTTCATTCTCCCAAAGCAATTTTTTTTACAGTGACAATTTATTCTTATACTAGTTTGATCTTTTAATGGGGATTATTTTAAAAGATTGTTTTGATGTTTTGATAATGTTGGTAAACATTCACTACTAAGTAGTTTGAATATATTTTGTACATAATCAAAATGTATATCTATGAGTATTTTAGAACTAAAGTACTGTTGACTAATTTTTAAGTGAATAAGTCACTTAAACATTAATTAAATCAATTAATTTAATTTAAATTTGAATTTAAAATAAAAAAAATTAAGTTTAAATCATTAAAATTAGTATGTCACAAATTACAGGATTGCTCAATCAGGATTTCTAATATTTTTCAATTCAATATCTATTATGAAGTTTGTTTAATAATTATACTACAGAATATATCAAAGTGCAATAAACAGAATTAGAGAGTATTTTATGTGAGCTAGACTAAAATAGGATTCATCTGAAACTTCTTGAAAATCTTTCAGTCTGAGTTTAAAACACAGGAGGGTAAAACGTTCTACCTTTTTAAAGTTATGCTTATTGAGTTTTTTATTTGCTTATTTTTAATATATGCTGTTAGAGCACTCAGGAAAGCAATTTACATGGAAAATAAACAACTGGCTGACTGTAAGGGGTAGTGCTCAACAAAACGGCAAGTACTCTTTGAATCACAGTTCTAGTGGTGTGGTTTATTTAATTGTAAATCGTACAATAATCACTCTAATTTATTCCTTTCTGTGGTTGCTTTTATGTGCTACCATACATACACACAATTTGCGTAATGCAAGCCATTGGAACTTTGACATTTATGACAAATGAGGCTTTTGGGGGGGCTATTTTCAAGCCGCTGTTAAACATATTTGAGCTGTGTGCAATAAGGGGCATTAAAAACAATCAAAACTATCCAATAATGTATTTTTTTTCAATATTACTCAGTTAAACACTCCATAGTTTCTAAAATAATTTCTTATTTGACACATGGGTTAAGTAGAAGTGTATTTTGAAGCTTGTATATATGAAAATATTCTAGTTTTGGTTTTTACTAATTACATTACTATCAGCATGATTTTTAGATCATGAAACTTTATTCTGTTGCTCACACCATCAATTTCCATAAATGTGTCATATAAAAACACAAATGACCTTTTATTGGTCAAGATGAAAAAAAAGTTAGAACTTGAGAAATAAATATTGTGTTATAACTTCCATTTGTTCCTATCAATACCCTGTGAACAAACATTAATAGCTAGTCCGGTGCATGTTAATTGTGCTAGATGCAGGCAAAAGAAGACACCAAAGGGAGTTTGTACTTTAAATACAACTAATAAAAGAGAAAAATGAGCCAAAATAATGTCCCAGCCATCTCAATAAGTGATGAAGCAGTGTGCTTAAGATGGACATAGCTGGACTGGACTCCCTAAGCACTGGGATCCCAGAGACGGATTTTGCTCCCATAATGTTCAGCATATTTGTAGAGAAAGGGGAGGAGAGAAACATCTAGTTTTTGACAACAAAAAGGGGGGATTAATCACTGAAGAAATGGTCCCCCCACTCCAAAAAAAAAAACAAACAAAAAAACAGGAAATGCCTTCACAGCATTAATCTCTTCTTCAGGAGAGCTAAATCAGACCAGCTGAGCTAACTTTTTAATAAGCTACTCAGAAGGAAATGAATCTCCTATACTTGAGTTTTCTCATGAGGATGATATACCTCAACAAAAAATCATATTTATTTTTATCTCTTACTGATAAAACTTTATCGAAAAAAGAAATTTTTTATTCCTCCTTTGGTAAAATATTTTTTTAAAGCAATTGCATATGAATGTAATGAGTGTTACTGGTATTGTGAGTTTTCTCTTTTTCTTTTTTCAAAGTTTGTTTGTTTGTTTAATTTATTCACTTTTGAGAGAGAGAGAGAGAGAGAGAGAGAGAGAGCGCGCGCATGTGGTAGAGGGAAGAAAGAGAGGGAGAGAGAATCCAAGCAGGCTCTGCTTTGTCAGTGTGGGGCTTGATCACAAACCATGAGATGATGACCTAAGTAGAAATCAGGATTCAGACACTTAACCAACTGAGCCACCCAGGTGCCCCAGGTATTGAGTCTGGAAATCTCCCTTGTCTAATTTTTCTCTTGTTATTTTTTCTGATATCTCATTTGATAATTAGATTGCATTAAAAATCCCAAATAAAAGGATTTTATGTGAAGAACTTTGCATTTATTTACTCTTTTTAGTCAGTATTTTGTGCTAAAAGTCAGCATTCTGAAAGTTAACAATTAACCTTCTTTTCTCAAATCTGGGTTCTTTTGTTTTTAAAGGTTTTAATTTTTTTGATCTGTTTTAGTTTTACATAAAATTGAGAGAAATATACAGAAATTTTCCAGATATACCCTGTACTTAGACATGCATAGTCTCTTCCATTATCAGTATCAGACACCAGATCTTACACTGGAACACCATGATCACCCAAAGTCCATTTTTTATTTTACTTCATGGGTTTGGACAAATGTATAATGACATATACCTATCATTATAATATCACCTAAAGGATTTTCACTGTATATCTGGATTTGTGGTTATATTTATATCTCAGTATTTAACATTTTTGTTACTAATATAAATGGTATTGTGGTTTTAATTTCATGTTCCTCTTCTTCATTGTTGGTATCTAGAAAAGCAACGGAATTTTCTATATTAACCTTGTATTCTTCAAACTTGCTAAAATTGCTTATTTGTTCCAGGAATTTTTATGTTGATTCTTTTGAATCATATGGAATAATATGAAATCCTCAGCTTAAACCACAAAATGCAGAAAAAGAGTGGAAGATAAAAATAGGAATGAAGAAAGGCAACATAAGCAGTAATGAATATGGTAGACATTAATCTAACTGTATCAAAAATCAATTTGAATGTCAGTGAGGTTGTCATAGTAGATCAAAGCCAAAACCCAACTATATATTGCATATAAATATAAAGACACATATAGATTTTAAAAAGTAAATGGGCATAGAAAATATACCATTTTAACACTAAGCAGAGGAAAACAGGAGTGGCTGTTTTAATTTCAGACTGAGCAGTCTTTGAAATAAGGAAAGTTATCAGGAAAAAAGAAAGGAAATTAATGATGATAAAGGGGCAATCCCCCAAGAAGACCAAATATTTTTAACATGTATGTGCTTAGCGCATATGTCAAACAACATGAACCAACAAATGATAGAACTGCAATGAGAAAGAAATACACTACCATAGTTGAAGACCTTAGCACTCTTCTCCCAGAAATGGGACAGATTTTAGCAGACCAAAAATCAGTAAGGAAATAGTTGAACTCAACAACACCATCAATCAACTGGGTATAATTGACATCTGTAGACTCTTCTATCCAACAAAAGCAGAACACACATTTTTTTCCCCAAGCACACACGGATATATTAACATTCTTGGCCATAAAACACACCTGAACAAATTTAAAAGAACAGAAATTATATAGTGTCTGCCCTCAGGTCACAATGGAGTTAAACTGGAAATCAAGAACAGGAAAATAACCAAAAAATCCCCCAAATAAGTGGAGATTAAACAACATACTTGTATATAACATATCAGTCGAAGAAATAGCCCTCAGAGAAATTTCAAAATATCTTGAACTAAATGAAAATGAAAACACATTTGTGTTTGCTTTAGTGAAATAAAATCAGTGCTTGAAGGGAAGTTTATAGCATTAAATACTTAGAAAAGAAGAAAGATTGAAAATCAGTAACCTACAATTTCACCTTGGGAACCAAGAAAAAGAAGAGCTAGTTAAACCTAACTAGCAGAAGGAAAGAAATAAGAAACAGAGCAGAAATTAGTAAAATTGAAAACAAGAAATTAGTAAAGAAAATCAATGAAACCAAAAGCTTATTCTTTCAATGATTAATAAAATTAATAACCCTCTAGCTGGGCTAAGTAAGAAAAAAAGAGATTGAATCCAAATTACTCATATCAGAGATGAAATAGGGACATCAAAATCTATGGAAATTAAAAGGATAATAAAGGAATACTATGAAAAATTCTACCCACAAATTTTATAACCTAGGTGAAATGGACCAATTTCTTGAAAGACACAATTTTCTCTAAACCACTCAAGAAGAAATAGAGAATCTGAATAGGCCTGTATCTATTAGAGAAATTGAATCCTTCGGCTGCAGCAACTTGTTACTTGATATGTCTCCAAAGGCAAGGGAAATAAAAGCAAAGATGAACTATTGGGACCTCATCAAGATAAAAATACTCTTCACAGCAAAGGAAACAATCAATAAAACTAAAAGGCAACTGATGGAATAGGAGAAGATATTTGCAAATGATATATCAGATAAAGGGTTAGTATCAAAAATCTATAAAGAACTTACCAAATTCAATACCCAAAAAACCAAACAATCCAGTGAAGAAATGAGAAGAAGACATGAATAGACACTTTTTCAAAGAAGGCATCCAGATGGCCAACAGACACATGAAAAGATGCTCAACATCACTCATCATCAGGGAAATACAAATCAAAACCACAATGAGATACCACCCCACGCTGGTCAGTGTGGCTAAAATTAACAACTCTGGAAACAACAGATATTGGCAAGGATGCAAAGAAAGGGGAACCCTCTTGCACTGTTGGTGGGAATGCAAACTGGTACAGCCACTCTGAAAAACAGTGAAGAGGTTCCTCAAAAAATTAAAAATAGAATTACCCTATGACCCAGCACTTGCACTACTAGGAATTTATCTAAAGGATACAACAATGCTGCTTCAAAGGGGCACATGCACCCCAATATTTATAGCAGTGCTATCAACAAGCCCAAATGTCCATTGACTGATGAATGCATAAAGAAGATGTGGCGTATATATACGTATATATACGTATATATATATATATATACGTATATATACGTATATATATATGTATACATATACGTATATATAGATATATAGATATATAGATATAGATATAGATATAGATATAGATATAGATATAGATATAATACTATTTGGTGATGAAAAAGAATGAAATCTTGACATTTGCAACAACGTGGATGGAACTGGAAGGTAGTATGCTAAGCAAAATAAGTCAGAAAAAGATATCATGTGATTTCACTCATATCTGGAATTTGAAACACTTAACAGATGATCATAGGGGAAGGGAAAGAAAAATAAGATAAAAACAGAGAGGGAGGCAAACCATAAGGGTCTCTTAAATACAGAGAACAGAGGGTTGATGGGGGTGGGGAGTGGGGGAAATGGGTGATGAGCATTAAGGAGGGCACTTTTTGGAATGAGCACTGGGTGTTGTATGTAAGTGATGAATCACTGTATTCTAGTCCTGAAGCCAAGACTATACCGTATGTTATCTAAAGTGAAAATTAAAAAAAAAAATTATCAATAATCTAAAATAGTAAGCAGTGGATCGATATTCACTGGTGAATTCTTTCAAATATTTAAGGAAGAAATTATGCCAATAACTTACACTATCTTTTTTTAATTTTTTTTTTTTTTTTTTTTGAGAGACAGCACAAGTGGAGGAGGGGCATAGAGAGAGGGAGGCATAGGCAGAGGATCTGAAGCAGGCTCTGCACTGATAGTAGTGAGCCTGATGTGGGGTTCAAACTCACCGACCATGAGATCATGACCTGAGCTGAAGTCAGATGCTCAACCGACTGAGCCACCTAGTGCCCCTACAATCTCTTTCAGAAAATAGAAGCAGAGGGAATATCTCCTAACTCATTGGATGAAGTTAACATGACCTTAACACCAAAACTAAGATGTTACAAGAAAACTACAGACCAACATTTCATGGACATAGATGCAAAAATTCTCATCTAAATGTTAGCAAATCAAATCTTAAAAAGTATAAAAAAATTATACACCACAACCAAGTAGGATTTGTCCCAGGTATGCAAAAGTGGTTCAGCATTTGAAAATGAATTAATGTAATCCATCACATGAACAGACTAATAAAGAAAAATAAATCACATGATCAGGTTAATAGATGCAAAAAAAAAAAAAGAAGCATTTGACAAGATTCACTTCCAGTCATGCTAAAATTTGTCAGTAAACTAGAACTAGAAGAGAATATTTAATTTTATAAAGACTACAAAGTATCTACAGAAAAATCATACTTTATGTATGGAAACTCAAAACTTTCTTGTTAAGATCAGGTACAAGGCAAGGTTATCCCCTCTCATCACTCCTTTTCACCATCACACTACAAGTCCTTGCTAAAGCAGTAAGTCAAGAAAAGGAAATAAAAGATACAGGATTTCAAAAGAAGACATAAAACTGTGTTTTCAGATGACATGGTCATCTGTCAAGAATGAAAAGAATTCATATTATTCCATATTTTCACCTTTCTTAGTCTATCAGTTATGCTTTTCTTCCTCACTTTTTTTCGGTGTTTGCCCTAGAATTTGAAGTATACAACTACAAATAATCCAAGTCCAGTTTCAAATAGCACTGTACCACTTCTCTGGCAACATGAGTACCTTATAATAACAAAATATTCCCAATTTTCCCTCTCTTCCATTCTATCATTGCTCTCATACATTTCTCATATACATAAGTATACATCCATATGGATGTATGTACATGCATAAGCATACAAAACCAAATATATATACACACACACACATATACGTATACACACACACACACACACACATATATATACATATATATGTATACATGGGGACATGTGTATATATATATACATATATAGGTATATATGTAAAAATATATATATATACATATGAAGAGATATGAAAGTATAAATACATTAGATTTAAAGTACAATATTTTGCATACATTGCGTATGTAAATACACATATAGTACATCTGTGGACATGCTTATCATTTTGAAAGCCTATAGACATTTCTAGTGTTTATGGAGAGTATCTTTGGTTATTCTGTTTCAAAATGCCAAAAATTATTTCTTCCTCCTCATAAATGTGAGTCTCAGGAATCATTTACCATTTCCATAATTTTTCTGCTTTTGAAGCACCCATAATTACTTTAAATAACTTTAAATGTAAGTGTTTTAATTAAGACTTTCAAATTGAGATGTCATCAGCACTGTTAGCTTCTGAACTAAATTATCAAAAACATTGGGAAATGAATACTTTTTGCAAACATTAAATAAAACTAAACAAATCTTCATATTTATATATATGGCATCATGTTGAATTGCATGTTATTCTTTTTAATCATTTTCCAAATTATTTTTAATCATTGTCCAAATTATTTTGGATTTTATAATACTTATTTTATCTTATTATAACCCATTTTAAAGTTCTTTCACCAAAATTAGTTATCAGATACTCTTACAATTACTTTAAATGGGTGTTATTGGGATTCATTTCCATTTTGAGGAAATTAAAAACTGGAGGTTAAGTGAAAAAAAAACAGGATTAGAAACTGTAATGTAATCCATCATTAGTGATCTATAAAGACTAAACCTGATTTTTCACTCATATAATCCTATCCAGTTTTAATACAAAAAAGAATACAAAACATATTTTTATTTACACTGAAGTAAAAAAAAAAAAAAAAAAGAACTATTAAAAGTGTAGCCTAACTCCAGGTTTGCAAACTGTATTACTAGCTGTCTAAAAATCACTTTGAAAATACTTTCAGATAAGCAAGTTGATGATGAGAACATCCCACAATTACTTAATATGATGCCATTTAACATGAAAAAGAAAACAGTTCACATTTAAGATCTTTAACCCAACTGTCACAATTAAATGTTCCTCAACTTTGAAATTCTTAACCTTTACTTTTCTAAAAGTTTTTGGAATTCATTTTCTTAACAACTCATTAATATATGGATTTCTTAAAGGCTTACATTTGGAATGTCACTTGAAATCATTTTCTATCTAAATAAATGTTTTTCACTAACATCAAGAAATAAAAAAACAAAGATTTTTTTTCTGTAAATACATCACTTCTATAGTATTATAGTTAAACAATTTCTGTATGATTTTCAACTGCAAAGTAGAATCTCTATAACATCCTTTTGGAAAAGCACACCAGTTTCCTGACAATAAAGTCTCCATGTAGCACTGTTGTAAGATCCACGAAAAATGACACAAAAGGCTTTTAAAAGTATGCCTCTGAATGGTAAAAATACATATTTCACGAAGACAAAATATTTGTTAATCGAAAATAATTTTATCAGATTCTCTCAGTTGAATGATCTCTGTCCTTGGGAATTCAAACTCTCTTACAGTCCCTTCCCACTACTAATACCAGTCTGAAAATAGTGACTGTGTCAAGAAATCCTAGAGGCAGCTTTATATACTCTCAAGGAATTTTTTAAAATGAAAGACAAGATTTATGCCTATTAAATAAACTAGACTTTTCAGATTTTCAATCTGCTCTTCCATTATAATGCTGTATTTTTCTACTTTTAATATAATATTTTAGTCTTTTGCTCTACTTTAAAGTGGAAATAAAAAGAAAAAAAATTAACTAACACTCTAAAACTCTGAACATAAGTATCCAGAGAGACCATTTAAAACATGAAACTATCTCTTGGACTGTAATTGTCTAAGATTAATTGGGAGGCAATTATTAGTGGTTTCTTAACCTCTAGTACAACACTGCAGATTAGAATTCTCCATAGGCAAAACATCTTCAAACCTACTTTACATAATTTAAGGAATGATTACAAAAGGGAAGAAATTCATTAGCTGGACTTTCTAAGTAAATTTTGAAAATTTATAATTTTAGGCCAGCAGGCATACCATAAACATAGAACCAAATGTGCCAAAGTAACTTTTCTGCTCTCCTCCTAAAGTGGGAGTTGTTTTGTATTTTCTTTCCACAGGAATAATCAATATTATAGATTTTTTTTTTGTGAACAAGAGACACTACCTTTGATCAAGACACATAAGCAACCTTTCACATGGTCTCAAGTAAAAATAAAAGTATTCTTTTGGCTTCTGCTATTTATTTTAAGAGAGGAAAATCACAAAATCCAACTGATTAAAAAGGGGTTACTTGCAGATTATGTGTGTGGACTCCAAGGAGCAGTGATACGGAATTTTTACTGATGGATTTATTGCCACTGACTGGATCTTTTCCACTGCTAGCTCATGGTCCTTCTTTTTCTACTGGATGATTCTTCCTTCTATTATCTCTTCCCAATATTCCTTGCAGCCCAAGTTCTTGTTTGTTCAAGTAACTGAGTTACTCAAGCTTTAATTTTTATAGTGAAATATATATTTTCAGCATGTACCCTCAAATAAAGAATTTCCATACTGTCTTATATATTTTTTTAGATCCATAATGACTTTCACCCCTTTTATTACTGCTTACATATATTTTTTATTCAGAAAAACTTTCCAACATGCAATTAGAGCTCATATTCTTCAGGAATATTTCTTGAATTTTGTTATTGCCCCAGAAGAAGCAGAAGACCCGATTCTAATACCAACTTGTTACATTGTACTGAGTATTGAGCACCCCTGGAAAATTTACTGAGGACATACTCTGGACAGTAGTATAAGAACAACCACATGTTTATAGCTTATACCTTATGTGAAGGATGTCTCCCCTGAATTGTTGGTTGGGACGCAATTCTTCAAAAAGTGAAAATGTTTTATGTTCTAAACTTACAAATATACTTAACTGTTCATTAGGCTACTGCGATATTAATAAATTTTTAAGTTGTTTTGATGGGGTTATGACTATTTCCTATAAGAGAAAAGCACCTGCTAGTGTTTAAGGTATAAAAGGTAACATCTATTGTGTTCATCTTTGTTGACTACAACTCTGAAGGCAGTAATAAGAATGATGTGACCCTAGACTCAGAGAATGTAAGTCATGTCTAAAACACTCAGTCAGCACAAAAGTATAGTTTGCCTCACCAGCATCAAAAACCACAATATTAGTCTCTCTGTTTCTCTGGAGTGCACTAAGCTGGCTGTGGGCCATTTCACATATGTCATAAGGTGACTCTAACCCCATTACTCTCTTTGGGATAAAGAACGTTCATGAACAAAGTATCATTTTGATGCACAGACTAGGAATAAAGATCGGTCAAAGGCATTAGTTAGAGTATAAAACCATGGGGGAAAGGCAGTGCCTGCTTTTCCTCTGTTGGTTTGTAAAGTCGCTGCTTGGTGATGAAGTTAGTTATGTAGCTGTACTAATTAAGTGAATGTCCCAGTGACCACTTGATTGAAGAGATTATTTGAAAAGCATTTTGAATAGAAATATATATATATATATATATATATATATATATATATATACGCATATATATATATATATATATATATATATATATTAAATAGTAAGTGATTTGTAGTTTTCTTGGTTGCTTCTTTCAATGGCACCTTGAATTTTCATCTTTTTTCTATCTTGAACCAAAGCCAACATTCAGTTTTCATACAAATATAATAATTTCCAGTTGGCTAAAATAAAACATAATGCTGAATTTTCTCTGATAGCAATGACAAAGGAACTGAAAACCTCCCATTGCCACTTCCTCTTTCTTCTCCATGTTTTAATCTTAATAGACCGTTTGCAGTGAACTGAAATTTAGGCACCTGACTGAAATGTTGCTTTGCCTTCCAATTTGAAGTAATCAACAAACTCTAGGTTTTCTTCTTGTTATCTAACATAGGAGCTATAACAACCCTTAACAGGCTTCAAGGAAGAAAAAAAACAAGTGTTTTTCTCTTGTATCTTGGAATAATGAGCCTTGCTGAAGGGAAGGAGAATTGCTAAGGATAAACTTGGTTGCTCAAACTGCATAAGATCAGCGGTGCATATTATAGAATGTAAATCATTCTGTAATCTTCACATCGTGAAGAAAACATAATATGTACTTTGAAAAATCTGTATGTTGCATATTAAGTAACCCGAAATCTTTAAAGGAATGAGAATTATAATCACAAGTGCTTTACATAGTTTTTTACATTTTGATGACTTTTTCACAACTGCATTTTACTTTCATGTCTACCTTTTCAGAAATATACTCTCCTTATATGCACTAGTAAGTTAGAGGTGGATATTATCCTAGAACTTTACATATTTGAGATTGAACCATAGGAAATTAGCATTGTTGAGGGTCAGAAATGGTTCACTACTGGAAATTTCATATTGCTCAACTTCTTTGGGTTTGGATATTGAAATCATTGTCATATACTCACGTGTTACCCTTTTATTCCAGCTTTGCTGCCAGGAATATACGTAATTCTAGAAATAAAGTTAACACATATTTTTCACTCTTTCTCTAAACACTAAAATGTATGTAGTTCCATGGCTCTGGTGTCATTGTGAAAAAGCAGAATTTATGTTATGCTGTCTTCTTTTGTCCTTTTCAAGATATTTAGCAGTGCTGATCTATTGAAACAGCCTGGCCAACTTCTAAATAGCCAGATTTTATCTCAGCATATGAACCATAGAGTTAGCAGCCAAAATCTGTCTTTGAATATGAAATCTAGTTGCTGAAAATTTGCTGTGATCTATAATCTAAAACATTCCAGTGGCTTCAGGTCTTGATTTGCTGGACTGAATTTAAACACGTGTGCGTGCCCCCACACACACACACACACACACACACACACACACACACACACCAGTTTGTCTAATCAGATCCTGGCTGGAATAATTTCTAAAACAAACAAAAGTAAATGAGTTATAGTCATGCCTACAGTAAGAGTGACACGGCAACTTTCCCTATCAGGAAGGAAACAAACAACAGTAATGGGCATAACACTGCTTTTTGTACAAAGCAGCTCTTAAAAGTATTTTGCAAGTATAAATTTTATGTGCCAAATTATGTCCATAAAAATGAGCTTCATTGAAAAGACATTTAAACCCTTGTATTCATGTGACCATATTAATCAAGCATTATATCACTGAGGGGAAGAAAAATATTCCATTCATTAGTGAGAACTAGACTGAAGCCACTTTTATTTTACTATTTATTTATTTATTTATTTATTTATTTATTAGAGAGAGAACAGGCAAGAGGGGCAGAGGGAAGCAGAGAGACAATCTTAAGCAGGCTCCATGCTCTGCGTGGAGCCCGACATAGGGCTTGATCCTATGACCTTGGATCATGACTTGACTCAAAATCAAGGGTCGGACGCTCAACTGACTGAGCCACCCAGGTGTCCCAAAGTGATTTGAATATACTTTAATACCAAATCCTTAGAAATAGGAATATATTTACATGATAACTTTCTAAAATCATATGCTAATTAAGACACAGGAATGATTTTTGTAACACACTTGAAGTATACCAGTGTAACAACTGATTATATTTATAAAGATCAATTAATCATAAATTTTAGTATGATCAATTGTCATATTAATATCATTTACTTTTATAAAATAAGTAACATTACACAAATTTGAGCTTACAAAAGACAGAGTAACATAGTGATAGAGGCATCACTAGTGTCTGCTTGTTGGGAAAGATGTGGCCAAAGCAAAAAATCATATGACTTAGCCCAGTGAATTAGATGTGCACATATTTCCAGGTATTCTATTCGGGACACTCAGGAAAGTGAAGGGTCATTCAAACTGAAACTTGACAGGGGTGCCTGGGTGGCTCTGTTGGTTAAGTGTCTGACTTCAGCTAAGGTCATGATCTCACTGCTCGTGGGTTCGAGCCTCATGTCAGGCTCTGCACTGACAGCTTGGAGCCTGGAGCCTGCTTCAGGTTCTGTGTCTCCTTCTCTCCCTGCCCCTCCCCTGTGTGCATCTGTGCGCTCTCTCTCTCTCTCTCTCTCTCTCTCTCTCTCTCTCAAAAATAAACATTAAAAAATTAAAAAACCAAACAAAAACAAAACAAAAAACAAAATGAAACTTGACAAAGAAGAGGGTATTTTTGTCTCTGAAGCTTTATATGTATATGGTTAATTTATCCATCATTAATAGCACAGAACAATAAAAAAGTCAGATAAAGGCAAATATTTCTATCTCATTACACTTTATTTGTCTTCTTGTTTTCCGTTTGCATTCTCCTGTCTTTCTGAGTCCTGTTTTAAACTCTGTTTCTCAAGATCACCCAAATCCACCTTCACTTCTTTATTTAGGAGACTTACGGTACGTGAAATGCCTATTAGCTAGAAATTCAATATACAAACACAATGAATTATAATCATTTGGGAATGAGATGAGAGACTGGATATAATAAACTGCTGAATACAATTATATATATCATAAATCCCCACAACAAAACTGTGAGGTATTTTATTAACTAAGGAAGTTACAGCACAGAAGTTATTTTCACGGTGCACATCAAATCTGTCATCAGATTCTCTGTGTTTCCATTTTAGGACATACCTAGAGCCAGAACACTTCTCTAACATCACCATCTTGGTCAAAGCCACCATTGTTGCTCAACTGGAATACTTGTGTTTTGCTGCTTCTGCCTCTGTCCCATATGGTCTGTTAGAATCATAGCACGATATTATAAAAATAAATTCAGATATGTCACAATTCATTTAAAAGTCCTCAAATGGCTTCCCATCCATTTCACTCAGAGGAAAATACAAAAATCTTACAGTCCACAAGGCTCTATATGATTCTTAACCTGCACTGTTTTCCACTACTCCATTCTTAGATCATTCCGATCCAGGTTCACTGGCTTTTTTACTTTTTCTCAAACAACCCTCTTCAAAGCTTGATCCTTGCAAGTCCTTTTCCCTCTGCATTGGAAGTGTTTCCCTCAGATATCTATGTGACATGTTATCTCATTTCTCAAAGTCTCTGAGCAAAGGTGAACCGGACAATCAGGCCTTGCCTAATTCTTCTATACAAGACAGAAACTCCACTCCCATTCTCTGGCTCTCTGTATCCTCTTTATCCTTTTTTTTTTTCCTCAGTAGCTTTTGTTATCAATTGTATTATATACTTATTTTTTATTTTTTAATGTTTATTTATTTTTGAGAGAGAGAGAGAGAGAGACAGAGTGAAAGCGGGCAGAGAGAGAGGGAGACACAAAATCTGAAGCAGGCTCCAGCCTCTGAGCTGTCAGCACAGAGTCTGACAAGGGGCTTGAACTCACAGACTGCGAGATCATGACCTGAGCTGAAGTTGGACACTTACCTGATTGAGCCACCCAGGTGCCCTATACTTATTTGTTTATTATATGCTCTCTGACTAGACTCTAAAAACTTCATGAAGGGTAGGAGTATTTCATTCACTGCTATGTCCCCAGTGCCTGGTTTAATGTATGTATATAGTAGGTATATGATAAAAATCTGTTGAATTAATCCATGATCCACTCCTTACCAGGTGTTCAGTCTAAGGTCGTCATGGTAATATCATCTCTGAGGAAAGGTTTGTTTAAGGAATGGTTTTGTGGCATCAGTATAGCTAAAGTTACACAAAAGAAGGTCACTGGAGGATTTTGGGAATTTCGTCTGTTCCTTGGATAGTGAGACCTCAGAAAGACTATTTCCCTTCTGCCTTTGCTTTTTCTTTATGACAGTGATGTCTGGAACTGCTGTGGCCTTTGTGTTGTAGGCCTTTACATGCCACAAACACTGTGGATGTCAGAGAGGAGAGGCAGAAGGACCTAAAGAAACTTGATGCCATTTTTGAGCCTCCAAATCAGTCACCTAGGAGAATACTCTATCTCTGGGATTCTTGATACCCAAGATAATATATTTCCTTACTGCTTAAACTTGAGTTGGAGATCTCTTATTTGTGGCCAAAGAACTGTTACCCTATCATAAAAGGTGGAATTCAGTCCCTGAATCAGAGCTTGCCATATGACTTAGGACTTCTCTTGGCCAATGAGACATTATAATTATGATCAAAGCAGGAATGTACAAAGCATTGGGAATGGGGGGGGGGGTGGTTTCAGGCCTGCTACTTTTGGAACTCTCTAACAAACAGTATGTAAACAAATCCAGCCCAGCCTACTCAATGATGAGAGACACTGGATGCATGAAATGCACAATTGCTACCACTGAATCAGCTGACAGCCAACTACCAAACATGTAAGTAGAGCCATCTGACTGCTCGATGATTGCTAATGCATGAATGACTCAAATCAAGCCCAGCAGATATGCTGCTTAGCTAAACTAAACCAAATGTCTGGCCCCCAAAATTGTGAGCTAAGCAAGTGGGTGTTATTCATACCACTAAAATATTGGGAAGATTGTAACATACCAAATCTAAAGGAAATAGCATTTAAATGGGTATATACAGTGATAAAGAATTGTTTTTGCTTATACAACTATCCTTTCCACTTTTTCAATTGTAAGAGTAGTCAATACTTTCATATTATAAACATATATATCTAGACAGAGGTGAAATAAAAAAAACAGGTATATGGGGGTCATAAAAAAGATATAAGGAAGCATGTTCTTGTTGGTGATCTACAGACCAGGTTTTAATGCCACACTGAGGTAATTTTGCCATAACAGCCACAAATAAAAATAGGCCAAAAATTTAGAAATAATAAAAAAAAACCTTAGAATAGTTATATTCCCAATTTTTATTTCTTAGGCACCTTTCTTTCATTAGAGACAATTGTTATGTCACATTATTAATCCCAATGGGTTCTGACCCACTGCTTTCCATTTTCACTGGTGCATAAGAAGTCATTCTTACAGATGAGATGGCATCCTGGAAAGGAAGCTGTCTATCTCCTAAGCATTTTGCTATTTGGTAAATATCTGATGTGTAACACAGTTACAAAAATAAATCTTGGATATCTGGAATAATGGCTGAGTTGTTCAGCATGCTGGTCCTGTTTCTTCAGAACAGGCTGACATGACAATGATGAAGGTGAGACACAGCCTGACTTGCTCTAGGCAACCTGGTTTTTCAATCCGACTAAACATTTTTTTTACATGGCTTTATAATTGCTTCAATCAGATTAAATCTCTGTTTTGTCTTAGATGTAAAGGAAACTTTTTATTTCTGACCTCAGAATATCATATAGAGTATCTGAGTTGAGTCAGAACCTATCAATGGCCAAGATTTTAGATATTCACTCTGGGGAATCTGGGTACTGTAACATTAAACTGAATGCCACAAATCTGGACTTTCCAATAAGTATGTCATATCAATAGGTTCTCTAGTATCAGTGGAAAATATTTGAGTAAAAGAACAAATTTATATACATGTTTGGAGTGGATGGAAATAACATCATTATAGGAAAAATGGGATCATTGACTCAGTTTTAGTTCTTGATAATTTTTATAGTTTTTCCTGTCATTTTATGGAAGTTAAGCCTCAATAGTCTCATTTATAAAATGGGAATAATAACAGGTATGAGTAGAATCCTCAACCTAGTGGTGTGGGTGAGGGCTGGGGAATGAATGTGCTCCAAGGAAGAGAAGAAACTCCTACTTAGAGTCAGCTGTCTTGCACTTTGGCATAGAGAGAGAGCAGGGTAAAGAATCAGTCATTCAAGCAGTATATTCTTTCTGTGGAAGAATTCTAACTCGGACAATAAATTGTGGGGGGAAAGTCATTTTGCTGCTGAGAACAAGACATAAACAAAAAGACTTACACACACACACACACACACACACACACACACACACACAGATATCCATAAAAGAGCCCACAAGCATCTCCACAATTGTTCCTAGTTTCAATGATTAAAAACAATATGAAACTTGTGAAATAAGAAATGAAACAATGGGACCACATGAAAAGGGAAATAGAAGGCCTATTAAAATATGAAATGATGACACAAAAAATTAACCATAATTATAAAGAGGTCATATTAACACTGCATTCAAAAAAAAAAAATCCTGAAATAAAGGAAGCCAAAATTTACAAAACAAAAGACCCTTTAGTTCTATGTTCTGTTATAAAGGAATGAAGGGAGGAAGTAACTACAAAATTAAAATGTTGTGGTGAACTTATTGGACTGTATAATTAAAGAAAGAATCCTAAAGTATCCTGGACCGTGAACCAAGGCATCAAATCACACATTAAACAATGCAAAGCAAAACAAAACAAAACCTCTATGCCTACTATCAAATTATCATTCTAAAAGCCTATGTACCCGAAACAAAACAAAACCAAAAACTTTATGAGAAAATAAATATAATATAAATATAATCTTAGAATTTGCCAAATGTATTTATGTATTAGAATATCTAAAGGCACTTGAAAATATCCAATACCAAGACTCAGGTCCATGTGCCAATAGCCAAACCTATCCACACTCATTCCTCCCTCTACATTGTTGTTTGATTTATTTTGTGTTATGTGTTACTTTCTCTCTCTTCCCTAACCTGACCCCTACTACATTTCTGTTTTAAAATAGAAGTAACATTTTCTAAGTTCATCTTTCTCTTAATAATTTGACAAATATAGCCAATAAAAATTAACACACTATGGGCTTATAAAGTTCACAAATTGCCTTCCATACTATCACAACTGACAGTTTTACTAAATGTTTAAAAAATATGTAATATAAATAAACTTTCTTCATTTCTGTAATTTCCTTCCCACCTCAAGACCTGACCGCTAAACCAGTTATCTGCTTATTTTATGTTTGTGTTATGACCACACTCAACTTCTAACACACACGTGTGTGTTACTCAGAATAGGCCCAGGGCCATATTAAGAAGTTTGTGGGCCCTAGGACTTCTGTGGTCCCTTCCTCCATTAAAGAAAATAGATACATTGGGGCGCCTGGGTGGCTTAATCGATTAAACATCCAACTCTTTTTTTCTTTTTAATGTTTATTTGTTTTTGAGAGAGAGAGAGAGAAGAAGAAGGAGGAGGAGGAGGAGGAGGAGGAGAGAGACACTGAGAGAGAGAGAGAGAGAGAGAGAGAGAGAGAGAGAGACAGAATCCAGAATCTGAAGAAGGGTTCAGGCTCTGAGCTGTCAGCCCAGAGCCCAACACAGGGCTCCAAATCACCGACTGTGAGATCATGAGCTGAGCTGAAGTTGGAAGCTTAACCAAGTGAGCCACCTAGCCGCCCAGCATCCAACTCTTGATTTCTGCTCAGGTCATGATCTCATGGTTTGGTGAGTTTGAACCTCACATCAGGATTGCGATTCTGTCTCCCAAACTCTCTGCACCTTTCTCTCTCTCTCTCTCTCTCTCAAAAACCAATCAATAAAAGCTTTAAAAAATAGATATAAAGATGAGTATAGTCCAGATTTTATTATATTTTTTCTTCTGATTTAAAAAATAAGGTATTTTTTCTGTGTCCCCAAACCACAATGAGCCTTAGGTACGGTGTCTACTATGCTTAGTGGATGAGTCAGTTTTGAATAAACTGGATTATAATACGATAACAAAAGAAATCCAAAATTATTAGGAATTTAAAATAAGAAAAGTGTACTTCTTGCTGATGTTACATGTCTGTGTGCAGTGGGTTAGGTCTGTGACACGTAATGTTCTTACTTTGAAACTCAGGTTGGGGGTTGCCTCTATGTAAAATATTGCTTGTCAGCGTGGCAGAGAAAGGATAAGAACATCAAAAGTGCATGCTGACCCCAAATTTTAGATAAGAAGCAGGCTGAGAAATCCACTATAGAAATTATTTCTTTGTGTTGAAAATCACTATCTTTGTCCCTCTACCCATTTCCTTCTCCTACAATGAACGACCTTCTTTCTATTAGTGACACTGGAAATTAGTAACTTGGTATACCTTAGAGGCAGTCTCAATGAATTTCATCATTTCTTGGGTTACATTTGAGATATGAGTTTTCTATACCCAAACTAGTTAAAAACAACTTGCTACTTGGTTTATTTGAGGTTATAAATAACCAGGAAATCAAAATCTAAGTATCATAGCATCATTGCCATCCACTTTTGTAACTAGGAATCCTCCTTGATCTCCAATATCTCAAATTTTGTATCTTTTTTAAACAGTGATAATTTTTTATGCATAAGCATATTTTCCTTCTTTAATTTTCTCTTCCTTCTTTATTTACATACATTAACTTTTCTTATTTTTAGAAGTCTTTAAGTTTTATTTATTTTGAGAAAGAGAGAATGGGGGGGAAGGGGCAAAGCGAAAGTGAGAGTGAGAACTGCAAGCAGGCTCTGAGCTTAGCACAGTGCCTGATTCGGGGCTCAATCCCACGAACCATGAGATCGTGACCTGAGCTGAGATCCAGAGTTGGTTGCTCAGCCCAGGCACCCCAACTTTTCTGATCTTTATACTTATTCACACGCATTTTTCTGTTTCTCTAAGTTTTTGTGTTTTAATTTCTTTAGTCGAACTTGCCAATAATTTGTGGTGAAACAAATGTTATGTTGTATTATGATTAGTTGTTTTCTTGTTTATCTCTCTTACTAAACTGTGAAGGGTTTTGATTTATTAATTTATATTCTTAGGTTCTATTACAACATTACAATATACTGTTTTTAATTAAATTTGATCAAACGTCCGGAGATCATCTTTTATTTAAAAGGCTAATTTTGTATCTGTGGATCCTGTGGCAAGTCACACTAAACTGGAATGACATACTTTTCAGGGTACAGTGAAAATAAATGAATACCGCGCTTCTAGCCCTTTCTAGCCCCAAGACTTACAAAATTCATACTCTCCTATGGTCCCAAACTCATCCTGTGCTCCTACCTTCTACTTCAGCCCATGCGCCATTATGTAATGCAGTTCAGTGCTCTGCCAACATTCCGTGGTTTTACATGTCGTTGTGCCTTTAATACAACTTGTTATTCTGCCTGGGTTAGCTTTCTTCTCATCTTCCTGATGAGGACAATCACCATTTCAAATATTATCTCACTAGGATGACCTTTCAGCACAGTTCTCTATGTTCTTATATTACTTTATGCATAATTTAATATACTAAATTGCGATTAGTTAATATGATTTTGTACTTTATTAGGATAACATATAAAACAAGACTGGGAATGCAGAGAGTTCGCTTTTGTATTCCAAGGACTGTGTTCAGTGCTTTAAAATTGTAAGTGTACAATCATACATATTGATGGAATTGATCTATGCATGTATAGATGACGTTATGAAAGGACAGGACAAGGCAAAGAAGAATTGTGTGTGCATGTGCTTTTTAAAAAATTTTCTGAATATTTGGGAATATTTTTCTTCAAAAGTGCCTTGTTGAAACAACTTATCTGAGCACATCAAACCCAAAGAAGAGAATGTGAGGGGTCACCAGCTGATGAAAGGGTAAATATCAAATGAGCTTAGAGGAAAGAATAACACACTCCAAACCAAAAGTAACAACTATCACCCTGCCAAGGGTAACCATTATCCTCACTCCTAAAACTACAGTTAAGTTTTGTCTTTTTTTGAACTTTATATAAATGGAACTATATAGAGTTAATTTTTCTCAAAGTTCCAAATAAATGATCTTCATTGTTGTCTTACTTTTCTAATTGCTTATTTTTGTTCTATAGTATTCAGTATTCTATTATCTTTTTTTTAATAAAAATTTTTTAAGTATTTATTTATTTTTTAGAGAGAGACAGAGAGACAGAGTGCAAGCTGGGGAGGGACAGAGATAGAGGGAGACACAGAATCTGAAGCAGGTTCCAGGCTCTGAGCTGTCAGCACAGACCCTGATGCGGGGCTCAAACTCACAAACCGTGAGATCACGACCTGAGGCAAAGTTGGACACTTAACCAATGGAGCCACCCAGGCGCCCCTCAGTATTCTATTATCTTAATATGGTATGATGTATCTATCCTATAGTTGATAAGTCTTCAGGTCATTTCCAGATTAGGGCAATTAGAAATACTGTTTTTAATTAACATATCATAAAAGATATGTTGTTGACTGAAGAAGCAGATACGGGAAACTGGCTGTCTTCTATTATACCAGAAATTAAAGCAATTTAGAAAAATGTAAAAAGAAAAGAAATACTATTTTTAAATTTGCCTTGTGGTGAACATATATACACGTGCTATCATGTGACATTGCTAGTCATAGGTCATAATCACAGAATTGCCATGCATACAGCAGCAATACCTAAGACCCATATGTCTTATAAGGCTTGCTTTTAAAATATAAGATTTGGCAAGAATATTTCTCAGTAATTGATTAATTAAACATAATGATGGATGTTTATTCTTACCTGTTCTTTTTAAATTTTTTAATTAAAAAATTTTTTTGACATTTTAATTCATTTTTGAGAGACAGAGAGCAGAGAGAGAGGGAGACACGAATCTGAAGCAGTCACAGGATCTGAGCTGTCAGCACAGAGCCCGACGTGGGGCTAAAACTCAGGAACTGTGAGATTATGACCTGAGCTGAAGTCGGATGCTTAACCAACTCAGCCATCCAAGTGCTCCAAAATTTTTTATTTTAATTCCAATATAGTTAACATACAGTTTCAGGTGTGCAATATAGTGATTCAATGATTCTATGCATTACTCAGCACTCATCATGATAGGTGTACTATTAATCCCCTTCATCTATTTCACCCATCCTCCCTCCAACCTTCCCTCTGATAATCATCAGTTTTTTTCTCCATACTTAAGAGTCTGTTTTTTGCTTTGTCTTTTTTCCCTTGCGTTCGTTTGTTTTCTTAAATTCCACATATGAGTGAAATCATATGGTATGTCTTTCTCTGACTTATTTCACTTAGCATTATACTCTCTAGATCCATCCATGTTGTTGCAAATGGAAAGTTTCATATTTTTTTATGGCTGAATAATATTCCATTATGTCTATATATCTATATATCACTTCTTATTTATACTTTCGTCTATGAATGAAAGTCATTTGGACACAGGCTGCTTCTATAATTTGGCTATTGTAAATAATGCTGCAATAAACGTATGGGTGTATGTATCTTTTCAAATTAGTGTTTTAATATTCTTTGGATAAATACCCAGTGGTAAAATTTTTTTTAAATCCTTTGCTTTTATTTACACTATTTTTTATGAAGTTTATTGTCAAGTTGGTTTCCATACAACACCCAGTGCTCATCCCAAAAGGTGCCCTCCTCAATACCCATCACCCACCCTCCCCTCCCTCCCACCCCCCATCAACCCTCAGTTTGTTCTCAGTTTTTAAGAGTCTCTTATGCTTTGGCTCTCTTCCACTCTAACCTCTTTTTTTTTTCCTTCCCCTCCCCCATGGGTTTCTGTTAAGTTTCTCAGGATCCATATAAGAGTGAAACCATACGGTATCTGTCTTTCTCTGTATGGCTTATTTCACCTAGCATAACACTCTCCAGTTCCATCCATGTTGCTACAAAGGGCCATATTTCATTCTTTCTCATTGCCACGTAGTACTCCATTGTGTATATAAACCACACTTTTTTTTAATCCATTCATCAGTTGATGGACATTTAGGCTCTTTCCATAATTTGGCTATTGTTGAGAGTGCTGCTATAAACATTGGGGTACAAGGGCCCCTATGCATCAGTACTCCTGTATCCCTTGCGTATATTCCTAGCAGTGCTATTGCTGGGTTATAGGGTAGGTCTATTTTTAAATTTTTGAGGCACCTCCACACTGTTTTTCAGAGTGGCTGCACCAGTTTGCATTCCCACCAACAGTGCAAGAGGGTTCCCGTTTCTCCACATCCTCTCCAGCATCTATAGTCTCCTGATTTCTTCATTTTGGCCACTCTGACTGGCGTGAGGTGATATCTGAGTGTGGTTTTCATTTGTATTTCCCTGATGAGGAACGACGTTGAGCATCTTTTCATGTGCCTGTTGGACATCCGGATGTCTTCTTTAGAGAAGTGTCTATTCATGTTTTCTGCCCATTTCTTCACTGGGTTATTTGTTTTTCGGGTGTGGAGTTTGGTGAGCTCTTTATAGATTTTGGATACTAGCCCTTTGTCCGATATGTCATTTGCAAATATCTTTTCCCATTCCGTTGGTTGCCTTTTAGTTTTGTTGGTTGTTTCCTTTGCTGTGCAGAAGCTTTTTATCTTCATAAGATCCCAGTAGTTCATTTTTGCTTTTAATTCCCTTGCCTTTGGGGATGTGTCGAGTAAGAGATTGCTACGGCTGAGGTCAGAGAGGTCTTTTCCTGCTTTCTCCTCTAGGGTTTTGATGGTTTCCTGTCTCACATTCAGGTCCTTTACCCATTTTGAGTTCATTTTTGTGAATGGTGTGAGAAAGTGGTCTAGTTTCAACCTTCTGCATGTTGCTGTCCAGTTCTCCCAGCACCATTTGTTAAAGAGACTGTCTTTTTTCCATTGGATATTCTTTCCCGCTTTGTCAAAGATGAGTTGGCCATACGTTTGTGGGTCTAGTTCTGGGTTTCTATTCTATTCCATTGGTCTATGTGTCTGTTTTTGTGCCAATACCATGCTGTCTTGATGATGACAGCTTTGTAGTAGAGGCTAAAGTCTGGGATTGTGATGCCTCCTGCTTTGGTCTTCTTCAAAATTACTTTGGCTATTCGGGGCCTTTTGTGGTTCCATATGAATTTTAGGATTGTTTGTTCTAGTTTCGAGAAGAATGCTGGTGCAATTTTGATTGGGATTGCATTGAATGTGTAGATAGCTTTGGGTAGTATTGACATTTTGACAATATTTATTCTTCCAATCCATGAGCACGGAATGTTTTTCCATTTATTTATATCTTCTCCAATTTCCTTCATAAGCTTTCTATAGTTTTCAGCATACAGATCTTTTACATCTTTGCTTAGATTTATTCCTAGGTATTTTATGCTTCTTGGTGCAATTGTGAATGGGATCAGTTTCTTTATTTGTCTTTCTGTTGCTTCATTATTAGTGTATAAGAATGCAACTGATTTCTGTACATTGATTTTGTATCCTGCAACTTTGCTGAATTCTTGTATCAGTTCTAGCAGACTTTTGGTGGAGTCTATCGGATTTTCCATGTATAATATCATGTCATCTGCAAAAAGTGAAAGCTTAACTTGATCTTTACCAATTTTGATGCCTTTGATTTCCTTCTGTTGTCTGATTTCTGACATTAGAACTTCCAACACTATGTTAAACAACAGCGGTGAGAGTGGACATCCCTGTCGTGTTCCTGATCTCAGGAAAAAAGCTCTCAGTCTTTTCCCATTGAGGATGATGTTAGCTGTGGGCTTTTCATAAATGGCTTTTCTGATCTTTAAGTATGTTCCTTCTAACCCGACTTTCTCGAGGGTTTTTATTAAGAAAGGGTGCTGAATTTTGTCAAAGGCCTTTTCCGCATCGATTGACAGGATCATATGGTTCTTTTCTTTTATTAATGTGATGTATCACATTGATTGATTTCCGAATGTTGAGCCAGCCCTGCAGCCCAGGAATGAATTCCACTTGATCATGGTGAGTAATTCTTTTTATGCTTTTGAATTCGATTTGCTAGTATCTTATTGAGAATTTTTTGCATCCATATTCATCAGGGATATTGGCCTGTAGTTCTCTTTTTTTACTGGCTCTCTGTCTGGTTTAGGAATCAAAGTAATACTGGTTTCATAGAATGAGTCTGGAAGTTTTCCTTCCCTTTCTATTTTTTGGAATAGCTTGAGAAGGATAGGTATTATCTCTGCTTTAAATGTCTGGTAGAACTCCCCTGGGAAGCCATCTGGTCCTGGACTCTTATTTGTTGGGAGATTTTTGATGACTGATTCAATTTCTTCGCTGGTTATGGGTCTATTCAAGCTTTCTATTTCCTCCTGATTGAATTTTGGAAGAGTGAGGGTGTTTAGGAATTTGTCCATTTCTTCCAGGTTGTCCAATTTGTTGGCATATAATTTTTCATAGTACTCCCTGATAATTGTTTGTATCTCTGAGGGATTGGTTGTAATAATTCCATTTTCATTCATGATTTTATCTGTTTGGGTCATCTCCCTTTTCTTTTTGAGAAGCCTGGCTAGAGGTTTATCAATTTTGTTTATTTTTTCCAAAAACCAACTCTTGGTTTCGTTGATCTGCTCTACAGTTTTTTTAGATTCTATATTGTTTATTTCTGCTCTGATCGTTATTATTTCTCTTCTGCTGGCTTTAGGCTGTCTTTGCTGTTCTGTTTCTATTTCCTTTAGGTGTGCTGTTAGATTTTGTATTTGGGATTTTTCCTGTTTCTTGAGATAGGCCTGGATTGAAATGTATTTTCCTCTCAGGACTGCCTTCGCTGCATCCCAAAGCGTTTGGATTGTTGTATTTTCATTTTCGTTTGTTTCCATATATTTCAAAATTTCTTCTTTAATTGCCTGGTTGACCCATTCATTCTTTAGTAGGGTGTTCTTTAACCTCCATGCTTTTGGAGGTTTTCCAGACTTTTTCCTGTGGTTGATTTCAAGCTTCATAGCATTGTGGTCTGAAAGTATTTATGGTATGATTTCAATTCTTGTATACTTATGAAGGGCTATTTTGTGACCCAGTATGTGATCTACCTTGGAGAATGTTCCATGTGCACTCGAGAAGAAAGTATATTCTGTTGCTTTGGGATGCAGAGTTCTAAATATATCTGTCCAGTCCATCTGATCCAATGTATCATTCAAGGACCTTGTTTCTTTATTGACCGTGTGTCTAGATGATCTATCCATTTATGTAAGTGGAGTGTTAAAGTCCCCTGTAATTACCACATTCTTATCAATAAGGTTGCTTATGTTTGTAATTGTTTTATACATTTGGGGGCTCCTGTATTCGGCACATAGACATTTATAATTGTTAGCTCTTCCTGATGGATAGACCCTGTGATTATTATATAATGCCCTTCTTCATCTCTTGTTACAGCCTTTAATTTAAAGTCTAGTTTGTCTGATATAAGTATGGCTACTCCAGCTTTCTTTTGGCTTCCAGTGGCATGATAAATAGTTCTCCATCCCCTCACTCTCAATCTGAAGGCGTCCTCAGGTCTAAAATGAGTCTCTTGTAGACAGCAAATAGATGGGTCTTGTTTTTTTATCCATTCTGATACCCTATGTCTTTTGGTTGGCGCATTTAGTGCATTTACATTCAGTGTTATTATAGTAAGATATGGGTTTAGAGTCATTGTGATGTCCGTAGGTTTCATGCTTGTAGCGATGTCTCTGGTACTTTGTCTCACAGGATCCCCCTTAGGATCTCTTGTAGGGCCGGTTTAGTGGTGATGAATTCCTTCAGTTTTTGTTTTTTGGGAAGACCTTTATCTCTCCTTCTATTCTAGATGACAGACTTGCTGGATAAAGGATTCTCGGCTGCATATTTTTTTCTGTTCATCACATTGCAGATCTCCTGCCATTCCTTTCTGGCCTGCCAAGTTTCAGTAGAGAGATCGGTCACGAGTCTTATATAGGTTTCCCTTTATATGTTAGAACACGTTTATCTCTAGGTGCTTTCAGAATTTTCTCTTTATCCTTGTGTTTTGCCAGTTTCAGTATGATACGTCATGCAGAAGATCGATTCAAGTTACGTCTGAAGGGAGTTCTCTGTGCCTCTTGGATTTCAATGCCTTTTTCCTTCCCCAGATCCGGGAAGTACTCAGCTATTATTTCTTCAAGTACACCTTCAGCAGCTTTCCCTCTCTCTTCCTCCTCTGGAATACCAATTATGCATAGATTATTTTTCTTTAGTGTATCACTTAGTTCTCTAATTCTCCCCTCATACTCCTGGATTTTTTTATCTCTCTTTTTCTCAGCTTCTTCTTTTTCCATGCATTTTTTAGCTCCTCCTGGCTGTTCCTTAGTCCCTTGATCTCTGTAGCAATAGATTCTCTGCTGTCCTTTATACTGTTTTCAAGCCCAGCGATTAATTTTATGACTATTATTCTAAATTCACTTTCTGTTATATTGTTTAACTCCTTTAACAGTTCGTTAGCTGTTGTTATTTCCTGGACATTTTTCTGAGGGGAATTCTTCCATTTCTTCATTTTGTATAGTCCCTGGGGTGGTGTGGGACTGTGGGGCACTTCCCCTGTGGTGTCTTGAATAACTTGCGTTGGTGGGCGGGGCCGCAGTCAGACCTGATGTCTGCCCCCAGCCCACCGCTGGAGCCACAGTCAGACTGGTGTGTGCCTTCTCTTCCCCTCTCCTAGGGGCGGGATTAACTGTCGGGTGGCGTGGCCCATCTGGGCTACTTGCACACTGCCAGGCTTGTGGTGCTGGGGATCTGGCGTATTAGCTGGGGTGGGTAGGCAAGGTGCACGGGGGCAGGAGGGGCAGGCTCAGCTCGCTTCTCCTTAGGTGATCCACTTCAGGAGGGGCCCTGTGGCAGCGGGAGGGAGTCAGACCCGCTGCCGGAGGGGTGGCTCTGCAGAAGCACAGCGTTGGGTGTTTGCGAGGAGCAAGCAATTTCCCTGGCAGGAACTGGTTCCCTTTGGGATTTTGGCTGGGGGATGGGCGAGGGAGATGGTGCTGGCTAGTGCCTTTGTTCCCCACCAAACTGAGCTCTGTCGTCCGGGGGCTCAGCAACTCTCCCTCCCATTGTCCTCCAGCCCTCCCGCTCTCCAAGCAGAGCTGTTAGCTTATAACATTCCAGATGTCAAGTCCCACTTGCTGTAGGAACACACTCCATCTGGCCCCTCCGCTTTTGCAAGACAGACTCAGGGGCTCTGCTTGGCTGGAGGGCCGCCCCTCCGCCCCGGCTCCCTCCCGCCAGTCAGTCCGTGGAGCGCGCACCGCCTCGCCGCCCTTCCTACCCTCTTCCGTGGGCCTCTCGTCTCCGCTTGGCTCCGGAGACTCCGTTCTGCTAGTCTTCTGGCGGTTTTCTGGGTTCTTTAGGCAGGTGTAGGTGGAATCTAAGTGATCAGCAGGACGGGCGGTGAGCCCAGCGTCCTCCTACGCCGCCATCTTCCCAGGATCCTCCGCAGTGGTAAAATTACTGGATCATATGGTAGTTCTATTATTAACTTTCTGAAGAAACTCCATACTGTTTTCCACAGTGGTTGTACCAGTTCTCATTCACACCAACAGTGCATGAGGGTTCTTTTTTCTCCACATCCTCACTAACACTTATTTCTTGTGTTTTTGATTTTAGCCATTCTGACAGGTGTGGGTTGATATCTCATTGTGGTTTTGATTTGCATTTCTCTAATGATGAGTGATGTTGAGCATTTTTTCATGTGTCTGTTGGCCATCTGTATGTCTTCTTTGGAGAAATGCCTGTTCGTATCTTCTGACCATTTTTTAATTGGATTATTTGTTTTTGGGGTGCTGAAGTATATTCATTTATATACATTTATTTTGGAATAGTAACCCTTTATTGTATATGTCATTTGCCAGTATATTCTCCCATTCGGTAGGTTGTCTTTTAGCTTTGCTGATTTTTCCTTCACTGTTAAGAAGATTTTTATTTTGATGTTATCTTGGTAGTTTAATTTAGCTTTTATTTCCCTTGCCTCAGAGACATATATAGAAAGATGTTGCTATGGCAGATGTTGGAGAAATTACTGCCTGTGCTCTCTTCTATGATTTTTTTAGGGTTTCAGGTCTCACATTTAGGTCTTTAATCCATTTTGAGTTGATTTTGCGTATGGTGTCAGAAAGTGGTCCAGTTTCATTCTTGTACATGTAGCTGTCTACTTTTCCCAATACCACTTGTTAAAGAGAACTCTTTTTCCTATTTAGGAAGGATATTCTTATGATAACAGGATAGTAATTGCTTTCCTAAGTTGTATGTGAGAAGCATGTGTTTTCTTGTCTGTATCTTGTTAAGATTTCTTTTAGCAGTGATTAGTAAGGTTCACAGTTTCCAAAACCAAATGTTGAAATTCCATTCATGACCACTCCAGTTAAAAAGCCCATTTAAAGCTCAAAATTTGCAATATGAGATAAAATGGGACTAAATAGATATACAGAGTACAAAAATATACATTAGGAATGATGCTGGGATCATACTCTAAAATGGTCCATGTTAAGTTAAACCAATACCAATGCTTTGGTTTGAGTATAAAAATAACATGAAGAAAATCTTACCTTATCAGATTAATTTGATAGTTACATGTAAGATAAATTATAGGGGAGAGCTAGAGGCAGTTAGAAAGTCTCTAAACCATTTAAAATGAATGGTTTCTCAGAGCAGAAGAATGGGAATTGTGTGTGTGTGTTGTTTGGGTGTGTGTTTTTATGTGTGTATTGTGAACAGAGCTAACAGATTGAACAGACAATGTGAGGGAAGAAAATAGCAAGACATCACAACTGATTGTAGGTTACAATGTAGAAGAATACAATAAAAATTATATTTGATACTGAGTAAGGGTAAAGCACATAAATTGGACATTCAGGAGCAGTGTTCTATTTCACAGGGAGAGTAAACTGGTTTTAGATGTAACTGAATTTTGTCTGATCCTGACATCTCAAAATGAAATGAACAACCAAAAAAGAACTGTGGCCTTCACATGCAGACAGACAGCAATAGGAATAAGTAACAAGGATAATGGGGACTCTCAAGACACCTTATTTAATTTTAAATAAAATTTAAAATGATTGAAACATAATTTCACAGATGTTCAAAGTATGTTCTTCCCTTGAGACTGATTTGTAGACTCACTGGTTTAATCACATTACATGTCAAAACAGTTAATATATAAACAGCATCCCAGCAAGATTTCAAAGCTCTCTTGCTTAAACTCCTGGCAAATAATTGCCAAAATGCAACTAGAGTTTATACCTTTGAACTTTGAAGGCTGAAGCCTGAAATGTATAAATGTGTATAGTTTAAATTAGCTATAGGATGTCAGGACTAGGGAGATGATTTAATTCTTTTTAAACTAGATTAATGTTACATTCATTTTTCTATATCCTCTATTTATGCCGAAGGCCAATTTTACATAAATATGTGTATAAACTGAAACACTTATTTTTATAGTTTTCTGTTCATCTTTAATCCTAAATTTCTGACTAGTTCACATAATTATCTTTCTATAGGCTCTAACATAGTATACTTAAAATTCAAATTTCATTGCCATGAGTTATTAGTATTGTTTTTGTATATGAAATAGACACTTCATATTAGCATCCTAACAAAATAATAATTATAGAGACATATTACTTTGCTTATGCATGACTTTTAAGTTATTAAATTCTTAAGTATTAAGATCTTAAATTTTTACATATGAACTTTATATTCCGCCACGAAGAGGAATTCCAATTTGACTACTAATTAAATTTCAAAATGCCTCATTCATATGCAAATGAAGTAGACTTCAAAAATTTCCAAAAGCGCATATGGAGCCCATTTTTATAATATTTAACTTATATTAACAAAAAGTATATCACATCAATATAAATAAAAATGTTGCTACACACAAAAAATCTAAATTAATACAGTAGTTCAAAATTTTCTGGTCAAAATTTTAAAAAAACAGAATGGAATTCTAAAGTTCAAACTAAATAAGATAGGACATAATAAACTTAATATAAAACTATATAAAATATATTATTAAACAAGGGCACCTGGGTGGCTCAGTCGGTTAAGCATCCAACTCTTGATCTCAGCTCAGGTCATGATCTCATGGTTTGTGAGTTCAAGCTCCACATCAGGCTCTGTGCTGATAGTGTGGAGCCTGCTTGGGATTCTCTCTCTCTCCCTTCCTCTCTACCCCTCCCTTCCTTTTTCTTTCTCAAAATAAATAAATACATATTTTAAAAAAGAAATATATTATTAAGTAAAAATTTTTGAGAAAATATAAATGAAGAGGTTATGAGACATTTCAGAAAAGGGTATCATTTTACTTTATTTAAATTAATTAGCATTACAAAATTGTCAATTAACTACCTTATTTTATTTAACATTTTTATATTTACATGATTATGAAAAGTACAGTCAACTGAGCTCTTTTTCTTTTTTTTGTTTCAATAATCAACAAATATTTATTGAATACTATGAACTTAGCCAAATGATATGTGATCTTGGATACAAATAATGGTAAACACTCTGGATGTTTATAATTTAGTCTGTAGAAAAATTATAGATGTGAGATAAAACTAAGAATGAAATATGTTTTTCTGTTCATCTACATTTCACCTAATTTAATGTATCTTAAGAAAGAGGGAAAGCAAACAAGGTTTAGACTAGATAAAAAAGCCTATGTACAAAAGTGTAAGTATAATTATTCCTGCGTAGCACTAAAAGGTTGTATTAGTTTTCTAAGCTACATAAGAAAGAACCACAAATTAGGTGGCTTAACACAACATGCATTTATTATCTCTTTGGGTCACAAATCCAGGCACAGCTTAACTGGTTCCTCTGCTCAGAGTTTCACAAGACTGAAATCAAGATATTGTCTGAGTTGGGTTCTCATCTGAGCTTGGGGATCCTTTGCTTAACTCAGGTAAGCAGAGATCAGTTCTTTTTAGTGACAAAACTGAGGTCTTCAGCATCCAGAGATCCTCCTCCATGGGTGGTTCACCAGAGTGATGTTTACTTCTTCATGGCCAACAGGAAAGCATCTTTCCAGTTTTGATACTTCTTTCAGATAGTGCCTGGACCCCATACCCAAAAATATCCCTTCTCCTGAACATTAGCTGAGTAGGGATTTTAATAACAGTTTCCCTTCATCTGTGGTCTCACTTTCCATAGTTTCAGCTACCCAAAGTCAAAGGTGATTTGGAAGCAGATGATCCTCTTCTGATCAACCACGAAAAGGTCATTGTAGCCTAATGCAATGTCAAAATACTTACATTGTTCACCTCACTTCATCTCATCATGTAAGCATTTTATCATCTCACATTATCACAGGAAGAAGGGGAGCGCAGTACAATAAGAAATTTTGACAGAGACAGACCACATTCACGTAACTTTTATTACATGATATTGTTATAATTGTTCTATTTTATTATTATCTACTATTACTAATCTCTTACTGGGCCAATTTATAAATTAAACTTTATCACAGGCATGTGTTGACAGGAAAAAAAACATAGTATATGTTATAGTATATACAGGGTTCGGTACTATCTATGGTTTCAGGCATCCACTGAGAATCCTGGAATGTATACCCTGTAGATAAGTGGGACCACTCTTCCTCTGCAAAATTCTTTGACTTTTTCCACATCCTATTGGTTAGACGGAAATCACATCTTCTGTTCACACTCAAGGTGAAGGCATTACACAACAATGTGGATAACTGAGAGCAGGAAATCAATGATTCATTTTAGTATTCTCTTAAGCATTAAGGCAATAGGAGTAAGTGTGAACTTTAGTACTCTTCCAATCAGAGAGCTGAAATAAACATTTAAACCATGAGTTTTATATTTAATTTCATCCTGAATGATTCATAACTTCACTATTGGTAATTATACAATGAGGATTAAGAAGAAAACTGGAGGCTATATCATAAAAACTCAAGCTGTGTCATGATTTTCAATTTTTAAATTGTATTGTTCAAATCTTTTTATTTTATTATTATTTTTTAAAGTGTATTTATTTTTGACACAGAGAGAGAGAGAGAGACATAGCATGAGTAGGGGAGGGGCAGAGAGTGGGAGACACAGAATCCGAAGCAGGCTCCAGGCTCTGAGCTGTCAGCACAGAGCCCGATGCGGGGCTCGAACTCATGGACCGCGAGATCATGACCTGAGCCGAAGTTGGATGCTCAACAGATTGAGCCACCCAGGTGCCTCCAAATATTTTGATTTTAATGTCCTATTTGTCATGTAAGCAAAATTTAGCTTACATTTTTTTTTTTGTATTTTCTAAGGGTATTATTTATAGATTCATTTACTTAGTCAACAGAGAGTTGAAGTATGCCTGTAAATGTGTCAGATGCTTAAAAGTAAATATTCCAAGATGAAAAGGCTAAAGTCCTAGCCATTAGGGATTCATAACCTAGTAGGTATATACTATACATAAACACACAATCGTATTCATGTGGAGTTAGCACTAGTGGGTTACTGAAGTCTGGCATATACGGGATGGGATGGAAAAGTAAAGTTTCACACTTAAAACAGAAGCAGTATCTTGAGGAAATACTCTTTGAATATTGGAAATATACATAAATTAATACATACACATACAGAAACATACATGTATATATATTCTGTAGAAAAAAAATGAACTTATTGTCGAGTTAAGTCCCTAAGAACGCCCTCACTTCTGACAGTGACTGCAAGTCTGGGAGTCTTCAAGACTACCTTTAGTTTTGATAATTCACTTGAAGAACTTACACACTCCCTGAAAGCTGTCATATCCACAGTTATGGCTTAGTACAGTGAAAGCATGAAGATTAAAATCAGACAGGGCAGAGTGCAGGAAGGTTCCCCACACAGAGCTTCCAGTTGTTCTCTCCCAGTAGAGTGATAGTACTAAATTTCCTGGCAACAATGAGTGACAATATGCAGAATACTGCCAACCAGGGAAGAATTTTTATTAGGGCTTTGTCATGTAGCCATGGTTGATCCCGCATGTTGCAGACTTCAGCCTCCAGTCATTCCAGAGACTGGACTAATACTGTGTGACAATAAGTCACAATGCTAGACTACCTATTGTAGCCCAAGATCCCAATGTAAATAAAGACATTCTTTTTTTTTTTTAATTAAAAAAATTTTTTTAAATTTATTTTTGAGAGAGGGAGAGCATGAGCCAGGGACAGGAAGAGAGGGGAGGGGAGAGGGAGACAGAGGATCCCAAGCGGGCTCCGCGCTGACAGCAGTGAGCTCAATGTGGAGTTTGAACTCATGAACCGCAAGATGATGACCTGAACCGAAGTCACTTAACTGGCTGAGCCACCCAGGCGCCCCTAACAAAGATATTCTTATTAGACATTCTCATTATGATATTCCAAGTGCTTAAAGGTCACTTCCCATGAACCAAGAACAAAGGCCAGATTTCTTGTTGAATAAAGTTAATTATAATTGTAAAATGAGAGTAAATATGTTTAAAAGTTGGGGGAAGTAGTATCCATGAAGGTTAATCTATGAGCTTGCTCATTACTGACCTGAAATTGGTTTTAATTATTCACAAAATGTAACTTGTTTCTATTTTACTTAATTTCTATAAATCAAAGATATGACATATTGGACAACATGAAAAGAAAAAGGAAGAATAGTTGGAGGAAAGACTTTGTGGTAAAATAATTAATAAATAAGTCTGCAGAAGAAAACAAAGAAAAAAATTATTAAGGTTTTAGAAGCCAGGATCTAGAATGTGCAATTTATCTTGAACGTATTGAAGAAGCACAAAAGAGGGGTAGGCAGGGGGACTTACAGGATCAGATTTTATTTAAAAAAAAAAAATAATTATGGCGTTCATGTGGAGAATGGTTATGAAAAGTATAAGTCTGGAATTAGGACTAAAAGCCAGGTAGAAAATAAGAAAGGTTTAACTAACTTATTGTAGTGGGGGTGAGAGAACCACAAATTTCAGATATATATTTGGTAAAGTCAATTTAAAAGAATCATAATAGTAAAGTATGAGGAAACAGGAAGAATCACAAATGAGGACAAGATTATGGTGTTGGCTTGTGTGAAGGGGAATGTGCAGAAAGGATTGTGGCAGTTGATACTGATTATCTGGAAACTATTTCCAGCTCCTCTTTTTCCATTTCTCATTCTAGAGGCTGAAAAAGTCAAATGCTCGTTCTTACAGTCTATGATACACTACATTTAGTTCTCCATCATACACACACACACACACACGCCGGACTTGAGGGCAACATAATAAGATGAAACCAGTATTTTACTAGATGTGTGACCTACACTGAATAATAATTATTTTAAATTTGTGGGTTACACAATGATATATGCTAATAGTTCAATGAATTTACATGGAATAGAGATTAAAAACTGACCTAGAACATTGGGTCTTCATAGTTTTGATAAAGTTATTTTATCCAAATGGCTAAAATTATTTATAGGTATTAAGTATGGTAAACATTATAAATATTACACAGTTTTGCATGGAATGTTATGATGGAAAGGGAAACTTCAATATCTTAATAGAGAAGTAATATGTTGAGAAAACAATCTTTGAATATTGGAAAGATATATATATGTATTCTCTTAAGTGTCTTTGAATGAAAGATAACTTACATTTTTCGAGGGCTTACTATTTGTGAAGTCTTGGCATTGTTATGGAGTCACTTTCTTTAAATCTTTTAATCATTTCAATAAGCAATTAAACAGATACTACAATTATCCCCTTCTAAAGTTGAAGAAATTAATCATAGCCAACAAAGGTTAATTTCTCTAGGCCTACAGTTTTAACTTCCAGGCTGCTGCCTTCCAAAACCAGCATGCATTTATCCAATAGGTATGTTTACTAGATTTAGCAAATAAAATTACAGAACATCCAGTGAATGTGAACTTCAGATAAACAGTGAATAATGAATAATTTATAGTATAATTATTATGCTATAATAATGTAGTATACTACATTACTCCCATGTAATATTTAGGACACATTTATACCATTCCTCCAAAGGTTATTTAACTAAAATACAATTTAACCAGAATGTTGTATTTTTTCTGATAACCCTACAAACAGACTGTCAGTTTGTAGACAAGGCCTAAAGATCTGGCCATGAACACCTTCACCTGAAAGAGAGTTCAGAGAAACTAAAGTCTGTGGGAGATCAAAGATCATTTCTCAGCAAGCAGAATTTCAAACAACTTGGCCATTTATTGCGTCTCATAAATAAGAAAATACTACACGAAGGGGTTATTGGAAAGGGGAATGTTTTGTATTCTACTAGACAATGTGCTATTTCTACTGTGTACAATGTCTGGTGAGATCAGTAGTGGCCTTATAGTGTTTAGTGGACTATACATGTTTAGTCTTAAGAATCTTCTGGTTGCCTTCCTTTAGTAGTTTTGTTCCACTTAGTGCTACCTTTTTCTGAACCTCAGTGTGCTAGTCTTTTACTTTTAAAATTATAGTATTATGTATTAACGAGCTGAGGGTCAAGTTAAATTAAATAGCTATTTAATTAATTTCTTAATGCTATATTTTTACCATTTAGTGAATAAATGAGAGGTATCAGTTTTCCTCTGATATCTTAGGCTATAACATATGTCTACGAATTGTGGAGGAAGGATACTGGTTAATATGCTAAATTGCTTTCTCCCTTGCTTTGTCTCTCTTGAGACTTTTTAATCTACTTTTATGTACCTACACACCAACTTCCTACTCTACCAATTAACCATTCATTACCTAATTATCTCCTCCAGCTGAGAATTCCACTTCTTTAGAATAATTTCCCCCTTGTTATCATTCTTGTAACAGTATTATTTGTACTCTTTACTAAGTGATTTCTAGTCATTTGAATTGCATTCAAATAATTCAGCTAATTTACAGCAGGCAGTTTTCAGTTTTCCTTGAATTTTTGCTATTGAAACAGGTATGCTGTAATTTTTACGGTCATTTCAGAATTATCATCCTCTCTTACAATTTTACAAAATGTACTAAGTCTCTTTCCAATGTAGAATTATAAAAATTTCCAGGATACTAAACATGGTAGAGGATTTCATCACGTATCACTAATGACTCATGGAATGAATACTATGGATAAGTAATATTATTTTGTGATTCTGAGTATTTAGAGAAATGAAACAAATATATTCCCATTGTAAAGAAGTTTTTTTTTTTAAACGTATCCATCATATGCTGGAGTAACTAGTGTCCAGATTAACTCTCCCACTGTAAAGAATGGTAAGAGAAGACAATTGTTTTCAGGCAATGGGAACAGGCAGAATTTGGTGCTGATATGCCTGTAAGGGAAACTCAACAGTTTGAGTTTCACATAAATTCTCAGCTACATACCTATAGGTAAGTTCCCACTCAACCATAGAGTTGGGATCCTAAAAAAGAATGAAATCCCACAAAACTGAGGAGAGAGTAATTAGAGTTTGAGGCTGATTAGAGTTTGAGGCTAATTAGAGTTTGAGTAATTAGAGTGAAGTGGCTGTAATCTGTGGGGTGACGCATCAGAGAGAGCAGCACTCTGTACAGTGGGAGCTCCACAGGTCAGGGTGAAGACTCATGCTGGTGTACAAGGGCTGGGAAATATATACACAGTTTTACCAGACACCAGCCTTGGAAGGGCTGAGTAGCAATGAAGCAGTGCTGGTCACGGGGAAGTTGCAAAAAGCTGCTGCTGTGGACATCTGGCCCCACCATTAGAGAGATCTCCTTAACATGTAGCTGAGATGTCAGAAAGGCCTCAGAATAAGAATCACATCCTAACAAAGCTGAAACCGAAGTCCTGAAAAAATTCCTTAGGAAAGGTTGTGAAATTTGAGTGCTCAAATAGTGAGACTTAGGAAAACACTTTGGGCCTACAACAACAAAGTATGAAAACAAGTCTAAATAATAAGTAAACTAACTAAATAAAAATAACTAAACAATAACTAAACTGCCACCTTAAATAAAAATACTTAGAAAAAGATAACAGAATTCTGCATTTCTACAGGATAGATTTCACAATGTCCAGTATTTAATTTAAAACAATATGATAAGGAAAGATGGGGTTAAAAAGGTCGGGTGGGAAAGGTTAGGACTTGAGGTCCCTGAATGAAGGAAAGCACACATATTTTATAACAGTGCTGGGAATATCTGACCATGAAAAGAACTTCCTCAGGTTTGATCATGAGAAAAGGTCCCTCAGCCTTAAAGTTTTTCTTAAGAATGTAATAGACACTACCTCCTCTCCCCTCATGTTTCCTACAAAAATGAACAACTCAGCACCTACAGTTATCACCCCAAGAAAGTGGGGTGGGGGGGAGGAACAGACCCAAATCCTATAAAATAAAGTCCCTTGTCCATAGTCAGGGTATTCACTTTCCAATGTCCCCTCTCTTCAAAGAAAGCTTTAATACTATTCTTACTTTTTAAACTTAAACTCTAATAAACTTTTTCCTGCTGCTCATTTTATTTTGTGTCCACCTCTTCATTCTTCGAAGCTGTGAAACAAGGAACCCTGATATTGAGGTAAAGAATCCTGCAACAACCACAGCCAAAACAAAAACAACTATCATCAGCCAAGGCACCAAAATGATAAGTGAGGGAAAGAATTGTCTTTTGAACAAACACTGCTGGGACAACTGGATAGCTACATGGAAAACAATGAAGTGGACTCCTGCCACACGTCATATACAAAATATAGATCAAAATGGATCAAAGAATGTTACATAATATTATCTAAAATTATATAACACTTTTCATTAATTTTGTTTTGAAAAAAAAATTAAATTTATTTTGAGAGAGAGAGAGAGAGAGAGGGCATTTATGCAAGTGGGGAAGGGGCAGAGAGAGAGAGGGAGGGAGAGAGAGGGAGAGGGAGGGAGAGAGAGAGAATCGCAAGCAGGCTCTGCACTGTTATTGCAGAACCCGACGCAGGGCTTGAATGCACAAACTGTGAAATCATGACCTGAGCCCAAGTTGGATGCCTAACTGACTGAACCACCCAGGTGCCCCTAAAAGTATATAATATTTAATAGAAAACAAGTGCAGATATTCATAACCTTGGAGTAGGCGATGGTTTCTTAGATATGACACCAAAAGCACAAGTATCAGAAAAAAAAAAGAAAATCTGTTGGACTTCATCAAAATTAAACACTTCTGTGCTTCTAAAAACCCCCAAAACTAAAAAGACAAGCCACTGAATGGGAGAACATGTTTATAAATCATATTTCTGATAAGAAACTTGTATTCAGGGGGTGCCTGGTTGGGTCCGACTTCTGCTTATGTCATGATTTTCTGGTCCGTGAATTCAAGCACCCCATCCTCCTTGCGTTCTGTGCTGACAGCTCAGAGCCTGGAGCCTACTTCGGATTTTGTGTCTCCCTCTCTCTTGCTGCCCCTCCCCCTGCTTGCTCGCGCTCTCTCGCTCTCTCTCTCTCAAAAATAAATAAATATTTAAAAAAAGAAACTGGGTATTCAGAATATGTAAAGAACTCTTACAACTTAATAAAAAGACAAAACACTCCTTTAAAAAATGAACAAAGGTTCTGAATAGATATTTCTCAAAAATAGATATACAAAAAGCCAATGAGAACAAGAAAAGATGCTCAAAATCATTACCCAGCAAATGCAAACCAAAACCACAATGAGATACAACTTCACACCCACTAGGATGGCTATGATAAAAAAAAAAAAAAGGCAGATAACAAGTAAAGATGTGGAGAAACTGAAACCCTCATACATTGCTGATAGGAATGTACAATATGCAGTCCCTTTGACAAACAGATAGGCAGTCCCTCAAAAATTAAACACGAAGTTAACATGACCTAGCAATAGTACTCCTAGGAATCTACCCAAGGAAATAAAAACATAAGTTCACAGAAACTTCCATATGAAGGCTCGTAAATATAATAATCACGATTAACCATCAGCAAGTGGAAACAATCCAACTGTCCATAAACCGATGAATAAAGAAAATATCCAGTACCTGTGAAACGAAGCCTCGTTCGCGAAAAGGAAAAGACCGCCGAGTTTTGCGCTTGCGCATTTCCTGCCTAAGGAACAGAGCGGAGAGATCTCGCGGGATCTCAGGCGAGCGTCTGTTTGCAAACGCAGTTGTGCTGGCGGGAAAGGTCTTCTCAGACCCAGTTTTTTTTTTTTTTTTTTTTTTTTTTTTTTTTTTAAACAGACCCAGTTTTGAGCTATGGTGATGCTCCCTGCCCTGAGCGGGTGAGACAGAGGAGGTGTGACGGCCAGAGTGGCGGTGAGGAGAGGTGTCACAGCTCCAAGGAAAGGAAGTCAGTTATTCCATGGAGTCTGTGGGGCGTTAAGGGTGACTTTTGCATATATTTCTGCCTCAAAACAGCCTGCAGTCCGGCTCCTCCCTGCGGTGGGGCACCCTTCAGTTGAGACTTTTGCTGAAATCTCTCGGGGCTGGCCTCCCTGATCCTCCACGCGACCAGATGGGGCTCCCTTCGGTTGTCTCCGGAAACGCCCAGACAGCAGCTCATCTCGGAGGTAAAATCCCCCACCCTTAGCCCATGACCCCCTGCAGCTGCCTGGTCTGAGGGTTAGCCTTGCCCCCCACTTGCCCTGCCAGGCCGACCCCTCGCAAATGCCACCTCTTTTTGTGAAGCCAGACCCTAAAACACAAAGACCAGTCCCTCTCACACCCACGAGCCCTCCACCTCCATACAGTCTTTGGTCTTGAACTTTGTTTTGCAACCCTAGCCTCGTCCACTGTCTGGGATTAATACAACTAGTAGATAGGAATTTACTGATAATGGACTATAAAATGAGAGATTCGTTTAGAGCCATAATGCTGTGCGTGTGTATGTATAATTTTTATTTTATTTTTTGAATGGGAAAATGGCTGAGTTTTATTTTATTTTATTTATTTTATTATTTTTGAATAGAGAAATGGATGAGTTATCTAGTCCAATTTGGCTTTTACAGATGAGGAAAGGGGGACCCCACAGGGTCTGAATGACCACGTGTCACGGGAATTTTGTAATGGCCCACAGTAAAAAATGCTGTTTTTCATGGAACCTAATTTAAGAAAATTTTAGAAACCCTTTATTACGGATTATGTCCTAACTTTGTGTGTGTGTGTGTCTGTTACAATGTCTTTATAAAATTAAGATTTATATAGTAGGGGTTTGGGCATATTTAATAACTTCAGTTGGCAAAATAAGTAATATCTCCTTTTTTTGGACACCAAAAAAAAAAAATTGAAGTATTGATATATATTACAACATGGATGAACCTTAAAAACATTAGGCTGAATGAAAAAATCCAGTCATAAGAGGTCATGTATGGTTTTATTTTTATTAAATGTGTAGAATAGGAAAATCTATAGAGAATAAAATTGGAGTAGTGAAGGAAAACAGACTGACTGCTAAAGGGTCCACGGTTTCTTTTGGGGGTGATGAAAATAAAGTGATTACGGTGATGGCATGACTGTGGATATAATAAAAACAATTTGTGTTAACTTTATTTATTTTTTTAATTTATTTATTTTTGAGAGACAGAGCACATGTGGGGGAGGGGCAGAGAGAATGAGACAGAATCCAAGCAGGCTCCAGGCTCTGGTCAGCACAGGGCCGGACGTGGGGCTCAAATTTACAAACTGTGAAATCATGACCTGAGCTGAAGTCAGACACTTAGCCAGCTGAGCCACCCAGGTGCCCCTGTGTTGTTAACTTTAAATAAATGGTTTAATTATATGGTATGTTAATTAACTCAATAAAGCTGTTGCTTACCCCACCCCCATCAATGATCATACAAAGGAACAGAAATATATGTGTAATCCATAGTTGTGGGAAAGCAGTCAATAAAAAACAAACCTGAAATGGTGTAGAAGTTAGACTAAGCAAATACAGATTTAAAGCATCCATTATAAATAATTAAAGGAAAAAGATCTGAATTAATTATAAATGCTAATCTCATCACATAAGCAGAGACAATAATAATGAACAGACAATAAATCCTGGAATTAACTAAAATTATAGATGGCAGAAAAAAGAGCAGTAGATTGAAGACAGATCTGTAGCAATTATCAATTTGAGGAACATAAGGATAATGATTCAAGAAAAATGAACAGTTTGAGGGACCTGAGTGAGACAATACCAAAAATAACACATTGGGACAGAGAAAACTTTTTGGAAAATAAAAAGCTAAAACCTTACATTTAGATTACAGTAGCTGAACAAACCACAAATGGTATAAATATGATCATAAGAATATTGAGGAAAGTAGTCAAAACTGTAGAAAATTAATTAAAATCTTGAAAACCACCAGAAGGGGGGGAAAAAAACAACAGCTAAAAATGTTTCGTACATGTGAACAATGGTAAGAGTTATTGTTGACTTCTCATCAATAACAGTAACGCCGAAATAATCAATGATATATGCCACACACTGATGAATTCATAATTTATGTAGAGATAAAAGATATGGCAACAATCATAAAAGAATGTGAGATATTAAATAGAGTTGTAATGTTAAAGTTAATTATATTTGCAAAGATGCAAGTGGGAATTTGGACATGAAGTGAGAAAAGGGATATAAATTATTTGCATGAAGATGACTTAGTATCTCAGAGATTTAATTCTTGGACAGAATTCTTACTATTATGCTGGGCATTGATGATGACTACATCAATGAGCAAAATATACTTTGTCCCTTTTTTTTTTTTTTTTTAATTTATTTATTTAACTTGAGAGAGAGAGAGAGAGGGAGGCAGAGAGAAGAGGAGAGAGAGAATCCCAAGCAGGCTAATGGACTGTCAGCTCAGAGCCCAATGTGGGGCTCAAACTCATTGTGAGATCATGACCTGAGCTGAAATCAAGTGAGATGCTCAACTGACTGAGCCATCCAGGCGCCCCTTTGTCCTTATTTTAAGTAGTGGCAATGCAAAAGGCCATAATGAAGAGTCTTGCAAGGAAGACAATTATACTGATGTTAATTTAGAGTTGAAATAAGTAGTAAGGAATATTACAGTATAGAATTTGATAAAGATTATGTGGAGAGTTATTTTTGATAGTGATACAGAGGAAAAGGATGTTATATAGCATTAAGTAAATATTTCCATAATGTTGTTTATATATTGTTTCATCCCCAATTTATGATGAGCTTCTTTGAGGCAATAACAATATTGTTTACCTTTGGATCTGTTTACTATACCTAACCGTGTGTCTGACACAGCACAAAATTAACCTTCAAAGATCATGACATTTCAACAAGAGAAGTCAATTACACAATATAGTAATTCCTAGACAGATTATTGCCCTATGTAAGGTCTTAAAAAAATTGATAGGTAAGTTAAAATTTCCTGGATGGAGAATAATGTCCAGATATATTTTCAGGATACCGGATACCCAGTTTTGGGATAACACTTAGAAACAACACACATTCTATAGTCCTGGTGCTTAAATGTCCTTTTTATATTAATAACTTTAAGTATTAGGAAAAAATTGTCCTAGTATTCAGGAAACTTTCTAATGTGTCCCTTGTGAATATTTTTGATTTGGGAATCTAGTATCATTTGTTTTCCTTATGTAGCTCAATTTTAATTATGTAATAGTGAGTATTTTAATTAAAAAATAAGAACTAGATGCCTGATTATTGTATTTTATAATATCTAAAATCTGAAAGTCTAAATTTTTATTTAACTATATTCTATTTTGTTTTGTAATGTAGCATAGAGAATAATATAAAGTATATATTACCGTGTTAATAACACATTCCTTAAATTACCATTGTTTTATAAGATTCTTTGTCTCCTTTGGACATTTGAAACTAGATGTTTGAAAGAAAAATTCAATTTTCATTTCAAAGTTTTCTTTTTTGGAGGATTGGCTATTTCCTTAGTATAGATGTCAGTGAATTTTTCTGATTCCAGTAATTCATTTTAACACGTTTTTATTATGTTAACGTAGTTAATTTTTGGTTTTTTTGGAACTGTCAGTGGAAAAAAAGGAAGGGAATTTATTCAGATGTTTTTAAATGTTTAATTTGAATCTATTAACACAACTAGCAAACATATGGCAAAGCAAAATGTTTACATTTCAGCAAAATTCTCTCATCTTTTCAAAGTTTAGCAGTGACTTACAGTTTTTAGATACATAATGCAAAAGTGATTGCCATACATTTGACTGAAAAGTAAATGAATGGCTGAGGGCATTAATATAATATCAAATCTTTCACATCTAGATTATTTAAATTTATACCAACCAAGTTAATAGTTTTAGTTACTAATCCATAGCTAATGAATCTGTCACAAATCCATTAATTTATCTAAAAGTATTCATGGAGTCTTTATGATTATACTACACAATAAAAATTCAAAAATACAACACAGTCCTTGCTCTAAATATTTTCATAATTTAATCTGGGGAATATGCTTTTAAAGAAGAAAAAGGGGTGCTTGGGTGGCTCACTTGGTCGAGCATTGGACTCTATTTCTGCTCAGGTCATAATCCCATGGTTGTGGGATCAAGCTCTGTATTGGGTTCCATGCTGAGTGTGGAACCTGATTGGGATTCTCTCCCTCCCTTCTTCCTCTCCCTCTCTCACCCTCTGTCCTTCCCCTGCTCTAACGCATACACACTCTTTCTCAATAAACACATACATAAATACACAAATACATAAATAAAATAAAATGTTTAAAGAAAAATGTAACAGCAGCAGTAGGGTTGGGTGGTATTGGCCCAAAGTAGATATGGTTTTAAGGTCGTATATTTTATTCATCAATATTACACAGCTTGAAATCTAAGAATGATTGAGAGGTAACAGATGTGGCATTAGTTAGCATTTTGATTTGGAACTGTCAAAAGGAGTTTAGAAATATCTGTTGATACATTAAAAATACACACCTCCAGGTATATATCAGCCTGAGTATACATCAACATGAATCATGAATGAGAAATATGTATCTATAACTATCTATGATGCAATTTCTAACTAAAAATCTATGTATCTATCTATCTATTTATTCGCAAATCTCAAAATTATGGAAAGAAAGCCACCTCTCAGGGTTTATTAGAGAAAACTCATTAGATGTTAACCATCCTGAAGATAGAAGCCATGCCTAAATATTCACGATCTGGTATCAACAGACTTTTTTCTGAAGGGTTTGGTAGTAAATATTTTTGACTTTGTGGGCCATACAGTGTCTATTGCAACTACTGAGTCCTGCTGTTGAGCAACTGAAGACAAAGCGAACAAATTGGTGTGACTAGATTTGGTTCATTGACTAGGTTTCTCACCGATATTTATATATTCCCACAGCTAGCACTGTGGTTGCATTGTGTAGTATCTCAACTAATATGAAAAACTAAGATGAAAAACTATGCTTTTACTTAAAGAACATGGATGCTATAGATGATTGGATTGGATTCCTGGTTATATTTTCTGGTACTGATTATGTGTTTTAAATAGAAATTACTAGGGGATAGAAAACAGTAAACAAAGTAAAATTGTTTTAGAATAACCTATCCCAAAAAGTATCCCATGATCACTGATTCTGAAGAATATTTAATTAGACATTTTGTCAAAAAATGTTCCATGTTAAATTCAGTTTAAATAATGTCTTGTAAACAAAGGTTAAAGGTTCCAGCAAGTGTCAAAATATGCACTGTGAGATGTAAGAGATGCCTGGACTACTTTAAATGGTTCCTCATATTTATTTTACTGCCAACTTCTAATTTCCAAAATCTTCTATTCAGAACAAACATCAGGGATGATATGAATAGTTTGGGGCTGCCGTATGTCACTTAGTCTACAAAACTCATTGATTCATTTATGTACAATCATAAGTAATCACTTGAAATACGGTAAGAGAGCACAGTCAATTGTGTACAAAAGTGTGGTTATTTCTAAAATTGTATGCACCCACACTAAATGATTTGATACAGAAACAAATTAGTCACTATATTACTTGTTATCGCAGCAATTAAGGTATTTTAACTGATATTTGGCTTTGGGGCATAGACTAATATGCCATCTTTTTTTATTGGAAAATAAAATGTATAAATTCTTAATGTTTCATTAAAACATAGATAGCTACCTTTAAAATATTCTCAAAAGGATTCAGAAGAAGAACATTGGGATATATTTTAGAAAAGGCATTAAAATTTCTGGTAATTAAGGAAAAAAATGAACCCTCTTTTTAAGCCATGCATGCATTGTGTTCAAGAGATAAGTTTGTGGTTCGCTACTCTATTGTAATTAAAAGAGATGTTGATTCAATGTGCAAAGAGGAGATGGTCCTTTATTTAGACAGCTAAAATATGTAAAGACACAAGTTAAAGGTTAGTGGAGGAAATTAGAAAACTAAAGGATTAGGATCTGAGAAAATGTACCTATTGGAAGATGAAATTTCCACATTGTCTGTGCCCCCAGAGAAATCTGTAGATTCCTCTACTTTAGTATTTCAGTTCACTGTTGTAATTTGTTGTAATTATTTGTGTACTCTAAACTTCTCAACTGCACTGAAGAATCCTCCAGGGCAGAAACTATATTTCTTAGTCTGTATATCCATAGTTTCTAGTATAGTAGCTGACCCATAGTTGGTTCTCAATAAATCTTGGTTGAGTGGATATATTGCCTGATTACAGAAGGGATGACAGACTGAATGTGGCTTTCTCTCCTCCCCTTGTAAAGGCTTTTGGTTTCCCTCCCAAATAATGCCATCAGTAGCATGCCATTGTCCCTGTCCTACCGCTACATTGCTTGTGGGCTAATGGTTTACAACTTTGCCCTTCTCTAGAGACTTGCCCTTAGCTTGAAGGTGGTTCAGAGGATGGTGTTATATTTTTACTCTGGACATGAATTTCATCAATAAAAAATTGAGGTAACATTGATTAATTTACAGTGCTGACAGGATAATTAAAATTAAATTTATAAAATTTATATGCATGCCCAGTGTAATTATGCACAGTACAGTTTCTACAAGTATGCACAACATCCCCAAAATAAGTGTTACATATTATTTCTAGGGAAGGAAATGTTCCTAAATTCATGTTGCCTTACTAATGAGTCATGCATTTAATGAGAAAAAAAAATCTTGTAATTTTTTCTAAAATTGATTCTCTACTAAGATAAATCTTCAACTTCTGAAAATGTTGGAATTATATTGACTTGCAAATTTGTTTTATTAGAGAAGGAGTATATATTATTTCCTACACAAAGTTTATGAGACCAGTTAATATTTAAAATGTTGGGAAAGTAACATGACAAACTGCAATTTCTTTACTGCTCACCACTCAAAGCAATTTATGTATTCAAATAAGTTAGAAACAACTTTCTGTTATCAGTTAAAATATTTCATGTCACCTTCCTACCATTATAGTTCAAGATGCTGAGACTTACGCTAATATCACCCTGAGTTGATGAGAGTTCAGTTAATTGTTTTATTTGGATGTCAGTATGCAACTCATATTTCAATTTCTAAATAGAAAACAAAAACCCTATAAGTGGTAAAGTTTGTAGGATGCAGTAATGACATTGCTTTCAGGTCAGTCATTATTAATTTGGGGGTGGGGATAAGTAAAAAACAAAATAAAACAAAACAAAACTTATTTTTTAATTTATTTTTTTAATTTAGAAGTCAGGAAACAGAAGTTGCACTTCATTCAGAAGTGATGTTGGGGACACCATGCCCCAAAGCTACTAAGTATTTTTCACTTTGAGCCTTCAAATGAAGCCAATCCATTTCAGGGTGGCAAATGTTTCTTCCTTCCTTCCTTCCTTCCTTCCTTCCTTCCTTCCTTCCTCTTTCAATATTTTTTTGATGAGTGATTCTTAATAAAGAGGAAATCATAGACTCTAGAAAGAACAAGTTGAAAAGTTCAGACCAACTGAAGTACTCAAGTTGGATTTGCTATTAAATTAATATTTTCTTATATTGAGAGTGGTATTAAAAGGAAGACTCAATGTTGACTTAGCAGCATTAAAAAATAATTGAAGGGTCACCTGGGTGACTCAGTCGGTTGAGCATCTGACTTCGACTCAGGTCATGATCTTGCATTTGTGGGTTCAAGCCCCACATCAGGCCCTGTGCTGACAGCTCAGAGCCTGGAGCCTGCTTCTGATTCAGTGTCTCTCTCTGCCCCTCCCCTGCTCATGCTCTGTCTCTCAAAAAATAAAACGTTAAAAAGTTTAAAAAAATGATTGAAAATCAAAATTTAGTATGTTACTTAAAAATGAACACATGCAACTTACAATTATAAAATCAGACACCTTTTTGTTACATTATTTTAGCAGTATAGAAATCATAGTGTAGTATTATAGTATTTCAAAATTATGTTCAAGAAGAAAATAAAGACAATGAAATTCAGTTAAAAATGTTAGTTCCTGAGACAGACTAATACTACAAAATATTTAAGGTATTTAAATTAAGAAAAGCTGGAGATAACAAATAAATGAAAAAAAGCATTCAGCTTTACCCTTTATCTAACATGCCACTTTCCCAGTAGTTACGTTTTATGAACAATGCCTTAGGGTGTTTCCTCATATATGGCACCTTTCTGGAAGAAAGAAAAATGTGAAAGAACCAAATGATTATAATTATTTCCTCACATTTCCAAGGTAAATTATCACATTTCCAAGGGAAATGCAGATGATTAAACTTAAAAACTGAGGAGCAACTTAATGTGACAAAGGACATGAAAAACTTGCTGTAAACCAAACAGGGCAGATGTCACTGCTCAAGCCCTGGTAGTGCAAATTCATTTAATGTCAGCAGAATTAATTCCAGCAGAACTGAGGCTAGGATGATGCAGACCTTAATCCCTTTATGTGGTCAACCTGGAGGGTCAAAGCCTTTGTCATATGTAGAAATTTTGTATTTCTTAGACATAGCATTGTCTCAATTTTGAGGGAAGTATATATCAAAGTATATCTGTGAAGTTTCTGTGAAATTTTGTTAGATCTGTTTTGTGTTTGTTTTCTATTTAAAAATAGAAAATTAAAAAATGCTAAAGTGTGTTATTATTCTACTGTTTAAAATTATTTTTGAAGGGTAGCAACAGCGGTGCCTGGGTGGCTCAGTCGATTAAGCTTCCGACTTCGGCTCAGGTCATGATCTCACGATTCGTGAATTTGAGCCCCACATCAGGCTCTGTGTTGACAGCCAGGAGCCTGAAACCTGCTTCTGTTTCCCTCTTTTTCTGCCCCTCCCCAGAAAGAGCTCAGCTCTCTCTCTCTCTCTTTAAAGTAAATAAACATTAAAAAAAAAAAAAAATTGAAAAACAAGGTAACAACATTGCAGTTCCAAAAAAAAACCCTGAGCAGTCAGTGAAAGATACATGTAAGTTTATTCTCCAGATAAAGTATTATAAAATATTAAGTAACTTTTTCTGAGTGCATTGTGTCATCAAACATATTCTATCATTTTGATAGGAAGGTTTTCATTCATTACTTTCCTATGAGTTTAAGATTAAGACCTAGTTTAAGATTAAGTTGTATGTTAGAATGAATATGTATGTGATATACTTATAAAAATGGGCATCCTACATTATCTCCCATCTTTTTCTTGTCCTCAGTCAGGGAATTCAGAAATAAATACTATTAGTGCCAGAAACCATCAGAAGAAATAATGTAATCTAGGAAAATTTGGCCCAAATTGCATAGCATGTGAATATGTATCTGAATATATGTGAAAATATATGTGTGATGGTTTTGAAATGACCAGAGATAACCTTAAAATTCCTGTTATCAAGAGGTGGAGTTTTAGCTGTTGAGTTGTAGGAGTTCCTTTTATATTTTGTGCATTGAATTTTTATCAGATATATTGTTTGCATATATATTCTCTGATTTTGTAAGTTGCTTTTCACTCTGTTGATTATTTCCTTTGACCACTTGTTTATTTTTGCTCTTGTTGCTTGTGCTTTTGGTATCGTATCCAAGATATCATCATTGGGACCATGGTCTTGAAAGTTTTTTCCTGTTTCTTCCAGGAATTTTATAGTTTCAGGACTAATGTTTAAATCTTTAAACCATTTGTGGGTATTTTATAAGATAAGGGTCCACCTTAATTTCTTTGCATGTAGATAATCTAGTTTTCCCACAATCATTTGTTGAAGAGACCATCCTTTTTGACTTTGTGTATTTTTGAAAACCTTGTTGAGGATCAGTTGACTGTGTATGAGTGGGTGTGTTTCTGAGCTATCTGTTCTGTTCCATAGATCTATTTTTATGTCAGAATAATGCTGTTTTAATTATTGCAGTATTACAATATATTTTGAAATCATAAATATGATACTTCCAGCTTTGTTTTTTCTCAAGATTGCTTTGAAATGGGCAGAGGACTTGAATAAATATTTCTCCAGAGAAAAACAAATAGCCAAAGATATATGAAAAGATATTCAACATCACTAATCATCAGGGAAATTCAAACCAAAAGCACAATGAGATATTATTTCATACTTGTGAGACTGGCGATGATCAAAAAATAAACAAACAAACAAAAAACCACAACAACAAAACAATGAGATAATAAGTTTTGGCAAGGATGGGGAGAAATTGGAAACCCACTGTTAGGAATGTAAAATAGCGCAGCCTCTATGGAAACCAGTTTGGAAGTTTCTCAAAGAATTAAAGATACAACTAGCATACGATCTAGCAATCCCACTTCTGGGCATATATCCAAAATAATTGAAATCAAGACCTTGAAGAGATATCTACACTCCCATATTTATTACAGTATTATTCATAATAGCCAAAATATGGGAACTAAATAAATGTCCCCTGATGAGTAAATGGATAAAAACAATGTGATACATAGAATAAGAGCCAGCCTTAAAAAATAAAAGAATCTTCCCATGTGTGACAAAATGGAGGAACCTAGGGGAAATTATTCTGTGTGAAATAAGCCAGTTACAGAAGGACAAATACTGTGTGAGTTCACTTACATGAAGAATCTAAAGTAGTCAAATTCATAGAAGTAGAGAGTAGAATAGTGGTTGTCAAGGCCGAAGGGAAGGTGAAATTGGGAATGTCTTTTGGTGACTTTTCTGAGAGTAGAACTGAATTTCCATTGAGTTATAGATAATTCTAATTCAGGTTTGGTTCCAAGTTAAACCAGGACACACTTTGAAATGAAGTCTTTATAGAGCAGTTGGTTATGTTTAGTTTGTAATCTACTCTAGGAGCAGAAAAATTAAGGCAAAGCCCACTGCGCCAAAGAGGGGAAACAAATCAATGCATTAGAAATTTTACATTAAAATAGGAACATACGGGATTTTTTATTGTAAGTGAAAGTGATATTTCACTTAAATATGACCAAAGTAGAAATACTAAATTGCTGTGAAATTCAGTATTACTCACATTTTTGGCTTTCAGTAACAATATTTAAATACCTTGGAGGTAGAGCCTAAGATAATGGGTTAATGGGTCAAGCATTTGTGTATGTGTGCCTTGAAGGGGAAAAATGTTTTGCTAATGAAGAAAAATAATAAGAATGGGAATATAAACACATATAAATATATATTATAATTCATTTTATAAAATATCTGAATGTGTGATTTGATAACACATGTGAGTTTGAGAAGTTTAAATAGTGTGGATGATTGTGACCTCTCTAGGGATGTGACATTTAACCTGGAACACTGAAAGGAACGGGTCATGCCAGGTTCCTAGAGAAGATAGTTTTAGGTTGAGCAGCCATGAAGCACAAAAGGTATTGTATAAGAAGAAACTTAATCTGTGCCCTGATGTATGGGAAATTAAATAATAGATTAGTAAACACTAGTGAAATAATGCATTTTACATATTTTGCACATTATGTAAGCATCCTTATCTCAAAAGCAACACTCATACTTTTACTGAAGATACGTTCTCAGAAACTGTCAGACTGTCAGGTGTGTATAATGCCATTAACATTGAAAGGAAATCCATTCTGGTTATTTTAGATATTGACTGGGAATTGTTTGTATTGGCTGATTTTATATTCTAAATAAAACACACAGTTTAAAAAATAAGTGATATCTTTAATATTTTGGTTTGTTACTTATTAGAAAACATGTCTCAAAAGGATAAGAAGCTATGTTACTTGATTTGTAGGGACAATGATGGCTCCCTAGGACTCTTTTTAATCACTAATTGAGAAGGAGGCTTACAGCTGAGAAAAGGGCATCTTTTACATGAAAGAAAGCAACTCTAGGTATTCTATTCACTAGGAAACAGAAATATACCAAATTTTCACTTAAACTTTTTCCTTTAAAAGACACTTAACATTTCTAAATGTCTTATTACAATTTGATCAGATATGGAAATGTAATCAATACATTTGGGAATGATCTTGAAGAATTATATTCTCTTTCAGAGAAACTACAAAATTCAAGCACATATATATCATTAGATAAAATTGTTATTTCTTTAAAAATTCTATTGGAAACACATTGGAGCATGGAACTAATTAAATCAAGGGAATATTTTGAGATAAAAATGTAATGTGTATGTGAATGTGATTTGCATATAATCTCATTTTTAACATTGTTACTATTAATAGTGTCTTTAACAAGACAAAGCAAAGTATCTTGTGTTTTGATAAGTTACTTAGAATTAAAGTTACCTGTAACTACTAGCTCTTTTTGTCCCATAATGAACTAATTACTAAGCCAAATTGATTCCTCCCTCTCCCTGTCCCTCAGTCCATTTTCTGTGTTTCATACTATAGTCAGTATGCATTTCCCCATGTCTCATGTGTTGATGACCACATTTTCTGCTTTTCCTATCTCCAGTCTTTTCTTCACTTAATGGTTCTTGTTAAATCAATCTTCATCAAATAGTTTTATCCAAGGAATTCTCCTGTTGCATAAACCAAAAGTATACTACTGCTATTGAATCAAGTCTTAAGAGTCCCGCCATCCAGGGACTTTATAATATATACTAAGTAATCTTCTATGTTCCAAAGTGAATTCTATTTTAAGTAGAACTATTCTCTCTTCATTGTCAACATGTGTGCTAAGGAAAGATCAAGAAGTAAATTTTCATTTCTCTCTTTAGAGGAAGACTATATCCCTCATTACTTATTTCTCCCCTGCATACATTTAAATGTCTTTTATATATACAGAATGAACTTTCCATTTGCATGTGTGTGACTCTTCTCCTTAATCAAATATTTAATTGAATGTGAAAAAAAAGTTCTAGTTATTAAAAGACTAAAATAAACATATTCCTCTAATAAGGATGTAAGGATTCCTCTGTTCCATGCGGTATATAATTTCCCTTATGATTTAACCAGGCCAACTCTAGGAAGCATGACCTACTTGGAAAATAAAAATATTAATGCATTTAAGAGATAATTTCATGCAACCATATACTTTCTACTTTCCCACCATACTTTTCTGTGTTTATCTCTTTAGCTCAGAAATTCTGTCTATAATTTTACTGGCCCATTGGATTCTCTCCTGGATTTTCAGATGTTGGTGTCTCTGTAGAGTGTTCAGTGATGTCTATTGTTTGATTTTGATGTTGGTTATTGCCTCAGTGACTCATCATCCAAGCTTCAAGGACATAAAACACCAATTTGTAAAGGTTTTATATTTGTTATACATTTATATTTCTCAACATCCACATAACACTTCCAGAGTACATCTGTTACCAACTCCTGTAACAAACCTGAGATATAAGTTCTGGGGCTAATATTATAGAATAATTAATGTAAAGTAGAGTGGAATTAATGCAGGAAACAGCTATTTATTCACTCAAACTGAATTGCATATTCACTATGTGTCTAGCACTGTTTCCACAGTTCAGGAAACAGTTGTAAACAAAACAGGAAAAAAGTCTATGTTCTTCTGGGTTGTTATTCTAGATGGTAAAGTCAGATACACACAGGAAAAATAGGAATCATATACACTACATATATTACTATATTATTGACAAGGGATAAAGATAAAGGAAGTATGAAGGAATAATTCTATAAGTTAGGGATATGTGTGGAATTTTTTGATAGAGTAACAGTGGGAAATGTAACTGAGAATATGAATTTTTGAATAAAGATCTGTAAGACATGCTGCTTAAGATGGAGCATACCCAGTGTTCTCAAGAAACAGTGAGAAGGAGGCTGGGATCATGGAAGTAGAATGAACAAGGATAGAAATAATAGGAGAGGAGATTGTTGTGGTGATGAGGACCTGGGCCAAGTAGGGTCTCATAACTACTTTTTTTTTTTTTTTTTTTTACTACGAGGGTTATATAAGGTCATGAGAGTGTGTAAAGAAAATAAAAACATGATTCCATTTTTGAGTTACACATTAAAATTCTGGCAGCTATGTCAAGAAGGATCAGGAAGCTAAGACAGAAGTCTGGGTAAAAGCCTACTGCAATAATGTAGTCAGAGATTCAAGTTTGGGGTGCCTGGATGGCCCAGTTGGTTAAGCGCTTGACTTCGGCTCAGGTCATAATCTCATGGCTCCTGAGTTCGAGCCTGGCATTGGGCTCTGTCCTGTCTGGTCAGAGCCTGGAGCCCACTTCAGATTCTCTGTCTCACTCTCTCTCTGCCCCTCCCCCTGCTCACTCTCTCTCTTTCTTCTTCAAAATAAATAAACATTAAAAAAAATTTAAAAAGAGAGATTCAAGTATTTTAGAGGAGGATGAAGACAGTGTGCAGAATAAAAATGGTGAAATTCCAGATATATTTTATAGGATATTGTCATCTGGATTTACTAGATTTACACTAGATGTAGAGAATGAAAGAGAGGATGAAAGATGACCTTTATTTTGGTCTAAACAACTGGAACCATGTGGTTGGCATTAACTCAGATGCAATGACTCTAGGAGGAGTTAGATTGGGAGATTGGAATATTAAGAGCTCAGTGTTTATATGTGGTATGTATTAGGCATTGAAGTAGTCAAATATAATACTTAGAGTTTAGGAGAGGGGTCTGGCCTGAAGGTATGCATATGTGAGTCATTAACATGCGAATTGTTTCATTCCATAATGCTGACTAAAATCACCTGTGGAATAAGTATATGTAGAAAAGAGACTGGGTAAAACATTAACGTTTAGGTCATTTGACATTTAAAAAGTGGGATAATCTAAAAACTGAAAAATACGCTGAGAAAGAGTTTCCAAAAGGGAAGGAGAAAAGTCAGTTGACTAGGATCCTGGAAGCTGTGATAAAATAAATAAATATATATATATATATATATATATATATATATATATATATATATATATATGTATAAAAATATAAAAGCAAAAAAGTAATTCCTGCAACATTGTGAAATTACTGAATTTAGCAACTTGAGGATCATCGGCAGCTTTGGCAAGAGTGATTTAAAAATAGTCGTGAGGAAGAAACTCGACTGGGGTAAGAGAATTGGGAAAGAAAAATCAGAGTTAGCAACTATAGATTGGAGATAGCAAGTAAAGAATTTTACTGTATTGCCAGGAAGAGAAATTGGGCAATGTAGTGGTGGTTGTTTTGGTTGTTTTTTTTCGTTGTTTGCTTTTTGTAGAGAAAGGAGGGAGCAAATCAAATTGTAGGAGCAAGGCCCTTGAGTAGGGAAGAGGAGAAGGAATCTAGTTTAAAGGTAGAGTTTAAACAATAAGGTCCCAGTAATTGCAGAAAAGATGGGTACATGGCTACTGATGATTTAAAGTATTGATGTGGTAGAAGCTTGTGGAACAACTTTTCTGATTGCTTCAATTTTCCAGATGAAGGGAGCACTCTGCTGTTTTAGCTATAGATGGCAAGAGGAGGTTTTTATGGTTTAAGGAGAAAAAAGTGTGAAAGTTGCCTATGAGAAGAGGAAAGAAAATAGACTAAGAGTAATATCAGACAGTATGATGAATCTGTTTATGGTTTCTATCATGATTATCGACCGAAACAAGTGAGAATGGGTTTGTGTCTTCCTCCAGCCATGTTCAGCTTCGTGCATGGAGGCTTGGAAAAGCAAGAGAGTTGCATTAAACCAGAATAGTAGATTTACCAAGGAAGTATAAGTACATAAGGAAGCAGAGTAAAATGCAAGCCACTGTTTCCATGCTGATTGCTCGTAGAATTAAAACACAGGAAGGAGGTAATACCTGGGGTGGAACACCATAAGAAGGTAGATCAATGGGTTTTAAATCTTGGTGGGGATAAAATATTGTGGCCAGAATTCTGAAGAACATTTGCTAGAAACATATAATATGGTGGACAGTGAGTGTGATGTTTGAAATTGAAATTTTGGAAAGCTCGTTGTTATTTGTTATGACAAGGTTAAAAGCATGACCATAGAAGTCAGTCATGAGGTCAAAGTCAAATCCTTAGTAAATATTAAATAATTGTTTTATTTTAAGGTATTTTTAATAGCAAAACTGGGGAAAATGCATTGCTCATCAGTAGGATATTGCTAAGAAAAACATAAACATATCCTTTTGAATGTCACTGAAACAATATAAATAATGATGCAGGAAAATATCTGTTGGAAAATGACCATGGAAAATTTGATGAATTGTAAAGACAGTTTACAAAATATCATGTATCATTTTTTGGCAGATTAATTACATCAATATATATATCTTTATTGATTTTTATGAAAACAAGGAATAATAATGTTTAGTGGGATGTTCAAAAATGAGTCATCTCTGTTATATATTTGATTTTTATGAGCATATACATTTTTGAAAAACAGTAAAATATCTTTGAAAGCATTTAATATTCAGATGAATACTGAACACATTTTAAAAATAACAAAATAGCTGTTCTATTTTTTTCATTCTATTTTTTCACTCCTTATATATTCATATTCTTTTCTTTCCTTTAAATGGAAGAAACTTTTTATGTAGAAATTATTCATCATTCTGCCTTTTTAAATATTGCTAAATATCTAAATATCTAATGATTTTTTTCGACTTGGACATGGGCAACTTTACTTCATGGTACCTCTCTAATTTTTTATCTTCAAAATGCAGATTTTGACAACTTTATTATATCATTTACTCTGACATACAGATTTTCTCTCTAGTGCCCCACTGTTTTGTGAACTATGAAAATTAATATAACAATGTTGTAAACCATTAATGGTGGACAATGGATTTTATTTTTATTTCTCCTGTCAGCTGCTGGAGCTGGTCCTTTCTTCCACTGTTTTGGAAACAGCTTTGTTTTATTCTGTTATTTGTTCAAAAGAAAAAAATTAGCTTCATGATTTTGTTATGTTGTAAACGTAATTTTTTTATACTTAGAGCCAAACTGATCCTATGCTAGTGACAAAACTTTAAATAAAAGCATATAATTAAAGTAATGCTGAAATATGAAGAGAGATATATTTGCATATCTCCCCCACGTGATTAAATGCTACTGCTTAATCATGATTAATAAACATGTGATAGAGCAAGAAAATGTAAATTTTTTCCTCAGCTCATAACTGAGAGAATTAGATTTGGAAGCATGATTTATTGATGATTCATGGAAATCAATTTCTTTAAAAGGCATTTTAAGGACATAAACAAGCATTGTGGTTACCCAGGGCAAAATTAAGCATAAAAACATATTGCCTCTGAGGCAGAACAAAATCGGTTCTTGCAGGGAACAATATTGCATAGTCTCAGCATGAGCCTTGAATTCTGTCTCATGGACAAGACTGAGAAAAGGAAAAACATATTAATAATAAGCTTCTGTCCATGATCATGGAAAACTAAAATTTCTGCTTTGGTATGTGTGCCTGAGTAAGAAAATTATGCTTAAAAGTGTGTTATCTGAAAGTTAATTAGCATCATATTTCCATTACTAAATTGCCTTTTATGCATTCATTTTACTTAAAAATAATAGGTTTACTAAAAATAATAGGTTATATTATTATTAAACACCTGGACCATTTTTTTTAATCTCCCCTTGTTAAGTTGGCTTAGAGAAAATTCTGTCATTTTACTTTTATAAGTCATGGAGGAAACAAATATTTAGTTTTAAATATTTTCATAATGCTATTTGGGGTAGTTGAAGGATTCATAGCACAGTATCATAATATTTTCGTCACACCAAGTAATTCTTTGGTATTCATTTTTCCTTAAATGTGTATACCTGTAATACCTTACTTCCCTTTCCTGCTGATATATCTGTATTACTTTAACTCAGAGTAAGGGTTTGGGTTAGTAGGTTGTCTTAAATCAGGCAGAAATGATATCATATGGCTGAACTGGCGCATGAGCGATTTGGACTGCACCCCCGCTGCTGGAGTGAACTACCCTGGAGTATTTAGTCATCCGACAACATAATCAGTCCTGGGTCTGAAAAGCAGCCCGCTTTCCAATATGGGATTTTTACTTTGCTGCACATTTCATTATGGTGTCACCTGGATTGCTTTACTTTTTTTTTTTTTTTTTTTTTTGCTTGTTCCTAAAAACAGCCTTTCGTGCTCTCAGATAATGAAAAAAGCAAAGGCATAGCAATATCCAGAAAAAAAAAAAAAAGCTGAATACACATAATCATCTTGAAACTTCACACTGTGATATATTATCTCTGATGCACTAGAGCACACGTACTATATTTAGTTTTAATATCTAGGAAACAGCATGGATTCAAAATTGTGCATTCGTCAGTCCCCGTAGGAAACTATTTCATTTTCCATAATTTTCTCTTTTCATGGCTACCAAGGATGTATTCTCTCTTTTTATTTCACTTTTTTTTTTTTTTTTAATTTTTGGCTATGATTTTCTATAGACGCTGGAAAGATTCCATTGTAACCTTTCTGAAATTCTGGATTCATCTGTAATTTTTCTTTCTGTAAAATTATTCTGTTTAAAGCGTTAGAAATGTTGTTCTGCCTCAAAGTTAGTTTATATATTTAAAATCTTTCTGGATAAAATTTTTTCTTTGATCTTATGTGGAATTACCATTTAGATTTTAAGCTTTCATTTATGCTGGTGCATTTGATCAGCTGGATAAGTAATTCCTCTTAATATCCCTGAAGATTTCTGTGCTCATTATGGTTAGCTGCCTCAGCAGTAAGTTTTTGGGAGAACCAATCTTCTATAACTTTCCTAATGTTGAACTTATTTAGAAAAGTACATGGCATGACCCAGCAGGTGTTTTGAATGTTAGACCACTGTGATCTTGTGTACCTCTCCCACCCCTTTTTATTCATGAACAAATGAATGTATTCATGAACTGAGGTTATTAGTACCTGTATAATATCACTTTCTCCCACATAATAATAAGATCATATTGCTAGATATGCAGATAAAGTTGGTGCTAGATTTCCTTTTCCTTTTTAAGTTTCAAATTATTCAATAGTCAATTATTATAATTAACAATGTGATATATGAATGCAAGGGATCTCTAATAATAACCAACTTTAATCTGAAAGAATAGGTTTGATTTTGAAACCCTTAAATTCCCATAGGGTGCCTGGGTGGCTCAGTCAATTAATGCATCCAACTTTGGCTCAGGAGATGATCTCACAGTCGTGGGTTCAAGTCCCACATTGGAATCTCAACTCTCAGCTAGGAGCCTGCTTCAGATCCTCTATCTCCCTTTCTCTCTGCCCCTCCCTTGTTTGCTTTCTCTCTCTCTGTTTCTCCCTCTTAAAACCCAACTTTAATTTTTTTTTTTTAAAAGAAACCCTTAAATTCCAATACTGATAATGGGTATAAAATTCAAGCAGACATTTCATCATGCAAAACTTAATATTTTAGCACTAGACTAAACTGTAATTTGGTTTTAATCCATTAATCAGAAGCATATCAAAACCATAGAAAACATAGGGAAATATGCAAATACTTAACTGTTGAAAAAATATAAAATGGTTTGAATCCTTGACAGTCTCATTAAAGGTTCATATTTGTGAAACTTTGTCATTCCCCATTTTATATACTTTGCACAATGGGCAGCACGAAATAGACACTGTTGAAGCAATGAAAACTTAAGCACCATAGTCTAAATCTCTACAATGTAAAAGCATTAACTGCTAAATTTGGAAGGTGGAAAGAAGATTTTGTGATGAAAAAGTAGAGATACTAATGATCTCATTTTACTAAGTGGGCCCTAAAGCGATATAGAATGTTATTGGTGAACATAAATGAAAATACGAGTATATTATATAATTTCATAAAAATTATATAAATAACAAAGAAAAAGACTATTAGATTTTTATCTTAATATTCCGAAGTTTTCTTTTTTCTTAATATTTTATTAAATATATTAGCTCTTGTATATCTTCTATTGTATCTCTCATCAAATCTGAATTCCTATGTATCTAAGTTATTTTTATTTGCATTTGCATTTTCTACATTGGGATTAATGTCAATTAACAAAATATTATGTTTAGAAAATCTCATTGCTCAGGGCGCCTGGGTGGCTCAGTCGGTTGAGCGGCCGACTGCAGCTCAGGTCACGATCTCACAGTCCGTGAGTTCGAGCACCGCATCGGGCTCCGTGCTGACAGCTCGGAGCCTGGAGCCTGTTTCAGATTCTGTGTCTCCCTCTCTCTGACCCTCCCCCGTTCATGCTCTGTCTCTCTCTGTCTCAAAAATAAATAAACATTAAAAAAAAATTTAAAAAAGAAAATCTCATTGCTCTTATCAGAATGTAAATCGGTTCAGCCATTATAGAGGTTCCTCAAAAAAAATAGAACCACCACATGACCCAGCAATCCTATCTGTGGCTATATACCCAAAGAAAATGACAACAGGATATCAAAGAAATATCTGTAGTCCATATTTGTTGCAGCAATAGCCAAGATATGGAAACAACCTAAGTATTGGTTAACAGATGAATACTTGTAGAAATAGATAATAGAGTGGTAGTTACCAGGGGCTGTGAGGCAATATGGGAGATGCTGGTCAAAGGCTACAAACTTGGAGTTAGAAAATGAGTAAGTTGTGGAGGCCTCATGCATAGCATTGAGATTAAACTTAACAGTGCTGTACTGCATATTTCAAAGTTGCTAAGAGACCAGATCTTAGGTTTTGTTACCACAAAAACAAAATGATAATTATGTGAAAAGATGGAGGTATTAGCTAACACTATGATGGCAATACATTGTATACCTTAAACTGACACAAAGTTATATGTCAATTTTAGAAAAGAAATAGAAATGGATACATCCTATACTGATGTGGATTACATTTGAAGTGAAATATTTAATTTCTTGGCTAATAAAAATGTTATAAAAGCAAACAGAGAAATACATATAGAAAAATCTGGGAGAAAATACCTATCAGTGAGAAATACAGATCAACTTAGTTTAAGAAAATTTTAAATATCTCATCCCACTCATACATATTATATTTAAAAGAGGGCACCTGTCATTTTTAACTGAACAAATTGACAGTACTATTAAAATATAAAATGTATCTTAATTTTTCATTATATAAGTGCTAATTAACTTTCATATATCAAACTTAATATAAGCACTTTTACTTTGTAGTTAAATTATTTTAGGCACTGGAGAATGGATTACAATTTTTGGATTTATAATTAATAATTTAAAAAATATTGTTATCAATTTTTAGCATTAATGCTTTGAAATATCTATTGAAAAATTGTGTATGTGTGTATTTTAATGCAATATTTATGAAGGAAGGTAATGTTTTTAAAAAGTATTATCAATTGTGACATATTTGAAGAACAGATTTTGAGCCCCGTATCATCTAGAGTGTGAGCTCCACAATGAATGGAATTTTGGGTTTTTTGTTTGTTTGCTTTTAACTGCTGTTTGCCTTGCCCCTGGAATAGTGCTTGATAGATTTAAGGAATGCCATATGTTTAGTGAATGCAATGATGAAGTTTTAAGCCTTCTGGTATTTTTTACTTATTCAAAACTTTCAGTTTGATACTCTTTGATGTAGTTATATTATGCAGGTAGGGGAACTGAAAGCAAAATGAGAATGGTTTGATTATCCTTTTTAACATTTTTTAAAAGTTTATTTGTGTGTAGGTGTGTGTATGTGTATATATATGTATATATATGTGTGTGTTATATATATATAACACATATATATATGTAATTTTTGTTTTTTTTTGAGAGAGAGAGAGAATATCCCAAGCAGGCTCCACACTGACAGCGTGGAGCCCTATGTGGGGCTCAAAAATCACAAACTGTGAGATCATGGCCTGAGCCAAAACCAAGAGTCAGACACTTAACTGACTGAGCCACCCAGGCACCCCAAGAATGGTTTATCTTAAATCATTATTAAAAAGAGTATCAGCTTAAATTAATTTGTAACATCTGAAAATTTGAATTTTTCTGGTTTTTTTTTTTGCTTCTATTTACACATAAAATAAACTATAAATATAATTAATGGTACACCTTGACTGACCTGAACTTCAAACTCCTCACCCCCCTTTTTTCCCCATAGAATTCATGCTTTAGCTACCGTATTTATTTCTCCAACATACTTTTTTTTATGAGCTAGGATTTATTGAATTGTAAATAATGCAATCTCTGTTCAGTAACATTTTCCTTACATGAATGGGTTTTATTGGAACAGTAAAGATTTGAACATTCTTAAAATATTTTTTGTATATTTATCCCAAGAATCCTAATGATATTGTGAAATTTGAAATCAGTTTCACCTTTCAAAATTTGTCAAAATTCTGTGTAATTTTCTAATCTGTTTATACATTTAGCAGTTTAATTTAGCATGTTTAAACATAGCCAGGTAATTTAAATAGATTGTAAATTTAAAGTAGAAGTAAATCTAGTACATTTTAGAAGAAAACAGGAATCTCTTTGGCCTCAGAAGAGTAGCAAAAATTCCTTAGGATATAAAAACTCAGACTATAAAAGTCAAAAGAAAATTGACAAATTAGAAGTCTGCTTTTAGAAACACATTGTTATGAAAATTCAAAACCAGCCATGGACTGAGAGAAAATATTTGCAAAACATACTACTAAAAATATTTATTCAGAATATATAGAAAACTCTTACGCTTAATAATTAGAAAAAAATGGAACAAACCAACAGAAAATGGACAAATATTTGAAGAGAATACAACAGAAGGAATAGAAATGACCATTAAGCACATGATAAAATGCTCAAAGCCATACATTGTTAGTTACCTCTACACATCTACTGGAATAACTAAAATTCTAAAACAAAAGCAAAAACAAAACTGTGAACATCTGTTTGGAGCAATGATACAGAACAACCAACAACTGGAACTACTGTATGTTAATGGTAGGAATGTAAAACGTTAAAGCCATTTTGGAAAATAGTTTGCCATTTTCTTATAAGATTAAGCATACTATCTGAGCAAACAATCTCATTAGTGGGTATTTACAAAAGAAAAAGAAAAACTTATCTTTATTCAAAGACTTGCACACAATGTTTGTAGCAGATTTATTCATAATAGCCAAGATCTGGTAACAAATCAAATATCTACTAATAGGTAAATGAATAAACCAATTGAGGCATATCCATTTAATAGAATATGCTTACTAATAAAAACATTTTAACTACTTTTTAATGTAATATGGATAATTGTCAAAACATACTGAGTATAAGAATCCTGACACAAAAGAGTATACAGATAGATAGAATTATTTCATTTGTAAGAAATTCTAGGAAAGAAGTCTAATCTTTAGTCAAACAAAACAAAACAAAAACAAAAACAAAAAACATGGGATTGGCTACCTGGGACTGGAGGTGGAGGCACTCAAGGAACTTTTGGAGGTGATGGAATTTTCTGTATTTTAATGTGTGGTGCTCACACAGGTGAATGAATTTGTCAAAGTTTGTTGAAATGTACATTCACCTTTTGGGATGAGCACTGGGTGTTATATGGAAACCAATTTGACAATAAATTTCATATATTGAAAAAAAATAAATAAAAAAAACCTTTAAAAGATGAAAAAAAATAAATAAAATGGATGCATTTTAATGTAAAAAATACCTTAGTCAACTTGGCCTAAAATAAGTAGAACTAGCAGTAAGTTTTGATTTTTAGCTTTGGCCACACATGGTATATTTAAGCTAGATTAAAGTATATTTTAGCTTCTCAGTGTTTTATAAAGTGAGAAGGATATAATATTTGAGAAAATTATGGATTATTATTGCTTGTCATCACTAACTTTTTGGGTAGCTACATGATTATATTTCTTTTACTTGGAGAGGGGATCTGTAATTTCTATAACTTCTATTCAGATCAAAACATGCATTTTGTTCATATTTTAGGTTTTATCCTCTAGTCTGTTAAGTCACTTTCATTTCAACACTTTTCGTTTATGTGGTTTATTCCCAGTACACAGAATTGGGGACTGTTGTCTATAATTTTATATGGATAATCATTTGATGTATGATAGTTTTTTGTTTGTTTGTTTTTGTTTTTTAAATACTATCTTGACTCAGTTTTGAGGCTCTGACTAAACCTTATCCTTTTTGCGTGTCTGATTAAGTCCATATCCCATACCACCTTATCAGTCAGTTGTTAGACTACAGGGCCACTGTCACCTCCCTAATTGCCTTAGGTCAGGTACTAGACAACTAGAGCAACACCTACCTGCTGAAGAGTGGGAAATCATCAAAATTAGCCAAACCACAGGGAGCCTGTGAAACCTTAGCTAGTTCATTTATACTTGCCATACATACACTGCCCCCTATAACTCCAACTTGCTGTTACCCTATTCTGTGATGCAACCTCTATGTGGCCCTACTTGATAACCTTCTTTTAACTTAAAGCTGCAAGTAACAGAGGTCTGCTTTTCATTTAAGCGTCTTTGTGTTGTATCCTGCTATTAAAAGAATCTTTAAATCTTATAAAACCTTTGGAATACATATTTCTGGATGAATCTAGAATAACCCAACATTTGAATTTAGCACAGGATATTGTTAAGTGCTAAAGTAATAGGTTTCTAGATGGAAACTCAACAATAAGTAAAAATCAACTTCAGGGATGCCTGGGTGGCTCAGTCGGTTAAGCGTCCGACTTCAGCTCAGGTCATGACCTCACGGTTTGTGAGTTCGAGCCCCGCATCGGGCTGTGCACTGACAGCTAGCAGCCTGGAGCCTGCTACAGATTCTGTGTCTCCTTCTCTCTCTGACCCTCCCCAACTTGTGCTCTGTCTGTCTATATCCCTCAAAAAATAAATAAATGTAAAAAAAAATTTTAAAAATCAACTTCAAAAAGTGAAAAATCTTTTAATTTTTTAATAAAATATTTAACAAAAAATTAGCCAAATCTTTTAATAATCTTTGAGGTCTAGTTTATTTCAGCATGTTTTCATTCTATACAAATAGCTTAAATGAAAAAAAGGATTAGATAAATATTTGCACTTACTTTGGAGATTTAAATTGTAGTGTCCTGAGTAAGTATTTTATAAGTCAAATAATAAAAAACATGCTATTTTTTCATGTATGTTCATTTGTAGCCCTGAATTCTCATACAGTATAAACTATTAAGACATTTTTAGACTATCTGTAAATGATTACCTAGATTTTCATTTTAAGAGCAGTGTTGACACACAGGAACGCTTGCAATAGAGGTTATTATATAGGGTGATGGTTTGGGAATGAAAGGTTGTTGAACCCAGCTCAAACGAACACCACTTTTGTGGCACATTCCTTAAGTTACTCAGTCCTAACATAATTAGTTGTGATTCAGGAGGATGTCTTTGATTGGCTGAAAAGTAGACTCAAGATGTTAGAAATATACAGAGTATCATTAATGCTTTCTTATGGAGCTCCCATATCCATTTATTTTAACAAATCACATCTTCTCTTCAATAACATTTCAGGTTCACTCTCCTTGATCAACTGATGCCACAGTAAACTTCTAGTTATCATGGGGTTCACACTTGAATTTGAGAATTTCATTAGCCTTCCTCTCAAACTTTGAGCTTTTCATGAGTTGTTATTTATTATCTCCATAGTGGTTAAGAGAAGACAAATATTTATTGAGTGCTAGATACTTGTTTATTTTGCCAAACACAATTTCACTTGTCTCTCCTCACATTTGCCCACAAAATAAATATTATGGCTGCATTTGTTAAGTTTCTAATAGTTAAAAATATGTGGATGCTGAGAAATGATGTAAAAATCTAAGGCTTCCGAAAGAGGATTTCTGCAATCAGATGACCCTAGTTCTGTTGTTGGCTCTAAGTTAAATCCAGATGTGTGATTGTGGATAAGTCATTTTTCTTCTCTGTTACTTAGGGTTTTTGTTAGTAGCATTGAGGATGTTGGAATACAAACTTCTTCCTGTTCAAAAATTGTTTATGTAATTCCAATACTTAATAATTGCAGTTTGTTTGTTTATTGAAATGTTTATTTATCTTAAGAGAGAGAGCACAAACAGGAGGAAGGGCAGAGAGAGAGAAGAGAATCCTAAGCAGAGAGCGAAGAGCCCTTTGTGGGGTCCCATCTCACAAACTATGAGATCATGACCTGAGCCGAGATTAAGAGTGGGACGCTTAACCAACTGAGCAACCTAGGTGCCTGATTAATTAGTTTAAATCAAGATACACTGGGGTGCCTGGGTGGCTCAGTCGGGTAAGTGGCCAACTTCAACTCAGGTCGTGATCTCGTGGTCTGTAGGTTCGAGCCCCACATTGGGCTCTGTGCTGACAGCTCAGCGCCTGGAGCCTGCTTCTGATTCTGTGTCTCTCTCTCTGCTCCTCCTCTGCTTGCTCTCTCTCTCTCCCTCAAAAATAATAAACATTAAAAAAAATTAAATCAAGATACAGTGAACATTTTAATAACTTTCATTTTGTACCCTGTTGTTTCATTTTACTTAGTGGAAACAAACTTTCACTATCCCTGGATGAAGGTTGCTATAGTCTCATGGAGTTTTCTCTCTCCTTTATCTTTGTTAACAGTACTATGGTAACTTTAATTCATAATATGAACTCCTGGCCCTGGGATCAAGGTCTGAGCTGAGATCAAGAGTTGGATACTTAACAGACTGAGCCACCCAGGCTCCTTCCTAGTTCCATTTAATACTAAAAGCACTGGACTTGACTTAGCATAAACTATGGTAGTCTTCCCCATCCCTCTAACAATATTTGTAACAAGAAAATTCATATATGGCCTAGGACCTCATTTATATATAATGCCAGTTAAATACTGGCTATTATTGTATATGCAGAATACTTTACATAAGGTTGGTTATCTAACACCAAGTTTTAGGTTAAAATAAAATTTTTGTGTATTGAACATCCTAGTTTTGTTGTGTTTACAGAATATTTAGAATTCGGTGAAGAAAATGAACAACCAATAAAATTGAACATATATAATTTAATACGTATGCAGCCTGATTTTCAAAAATATGTTCCCTGTTTTCAGTTTGCATAACTTTTGTACAAACATCTTTAAGAAAATAATTTCTTTCTTTGTCTTACAGGTAAGAATTCCACATCTGTAGATTCAGATGAAAAGGCCAAAATAGTTTAACAAACTTGAATCATAGAGAAGCAACATATTTTCATTAGTAGTATAGAAATAAGCATAAATAGGAAAGATATTTTGATGATTCATCATGGTTAGTCTGGTCTTCTAGCCTTCCAGCCAGTCTCCATCACTAATTCCCTATTTCTACCCCATAACCAGAATTATCAGTCACCTTTAATTTCCTCATATTCTTGCTCATTCTTAACATATCACAGATTTAATTATTTGAGACTTTGCCTCTCCTATCTGTGTTTCCAGTCTGTCCCCCAAACCATCTCCAAATAAGACCCTGATTACTTTAGATCTTGTTAACACTACATTACAAAGAGACTTTCAGATCATAGTGAAAGTTTTTCTTACGTTAAAGGTGAAAAACTTTTATTAGGCTGTCTAAAAATATAAGATTATTGTTAAATTATTCAAGTAGATTCATTTTAAGTCTAGTTTAAAAATTTGTAACATTATAGCCATTCAATATATAACATTTCAAAATGAAATAAATTACATCTCAAATGAATTTGCTAAGGAAAATGACTAAAAGGCTGTTGTATCTTAGTTGGACTGATTTTGGTAAACTGTTCTTCATATTGAACCCTTTTTTAAAATTGGTGTTAGCTACTTAAAATTGCTTCCTGTGGAACAGCGTGACCATGGCCTATTTTCACACTCTAACGCTTGTTCTTGGATGCATTTCAGACACTGTTGAAATAACTGGTGATGATAAGTAAATCACTGGTCTTCTTAACCCACAGTATATTTAAGGAAGTAAATTACTTCAGTATTGTTAATGATATACAAATCTAAATTTGATTCTTTTAAAACAGACATAAAAGTTATTTTAGAATAGTCATTGCAAAAATGCAAATGAAAAATAGATTTGCTTCATATACCAAAAATGTTTGCAACTTGCCCTTACGAATTATACATATATATGGCTAATTACAGCCATTATATTTTACAAATTTTGTAAATAGCATCGTCATGCACTGATGTTATGAGAACCAAAATGATAGAGTATTGAATTGGAATTCATGAACCCAGTTAGGTTGCACCTATATTCAGTTTTTAATATCCTCTAATTGTTTAAATTTTATACTTTAGGGAGAAGACAGATATATGGAATACATTTTAATTCATAGTCACATGTATTATTGGTGTGTGTGTTAATACGCTAATAGGTATGAAATTTGATTAGAGAGGTATAATCTTCATTCCATGTGGGACCACTAAACTGCGTCTTATTTAAATAATAAAAATAGTTATTTTAGTTGTTTCTTAATAAAATAAAAAACATATTGCCAAATTGTTTTACATTTTGATTCTGATGTGATAGCCAAATATTTGTTAGTTTGGACTATTTTCCAAACATTTTGGATGGGAAAAATCACCCTAGTTTTCCGTATTTTTCCTGTATTCATGCTTTTGAAAAATGAGTGTGCATCTTCTCCCATCAAGAGAGGGACTCTGTGTTCCCCTTTGGAGTTGAGCGCCCTTTGGTTTTGCTTTGGTCTGTAGAATATAATAGATTATAATATGCCTTAAGAGGCCTTGCATATTCTTTGTCTCTCCTAGAATTCTGCTTCCATCATGAGGATAAACTCACATAAACTTCCTGAAGGATGAGAAACTTGTGGAACAGACTAAGTCATTCCTAGTCAAGACCATTCTACATATATGATTGACTCCTACAGAGACCAGGGAAACCGTCAAGTCAGTCTGGGCCAAGACCTGTGCATTTATAGGAATAATACATGGTTCTTGTTTTAATCCCCAAAGTTTTTGGTTTATTACACAATATATTTTAATATTAGAAAACAGACACTTTATTTTTTTTTAATTTGTTTTTAATGTTTTATTTATTTTTGAGACAGGGAGAGACAGAGCATGAACAGGGGAGGGTCAGAGAGAGGGAGACACAGAATCTGGAACAGGCTCCAGGCTCTGAGCTGTCAGCACAGAGCCCGACGCGGGGCTCAAACCCACAGACCGAGAGATCATGACCTGAGCCGAAGTCGGCTGCTTAACCAACTGAGCCACCCAGGCGCCCCTAGAAAACAGACACTTTAAAAATTAATATCTATGCTATTCATTCTGGTAGCACTTAGATACTCTAAAAAATACAAATTATCAATAATTGTTAGTTACCCCCCAAATCCTTCTTTAATGAATTTTTCTGCCTTAAACAAAAATATGAAAGTAAAACAAAGGTAAAAAGTAAACAATTTGATATAAAGTTGTTTCTAGCTTTATTGAGATATCATTGACAAAGTTGACAACTTCTTTGTTTAATGTGGTCCTCAGGGACTCATGAACAGTAAACCCCACTGGCTCTCAGAGCCTGGTGATTTGGGAGGTAGGCCCTCAGGGGACAGCGTTAAAAGTTGGGGCACTAGATTTGTGGACAAGTTCTTTGCAGGGAGAAGCAGAGTTGGTTTGGAGGAGAAGTGCCCAGCAGTTCTTTCAGGCTCCCAGGAGGATCCCAATTAGCTCCCAGATACAGGCTGATTAGCAGCCTGCCCTTGGGCATCAGTTGGGAAAATATGTTGTCAGAGGTACTGGGTGTTTTTTGTTTGCTCCGTCTGGGCTCAGTGCAGAGAAATAGCCACAGGAAGTTTCCATGTGCCCATTTACAAATTGCATGTTTGTTTAGTTTGATCCTGAGGGACTCACAAATGCCAAACTTTGTTGGCTCTACAAGCTAGGTGATTTGTGAGCCAGGCCCTCATTTGGTGGCTGTAAAAGTTGGGACACTTGATATGCAGAGTTGGGGATTCCCTTCTGATTATAAGGTGCTGTGCCAGGGATAGGGTTTGTGGTGAAGTGTGTCTCGCCTTTCCTAATGGTGTTGATGTGAGTATATTCTTATTCTTCTCATGTGTAGGAGTCACTCAGCTCGTTTCTCAGAGGAAATTGATTGATATATAGCTGTCTATTTGGTGTGTCTGTGGGAGCAGGGAAGGTTAGGAACCTCCAATTCTGCCATCTTACTCCGATATACAAAGTTTTAAATAACCAAGTATATCTTTTTTCTTAACTTTTGATACCTTGTAAAACCCTTTTCCCATATCCCCTGAATTTGCATTCATTCAACTCTGTTTCCAAAAACTTTTTAATCTAGCATAGTATAATTATAGCAATATGAGGTAAAAATTCTGAAGATAATTTGATCATGATTTTCATATTGTATTCTAAGTCCAGAAGGCCTTGCCATAAATAGAAAAAGAACATTATGATCTGGTGGTCTGTTGCATTATGCTGCTTTATCAGTAAGATTGCTGATTTCTCATACCCATTTGAAATCTCTTTGAAAATCCCCAACAGTCACAAATTTTGTGATATTTCTATCATGCATAATACTAGACACACATTTAGAATGCAATCCCAGAAATATGAACATGTCAACTTGACTTTTATAGAAAAAGTATTTAACTCAATATCATTCATGAAGTAAATTCAATTTAACATTTCTTTCTATTTGTTTCCTTATAGCTCTTTTCAGTAACTGACCTATTAGATGTTCCTTCATTATTATTTGTCTCTCCCACTAGAATGAATCCTAGATGAAGGAAGGGACTTTTTATCTTTTATTGATTATCTCTCTAATATCTATAGTATATGGATACATGATTAACAATTGTAGGTGCTTCATAAATTATTGAAAAATTGAATGAATTCTGTTCAGTTCAACTTAGTGAATGTCAGACTTTCTTCAGATGCTAAATGAGTAAGACATTGTCTTTACTATCATCAGGATTTTAAAAAAATATATCAAGTGGAGGAGGAGGAAACAGTATGCATTTAAAAGAGTTGAACTGAAGTAGGGCACTTGTTGTGATGAGCACTGAGTGTTGTGTGTAAGTGATGAATTATTAAATTATGCACCTGAAAGTAATATTATACTGTATGTTAACTAACTGGAATTTAAATAAAAGTTTGAATTAAAAAAATGAAATTGTATTGTGCTGTATAGAAGGAATATATGAATAAAGGAGTATGAAAGCAAAGAAAATTAATTTTAAAAGGAAAATAATTAAAATTTATTTTGAGATCAAATTGAAGAATACAATGAATGATATATGTGAGACAGTACTCAAGACGAACATAATCATAAAATCAAGGCATGCTTTTTTGGAGATGGCATGATGGCATGCTAAGCAAATGACCGTTTTTTTTAAACTTTTTTAATATTTATTATTGAGAGACAGAGAGACTGAGCGTGAGTAGGGGAGGGGCAGTGAGAGAGGAAGACACAGAATCTGAAGCAGGTTCCAGGCTCTGAGCTGTCAGCACAGAGCCTGACACGGGGCTCGAACTCACAAACCGTGAGGTTATGACCTGAGCCGAAGCCGGACACTTAACCAACTGAGCCACCCAGGTGCCCCGCAAATGACAGTTTTTAGCATACAGTTAAGATATTGAATGCAGAGAGTTCCCTCATACATTTTGTCCTCCCAGTGATAACATTGTGAAAACTTAATATCTCAACCAGGATATTGGAATTGATGTAATCTACCAATCATATTCAAATTTCTCTAGATTTACTCCTATTCCCAAATGTATGTGTGTGTATAGTAAGTTCTGTACAATTTTGACAACAGTGTAGGTTTGTGTAGCCCATGTCAGTGAAGATACTGAACAGACCCAATAACACCAATGGTGTTTGTGTTGCCCTTTTACAACCATACCCACCCCTCCAACACCTCCCTGCTCTTGGTTCCTAACCACTGGCAGACACTAAACTGACCCCTATTTCCAGAATGTTTTCATTTCAAGAATGCTGTTTAGTTTTTATTCAGCCTAAGTCCCTGGAGATTAATCTATGTGGACATGTGTAATAATAGTTCATTCTTTTTTACTGACAAGTACTGCATGGTTTACATTTACTAGTTTGTCTAACCATTCACCTGCAAAGTTTTTGGCTTTTACAAATAAAGTTGCTATAGGTTCTTTTACAGGTTTTTATTTGAACACAAGTTTTTAGTTCTCTGAGATAAATGTTCAAGTGTATTTGCTGGATAGTATGGTAATTGTATGTTAAGCTTTATAAGGAAATTCCAAAGTGCTTTCCGTTGTGACTGTAGCATCTTACATTCCTACAAACAGTGTGTGAGTGATTCAGTTTCTCTGCATCCTTCCCAGAATTTCGTATTGTCACCATTTTATACATAGCCACTATTTTAGTCACATCACAATCTTTATATCCTATTCCTTGCATAGGTGGAGTAACTATAATTGATGTTAAGAGTTAATTCTTACTTTTTTTGGACATTAAGGGTGTCACTTAGATCTTCCAGTGACAGACTATTGCCTCAACTGTTGGTGCAGTCAGTTGTAGGCAGGAAGCCTACAGGCAGAAATCTTCAGCCTTCTTAGGGATTGCCTCCGTTGCAGAGGCTGCATAAGGTAACATCCTTTATGAAGACAGACCACATCTAGTGACTGACTAATGAGAGAGTTTAAAGATGTGTCCATCATGGACCGACTTGGAACAACTGAAGGATCATGCTAGTTCCAAAGCTCACTCTGAATTGGCTGAGGGTGTGTCTCAACTCAGTTTCTCTCTACGCTCTCCTATTTTCTTTTCCTCCTTTGAACACATTTTGATTTGAAGTGTGCTCCTTAACATTTTGCACACTAAAGGCCATCTCTGATTCAACTTTCCAGGGAACCCAACCGAAACACCAAGATGATTTAATTTCTCATTGTTCATTTTACTTTATATTCTATTTGAATTCCTGGAATCTGATATATGTTGGAAATTAGTAGTTGCTTTCCATTAGATGCTGTCTCTCAGTTTCAGACCTGTCTTCTGGTATTTTTCTTTGTGATGCTGGCTTCTTGTTACAGTTAGGCCAGTTGAGAGCTCCAGAGGGACAATGGTATGCTGGAGAAGTAAAGCGAAACATTCCTTTGCTTACGGCTCCTGTCAGCGTGACCAGAACAGTTGGTTTCAGTCAACTTTCTACCAGAACCAGCCCCTTCACACACCTCAGAGATACCTGTGCCAAGCGACAACTTTCCCTTCTCAGTAGTCTGAATCTCAGCTCAGTAGGCATGCTCATTCAAATTGTACAGTTTTTATAATTTCAAACTCTTCTTTTTGTTCTCCAGTGCTAGGTGTGATAGCAGCTTCCTGCAATTACTATATGATCTCTCAGTATTTCCATTTGGACTTTTTGGTTCTTAAATAGCGGATTACCAATTTGTAATACTATATTTTCTCCACGTTTCCTAACATCCTGACTGATACACCATCAGTTTTGTGTAAGAGAAATTAATGAAATACATGAGTTAAAAAGCAATCTTTAATTTTCGTAACAATAGAAAATATTTGGAAATAATATACAATGGAAAAGATATACCTATACAAACACAGGATTTTTTTTCTTAAATTTATTTATTTTGAGAAGGGGGAGTGGGACAGAGAGGCAGAGATCAGTGAGAGGGAGAAAGAGTGAGAGCAAGAGAGAGAGAGAGAGAGAGAGAGAGAGAGAGAGAGAATCCTAAGCAGGCTCCGTGCTGTCAGTGTGGAGCCTCACGTGGGGCTCTATCTCACAAACTGTGAGATCATGACCTGAGCCGATCAAGAGTCCAGTGCTTAACCTACTGAGCCACCCAGGCACCCCAAGACTTTTTTCCATTGAATGTTCTGTTAAATGGAAAACAGTTTAAAAAATAGAGTGAGGAAGAAAAGCAAGAGACTTCTCTAGGAACATTATGCAGTTTCCTTTTCTTACTTTTATTATGCAGTATAATAATCACTCCTCAAAATACAAGCTAAGGAATACTCTAACAATCTTTAAGGAACTAGGATATTATATTTCATCATTGTTGCTGCTATAAACTTTCAAATAATTAAATTTTACAGATTTTCCTTTCTTAAAAGTTACCTGCTGAGCAGAAATTTTGCAAATGCTTCTAACATTCTGACTCTCAGTTGAAGGTACTATCAAAAACTATCAAATATTTGTAGATAAATAGATGTTTAGAGTTTTAGCCATTTGGGTCAAATGAATAAATTATGTCATTTTTAGTATCAACATTGACATTTATTATTGGTTACTCTTCATTACATTTGGATGAATGGAGATTTTAATTTGCCAAATAGTTATGATGCAATTTTACTGTGGGTTTAATCTTCAGAATAATTTAAATGAGCAAATGAAGGAAAAATTAGGAGACATTTTGTGCATTTTCTATTTTCGGAAATTTATTTCCTACAATTGCTCCTTAACAGACCAGTGCAATTTTTAAGTATAAACAGGCTAGGGTCACACAGTGCTGCATTTTCTCTTTATCATCTACATGATTTTCTTGAAAATAAGATGCTATTCAAGTCTACTTAATTTTCTTAGTGATAGGTTATATATGGAAACAAGACATTTTGAAGAAAGTAAAATTTAGTGCCTGATTAAAATGTAGTTTGGTAATTGCATACATTTAAAATGGGCACAGAGGGAAGAAGTTTAAGTATTATAAAAACTGAGAATCAGATACCTCAGCACTGAGAGAGGACCTTCTTAAGTACAACAATTAAGTATTTGTTAAATTGTAAAACATCCTGCTAACAAGGGGCCTGAGGCAGTCATAAGTGTGAAAGCAGCTGTCCAGAGAGCTCAAAATTAAGCAGACCTAAACTTAATTATTCATATATATGCATTATTCTAGGTTAGTTTAGTCTTCAGATTTTACTTTAAAGATTTTCCAGTGTATTCTTTATTGCAAAATGATTGATCATATTAAAATCTCCCCAATGACTTCTCATTACAATTAGAATAAAATCTAAATGTCTCACTGTATCCTGTTAAGACCCCTTATGAATTATAGCCTGTTTAACATTTTAACCTCAAAATTTTTTTTGTTGTTGTTGTTTGTTTGGTGCAACTTAACCCCTGGTTTAGTTGCTTCCAGCCATGTGGTAAAAACTGAGGCCCCACATCATTTCTTAATTCCTGTGTCAGCAGAATGTTACTGTTTGTACCAGTAAATTCTTGTAAACCAATTTGTCCTAACAAATAGTTTCATAATCACAAATAGAATGCTTATGAAAAATCAGTTCAAGACCCTTGCTTAGCTATCCAATAATATAAAGCTATTATTTCATAAGTAATTCTAATATCCCTCTCCCAACTGGAACGCCATGCTTTAATTCACCTTATCCCAGGCCCCAAACCCAAAATAAAATACCTTTCTCTGACTTGCCAGATTGGAGATATCACTAATATAAATACATTAATAAGATTAATGAATTCACTTTCACTTGGGCACCTGGATTTTATGGTGTTATTTATAGGGGCATCAATAGTCCTAGAGACCCCATCAAGATCTATTGCCTCAGTATTACAACTTACTAAACATACTCAAAAGCTATGTGATCCATTGGGTCCCTTGAGCCTCCTTTCACAGGTGTCTCTCTGTGAAGGTGTGTTTTGTCATGGTGAGATAAATGCAGGACTGAGTCTGAGCTCAGATTTCTTTTCACCACACCCTCTGTTTTCTTTCCAAGAAATGAAGCTGTTTCTTTTTCAGGGATTCTTTGATTATGGGCAGATTTAACATATCTTTGGTGGAATCTGCTGTTACTAATGACTCTGTCTCTCCTCTACCTTTTTTGTTGCGAATGTATAAAAGATGGTTTTCAGGGAGGTCAACCCTTGGTTCAAAATGTCCCTTGTCTTCATCCAGACTGAAGGACTAATGAACAAAAATGACTTTTTAGACTGATTTTCTATAGGAGAACTTTGCCTTGAATTACTTTTCAAGACATTAGGAGAATAATCCTCAGTCTTATTTTGTTTTATCAGTGAGAATCTAGTCAGAAATATATTTTCTCTACACTTTGTACCCATGGTAGACAACTTTTAGGCTGGGGACCTGAGGCATGAATTCACAACCAAATAATTCACATACCTAAATGTTTACCACACTCTTCTGGGTTTGTCTCAGGTTAATTCCATACTTCTTCCTTCCCAGAATTCTCTTATGTGTGCCTTCATTATAATGTTTTTGTGTATGCTTAATCTTTCAAAATGGCATGATCCTACCTAGTAGAGTTTAGAATTATAGTGGCCACTCTAGGGAACTTTTTATATGAACAAAATTAGTCATTTAAGAGCTGCCTATGGACAAAAGGAGAGCAAAATTTCAAACATGGAATGCTCTGCATTGTTTGATTAATATGGGTGATTTCTGGAAGAAACACAGATGTCAGAATTGAATCCTGAATAAATAAATGTATGTATCAAAACATAAAGAACCTCATTTTGTGCAAACTACAGAAAAAAAAGATGTAATCAATCACAGTGTCTGTGGATCCCTAGATGGAACGTAGACTGTGCCAGATGATTCTAACTGTGCTAAAAATGTATGAAAAAAACTGCACTGAAGTGAAAGGGATAAGAGGTGACGTATGTAACTAAAAAACAGTGTTTGATGGGAATTTTAAAGCTAAAGACAAAAGAAACTGAACATAAATATCATGTAGATTCCAATAATGATTTTTTTTTAATACAATTCAGAAATGAACAGTGTATGGTCTAAGATAATAGACAGTTGATGGGGAGCCTGGGTAGATCAGTCAGTTAAGCATACAGCTTTGGCTCAGGACATGATCTTGATGTATATGAGTTCGAGCCCTGTGTCCACCTCTGTGCTGACAGCCTGCTTCGTATTCTGTGTCTCCCTCTCTCTTTACCCCTCCCCCATTCACACTCTGTCTCCCTCTCTGTCAAAAAATAAATAAACATTAAAAAATTATAAAATAATAGACATTTGATTTAAAAAGGTATGTTGTGGAAGAATACAATGGTATTAAAAATTAGCTTAAAATATTTAGAGGCTTTTTTTCATAAAATAATTATAAAATTAATGTCAATTATTGTCTTAGGTAAGCATAATTACATTTACTAAACTGACATTTTACTAAATTTTACTCCTGTCACTGAATAGAAATACAGTAAAATTGGCCAAAAATTTGCTTTTGGAAATACATCATTAGGGAAATAGAAAGTTGTCTCATATTTGGTGTTATTTTGTATGTAGGTATGTTTACTTGGTTTGGTAATGAAAACCAAATGTTCCATCAATAAAGCTTTACAGGGATTTGGCTTAATAGTGCTTTAGTCTTTCTTAAGTCTCATTTTCTCAAGAGCTCAGGATTTTTTCTTGTTTATTCAATAAACATTCATTGCATCACTACACATTTGGTTATTGGACACTATTTAAGAATACAGCCAATGAACAAAACAGGTAACAATGCTTGCTTATGGAATTTACATTCTTGATTTTACACTGAAACATCAAGGTTATTTAAGGTATGTGATTTAGAAAAATAGGTATTTCATAATAGCTCTTTTGAAAATGGTGCAGTGAAATAATAGTATCATTTCCTGTTGTGACTAAACAGAAGAAAGCAATTTTATATACATATATAATTATGACATGTTATATAGACAATACCCTGTACGTTTTCTTGTGGGATATTAGAACTTGACAATAATGACTAAATATTTATAACATATCAAAACTTTGATCCTGGAGCTGTCATGTAACCTCTTGTCTCCCCTAGAATTTGCCATTATAAGTTCTTCAACTCCTATGCATTAAATTGCATAATTGGACAACTTAAATATTGATGTCTCTCTCAATTTGGTATACAGCACAAAAGCTCATAGAGGAAAAATTTCTGACAATATTCATTGTGAGGGATTTACTGGCAAAGAAGTAGATATTTTTATTGGAAAATTCACAGCATTCATAATTTTAAAAGTCTTAGCCAAAACAAACTTTGAAGAAAAAGCCTCTAAAAAAGAGCATTTTTCATATAGAAGTATATAGTGGTTGCCTTTGAAATTTTTAAGAAGTCATTTTCTATTTTTTTTATAAGATCAATTTGGGTATATTTATGGCGTGAAGTTCATTTTCAGTTTATAGAAGTCCAGTTTATATTACTGGTTCTGTGAGAAAAAACAGAACTGAGCTAAACAATTCCCATGTTGCCAACACATAAAACAACTTTATATGACATGCCAATGTACTAGCAAAATTTTGGTGATACAAAGATAAATCCAGGTACATCTTATCACGTGTATATTTAGAGTGAACATAGGTGTTTTAAGAAAGCATTACTTTATTTATGTAAATCAAGGAGAAAAGTACAATTAGTTTAAACAAATTTGTATATATAAACAAATTTCATAAAAGTTTAATAAGTATGAGCAATACAGCAAAGTATTAAAATTTTAAGAGATTCTAATATTTTCATCAGTAGTGAAATAAAATGTTATTGGAATATAAATACATAGGTAATCAAAGTAAATGAATAAATTCAGGTATCCTTATAGCAATACCTCATTTCTTTTCACTCTGCATTATGTTAGTAATACATTTCAATTATATAGTCTTAAAGTAACTTCGAATCTACTCTCCACTAGCCTTGTGAGCCACATCTGGATAGTTGTTTAAAGATTGCTAGTAGGATGTAGATATTATGTAGTGTTGTAATAGTTAGTATTAAGACCTGTTTGCCTATACAGAAATCTTTGCGTACAGTATTTTCCAGAGCATTTCAGGAATTTTATTTAGTTATCTAATTAGTTGATTATTATTTGTTCATGAATTCATTTTTTTCTTCCTTTTGAATGGGTGTTACTTGCATATTTAGGCCAAAATGTAAAAGGTACAGTAAAGTATATGATGGAAGAAAATTATCTTTCCTTTTTCTGTGAGATTTTTCATTTCCACCCTTTCTGCTTTCTAGTTTTGCTAAAATTTGTAATCAATGTGATTTACCTTTATGCTTTTAAATATAATTTGTGTACTTAAATGATATATACCTACTCCAGCTATTAAAAATTTGGAAATCAGCATACTTAGAGCATCTCATATTTTTTTTTTAGATTTCATCATTGTTCTCAAAAGTCATTTATGTACTGTAACTACAGTACCCCTTTTTCTTTTAGTCCTTACTCAATAAAGCAGTTAAATAGATTCAGTGCCCCTTGACTGCTCACTTGCCATTTTTCTCTTCATGGATGATATATGTTTTCTAAGAATTTCTTCAAAATGAACTTACAGTTCAAATGAACTACCTAGGAACTCTGGTTTCTTGTAAGTTCAAAAATATAGCTCCCTTGTCCCTGTTTCATTCATGTTTGAATGGTAGTTTGGCTAGCTATAAATTTATTAGGTCACACTTCCTTTCCTTGAAGATTGTATAGGTGGTTTTTCACAATCATTATAACGTTGAGTATTACTGTGGAAAGTTGAAGGTCAGCCTATTCTTTCACCTGATAGATGAATCAATTTTTTTCTAGCTGCCCAAAGTATTCATATATATGAAATTTGAAATTCAGTTAACTTACCAGGGTTTATTTTATAGTGGATGCTATTAGTTCAGTTTCTCCTAGAATATACTGTTCTCTTTAAAGAAGTAGATTGAAGTGTTCTTTTATATCTGAAAGGTTTTTCTATTAATTGAATCTCTAAATATATATATTTTTATTCCCATTATTTTTATTGTACCAATTAGGCGATAAAAGGTAAGAGTGTATTGGATCTTGTTTTAAAAAATTATTGATTATTTTGGTTTTCTTTGTATTTATCCTCACTTTCTTTTGCTCACTTTTTAGTCTTGTTCTTTGTTTTTCCTTATTGCGATTTTAACCATCTCTGTTACATTTGTTCTCCTTCCACTTTAGCCTTCATTTTTGTAAGACATTTAAAATTTTTCATTTTTGAATTTTAGCAGCTCATGTTTATTTTCTTTTTACCATTTCTTTCTTATGGAAAAATGTATAATGCCCTTGTGTTACTAAGATGATGACTTCAATATAATTAACTATGATATTTTGGTGATGAATTTTAGCAGTTCCACAGCAGCATTTTTGTGGAGAGTATATTTCCTTTGGTGAGTTTTCTTTCTTTTTCTTCATTTTTATCCTATTTCCTTATATTTACTTTGTACAAGTCTATTGTTACTTTTGAATTATTTCTCTTTTCTTGAATCAGATGATTCTTCATTGGGTGGAATGCAGGTTCATATTCCTGGAATTTCCCTCATATTATAGGGTTATTCGGATGTGAATGAGATCTCCCCAGCCAGTCAAATTAAGCACTAGGGCCTCTCACAACCGGGAATATCTCTCCTCCCCCTTTCTGAGACATAATATTCCCATCTAGACACATAAATAGCCTGTGTGTTCCTTTAACCCCTGCCCATCAAACTACCAACCAGCAAAGTCCCATGGCCAATCTTTGCACTGTTTTCCATTTTTAAAGATGAAAATTGTTGCTTTACACTTCAGAGTGTGCTACTTGATGAAGTATGTTGTATAAGCTTTTTTAAGGTCTGTAGCTATAGGATATGCTGATCTACATTTTTTACACAAATTACTTGACCTTCAAAAGCTTTTGGAAATAACTTCTCCTCCCGTTTTGGGGTTCAAAATTTTAGATACTCTTGATTTTTTCGAATTTTATATTTTATTTTTGTTTCTCATTTTGCTGTTTTCTTTTGGGTGATTCCAGGAGAATATAAAAATACAGTTTTAAAATGGATGTTTTCACAGATATTTAAGAGCAAGAAAACAAGTTTTATTAGTCACTGTAGTCTTTCTCTGAGTGTTAACAGATGTAAACTGACTTTACAATTATATATTTGTAAATCCAGGATTGGCGCATGTATATGTTGATTTTATCACTATGAAAATGATGCAATTGTATGTTCTTCCTCTTTCTTCTCTTTTAATGCATAATATTTAGGTAATTTATAGTTATTCATCATTTTCTTATTCTGTATATACTCGATTTCCATTTTTTCCACTGTAGACTCCTATATTTTTTACATACTGCTTATAAATTCCCTAGTTTACATTTGTCTTTCTATGTGATTATTTGTTATATAGCTTTCAGCAGGACAGCCTAATTCTTCCATCTCTTATAAATGACAGACTGGCAAAAAATGACTCATGAAGAAATAGAATCAGATTTTGTTATTTCTTTAATTTATTCCTGCACACAGATACACCACACATATACACATTCATACTTTCTTCAAATAACAGTGGCTTCCTGTTTATGTCCTCACACCTTGATTCTACTGAGTATATACATTTCCTACCTGATTCATTTCCTTCCCCCACTTAATTAAACTAAGTTGTGAATTAGTGTCAAATCTGGGCATTTTCCCTATCAAAATAAAATGGAAATCCGATATAAAGGTGTAAGCTAATATGTTTGATTTATTTTGCTTGCTACAGGTTCCTTTTTAGTAGCGTTGCCCAACTGATTTTATATTAAATTAAGAAATAAACATTTCAGACATTCTTTTAATTCACAGATTTGAAATTACCTTATGTTTTTGTCATTAGTTTTACATCTTGGCAGAAAAAAGATTCTCTAAAAAAATTAGTATTGAATTCTAAATTCATCATTGAATCTCAGTTGTAATCATGTTTTTGTATTATACTTAAAGAATGAAAGTTGGACCCAGATTCCTTTATTTTTTTTTAAGACAAACCATATTATTTATTATTATGTATACATGTTTATGTTTTTCCAAAATTACTATACTTAGTATTAATTCAACAATTTATATTAATTATTCTTGTACTAAAATAAGCAGCTTTTGTTTTTCCAGACCAAAGAGAAAACTGGAAGACTAGAACCAAAAACAGTCTAGCTCATTTTTCCACACACATTTTATATCACTTTGATGAATTTTAAGGTAGAAAAATATAAGCATACATATTACATCACTTAAAGACATTTGCATATGCTGTCAAGGTAAAGTCATTTATATATAAAGTAAGGAACAAAGGCTCACTAAAACTACAGTAACTAATATCTGCATCTTTTTCTTACAAATTGCCCACATATCCAAAGTTTGTGTACTAATTAAATTAATATTAGTCTAAGGCTGAGTAAAGATCCGTAAATTACAGTTTAAGCTAACACATTATGTCCATATGACAAGAATTCACAAGATCAACTCTTTTTAAAAAACCCGTACATTACAAATTCATATAATTAAATATGATTCTGTATTCTTATAATTTTATTTTATATTTTTAAGATTTTATTTTTAAATAATCTCTACACCCAATATGGAGCTTGAACTTACAATACTGAGATCAAGAGTCACATGCTGTATGGACTGAGCCAGCCAGACACCCCAATAATTTCTTACATTTTTTTTTCTTTTCAAATTTTTATTTAAATTCTAGTTAGATTGCAACATACAGTGCAATATTGGTTTCGGGAATAGAATTCACTGAATCATCACTTACATACAACAGATTCCTTTGATAGTTATATTATCTTAGTTGGCACTTTATGATTTTTCAGATAGATATATAGTTGACTTTGAGAAAAAGAAAACATCCTTTTTTCAAATACATAATGTTTGAGAATGGTTTTGAACTAGTTTCAGGATCCTGGAATTTCAGAAAAGGGATTATAGGGCAAAGCAAGGGAAAGACTTCAGGATTTCTAATTTTGAAGAATCTGTCCAGTTTTAAGAAGAAAAAAAAGAATAGTAGTGCAACTTCTGAGCCACTTATGCTCAAGATATTGTTACATACTCTAAGATGTCAGTAGACATCTTAGACCAGATATGGTGACCAGAGGGAAATGTAGCAACAACCTAGAAACTAGGTGAAAATCTATTTGGAAAGAACCTAAATATTATTTCTGAATTCAAAGGTAAAACTATCATGATCAAAGAATAAAATAATAGGGCATAACTTTTAGAAAAATGTATGAAGTAAATGAAAAGGTATCAAACTTGAAGATTAAGCTGATAGATTCCATTCTTTTTATGATACACATTGCAGCAAATTGTTCAGGAAAATTCTGCTTGCATATTAATGGAGTGATTGTGAATATAATTTTGTATTAGGGAATTATCAAGATCAATCTATAAAATATGAGCTTTTAGCTGTTAGACTTTAATTCCAAAACCATAAATACTTAAGTACCTAACTTTCATATTTGAATGAGTAATGCTTCTATATCCTAGGTTAAAACAGTGTGCTAACCCAATTTATAAGAGCAAATTAACTAGAGTAGGCTATTGTGATAAAACAAAGAGAGTCAAAATATATAATGATACACATAAAATGAAATTTCATTTCTTGCTCATATGCCAATTCAGGTCAGGTTCTTATAGGTCAGATTTTGATGCTGTAGAAAGAACATCAATTGTCACCCAGCTGAGCCTGTAGAGGACAGAAATTTTGAGAGGAATCCATCAGAATAATTGTCACTTAAAAGATGTAAAACACAATTAATTCTTTCTATAAAAAGAAATAGAAGATAGTCACACTTAACTTCATGCTGATTGAAGTCCTGTCATAAAGCCGATGCTTGAGTTATCTTGACAACAGGATATAAAAGAACATATTAAGTCCAGTGTTCCCATGAGAGAGAAGAGTTGTTAAATTTCTAATAATTCAGGCCTTTAATGAATGTATAATGTATCTATTTTTTTTATTTTAAAATTAAAGGTCTTTAAATAGAACATTTGGACACCTTTTTGAATTGTGAAATTTTAACAAGATGTTTTCAAAAGAGACATTTCTCTACATTAATCCTTGCTTCTACTAAAATGAAGCTTACAAAGGTCAAAAGCAGATGGAGCCTTCCTGCCCCTCCTTTTGCTGTCATACCTATGGAACAGCAGGGTCCTCCAAACGAAAGGGCAGGAGTGATGTTCCCTATAATGAATAGTGCTATTTTGTTACTTGACCTTCAAGACAGCCTGAAAATTTCAAGTCAGAGATCAGTGTGGGAAAGCAAATTGATGAGCGGGAACACTGTAATCTTAGCTGATAACTCTTTAAAAGGTAACCAAAGCTATTTCTTTGGCTCCCTGGATAACGGTAAACTTTTCAAAGAACTTAAAAAAAAATCTGCTGGAGCATGAGGAAAAGTGAATATTTTGAACGGCCTTTTCAAGACCATGAGTCATGTTAGGAATCTTGAGACATCGTTCTGCACAAATAACTATTAAAAATGCTGAATGCACCCCAAACTATGAGAGTAATATAAGACTGCATGTAAGCAAGAGCTTTGAGGACTTGGAGGAACTTCCAGGAAAAAAGAAATCATTAAGGGCCAAAAAATAGCAGAAGACCACAAAAGACAGGACACTAAGCTGGATCTTAATTAGTGGAATTTGGACTTGTGTTGAAGGGCACATTATCAGATAAAAATGTTAGAAAAACACAATCATAACAAAAGCAAAGGAAAATACTGAAAGCACTTTTTCTAAAATTTTCTTTAAAAGTAGGAATGAGAATTAAAAAGTCTTCAAAATGTGCTGGTTATATTTTTGTTTTGATAATTCTTATTGGCTTCAATCCCTTAAGTCATATATGTATGTATGTGTATATACACATATATATATATACACACACACGCACATACGTGTATATATATATATAATATATATACGTGTGTATATATATATATATACACACACACGCAAACACACATGTACGTTTGTGTGTGTGTGTGTGTGTGTGTGTGTATATATATATATATATATATATATATATATATATATATATATAAAACTATAAAGGAAAATGATGGTATTTCTAACCAGACAAAAGACCATCTTTATGCATAAATTTTTGTAGATTTAAAAATACATTTAGTTCAAAATTTTGTTTATATTAATATACATTATAAAAGCGAAAATACTAAAGCATGTGTTTCACAGAGTTTATTTTACAACACAGTTTGCCTTATCCAGATGAACATAATTTTATTAATATAGTCACTTTTGTTTTAGTGACTACTTGTATAATTCAAATTAGCTCAATGACTGCAGAAAAGGGGAATGACATCATCTAAAGGGGAAAAAGCCATGTTAGTCCATATGGTGTTTTTTCCAGCACACTTATATTTTTTCCCAAGTAAAACCTGGGAAAAACCTCTGCCTGAGAAATCCCTGTCAAAACTCAGTTCTGTATACCATGCCAGTTCAGTCCATGGTCTTTCTTTTTCTTAGTTTGGCCACAGGTTCTGTCCAGGTAGTGCTGATTGCACTATTCTCCCTGGTATTTGTACTTTTAATCCTTGTTTTCATAAATCAGTAGACCCATGTCCTGCTTATATAGTATTTATGTAGGCTACTTTTACTATTTTTTTCTTCTTTTTTTAAAGTTTATTTACTTTGAGATTGAGAGAGTGTACAAGTAGGGCAGGAGGGGAGAGAGAGAATCTGAAGCAGGCTTCACACTGTCAGTGCAGAACCTGACCTGGGGTTCAAACTCACGAACTGTGAGATCATGACCTGAGCCGAAATCAAATTTGAACACTTTAACCAGCTGAGCCTTCCAGGCACCCCTGCTTTCACTGTTTTAAATGGTAAGGCCCTGTATTTTAATATTTTGTTGTATGCTAGAAATTCAACATTATTTTAACTGTATTATTGCTTTAATTATTTTTATCACGGTAATTAAAGCATTAGTTAATCTTCTTGTTGCACTGTTGCTTAGGACTTCAATTCGTCTGTTTCACACCTGTTTCTCCACAAGTGTATTGACAATTTTCATGTGCAGGTTTGCTTCATGCTATTTTATTAAAAATACATATATTACATTATTGCAGATTGAATATAGTAAAATTATTAGTTAGCACTTGTAAAGGGTACTATAATTGATTGACTCCTAGTACAATAGTTGATTATGACTGACATTATATATAATAAAATCAGAAAAAGAACATTAAGAATCAATGATCATACATTTTCATTTTTTACACTGTAAAATTTCTAGCACAAAGCCAATATAAGAAAACCCATGTAAGTATGAAAATGAAGTCTATTTATTTTGTTATATTATTATGATTTTATTAAATATAAAGTCTTGATTCTTGACAATCAAGTTCTAGTTTAGATATGGAACAGAAAGCTTGTACTGAAATCCTAGAACAGCCTACCCAGGTTAAAAACTATAGTTTTAGGGGCGCCTGGGTGGCTCAGTCGGTTGAGTGAGCGGCTTCGGCTCAGGTCGTGATCTCATGGTTTGTGGGTTCGAGCCCCGTGTTGGGCTCTGTGCTGAAGGCTCAGAGCCTGGAGCCTGCTTCGGATTCTGTGTCTCCTTCTCTCTCTCCCCCTCCCCCATTCGTGCTCTGTCTCTCTCTGTCTCAGAAATAAATAAACATAAAAATTTTTTTAAAAAACTATAGTTTTAAACTAAGGCTATATATTGCATTGTGCCTCATAATTTTATGCTGCAGTCAAGTCTACAGAATGTTGCATGCATGCCACCATTGTATTTACAAATATTAGCATTGACTATTATTTAAACTGTGAGATGCCGACACTAAGAGTACAGGAGACAGAGGAAAATTGTAATTATTAAGAAAAACGAAATAAATATTTGTACAAAAGTCTCTGGATTTGCTGATCTGGGTAAATAGAAAACAATTCTGAGTAAGGGGAAAACTAGCAGGGAATTGAACACAGTTTGAAAATGCTTTTCCATCTATCACAACCTAACGACAACATTTAAATGACAGAATTGGGCAAACTTGGTTGCTTTAACAAGCTTTAGAGTCAGTGGCACAGCTGAGAATGCAACATTCACTCATTTGTTTTTTTTGAAACAGTGTTCTGACAAAAATGATTTGAACTCAATTTATTTCTTACCTGAAAAAGACTTCTAAAAGCTGAAAAGGAATGATACCAATTTTATAGGATTTCTACATCTACAGAAATCTGTAGACTCTTTTGTCAACACAGGGGCTTCCTCCATTGATCAAAAAAGCAGGTCACTTATTTTGCTCCTGAACAGTCAACCTGTTTAAACTTGTTCTTTGAGGTTTTAGATTTTTTTTCCTTCTTCTAGTTCATGTGTTTAAAATCAAAATTTAGATTTGGAAAAGGGCTGATTAGATACCTACTCTAGTGACACACTGGGTACTGGGAACATAGACTTGGTGGTTATAAAGACATAATTATCAGAGTTTTGCTTCTGTGGTGAATCATGCTTAAAAATTTAATCTAATCCCATTAGATTTAGAAGATTTACCATGGAAGCCAGAATTATTCCGAGCCTGTATTATTAATATTACTTTTCTTTGATCTGATTGCTATTAACTTATAAATTAAGTATATAAATTAAAAATTATGCTATTGTCTTTGTGAAAATTAATAAAGGGAAACCTCATTTAGAATGGAATAGGGAAGCCCTGAAGAAGAGGGAGTACTCATGCACAAATTCCCGTCTCAGCTTATGTCACATTCCTGGACAGGACAAAAGTTCACATTACCTCACCAGGGAACAGAAATATTTTCAGCTTGCCCAGGAACAGCATAGACACTGAGAGACTGCCACAGCTCTGCCAATGAGAAGCCATTATCATGCTGAACTCTTGCTTTCCTTAGTAGATTTCTTGTTCAAAGCAGCCCTTCCCAGGTTCCTCCTTTTTTCTCTATAAAGTTCTTTTCCTTTCTTGTCTAGACTTGCCTATGGTTTGCCATAGTCTGCATGTCCTGATTTGTAATTCCTCTGCTATTTCCCAAGTAAACTCATTTTGCTGATAAAATTACAGGTTATTTTACTTTTAAGTGTCACATCTGCTAGCTAGTTTTACCATTAACTAATTGCGTGATCAGTTGTGTATTTTTTCATGTGTCAAATGAATTTTTTAATTCAAGTTTTAAGTTTTCCATTTCTATTATTTCATGAAAGAAGTTTAACTCCTAGGGTCATCTAGATTGTTTCCTCTTCTCCCATTAAAACAGTTAAGATAACAGTTAAAATAGATCCTATTTAAGATCTCAAAAACCTACACTTTCATTTAGGGCTATGATTCTCTTTATTTTTTATCCTAGGAACCCTTAGATTGATGTCTTTAATTATAGTTGAACCTAGTAAAATACATACCTCAGGAAACATTTTGAAACTCCTAATGGACTGGTAATGTAAACATTCCTTTGGGGGAAGGAGTAAGAAACAAGTAGGTCCTGTCCACTTTCTTCAGAAAAAATTCCATTAAAACAGGTTTAGCGTAGTAATAGTGTTGAGTATTCTTCATGCATTCACACAATTTTTTACCTTATTTGCAACAAGTAGCACTACTGGCAAAGTATACACATAGAATTTACTTGAACTTTTTTTTTTTTTTTTTGACATCCTTAGGACCATGATTTTATTTTATTTTTTTATTTTTTCAATATATGAAATTTATTGTCAAATTGGTTTCCATACAGCACCCAGTGCTCATCCCAAAAGGTGCCCTCCTCAATACCCATCACCCACCCTCCCCTCCCTCCCACCCCTCATCAACCCCCAGTTTGTTCTCAGTTTTTAAGAGTCTCTTATGCTTTGGCTCTCTCCCACTGTAACCTCTTTTTTTTTTTTTTTTTTTCCTTCCTCTCCCCCATGGGTTTCTGTTAAGTTTCTCAGGATCCACATAAGAGTGAAAACATATGGTATCTGTCTTTCTCTGTATGGCTTATTTCACTTAGCATAACACTCTCCAGTTCCATCCATGTTGCTACAAAGGGCCATGTTTCATTCTTTCTCATTGCCACATAGTACTTGAACTTTTGAATAAGGGTATTAGCAGATTTAAAGATTAAGAAAAACTCTAAGTGAAAATTTCCATTTATATTTTCAGAATTTAGTATTATTCCAATAATTATAATGATTAGTGGAAAATCAAATTCCAAAAAGCATATTAAACATAAGGATGAATATAGAGAATAAAATATGTTGTAAACATTATGCAGAGCTTAGCTTACATTAATAGATGGGTGTATGTATGCACATTGCTCAAGTATTTAGGGAACTTCTTTGTTGTATCTAGTTTGTAAAGATAACAAAAAGACCTCAAAGTATTCTTTACATTAGAGTGCATTCACATACCACAAAATCCAACAGATTAGGAAAACTTGTATTATATTCTATCAATTTAAATAGTTTGATTAATGTTCGAATACTAAGTCTTTAGTACAGTGACATGACATTTTGCTAGTGAATTAATGTAGTACTTTCTAAACATTTATTTCACTGGAGGGAGATGTGAAAGGAAGACAGTGCTTAGTATTTACTTTTTTTAGAAACCTTGATTTTAATCTCTAGACTGATAGGCAATAGAAAACAACATAGCTGATCATAAACTAGACTGAAAGCAATATTGATAAAACACTGTTTAGTTCATTCAAATTATTGAAGATTAAACAATTTCACAATAACCTGTTTCTAACGAAAGTGTGGGACAAACACATTTACAATTCAGAAATTTACCTAATTTTTTTTTTAAATTAATGTTTATTTTTGAGAGAGAGAGAGGTAGAGAGAGAGGGAGAGGGAGACACAGAATCCGAAGCAGACTTCAGGCTCTAAGCTGTCAGCACAGAGCCTGACGCAGGGCTCGAACTGAGGGACCAGGAGATCATGACCTGAGCTGATGTCAGACGCTTAACCCACTAAGCCACCCACACGCCCCATCTTTTTTTTTTTTTTTTTTTACACAAAATGAACATACATTTGGAGTTTACTGAACTTACATGATTTTTGAAGAGTAATTTTATGAGGAATCAGGGTCGTTTGTACGGATTGCTGTTAGTTATGTGGCTGGCTGCATGTATATAACCTGATGACTTTCAAAGTTCTGCATTGAATGTATCACTACAGAAGCATTTGTTTTTCTTTTTCTGTTTTAGAAACTTTGATATTTTTTAAACCAGGAAATAAATTTTTGATTGACAAAATTCATTATTCAATACAAAATTGAACAGAATTTTAGCTTAATTCATCACAGTGCCATCTGAAGAAAAACTACTTATAAACTGAATTATTTCATAGCCAGACAGCTTTATTTGTTGCTTACGCTTATGGACATACTGTTATTTCTGTGTAAAAGTTCCTCTTTCCCCTGACTCAGAAGAATACTTTTACTCACATCCAATATTTGGTCCAAAGATCCTTTCTCAAGTAGCATTTTTCATCTTTCTCGAAAGAGATGAATACTCATAATTTTATGAACTTACTTAAATTCTAGTTAGTTGCTTTATTCATTTGTGTAAGCATTCTTATCTCCAGTAGGCTATGAATGCTGAAAGGTAGACACTTTCTTTATTTTTATCCTCACCACATTGAAATAGTGACTGGCACATAACAGACATTTAATAATAAGCAGTTGTATCAAAGTACCTATGTAGATTATTAAGATGACAAGGGCAAAATAACAAACATCATCACTGCATTAATTTAACTTGATTTTTTTTCTTTCACTTCAGTGCAGGTAAATCTGTAACATCCTTTATACCTTCTTCCTTCCCACAGCATCCTTTTCTTGTCTTCTGCAAAGTACAAAATGGAAGGGTTTTATTAAAGATTGTGACAGGGATGCCTGGGTGACTTTGTTGGTTCAGCGTCTGACTTCAGCTCAGGTCACGATCTTGCAGTTGTTGAGTTCAAGCCCCACATTGGGCTCTCTGTTGTCAGCGTGGAGCCTGTTTTGGATCCTCTCTCTGCCTCTTCTCCACTCCTGCTCTCTCTTTCTCCCTCACAAATATAAATAAGCATTAAAAAGTAAAAATAATAAAAAATAGTAATTGTGGCAAAATTACAGTTGTTATGTTTTACTGAACTGACAATTCCATCTCTAATCTTAATCTCACCTTTTGTCTCATTTCCAACAACCCAAGAACTATTCCCTGGCTAAAGCTACACAAAGACAGTCTTCTTGTTTAAATTCAAGTTGCACTGCTTGTTCAATTTCAAATATCTGCGATCTTAATCTGTATAAAATGTAGTAAACACCTAAGCAATTTTAGGGACCCATCTGCCCCCGCCAGTGGTTACATGTATTGAAAGGGAGATATTCTATCTGATTGCATAAATTATATTTAGGACTGAAATTCCATTAAAGGAGAATTTATAAGCATAAAGCAAGGAAACATAGCTACCAGTAATTCAACTAACTCGACTGTAAAGTAATCTGCAATGAATTACAGTGCTACAATATGAAAGAGTACTTGACTAGAAAATTTGGAGAACTCAATTCTATTTCATTTCTTCCTGTGCCTGATATATGACCATAAGTAAATCAAATCCTCTTTACTTCTTTTTGGTCACATTGGCCTAATAGTAAGATAAGTAGATATATTAGATTCACTTCTAATTCTAAAATACCACTTAATAATTAATTTGGTAAGTAAACTTGCTTACCCCAAATTAATTTCGGTAAGTAAACTTGCCAGTTTTATTTTTTTTAAGTTTATTTTTGAGAGAGAGAGCACAAGTGGCAGAGAGAGGGAGAGAGAGAGAGAATGCCAAGCAGGCTCTGTGCTATTAGCAGGGAGACTAATGCTGGGCTTGAGCCCAGGAATTGCAAGATCATTATCTGAGCTGAAATTAAGAGTAAGATGCTTAACCTATTGAGCCACCCAGGTACCCCCCTGCCACTTTTAAAACATAGTAGTTGTGTCAGACATGAACTCAGTTAACATTCTCAGAATATCTACCATGTACCTAACATGTATTTGAGACCGAGTAGTTCTAGACATAATACATTGCACAACGTGTGACTAGTCATTTTTGTAGTAATAATAAAAAGGTGATAAAATATCTAAATTTCTATAAGATTAGAAAATGGTTAGACATTAAGTAATATAAACCTCTACAAAAAAACCTCAAGATAGGCATTATTATCTACCTCTTATTAATAAGGAAAATGAGATCAAACTTGTTCAAAGGCTTCTAGCTATTAAGCAGCATTTTAATCACAATTACAAGCACGAAAATATATGTTACTACTTTAAACTTTCTTGTCTTTTATTCTAATCCAACTATGACCATAAGTAATATTGATAATATCTATAAATCTACATATACTTTAATATTTTTCTTAATGTAATACATTTGCTTTGATATCGAATGTTGTACTTTATGGTGGTTTCTATTAAAGGCTAAAAATTCAAATTCTTCTCTTTTTCTTACATGGAGCTTTGGAGTTTTGTCATAGCTTGCAGCTCATTTTTTTTCCCCCATTATCCAAGAAGAGTGTATATACAGTAAGGATAGAATTACTCTTCCTGTGTGTTTTTGTGTAAATTTAAATTTAAATTTGACAATATCCCAAAACTTACAAGAAAATAATAGGTCAAACACAAAGCATTTTCTAACTCTAACATACTTTGGGCCGAATACTTGGTAGAATTCTGATTTACTTTTGTACATGTGGCCATGGACCTGTCAATCACAAGGCAGTGATAGCACGGAAATAAATGAACTGTAAATACACTGTTACAGGCATTCTGATATCAACTGAATAAACTCAATCACATTTCAGTAGACAGACTGAGTCAATATATCACAACAGATGGATGCACAAAGGTGATCATGGGGATGGTTTAAGAACAAAAGACTCACTATAATTGGAATTATTTTGGAGTAACTTCCAGAGCATGAGCAAAAATGCATATATAAAAGCTGGTTCTTGAATAAACAGTATATAAAAACCACTGAGAGTTGTCATGCTATTCAGAGTATAATATATATCTACCAATATGAACAATATTTCATCATTCAAAACTAACAGGTTTTTGAGATCTAGTACAATAGATTTTTATCACTGGTAGCAATGGACAAATAACCCAGTTCAATTGCTGATAATACAAAAATACAAATATGAATAATGAAAAGTTACACAATTATGTGTCATATGTAATTGTTAAGATTACTAAAATTTTCTAGTTCCACAAAGATTTAGTTGGAACACAAGCATATTTTATAAAAAGGATGTTCAGTCATGGTAGAAATTAAATTAGTACATTGATCAGTTCAGAAACTGTTCCCTAACCCTGCTTCAGTTATAGTCGTACACAATTTATTTATTCAGTAGACTTAAAGAGCTAGTGTTATTGATTCATCTACATGTATCTATATTATTTTTATCTATAAAGAAGTGGAAGACAAATTTATGCTTGAGTAATGCTTAAAATAAACTTTGTTACTTTAGTCTTCTGTTAACTTTAAGACATTACTTGGAGATCCTCCTCTTTGTTAAAACAAGGTATCTTCTGTCTCTTTAATTTTAATGAAAACTTATTTAGTTTGATTTCCAGAATGGCAGAGTTCTGTTTCCCAGATAGCAGCCTGACAAACTCCACAGATATACTCTGTAGCAAAACAAGCAAATCTGGTGAAGGCTACTAAAAATAACTATTTAAACAAGTCCCTGGAAATTGTCCTAAAGGCATAAAGCAAATGAGGAAACATTTATTCAGGAAAATCTACAAATTCTGTGGCATCTGAACTATGACCTGCTTCCTTCATCCTCACCTACCCCAGCTTAGTGAAACACAGAAGTTCCATTCCATACAGGTGTTGCCAAAAAGATGGATCCCTCTGCCATGAGTTCTCACTCAAAATTTAGTGTATCTGACTGGAAGGGGCAGAAATCCGTATTTCTCATCCTCTCCAACTCTAACTAGGAGAGACTAGATTTTTGGTGAGTATGGCCAAGAATCTGGGGCTTCTTTCCTGCATCTAGCCTCTACACATTGGATGGAGATTCTCCCCCCAGTACACAGGCTGAAATTGCAAGGTCCCCAATTGCCTTGCCTTAGTTCACTCAGAGAATAAATCATAATACCAAAAGGTATCAATCAGCCCACCTAGCACATAGAGGAACTGACCCAGAGATTTTGCTAGGAGAACAAGCAGTCCATAAGAAAAGACAAATCTGAGGACACTGCAGGAGGACACTCAATTTATTTGAAACAGAATGAGGGGAAGTTAAAAATTATGGGTGTTCTTGAAAATAAATGCTCTTCTTAATTAAGAGCAACAAGGTAACTATTAGCTAGACATCTAGTTTACCAGAGAGAATCAGGAATAGATACAGCTAAGAAGAGTTCTTTTGGGTTTAGAACAAAACTCCCAAGAAATGAGCTCAAAAACTAGCCCTGCTCAAATGTAATTGGACCCGACTGCTAAGGAATTGATGCCCCAGGGCATCATTACAAACAGTAGAGCAATCAACCAGGAATTAGTGAAGCCTATTACCAAATGAGAAAGTGTTAATACCAAATGAGGCAGACAGTTTTAACCGAGAAATCAGAGGAAAAGATAGTCAAAAAAAGAACTGCTAAAACCACTGTCATCCCAAGGACTGTGCACATCCAGAATTGCTCTCTGTAGAACTACAGAAAATACTTGATGTTGCAAGGGGTATAATCTTCCCTAAAATAGCCTAGCCAAGATGCAAGTAAACAACAAAATAAATGTTCAGAGAAGGGGGAGGGGAATTAGTATCTAGACTTAACTATAACATACATTAAATGCCCATTTCTCAATAACAAACTATGAGACATGGAGAGAAACAGCAAAGTTTGACCCACTCACAGGAAAAACAGCAGGCAACGCAAACTTCCTGTGTGAGAGAGACTTTGGATCTAACAAAGTCTTCTTTGGATCTAACAAAGACTTCAAATTAGTCATTATACATTTGTTCAAAGAACTAAAGAAAACCAAGCTTAAAGAAGCAAAGGAAGACATGATGATAATAGAATATATTAATTCCCATGAAATAGAGAATATGGTAATAGATATTATAATAAGGAATAACATGGAAATTAGGGACTTGAAATGTTCAATAACTAAAATGACAAATTCGTTAAAGGACTCAGTGGTACATTTGAACTAGCAGAAAACAGATGGATAGAGATAATGCAATATGAAAACAAAATGAAGAAAGCCGAACATAGCCTCAGAGAAATGTGGGATGTCATAAAGTGTATCAAAATACAATGGGAGTACCAAAGAGGAAATAATAAAGTAGGGAAAATATTTGAAAAAATAATGGCTGAACACTGCCCTAGTTCCGCTGAAAAATTTTGGCTACATATCCAAGAAGCTCAATAAACTCAAAGTAGCATAAATGCAAAGAGATCCATGCCCAGACACAGCATAGTAAATGCACTGAAAGACAGAGTTACAAGAATATTACCCTAGAGTAATACCCCTGGTGTGCTAATGATCACACATGGATCCTTACCCATCCAAATTCTCATTCTTAGACTGTTGAACATTACTTATAGTAGAACAATTACAAAATTCTATTTCCTATTTTACTCCACCAATTTTTTAATTCCTTTCATTTTTTGCTCACCTATTTTACCTGCCATTTAATTGTCTCTCTTTTTCCTACAGAACTGAACAGGTTAGGACTACATAAACAAAAATAAAACAACAACAACAAAAACTTAGGACTTTTTTTTTTTAACTGAGTTTCTCGAATACATCTGTGAACATAAAATAATCACCTTTGTTTTCATGTTCTCACCATGTACTGAGGCCCATTTAATTTATTATTTAATTTATATTATTTTTTTCCTTTTCATTTCCTTGAGTTTTTCTTTTATTGTTTAATTTCTTCCACACCATTTTTTCTCTGATTATTCTTTTATTATTGAGTTCTAACATGATGGCACTTCCACAAAATTCTTTTAAATTTGTTGTTGTTTTTAGCAACTAATATGTAGTATAATTTTTTAAAAAAAGTTTCCATATATAATGGAGACTGTTGTAGTTATTCACCATTGCAGTTACTGTGTTGAATATGCCCTAATTTGGGTAGTTTAGTGTTCTGTAAATTAAATTTGTTTTTTACTTCTTTACCTTACTAATTATTCTCATAATTTGTTCAAGTATTGTTTTACATATTTAAAGTTTGTTATTAGTCTACATACACTTATGTAGAAGGTCAGTGGTGAACCAAACAACTTACCATTATATAATGATACACATTTCCCAAATAATGTTTCCTTGTGTTATTTACTATTAGTACAGTTACTCAATTTTATTTTGGTTATAGTTTTTCTATTATGTGTTTTTCCATTTTCTTTCAATTTATCTGTTTTATTTTACATATATTTTGGGTATGCCTTTTAAAAACATAACCTGCAGTGGGGCGCCTGGGTGGCTCAGTCGGTTAAGCGTCCGACTTCAGCTCAGGTCACGATCTCACGGTCCGTGAGTTCGAGCCCCGCGTCAGGCTCTGTGCTGACAGCTCAGAGCCTGGAGCCTGCTTCAGATCCTGTGTCTCCCTCTCTCTCTGCCCCTCCCCCATTCATGCTCTGTCTCTCTCTGTCTCAAAAATAAAAAAAAATAAAAAATAAAAAACATTAAAAACATACCTGCAGTAAAAATGGCTTTAAAAAACTGTAGAAACATGTTTCATTTTCTTACAAATGTCTGGAATTAGGCAAGAGTTTTCAAGCTTCTATGTGCATTCAGTGTGCTAATGTCAAAAGTCAAGACATTGTGGAAGAGGACTACCAAAGGGTATCAATTGTGGAAAGACTGATTCAGAAGAGGGAGGAACATTTTAACTGCCAACCACAGTCTTCCCCAGGATCTTAATGTTTCATTTCTTTCTCTTTTTCTTAAAAAAAATTGTTTAATATTTATTTTTGAGAGAGAGAGAGAGGCAGAAAGAGGGAGAGGGAGACAGAGAATCCAAAGCAGGGCTTCTCATTTTCTTCCTACACTCAAAACACGCCAACCCACTCCCAATCCTAAAACCATCAAGTTTTCATCTAATTATGATATTTAGATAGTCATGAAGTCCAGGATCTCATCATCTAAATTAGGACCAGATGCAATTAAAGCATCTTAAGTACACTTCTCCTGATACAGCAATTTGGGGGCAGTTACCAAAATGCAAGGTCTTGTATTCCAAGAGGATAAGTTCCAATATGCAAGCACTTTTCTAAAAAAAACACTGCATGCATAATGCCTGCTAATCTTCCATTGGTCCAAACCAGAATATCCCAGAACCCAAGGGGGAGGCATTATACAAGAGAATGAACATCAAAAACAGATTTATTGGCGTCACCATGAAATAGTCTACTACATGCTTTCTCTAAATCTTACAATAGCTCTTTTTTTCTTTCCTCCTAATTATAAGAATATTCAATTTTTGTTTTGGAGGAATACTTGTTTCTTCAGCTATTTCTTTGAGACCTTGCATAATCAATCACTTGCCAAATTGGGCCTTTCAACTACATAATCCAGTAATTCCTCACATAAATTATTAATGCTTCTGAAACACTGAATTTTCTAGTCTTTGATGTGCATATTTATTCAACCCTTGAAAACTTACTTTTTCATAGTAGACATATAGGTCTCTCAGGTATCTTATTGAAACTGCAAAGAATCAATACATACTCTATGAACAAACAAGCCAAGAATAAAGTTTTATTTTTATAATCATAGGATGTCCAGAAAACATTTAAGGTTGTATTGTGTTCCTTTTTTCTTCTCCTTAAATAGATATGGTTTATCCCATAAAGTCCCACTCTGTAGAGGTCTGTTTTACAAAAATTGATTCTTAAACAGTTACTTATATTGATTTCAAATATCTTAGATATTTTCCTTGATAATATCATTCATATGAGCACAGTATGAAAAATCATGTGTAAGAAGGGCAGGTCCAGTTATTTGTATTTAAACTAATTTTGAACAAAATAAATCCAGAAACATTATCCTAAAATATTTTCGTTTTGTGGTCTGATCCTTATAATAAAATATTAGAATAAAAAGATATTTTATTTTTATATTATTTTTATGCTTATATATATAGTTTCACAATTTCCTTCCAATATCAACACAAAATTTCAAACAATAAGTATCACTTGTGAATGGTTAATTAAGGTATTATACTGGAATATGAACTGTTAAGTGAGCAAGGGGTTTTGTTATTTTGTTGCTTGCTCTTACGTTCACTTGCTAAAAGTAGTGCCTGGACTATAAACAGAAGCTCAAGATGTGTTGAATAAATGAATGAAACAAATGGAGATGGAGTAATGCAATTATATCTTCTAAAATCATGTTAGGAAGAAATATAAGGATAATATCAGATAATTTAATATGTGAAAATCTTTTCCATAGCGAGAGAAAAAAAATCATAGGTTCCCAAAACAGATACCCAAAATGCATTTGTATGATAAATTTTAACAAATTTATTGGGAGTTTCAAGTTTTTCTACTATCTACTTTTGATTAGTCAAGTAATTCAATTTGTCTTTACTTTCTTCTTTTTTGAACACACATGGACACTCACACAGCTTTCCGTAAATTAAGGTATTTCAATCAAGAAGAAAAGTGAACCCTTTGCATATTCTTCTCTTAATTTTATTTTTAAATATTCTATGTAATTTATATTTAGTATTGATTAATGTGAAAAATGGCATATAGAAAAAAATTATCTTTGTTTTCCTAATTATTATTTCTGAAAGCTCCCAAAATCTTTTAAGCATGCATGTTTAATATTTTAGTATACAAAGCTAAAGCAAAATTAATTTTCATTTTTAAAAATTTTAATTCCACTGGAGTTAACAAACTCTTAACTATAGAGAACAAACTAATGGTTACCCATGGAAAAGTAGGGGGGGTGGTGATGGATGAAACAGGCAGTGGGGATTAAAGGGCACACTCATATGGGGCACCTGGGTGTCTCAGACGGTTAAACGTCCAACTTAGCTCAGGTCATGATTTCACAGTTCATGGGTTCGAGCCCTGCATCAGGCTCTGTGCTGACAGCTCAGAGCCTAGAGCCTGGTTCAGATTCTCTGTCTCCCTCTCTCTCTCTCTCTGCCCCTCCCTCACTATGCTCTGTCTCTCTCCAGCTCTCAAAAATGAATAAATGTTAAAAAAAAAAATTTAAAAAGCACACTTATCATAATGAGCATGGAATAATGTATAGAATTGTTGAATCACTGTATTGCACACCTGAAACTAATATAACACTGCATATTAACTGTACTTCAGTTAGAAAAAAGGGTGTGTTATAAGTTTCTATGGTTAAAGAGATACTATATTGTCATAATAGCCAAAGTATTCAATAGTAGATTAATTATTTTGAGCACTATACATTTGATCACTAATTTTCATGACTCAATGCAGTTCATATTTTCCCTTCTTTTTTTTTTTTTTTTTTTTTTAAATCTCCAAACATCTGAATATACGTGTTCAGAATGTTTTAGGCTCTATGTGAGCAAATACTGAAGTGGTAGCTTGAGATCTAAGTGTATTTATTCTTGATTACCAACACACACAAACATACAGAGTGAAGTAGATGATCCTAGGCTAGTCAGAGGCTCTAAGATGTCAACAAAGTGAAACAATTAAAAAAATAATAACAAAGCAAACAAAATTGAACCTGACCGCTGACCTCTGATGGCTGGAAGCTTGCCCCTGACTGTGAATATCTAGGAAACACAAACATAAATATCTTCAGGAAATATTAGCAGAGATAGAAGAACATTCCTCAATCAAAAAATAAATTAAGCATGCCCATGTTCTGGAGAACATGGGTGCCTATTCTTCCTTCTTCCCATTCTTTTTCATTTTGGTACCTGTTACCTAAGAGCAAAGTCACCCAGTGATCTGATTTTCCTTTCTTCCTAAGTCACCTAATAAAGAACAACTCTTATTTACATTATACCACCCCTAAATCACCTAGAACAAACAAACATTATATGAAAAGTCTTTTAAATAATATGCTCCAGATTTCCATAAGGTATCTTTCACTTATTGTTTTAAGTTAACTTTTCTTTGACAACAGGTTTATTACTGCTGAACTCTAACAGGTGGGCTTTAATAAAATAGGAGAAATCTTTCAATACCACTTTTTAATCTTCAGGCTATTGGCTTTTTATTTCTGCTCATTTTCTCAATGTCATAAGAATGCTGCTTTACATTCATACATCATGCCATCACTCCTATATGCTTAACTGGAAGAAGAAAAAAATGAAGCCACAATCCTTATTTTTCCCTTTGAAATCGCCTTCTTATATAATAAACATAATCTTTTCCAAATACCCCGTATAGATTTTCCTTTATACCTCATTGACTACTGATAAATCAACCTTGTTTGGAGAGGAAATTGGAAAAATAAATACATGATTAAAAAAATGGCAGTGCTGTGTTTTGATTAGACAAATAATGATTTATCCTTCAGGAAAGAAAGAATTCTTTGCAGCTAGAGTTATTAGATCAGGATCACTTCACCTTGATAAAAAAATTAATTTTTGTACCTGAAATAATAATAGTAATAACAATATTTTTATCAAACTTAAAAAAATGGAGGATGATAGAATCTTCATGCAGAATAGTAGAAAAGGAAAATATGGAATTAATGAATCAAAGAGTTTCACTATGAGTATTGGAGTTCCGCATCTGTAGACATACCTGCTACACTTAAGGGCAAAAATATGAAATACATTTAAACTTTGGTTTGTGAGCAAAATTCATTCTGAAAACATGCTTGTCATCCAAAGCACTTGTATATCAAAGCGAATTACCCCATAAGAAATAATGGAAACTCAGATAATTCATTCCGCAACCCAAAAATATTCATATAAAAATGATTACAATACTGTAATATAGTACAAAATAATAAAGGAAATGCAAAATGTAAAGAAAAATACACATATTAACCTGCTATTACCTTTGAAAACATTTGTGGCTGGTGTGAGGGAGACGAGAGAGAAGGGTTATTGTGTAGGATGACTTTTACTATCACTAATTGAATCACTGCTATCTGTTGGCTCACTGGAATCTTTTTCTGCATGGGGGCCATTGTATGTGCTCTCATGGATGTTGACTACAGTACAGTATTCATAAACTCTGTCATATACTGTATTTAACTGACAATAAGGTAGCAGAGGAAAGGGTTTTTTTCTGAAGGCAGCCTGACCTAGAATGAAGCAAAGCATTCCTAAGCTTACTCTCATGGAAAAGCAAAGGACTGTCCTCCATACGTGCTCTAAAGTGACAAAAAATACACTAGTGCCAGTTGTGCACACCTTCCAGTGTTCTGAAAAATCACTGATTTCTGCCAAACACTGTGGCCTGAGACCAAGCATTTGAGCATGGGAGATGATCACTCATAATCCCGCAGTGAGAGAGACAGAGAGAGAGAGAGAGAGAGAGAGAAGAACCATTGGCTCAGTTGTGATCATGTGATGTTTGGCATCGTGTATTACTTGTATTGCAAGATATCACTCTTTCTATCCAGTTAAAATTTATTAGAAATGTTTGCTCGTCTTGAAGAACACTCACAGAGCAAGTTACTTGCAATCCAAGGTTTTATTGTACTTACAAGACTATTTAAAACCATTGGAAAATGAAAGGAAGACTACATGTTTGCACTTTTCACACATGGCTTTATTTTTTACTGAAATTTGGCTGCAGGAAAAAGTGTTGAGAGTGTCCACAAACCCACAACCAACTATGACACCATACAACACAGCAATTTTTCAAGTTTCCTTTTAGAGGAGAACAGCCCAAGTTTCTCTAATTTTACTTCTTAGATTTGCTTCTTAATCCACAGGAGAATCACGGTTTTGACTTCACAAGTAAACAAATTATAAAATGTTACTTGGAATGAAAATGTGTAATATATATCTGAAAAGACAGTATGTTTTTTGAAAAATATGTGTTAGATATTTGAATATATTGGGAGTCAAATACATATTTGTTTATGTATGATGAATTTATATTTTTCGCAGTATTTGTTCAAAAGAATGAAAGGAATATGACACTGCTAGATACTGAGACCAAAGGAGAGTCCAAAACAAATCCAGTTCCAAGTATCAAGTAGTTGATATTATAGGAGCCCATTTGCAACCAGCTGCTGCATCAAAATTTGTTTTCATTTCCATAACAAAGTAGAATGTGCTTCTGACCCACATAATAGTTCAAGTGTTTCTGGTTGATGGATGGCTTTCTTCCATGTAGACATTCAAAGATTCAGGTTCCTTCCATTTTATAGCTCTCATGTCACCAAGAACCATAGAATTCTCTATGAAAAGGGAAGAAAGAGCTAGCAGTTTCTGATGCAGAATAACTGTAACATATTCACTGGAGCTCTAAAAATCAAAGAGAGATCATATTGAGAAAAGGTAAATCTTAAAAGACAAAGTTGGACATGGGGACCGCATGTCTAGACATGAAAACCCATGTTCTTCATCTTGTCTGTGGCTAATTTTTAGTGAATCTTAAACTCACAATCAAAATATTGAAAATGTGTTAGAGGAGAACACAGGCAGAAACTTCTTTGACAGCTGGAGCAACTTCTTACGAGACATGTTGCCAAAGGTAAGGGAAACAAAAGCAAACGTGAACTATGGGACCTCATCAAGATAAAAATCTTCTGCACAGCAAAGGAAAAAATCAACAAAACTAAAGGACAGACTACAAAATGGGAGAAGATATTTGCAAAGGACATATCTGATAAACGTTTAGTTTCTAAATCTATAAGAACTTATCAAACTCAACACCCCAAAAAACAAATAACCCAGTTAAGATGGGCAGAAGACATGAATAGATAATTTTCCAAAGAAGACATCCAGGTGGCTAACAGACACATGAAAAGATTCTCAACATCACTGATCACCAGGGAAATGCAAATCAAAACCGTGATGAGATACCACATCATACCTGTCAGAATGGCTATAATTAACAACAGAAGAAACAAGTATTGACAAGGATGCAGCGAAAGAGGAACCCTCTTGCACTGTTTGTAGGACTGCAAACTGGTGTAGCCACTCTGGAGATTGACTAAAACTAAAGATAGAACAACCCTACAATCCAGCAATTGCACTATTAGGTATTTACCCAAAGGATACAAAAATACAGATTCAAAGGGGTATCTACACTCCAATGTTTATAGCAGCATTATCAGCAATAGCTAAACTATGGAGAGAGCCCAAATGTCCATCCACTGATGAATGGATAAGGAAGATGTAGTGTATATATATACAATGGAATATTAGTCATCAAAACGAATGAAATCTTGCCATTTGCAACAACGTGGATGGAGCTAGAATGTATTATGCTAAGTGAAATTAGCCAATGAGAGAAGGCAAATGCCGTATGATTTTACACATATGTGAAATTTAAGAAACAAAACAGATGAACACATAGGAATGAGGGGAAAAAAAGAGAAGGGAGGGAAACAAACCATAAAACACTTTTAGTTATAGAGAACCAACTATGAGTTAATAGAAGGAGGTGGGCAGGAGATGGGCTAGAAGGGTGATGGGTACTAAGGAGGGCACTTGTTGGGATGAGCACTGGGTGTTTTATGGAAGTGATGAATCACTGAATTCTACTCCTGAAACCAATATTACACTGTTTGTTAACTAAAATTTAAATTAAAAAAAAAGAAAAAGTAAACTATTCCAAACACAGAAAATACTATCAAGTATGAATATAAAAATATTAGAGAACATAGTGTCACTGATAATATATGACTTATTTTAAAAAAAGCTTAATGTTTTGACCAGATTTTATTTATTTTGCCTTTTCACTATAGTTAATTAAATCTTCAGAAGTCATTTGCTAGCTAAATTAGTATCATAATACTTTAATTTTCATGAAATTACAATTAGGCCTGGCCTACTTTGACATTGAAAGGGAAGAGATGGGGGCGCCTGGGTGGCTCAGTCGGTTGAGCGTCCGACTTCAGCTCAGGTCACGATCTCACGGTCCGTGAGTTCGAGCCCTGCGTCGGGCTCTGGGCTGATGGCTCAGAGCCTGGAGCCTGCTTCTGATTCTGTGTCTCCCTCTCTCTCTCTGCCCCTCCCCTGTTCATGCTCTGTCTCTGTCTCAAAAATAAATAAACGTTAAAAAAAAAAAATTAAAAAAAAAAAAAGAAAGGGAAGAGATGCTTGCCAAGTCCATTATGATTCCCAGCCACCCTTTGTGGTACTTTTTGTGTAGACTTTATTGTATCAGGTATAACAAAAGTGTTTGAGGAATTACTGTTAATCCCTATAGTCTGTGTCAGTCTCCATTACCTGATATACTAAACAGATGAGGCTACCAAATGGTTAGAGGGAATCAGAAATGATTCATCCAATGTTTGTGTTTTTTTTTGTCCTCCTGGTAGAATATATTGCATAATTTTACTACAAGGGAGGGCTTAAATGATTCCAAACATTCCCATTTAAAATCACAATTAAAACCCTGTGAAAGGGAGATTTGGTGGATGTCATATAAGAAGGGCAAGTCACAATCTTTCATTTACGTGCAATCTGTGTTATTGGCATCATGTTCTTATGTAGTAAGAATGAAGTGACAGAATACCATCCTCAGTATTGTTTTCTAACCTTCTGATATAACCTCCAAGAATGTGCATATCTTCTAAGTTATGCTTTTGTGACTTTTAAAATGTCCTCTCTTTCTGCATGAGAATTGGTACATTGAGGCTCATGTCTTAATAGAAGATCCTCTGATTTCCATATACTGGTCCTGGCTTTCAGCCACATGTGTAGTCTTCACTTCTGACAACTAATCAGGTGTCCAGAAAAATATAAAAGGTTTCCCCTTAACAGAAATAGAAAGAAATATATTTGCTTTCTCTTAGGTTGTTTTATTTTTCTTCTTTATAAGTTTTCAATGGGCATGCTAAGAACAGCAAAGAAATAGAAATACTGCTTACTTTTATTTATTTTAATGTTTGTCATTTGTTATTTCTCCCTTGGCCACGTCTCCATAGTCTAAGTTCATATCTTGAAAATTACCCAGTAATTTTTACTACTTCATCCCAAGGATGTCTAGGAAGCATAATGAAAGTTCAGTTTTCAAGCTTTTTACTCCATTTCATTGAAAAAGTGAACAACAAGTCTGAAAACCCATGGAGGTCTACAACCTCCACCAAGTTGTGTTAAGATAAAAGTTGACGTGTAAAAGTAAATGATACCTAATAGTAAACTTTACTAATGATGAAAAAGATAAAAGCAAGAATCAAGCATAAATAAAATATACCTGAAATTCAAAACTTTTGGAACCTAAAACCATGAGAAATATTTTCTAAAGTATTTATTTTTCCTGCATCAGGTTATGTGATTTTATGCAGACATGTTGTTTAAAATGTAGCTGTTTTCAGATTTGGTGAGTTTTTCCCCTCCAGTTATAAAAAAATAATGAAGAAAAAATACTTAATACTGACTCCATTTATCCTTCATCCAAACAGGTTTCATTAAAAAATAAGCAATTTAGGGGCACCTGGGTGGCTCACTTGGTTGAGCGTCTGACTTCGGCTCAGGTTGTAATCTCATGGTTCATGAGTTTGAGCCCCACATCGGGCTCACTGCTGTCAGCACAGAACACACTTCGGATACTCTCTCTCTCTCTCTCTCTCTCTCTCTCTCTCTCTCTCTCTTCCCCCCACCCCCACTTCCACTCTCCAAAATAAAAAATAAATAAAGAAACATTTAAAAATTAATAAGCAATTTAGGTAGATTATGTATTGTTAAAAATCTTCTATGAGAGGAGACTTGTATATGCATATTTCTGCTAGTATTATTGTTCTCAGATTTTCTATGTCAGATTCATTAACCGGGGATCTATGTTTTTCAGAATTCATTCATCTGGTAAATTTAGAAAATACTTCCTAATCTTTAACTTAAAATAAGTTATTTATGTTTCATTAAAAAATAACAAAATATAAGTTATATAACAAAAGAAATTTTCCTAAATGATTTCACTATTGAAAGATACAGTCACATGGTGAGGGGAATCTTGGGAAAACACTCTGAGAAGCAGCTAGATACCTGAGACATCTGATACAGATAGATGGATGAATGGATGGATAGATAGATACATATGGAGATAGATAAATATCTTGATGTTTAGTAGAAGCCAAGCTGTGATTGCAATATTTCTGTTTTTTAAACTATGAAAGAGAATAGTTTTTATTTACTGTATAATGACATAGTAACCATAATAACCTATAGAATTCTTATTATATTGAAGAAAAATTCTGATTTATAAATACTTGTGTTTATATGAAATACCATTCCTTCAATTAAATTTTCTTGAATTTAATTTAAAAATTAACATTGTTCTACAAAAATAAGAGTATAAAATTGAAATTTAAATGTGTAACTGGTATAAAGAATCTGTTTTCCCAATCATGCTTACATTTGAAAGCCATGAGACTTTCATAATTATGCTTCTTCGTTAATAGAAAAGGATTTGTACTCTTGGTAAAATTATTAAACAAGTATATTATTGAAAATGAAACTTATTTAATAATAAAATAATAGTAAAATATGCCTAGACATTGTTCTGAATGTTTACAATCTTGTAATAAATGAATTAATAGAGAATCTTTGAAAAAATATCTTGGCCTTAGATTTAATTAAGTAACAGCTGAACCACATCTGAACTTCCGTGTAGTACACAGTGTGAAATAGAATTTTTAATGTAAAGGTTAATGAGTTAATTAGCCACATTTAAATGTTTAATTCAAATAAATGTTCAACCAGTTAACTGTAAAGTTCAGCCATTTTCTCTTCTTTGCTTATTTGCTCTAAGATTCTTCTCTGAAGTTTGGCAAATGGTGTAACATAAGATTAGGGAGAGAGAACGCAAGAATTTGACCATGTTATTTTGATAAGGAATGTATATTAAAATGAAATATGTAATAAAATCTGGTAAATACTAATAATCTGGTAACCATAAAGACCGTCTCAACTCAGCTTGTATAGTTGTTGGTATATTCCTTCTATTTCATTTGAAATACTTTTTTCTGGTGTATTGCCAATCATCTGAAAACTAAAGAATTCAAAGATAAATCCATTTTCCAATTAATGTCTTATACCTCAGAAAGAGTATTTTCACCGCACTCTTTTTAGTAATAATACACCCATCTTCACACAAAAAAATGAAGGAAACAAAGCATGGATACATACCACATGCTATTTCCCTTATTGTTATCTATTTATTCTTTACTTTTCAAATATGAACAGTTTTATTTATATCATAAGAATATGACGAAACATCTTTAAAGGGTTATATCTACTTATTGTTTAGGGTGGTTTTAGAAATAATAATATACTGGAGTGCCTGCGTGACTCAGTTGGTTAAGCATCTGACTTCGGCTCAGGTCACGATCTCATGGCTCGTGAGTTAGGGCCCCATATAGGGCTCTGTGCTGACAGCTCAGAGCCTGGAGCCTGCTTCAGATTCTGTCTCCTTCTCTCTCTGTACCTCCTCCACTCGCACTCTGTCTCTCTTTCTCTTTCTCTCTCGCAAAAATCAACATTAAACAATTATTAAAAAAACAAAAAATAATAATAATATACTATACATATAAGTGGCTCAGTCAGTTGAGAGTCTGACTCTTGGTTTCAGCTTAGGTCATGACCAGGGTCATGGGACTGAACCCTGTGTCGGATTCCGTGGTGAAAGTGGAGCCTGCTTAAGATTCTCTCTCTTTCTCCCTCTGCCCTTCTCCTCTACTCATGCTCTCTCAAATACTACTACTACTACTACTAATATACTATACATAATGAGGAAATTATAGTTGGATTTTTCCATTATAATATTTTTAATATTATAGTGTTTTCATTCACCAAATAAGTAATATTCTGAACCTATATATAACTTGCTCAAAAAATGGAGTCTAATATACATTTTAATAAAATGCATATAATAATTTTAACTGGTTATGCAGCTCAACATACCTCTATCTTTATGGTTGCTATTTATTTTAATATCTTGGTTCATCTCTGTCATTTGAGTTTTTGAGTTCTAATCCATATATTTCCTTTCATAACTGCCAGAACCACAATTTTCCATTGGAATGGATCCACATTAATTAGCTCTGTCTGCTTTTACCCACTGTATTTCTTTTATCTACAATCCTTCTTACATTTCTGGCTTGAATGCAATTTGCTCATCAGCATTAAACACACCATTCATGATTCTACACTCAAAAAACAAAATTGCGGGATTATTCAGAGAAAACAAGCACTTGACTCCTTTTCAAAACTGTCCTCAATTATTTCTCAATTCAAAAGAGAAAATTGAAGTCACACTTCTGTTACTATAACACGGAAGCAGAATTTCGGAGAAGCCACAAGACTTGAGTCAATCACAATTACTGCTATGATATGAATAAGCTTTGAATAAAAAGACTCAACACTTCAAGTACGTGCTTCAATTAAGAATTGAGGGTTAAATTTACTCTATGGGATAAGAGAGACCGAATTTAGTAACTTAAGTATAGCCAAAGGCAAGGAATAAGGTAATTTATCCTTTAGTACTTTAAAATATATTTCAAGTCTCAAATATTATCAATTACTGTATAAGCATAATAATCAAAATTGTAGCTATTCTAAGATTTTCATATAAGTACTAATATGACTTAGTTAAGACTATCAGTTTCTCATAGGCAGAGAATACTAGTTAAAGTTCCATCCATAATTAATCTTTCTGTCACAACTTTAAATATACACAGTATTCACTGAATAAATCTAAATTTAAGAATCTTTCCCTTTTAATGACTTTCACTACTTTGTTTTATCAGCTCCAATGTCTCATATAATAAGTCAACACAAAACCTACCTCTATTCCCTTTCTTTTTAAATTGGCAGCTATTTTCTGAACTCCATAATTATTTTGCCACTACTGGTTATCATAGAAGTGTTTGTTTTCTTGTGAAATGCAAAGTTTTCTGTCTCCTGCCTGCTTATGAGAATTTTGATTTTGCCATATCAGTTTGTTCCACATCTGTTCCTCTTTAGTGAGTTATGTTTTGCTGGACAGTTTTCCTGGGTGCTGGTGATGTATGATCTGGAGAAAAGGAAGGGGTAGGAGAGAGTGAGGAGAGGACTGGGAGGAGTAAATTTATGGGAAGCTTGCTGGAGGAGTACTTAAGACTGGGCAGCTCTGCTTCGTAACGTTATTCAGAGAGTGATTGGGTTTCTCCATCTGTTTGCCCACAGTTTTTGCAGAGCATGGATTTTGTCCATCCTGTCGAAAGAGCTCACCACTCCCACATTTGGCTTCAGATATAGGGCTGGAGGGGAAAAGGCAATGAAGGGTGTACAGCTTTGTTCTGAAGATAGTACACAGAAGTTGGCGCGTAGCATTTCTGTTCATATTTTATTTGACAGAACATAGTGATGTGGTTACACTGAGCTTCAAGGTTTTCTGGTTTGGCACTAAAACTTGAGTTGATAGTTTCCATTACTAAACTAAAAATGGAGAGAATAGATAACTTGAAGACAACTAAAATTATTAGCTAAAAAATGAATAAAATAAAAATTAATGGCCCTGAGCTTTTCTTTCACTCACTGAGATATAACATCTTGATCAGAAGCATCTCATTGACCTAGCTAACAGAGGATTAAATAAGTAATACCAACCGCTCATGTTATTGTTGATTTTGTCCAGCAAGAATATTCGCAGGTAAACTTACTATGTGAAAATGAATGTACAGCATTTAATTTATTTGTTTCCTATTTAAAGAGTATTTATTTATTTTTAGGTTTGTATTTAAATTCCAGTTAGTTAACATACAGTATAATATTAGTTTCAGGTTAATTTGTTTGCTTCTTCATAGTTCACAAGTAGGTTTTTTTAAATAGCGATTCCATTTACAAATATATTTTATGTTTGAATTTGTCTCAGTTAAAAGAGATAGCTTAAATAAAGAATTATTTTTTTATCATTAAGGTTCAGTATAATTTTAAAAATAATCAACTCAAGAAAATAAGGGACTACATTTGTGTAAAAATTACTTGCTCTCAAATGATTACTTTATACTGGTAATGTGCAAATCAGTTATGAGAGTAGCATGAATTAATGAAACCAAATTAGTAATTATTTAAAATATACCCTTAAAATGCATAGTTTGTGTTTTTATTTATTCTCTTATTTCTTGAAGAATATTTCCAGATTTCAAGTAAACATACTAAGTAATGTTTGTGTATTAAATGCTAATTGGTTCTAAATTATGAACTGCATCCTAAATGTAGAATATTCTGTTTACCTGTAGGTTGCTGGTCATAAAGCCGAGAAAATCAGCTCATATAAGTTATGTTAATTGTAACACACAAACGTTATTCTTCATGCCAAGTTTATAATTGAGACTGTTTATTTTGCAGGATGTTCAAGAGCAGCTGTGGGCTATAACCAAGAGGAGTTATCTTTGCATTTTTCATTGTTGCTTGGTGAGTGCCTAATTTTTTCTCTGATATTTCCTCATGTAATGATTACAATTAAAATGTAATATTTTTATTCCACTCTGTGTATTAATTTTAAAACCACTAATTTAAAAGTTTTAACAATGGACATGCTATTTTCTTGTAATTAATTCATAATAATAGAATATATTTACTCTGATGAGACAAAGACAGAACACACTAATAAATATGCAATCTGACTTTTATGGTTTTAGAAGCAGAAACAATGTAGACATCAGTGTTGATGGATGATTGAAGAAATTGGCACTATACAATTCATTTGGTTAAGCTAAAAGGCTCCTCAAGTTCTCTTTATGTTTTTGTAATACCCTTAAACAGTATTTTTATAAGCATGACATACAAGTGTATGGGGATGAAAAGGAGCACATAAATAAATGTGGGCTATCCCTCACTTTAAATAAAAGTCATCCTGTGTTTATAGTTATGTGGAAATCTTTATTCATATTTTTAATCAAGAAGAACAGTGATTTCATTTTCAATTGGTCTGTAACCTCCTCTATAATATAACTTATATTATTCGTCTTGAATCACAGTTGCAGGGTTTAAATATATCTTTAAACAACACAGCTAATTTAGCCATTATGATAGATGCTTATTCTTTTTGTTGTTGTTTATTTATTTATTTTGAGAGAGAGAGGGGGGGAGGGAGAGAGAGAATCCCAAGCAGACTCTGCATTGTCAGTGTGAATCTCACAAACCATGAGATCATAACCTGAGCTGAAGTTGGACCAAAGCGGGACACTTAACCCACTGGGCCACCCAGGCACCCCTAGATGCTTATTCTTATAATGAGACTTGTGTCTGTAATAGGTATGGGCTTTAGACTGGAACTTTATGTGGGCTTTAAGCAGGGACTGTATGGGTCCTTGGGATGTCTCTCTTGGGAAGCATGTATGTGAGTAAATTTTATCCATTTAAGGAAAATGGAGTAAGTGATTAGTAACTACAAAACTAGACTATAGCAGAGGCTATGTTATTTTTTCACTGAACTATCTTTGCTTGCCCTATATATGAATGAAAGGCTAAAGAAGAAATGATTCTGCACTCTCCAATATAGTAGCCAAATGCCACATGTATCTGTTGAGAAGTTGAAAGGTAGATACTGCACTGGAGGAACTTAATTTTTAACTTAAGTTAATTTAAACTTAAAGACCTACATAGGATTTATAGCTACGGTAGCAGAGAGTATAGCCCTGAAAGTTAGTGGTGTCAGAATTTAGAAGAAACTAAGATCCTGAAACACCACATGTAATGTTTTCCATTGAACACTATAGTCAGACTGTGTTATAAGAAGTAAATTTGTAATTTGTTAACACAATGAGATATTTTGATTATGTCTTATAAGAACCAGAGTTAATCAGCATCACTAATATGACAGCAATATCCTATTTATATTTGTAATCTCAGCATTTAGTGTAGTACTGCCACATGTTTTGGTGAATAAATATTTGATATTCATATACTCTGTAGATATTGAAAGAACTTTTGTTCAAGTATATGACCTATAAAGCAATTTTAATTGTTATCATATATAAATAATGCATATATGTATGTATATGTATGTATTTATATATGTGTATATGTATATATGGATTTCAAAGAATGTTCAAATAATATTCATGTAAAAATAACATGGCCTAATTTTCTTTTAATTCTGAATGTAGGGCTTTAGTGGTGAAGCTGAAGTGGTTAAGACATTTTTATGATTCTCCAGGAAGGCAACTCAGTGTAAAAGAACTAAACTAAAATCATTGTCTGGTGACCTTTCCCTTGCCATTTCAAATGTTCTTTCCATGACGTTTGTCAGTGACTCATATACCCGCCTGTGATATTACAAGACTTAGGTGTTTTTATTAATGAAATTTAAGGCATGTGACAATTTTCTGAGATAATTGGAGCCCATGAAGATGTGACTTTATCTGTCAAAAGAGTGTCTCTCATTAGCACATTGGGCTTTTCCTATGAATGATGTATACAGGGACACAATGAAGCTAAGCTAAGCAGACACTTTTGTCTTGATATTAGGTATCGTATGCATGTGATGGATGTGGAGACAGTGGAGAGAGTGATGGGTTTTCCCAAGGACTTTTTCACATTAACATTCCTATAATACCTTCCCTCTGACAATATTCTCTTAGAGGCAGTGCATTTCTACTATTTAATGATTACTTTTACTTGGTAGTTAAAACTCAGGGTATACTCACTGTCATGATCCAGAATATTGCATTGTTCTGGGAAAAAAATCTGTAACACATATATAGAAAGAGATTTAGAAATATATAGAAAGGCTTCTATAATTGCTTACTATAATTTTTTCCAGAGAAATTCTGACCCTATTTTGGAGGTTTTTCATAGGACATAACTTGATAAATAATTTGTGAAGCAGAAATATAGTGCCTAATGCCTATAATGTGCAGTGCTTAATTCGTTCCTGTCCATAGAATTTGTCTTCTATTGAATAGGTCAGTGCCATAGAACTGGTTTTCTTTGAGTCACTAACATAGTCCCATAAAGAAATAAATAATAGGCTTTATTTTTATATACACTTTTAAGATTTTTAAACATTGTTTCTTACCTATTTTATTTTTGTACAATGTTGCTTTTGATTCTGAAGACATATAAATTTCCATTTCTATACATTTTCTCTTCTCATTTGTAAATTAGATAAATATAAAGACATGCATTTTTATCCATAAATTGAACAAGTAGAATAGGGTGCATAGCCAAAGATGCTGCCCAATAAAGACAGGTATGTATAGGAACTGGATTATATGCAGATACCTGGTAGGTAGAAAGAGGGGTCACATTTTGCTCTATCAGAGGAAAAGGGAAGACAGGCACCAAAGCAAGTAGCTGGTAGAATTGGTGGGGGGTTTACGAGGGAGCCCCAATCTGATCTCCATGTGCAAACTGCTCTGCTAGAGGTGGCAAAACATGCAGAACGAAATAGTATGTAATGTTGGCCCTAAATCACTCAAATATTTTAGGGAAGTGTAAACTTATTCAGGTAGCAATACCCATGCTTAGCGTGGTAGAAGAGCCCTGAAGCAGTCATTCAGACTGCAGCCGTCCAGGGTTTACAAACTATACCGTCTCCTGCCAGTGCCAAGGAGAAGACATGCTTTTCTTGGGTTGAGTGCTTATGTCCATACTGAAGCACAGTTAATGTCCTGTCAATGTATTGCCAGCTCAAATTGCACATTTCTATACTTTGAATGGATCAGAGCTGAAGAATTTGCTTCCTTTCATGCCAGACTGTATTATGGTCAAGAGACTTTTCCTTAGAAAATAAGTAAGGCTTAAGCCTGTTATCACGAAGTTTATTGAAAGGAATAAGCCATAGCTTCAGGCAAAAGTCTATACAAATCAGTTTGATAAACCTAATTACCACTTTTTATAACACCTTTGGGCCACTTTGAAATAGAGTCGAAGCACCATACAGTGAATAGCTGACTTTCCCAAAAGGCACTGAGACATTGATTTAATTGAACTTTTTCCAAACAAAGAGCAGTTTCAATTTTTTCTCACTCTCCTAAAATATAAGGAAAAGCAGAACTCAGGCAAGTCCTGGCAGTCCTTCATTTCCGCTCTTCAAGCCTCAAATTCCTCATATGAGCATCTTCAGTGTCATTAGCTAGGTTTAGGAGTTTTACATTACACTGTCTTTTTAGCTTAACCTTATTAAATTGCCAGGTATGTTAGTACATAGAGTGCCTGATTTGCAAGGGTTTTCCAACTGTTCTCACACTAATGCATTGCTGCATAAACTATTGTCTGGTTTATTTTACCAACTGTTCTAATCCCTAAGTGTGCTATTACCACTTACTGCCTACCCTTCATTATCTACATTAATTCAGATTAGTTTTGGGAAAACTAAACTGTATTTATACTACCCTTTATACTTTTGCGTGTAATTTTGACACACCAATTCTTCTTAGCACTGTTTTTATAGCTTATTGCAGTATAATTCCAGTTTTCAAATGTGTGTCCATCCCACTGTTGTTCAGTATTAAAAACCTAACCATTCATTTATTTTTACTCAGAATTTGTTGGTATTTAGTTTAATATTGAAATTTAGCTTTATTAAAGTATAATATACACATGTAAAACTTTATAAATCAAAATATGTAGCTCAATAAATTTTCATAATCTGAATACATTTATTTAATCAGATTAAACTGTTTAATCACCAGATCAAGAAACTGAACATTAGGAATTAGGAGCACTTCAGAAGCCTCCCTTATGGTGCTTTCATTCATGAACCAGGATCCAAACTGCTAAAAGCCTATTTTGAATTTTGTACTGAAATCATATTGAATATACTTTTGTATATATATTTTCCCTAAACATTATGTTTATGGGATTCATTCATGTTGTTGCTTATACTTTGTCTTTATTCTATCAGGTTTGAATTCTCAGCTTTTTTATTATTGTTCAAAATACACAGTGTTTAAAATGCTATTTCCCAACTTCAACTTCATTTTCTACCAACTCCGCTCTTGGCATTTCTGAACGTTTCTCAAGCCTTAGTTCAAAGACTTCTTCCACAATGCAGTCCTTGTAACTTTATTTCTTCACTTCTGTTCTCAGCCGAAGGATAGTCTTCAATATTCTAAATAAGGCTAAAATATGTATGGCATTTCTAATATTGTACTGTGTATATTCTGCTCAAATAAGACCCTGTTTCAGATATTAGGAAGAATGCTGAACCTTTTGCCTTACATTTAGTTAATGATTGTATAGTTATTTGTATTGCATCTTTTCCCACTTACTGGACTCTAGGCACAGGATTCAAAAGATGGCATCATTAAAAGCAAGGCATACCTTACACTACACCAAAGAATATGGACAAACTGTAATGCTAGCATTCTCCCACAAATTGTTAAATTCCATATAAATGAATCTCAGTCTAGTCAACATTTCCTTGTGGACTTTCTCCTAGCTATTCTTTTCCATTATTGGACCAAAGACAGCCTACATGGCCTTTGTAAGTATTTTGATCATTTCACCCAGATAGGAAGGACTCCCCTAAATTTGGTTTGTATATCATGACTAATGGTGCTATACACCAAACAACAGAATATAAAGGTATTTATCATTCACATAATCGGACTTTTTGGAGGGAGCAAGGTTCCAAGCAGATCAGAAAATGGCTTGAGAGAGAAGGGAAAGGACAGTGGCTTTGTGGCTGTATGGTAATCAGGATATCGGACTGGGATGATGATCCCTGCACACCTGCTGGAGCTTGCAGATTTGAACTTCCTGCCTGTATCAGAGTAGGGGTCACCCAGATTTTATCAGTTTGGCCTGATTGGGGAAAGAAGTGGAAATAAACAGAAGTGTTGGGGCTTGAAACCTATGATCAAATATCGAAAATGGAGTTAGATTCTATTGCAGTAAACTTCTTGGTTTTACATCATAAGATTCAAATAATAATTCAGAATATAGTTTGTAGATATGGTGGGCAGTTAATACATTCAGGATTTTATTTTCATGAGTTAGTACAGATAGGTCCTTTGTTTTTGGCTAAAGGCATAAGAATGGATTTTTTTGGTTTGTTTGAGTAATTCTTTTGTGTGCACCAGGTTCTGATAAAAAATGGAGTAACAAAGGATTGTCAAAGTTCTGTGCCACCTCCTTCCCATTCCTAAACTCAATGATAGTTTTTTGTTGGTGGTGATGGTGGTGGTATTGTTCATTTTTTATTTTGTTTGTTTTGAATCACTGGTGTCAGGTAAATGTTTAACAACCACATTCTTCCAAAAAAAGCATAAATTGAACTCGATTTGTATCGTAAGCTTATTTACATGGTGTAATATTGTTACCAAGGTCTGTTTCAAGCGATCCACAAGATCCCACCGTTCTTTGAAATCTTTAGGGATTAATGTCATCAGATATGAAGTAGTTGACAAATATTTTCTGAGATTTAGCGTTTAAGCAGTATTTATCTTCAGTGCCCACATACCTAAGGCTAAGTCAGAGCTGGGAGACAACGATGGTTCTCCTTCTGAGGGCTTCAGGAAACTACCGGCAGGCAACAGCTGTGCTGTGCTGTGCTTAACAGCGTTCTTCTCAGGCAGAAGCCACATGGAAAGCCATCAGGAGGATAGTGAAGCAGAAAACACGATCTGGTTTCCTCCTGAGTACCATAGAGATATGACCCTGCTGATTCCCAGAAACGTGTGGGATGGGCAGGCAGATATTTTGAGGGCCTGTATAAGCAGATTAAGGCTAAGACAATGTATTTATAGTATCAATTTTAAATCCAAAGGTTGTTGAAGAGATGTGTTAACAGGAAAAGCTATTGGCATTAGCATTGATTAAAAACAATTGGAAAACAACTATGAAATGTAGATAAAAAATAAACTTTAGATTGAAAATACGAATATAATCCTAATTACAATGAATAATTCATGTTCATCAGTCAAGACTAATATTTACAATGCACAATGAGGATTAGTAATTCTTTAAATGTGAAGGTTTAATCTGATATTTGATTTAAACCTCATGACATATTTTTAATTTTCATAATTCATTCTGTTTGTAGTGTGCCCATTTGTTCATGTAACATAATTGCTCATCACTTAAATAATGAAAGACAGCCAAACATTATCAATTGCAGTATATTTATCCTTTTTGTGCCATAGACAATGTCAATTAGGCTCTGGGAAATGGAAAAAATTAACACACAGTACCTGAAAGTTAATAGGTATATTTTGTTTTACATGACGAGATACCTGTTGGTAGGTCTTCCATACCCAGTGTATCTTCCCTGAATCTTCCTGTACCATTCTTCTTTGTTTAAGACTTTAAAACTTCAAAGTTGCAATCTGGCTGTTACACTTTTTGGTGTTGAAATAATGAGAGAACTACAACAACAAAGAAAGATTTATTCTTTTCCTTTCTCTTCATGTTTTCCTCCTTTCCTTGCCCTCCCCTCCCCTCCCCTCCCCTTCCTTGCCTCCCTCCCTTTTCCTTCCCTCTGTCCCTCCTTCTCTCCCTCCCCTCCTTCTTCCCTTCCTTCTTTCTTCCTTTCTTTCTGTGGAAAGGAAAAACCATCCACCCAAATGCCATCTCACTAGCCAAAAACTGTGAACACAAAAACTTTTAGGTTCAAAGAGACTGGATGTTGGGTGTTTGCTTTCCAGCCTCTATAGTACAGTAACATAAGGGAGAAGTAGGTTGAAATAGTATTTGAGGAAGTCAGTTTGCAATACCTATAGATGTGGATCTTAGCTGAGTCTTAGTTGTATGCCTCAGTACCCAACTCCTATGTTAAGGGTACACAGGGAAAAAGGAAGCAAAAATACTGCAGCTTCAGAACTGATCTAGCGAGGACATTGTTGCGGTCTTCACAGAGCATTAAATGCTATCACTCTCCTTTCACTTTGCGGGTTAGCTTAGAGGATGACAATCGTTGCAGTGCTGTCACTGGCGCCCAAGAGCCACTGTTTTAATACAAGACAGGAATTCCATGGTGGAATAATTGGTAAGCAGGAAAAATATTCGGGAGCCATATTCTGGCAAATGCCTACTACTAATCCTTTGAAACTCTCGTGAAAGTCACACACCCTCTCTAACAAAAAATGCACACATTTTCATTCTCAATTTGTTACTATTAAGTAGTATGAAAATCCAGACCTAAGTATTGGAATCTCAGAGCAGTAGATGTATTAAGAGCACACTCTGAAATATGTTTTGTTTAAACATTTAGTGGAGTTGGAGTAAATAGTTTAAAGTAAACTCTGGCGAAAATATCCTTTTTTTCTAGTCCTGAGAGCCTTGAAGTTCTAGGGAGTCTTCTTGCTCTCTTTCTCAGTGATTTCTTAGGCCAGTTTAACTCTTTTCTTGCCATTGTGGCAGTATAACCCCTCTATTCTTTACATAAAACTCTTCTGTGTGCTCTCTTGATGCATTCACCCTCATAGCCCCAGTATCTAAGTGATATTCCTAAAACAATTGACCCATGTGTTCTTTTTTTTGTCACTCTTCATAAGAAAAAGAAGTGGAGAAGAGGCAAAGATGAAACACTGCAATGCTGTATAGCAGAGATCAAGGAGATTGGGTTTATGAAACTTTTCAAATCTATTCATCAGTGTATGTAACTGGGACAGTAATTAATCATAGGAAAATAATGGTATTAATATTTAGACATATTCTATTATGCAGTATTTCATGATAGAAAACAATATCCATAATATACATGGAAATTATGAAGCATAATAAGATAATATATATTCATGAGCTACAACTCCACCTAAGATGAGTTAGCATGCATCTGTATTCTCCTCCATTTCCCATTTCCCTGTCTTTTGTCAAATGTAGTTGCTACCAAATATTACTTTTCTATTATAGTTTAATTCTAAAAGCATTTATTCATAAAGAATTTCTTTTTATTTTGCGTATTTTTCAGCCTTTTATAAACAGCATCTTAATTTAAGTACTCATCCATTACTGGCCTTTCTTAGAAAGTATTGCATTTTTGTTTTGTTTTTTTTTTTTATTTTTTTTTTATTTTTTTTTATTTTTTTTTATTTTTTAATATATGAAATTTACTGTCAAATTGGTTTCCATACAACACCCAGTGCTCATCCCAAAAGGTGCCCTCCTCAATACCCATCACCCACCCTGCCCTCCCTCCCACCCCCCATCAACCCTCAGTTTGTTCTCAGTTTTTAACAGTCTCTAATGCTTTGGCTCTCTCCCACTCTAACCTCTTTTTTTTTTTTTTTTTTTTTTTTTTTTTCTTTCCTTCCCCTCCCCCATGGGTTTCTGTTATGTTTCTCAGGATCCACATAAGAGTGAAACCATATGGTATCTGTCTTTCTCTGTATGGCTTATTTCACTTAGCATCACACTCTCCAAGTATTGCATTTTTGAATATTACTAATGTTTTAGGTAACTGTTGTATGTTTATCTTCCCTGATATTTAATAATCTACAGTATGAATATCTGTTCTATTAATATAGTTGGTTATCCATTCTTTGGTTAATAAACATTTGTTTCCAGGTATTTCCTATTATAAACACTGCATTATACATTCTTGTACATGCCCCTGTACTTATACAAAGATTTCTGCAAAATTTATTCATGAGTATGGAATGTCTGGTGCTTAGGGTTTATGTGTTTTCATCTTTATAAGATAATACAAAGGTATTTTCCGAATCGTTTTTATCAGTTAGACACTCCCACTAGAGCAATGTTTATTTACTTATCTGTGCCAACATTTATTAATGACAAATTTCTCTCAGAGAAACTATCTATCTCAATGTTTTGAAAATTTACATTTTTTCCTAATACTAGTAAGATTTAACATACTGCCATTCATGTTTTTTTCTTTCTCTGTGCATTAGTAGTTTTAGATCTTCAGGCCACATTTTCCTGGGATGTATGTTTTTCTCTTAGTGACATACATGTCTTGCCCATCTTGGATATTGTTTTTTCGGAGCTATTCATTTCAAATATTTTCACTGAAATACTGTTCTATCTTTACACTATCAACAGAAATTACCAATTTCAGGACAAAGTTGTTAATTTTACCTTCTTCATTTATTCATCTTGTGTGCTTTTGCAGAAGTTGTTTTCTTTACTAAGTTGAGATCATAAAGATATTCTGGAGTTTCTTCACTTTAGTTTTATTTTATTTTATTTTTAATTTTTTTAAGGTTTATTTTTTGAGAGAGAGACAGAGCGTGAGCAGGGGAGGGGCAGAGAGAGTAGCAGTCACAGATTCAAAAGCAGGGTCCAGATTCTGAACTGGCAGCACAGAGCCTGATGAGGGCTCAAAGTCACTAATTGCAAGATCATGACCTGAGCTAAAGTCAGACTCTTAACTGACTGAGCCACCTAGATGCCCCTCGTCACTTTAGTTTTAAAGTTTAAGTTTATCTAGAATTGAATTTTGTGTTTAAAGTAAGAACCTTATTTCACTTTCATATAATAGTGTGGTTCCTGTCCTTATGGATGCTTAGGCAGTTGTTCCAGAAAAATTATTTTAAAGATTTACAATATTATCATTGTAATATAGCAATGTTCACTATGTCTGTCCATCTCTTTCTAGAGTTTCTACAGTGCTCCATATTTTATTTTATTTTTTTAGTTTTATTTATTTATTTTATATTTTAGAGAGAGAGATTGAGTGAGTGGGAGAGAGGGGAACAGGGAGAAAGAAAATCTTAAACAGATTCCACCCAGCTTCACCCTGGGATCAATCATGACCTGAACCAAAATCAGGAGTCAAATGCTCAACCAACTGAGCCACCCACATACCCCAGTACTCCATATTTTAACTGGTAAATCTACAAGATAGCACCACAGTATTGCATACAGTAGTTTTGTATTAAATAATGACATCTAGTAAGGTTAGCCATCCCAACGTATTTTCTTTCTTTCTTTCTTTCTTTCTTTCTTTCTTTCTTTCTTTCTTTCTTTCTTTCTCTCTCTCTCTCTCTCTCTCTCTCTCTTTCTTTCTTTCTTTCTTTCTTTCAATGTTTAATCATTCTTAGAGACAGAGTGTGAGCAAGGAAGGGGAGGGGCAGAGAGAGAGAGGGAGACATAGAATCCGAAGCAGGCTTCAGGCTCTGAACTGTCAGCACAGAGCCCAACGCGGGGCCTGAACTCACGAGCAGTGAGATCATGAACTGAGTCAAAGTCAGATACTCAACTGGCTGAGCCACCCAGGCGCTCCAACATTTTCTTTTTCAATCTACTTTTAGATATTGGCTTTTTCCTTTAAATTTTATACTTTTTTTCTGGAAAAGTCTTGCAAAAGTATTTGTAATTGATCTATAGAATTATTTGGAGGGAAATAACATATTTACAATATTGACTTATCCCTGACAAAACATTTGGCTAACTTTGGTTGATTGTATCCTGGAAGTCAGAGCACATACCTACCACACAGTAAGGTTAGTGAAGATGTTAGGTTAAATTAAGAAAACTTGTATGTTTTCCCTGATTTTCTCCCTTTAAACAAAACATTGCAAAAGAAAATTAAACAGGCTAGACATGTGCTGGTTGCAAGTTGTAATACATGGAGCAAACGCTCTGCTATAGCTCCTCGAGGCTTATAGTCCACTTTGATGGAGAATGTGGAGGCACAAAGTTTAGGAACTGTGACCCTGAAGTGTTGGTCTTAAGAAAAGATAAATATTTGACCCAGACTTCTTCTCAGACACATCTTCTGTTATGAGTTTCTGCCTGTGATGGGAGCCAGCATAGAGTAAGCCAGCATATAAAAGGGTACAAGGTCCCATCCAAGCTGCTTGTTTTATAAAACACAACTGAGTTGAGGGATGAGCACAAAACACAGACTTCTATATATAAGATAAAAAAAAACCCTTAGGCTTAACAACAAGATCTGTAGTTGTAGACAGCATGTATAGTTGCTTGTACATTGAGTGACCAGAAACAAATAAACAAATATTTTATTTTTATTTTTATTTTTTTTAGGAGTTGTCTTATCAAGAATTGTATTGTCAAAACACCAAAAGTAAAGCCTGGCCTGCAAAACTTAAAATTGTTCAGCCGTTAGAGCACAAGTAGGAAGTAGGACAAAAATGTTGTGCATCACCTAACTGACAGCTTATCTGAAGATTCACATCTTTCAGTAACTCCGGAAAATTCTTGGGTGTTATCTTTGAAATATTGCTTCTCTTCCAAATATCTTATTTCCTTTTCTAGGGACGATGATTAGCTAATTTTACCTCTTCTCATTCTGTCTTCCATGTCCTGTAATATCCCTTTCTATATTTAAATCTCTCTGTGCCTCATTTTAGTTAGTCATATCAAATTAACTTACAGCTAATTGTATGTGTTTAATCTGGTAGGAGTTTTTTTTTTTAGAAATAATTTTTTTTCATATGTGTGTCTGTGTAAAATACTACCTATTTACATTCCATTATGTAATTCCAAATTTCCATTATATAATCTTTTGTTCCTTGCTCATTTTTTGTGATTCTTTCTTTTATTTCATTTGTATTTCCTACCTAATAATTTTATAATTCTTACCTAAAAATTTCAATATCTTAAATACTTTGGGATTGTACCTAAGACTTGCTTTTTTTTACCTTAATTTTTAGAAAACAGTAATGAAATGGTTATTTGCTTTTAAAGCTATTCTTCCATTTGCTTTTGCTTACTGCCTTAGTGTTCCTGTTCTTACTTTGGTGTACTGCTTTTCATTGTATTTTTTTAACCAAATATACTTCTATTTTAGAGGTCCGCTAGAGAAGTTCATGATATATTAAGCTCTGTTACAATTTATGTTGCGTATACTTCATTTTATTGGGATGACTCTTTAGAATACCCAGTTCACCTTACTGCCACACATAGTGTATTGTTTTCTGCCTAGTCATATTATAAACACATAAATCCATTTCATCTAAATTATTGCATGTAATTAACTTTAAAATTAAGTTGGCATAAATACAAGCAACATCTACTGCATGCCATGAACTCTGTTCAATACTTTCCCAGTATTCTTAATGATTAAAGATCTCATGGGGTAGCAAATATGAATTCAGTTAGTAAAGTACAATGTGAAATAACAAGATGAATACCATGCAATGTTAAAATGGTGATGGCTATAATATTTTCTGTTGCTTGCAACCAAAACCTCTGATCAACATGTGAGGTTTAAAGAAGGCATGGTGGAAATACAGGTTAAGAATTTTATATCCACCTGTAGGAATCAAGGAAGGCTTCACAAGAGCAGTGCAGATTGAAGAAAAGTCAAGAAAATAAGTATAATTTAAAGTCATGCCTGGTCAAGTGGGCATATAGGTTTCAGAGAAGAGATGAATCATATATTGAAATATTTCTATTATGTCATCATTGGGGATTTGGTAAAGAATTTGGGTTTCCAGTAAATGACATTAGTGCTATATGATAATAGGAAGCAAAAGGAGAGTTAAAGAGGGCAATAAAGAGTGATTTGAGATAACCTCAAAAGCAGATGATGATTTTGCAAGTAGAGGAATTGGGATGAAGATGAGGGAACAGAATATTAATAATTTATAAACTATTGAAAATGTATGACATCTAGGATGGTTTCTGCTTTGGGCAAATGAGTAAAGGAGACTGTCATTAATCAATATTAGAAATACAAGAGAAAGAGATTCTTGAAGGTGTTTAATTTTGGATTGAGTTGGAAATGAGGTTGAGTGTTTAGTTAGGTATATAGAAATACAATTTAGCATTAAGTGAGATAAAATGAGATATGAATTATTGACTTTAAGTTTTTTCATGGACTTTATTTGGAGAGTGTATAAAATACTAAGAAGGAATGAGGCAGAGTCTTGAGCAAGCCAGTACTTACAGGATAGACAGACAGTAGAAGAGTTGCCTACAGAGGAAATTGCAATGATAAGACTTTTTTCCCTATCCTTAGTTCATTCATTATTTTGTATTTGTATAATCTTAAAATGACTTGACTAATTTTAGATAAATGTACACAAAATATGAATCTTTTCTCCAGTTGCCAAATTGTTTACATACTTCTATAGAATTGGTATGTTGAAGATGTTTGATCATACTATTTTAAGAAGTTATTTTATCATACTGAAAAATTAGCCAAGTAGTCTTTTTAACATTAAAGCAACACTTATACTGTGCCTCTGGATTTTGTAGATGTAAGAATTTCTTAGTGTTCTCAGTTTTGTCTGTCATCCTGCTTATCATTACTACCTGCTCATCATAAGGGTGCTCATATTGTAATGTCTTATATTGGTGAATATTATGTTTGCAATGCTTGTATTTGAAAAAAAAATCCTGTTGTATTTTCTTTTTCTCTTCTTTTTATAACATGATTTAAACATAGTAATTTTCTTTGTTCCCCAATTCTAGAATCACATAATTTGTTGTCTCTTAGCAACAGACGAGAGAGGCTACCAGATGCATGTATTTTATGTGGCTTGATTTCTGAGGAGAAATACACATACTATATATCATTTAAGGAGTGCCTAAAAGCACTTTCTCTAGTCAACAGGACTGTTTCAAAGCCTACATAAAAAGGTTTAATGCATTTTGCTTAGCTTATTTTTTAAGAGTTTCCAAAATATTTAATCATACTTGTTTTAAAAATGGGTTGAAAGTTGAAACCACTGTCCCCACCAAAATTTTAAAATAAATTCAGGGTAATAAAGAAGAATGATTAAGTGAGACTTAATTTAACTAGAGTGCTGTCTGAATGCCAAATTTAAGACAAACGTGAATAAAGTACCTTTAAAAGGAACAGTCCTTGATCAATAAGTTCACCTCTAGGAATCTATGAGTATATTTGCAAATCCAATGACTTTCCTGATCTATTTTGGGCAAAGGTAAACTTTAATTCACTCTAAGTTGAAAATTTACTAATTAGAATATCCAAAGGTAAAACATAAACTGTGACCATGATTTGGAAATAACAGCTATTTTCCCCCCAAGATCAGGACTGCTTTAGTTCGGAAAATGTAATGAGAAAAGAACAGGGACTATGAGTTTGCTGGTGTTATTAGTTTCCTGTAGTCACTAACATAAATTGCCGCACATTTAATGACTTAAAACTACACAAATTTATTCTTTTATAGTCTTGAGGACTGAGTCCTATGGGGTTAAAATCAAAGTATCTGCATAGCTGGTTCCTTCTGAAGGTTCCCAGGGGAGCCCTACAGATGCCCTGCAGTAGGCTGACTGCCTACAGGCTGACTGTACTCCTTGGCTTGGGTCCTTTCCTCTACCTTCAAACTTCCTCAAATCTCTGCATCTGTCATTACTTTGCTTTCTTCCTGATTCTGACTCTTCCTGGGTCTCTCTTGTACGGGCCCTCACAATTACATTGGACCTATCCAGATAATCCAGAATGATCTCCCCTGTGTATATTCCTTTTTATATGTTTGATACCATGGAGTGGTCCTAGACTTGAGAAACTAGCTTTTCTAATCTTTGAAAAAAATGTATATGGCTATTTAGCACTATTTTGAATTTTCACATATGTTTTATTTTGGGGCTTAATTTAAACTTTAACATTTGTTATATGTGAAAACCTGGAGAAAGAACATTTCAGATACAGAGAAGATCATGTTCAAAAACTCTGTGGCATTTATAAGTTTGACAGTTTTGAGGAAGATAAAAGAATTTGGGATGGCTAGAATTAGTGTTGCTAGATAAAATACAGGGCACTCAGTTGAAACTGATTTTTAAATGAAAAGATAAATACCTCTCTCTCTCTCTGTCTCTGTCTCTGTCTCTGTCTCTGTCTTTTCCCTAGAACTATATCCCAACTAATAATGTATGGCACATGCTTATACTTAGAAAAGAGGTTTTTTTTTAATCTAAAATTTAAATTTAACTTCATGTTTTCTTTCTTTCTTCAGTGTTTTTTGTTTTGTTTTGTTTAGTTAAATCTGGACTAGTTTTGTTTAGCTAAACCCTGGACTAGCTCACGAGGAATTAAGGTGTTTGTACTTGATGAATTTAGAGAAGTCAGAGTTGTATCATGTAGTGACTGTGAGGCCAACTTAAAATGTTTGCATATTTTCTACATGCAGTGCAAAGTCTTTGGAGTGTTTTAAGCATTTGAATGATATATATAATCTTTTATTTTTATTCCCAGATAATTACTCTGGTGTCGTTATGGAAGACAGATCATGACAGGGCATGCGTGAAAGCAAGGAGGTAGTATGAATAGCTGTTAGACCATTCTTGGTGAGAGATAATGGTAACTTGAATTTGGGACATAATGACAGTAGAGGAAAGTGTCATTCACTTGGGGTACATGTGCTTCAACTCAGTTGGGAGCATAGTCATTGTGGATGGAAAGATAACTTAATGAGGTAGATTCAAACAGGATAGATTGGAAAAAGCTTCCCAAACCTCCAACCCAAGTATGTTATGTGGTAGACAGGAACTTCTATTAAAAGTGACCCTGGGGAAGTGATTAAATTTCTCTCTAATAAGGAATAACAATATGAAAGAAGTAAACTTTCTGTGTCTGTATCATTTCTATATATATAAAGGAATTACAAGATTGTTAACATGCTTCTTCAGGAAAGTTCTGTTTTTCCACCTATTATAAAGGTGACTGAATATTCATTGTATTTTACTAGTTCATAAACAGATCTCTAGAAATCAACTATTTAAACTTTAGCACCTTTTTAGAATAGAAATTCAATGTTTGCCTCCTTTTTATTAGACTTTCTTTCATTAAATAGATTTTATCAGCAAATGCTATCAGTCATTGTATTCTTTCTCCAGTTATTTTTCCCTCTACATTAGTTGAACATAAAGCTGTATATGTGAACTTAACAAAACTTAATGTTCAGTAAGTAATTACATTTAATAAATAGAATAATGTATTATTGACTATGATAAATTTTGAAAAAAAATCATTAGTAGGACACAAACTGAACATACAAGGTAGTTACATTGCCACTCTATGAAAGAGTATGAATTATTTTTAAAAATCATATATATTATTCACTATATAATTAATGTCATTTTGAAAAAGAGGCACAAAAATCAGGTAATGGGATAATTTGGCATATGCCACAAAACAAATGAAGAATTAAAAAAACCATAATGTTTAGGATATTTGTCTTTTCCCTCAAAATTTTAATTCAAAATTTTGCCTTTATTTCCTCAAGGAATTGAGGTTACCTAGAACTAGTAAATACATTAATATGTTGTTTGTTATTAAATAATTATTTAACAAAAACATATATTTCAAATATATGGAATTATTTCATTTGGAAGTGATTTTCAATGGGACTTACCTGGTTAACATGAGTATGTTTAAAGCCCATGATTGTTTTCCAGAATTGTGACATTTTAAACTACTCCCAGCAATGTGTCAAGGTATCTATTCCATTGGCATTATCTTTTTTCAATTAAACCATGTTACCAGAAAATATTTGTGGATTCAACAATAAAGTAATAGATCAGTAGTTTTTTGTAATGCATCCCTTTGAGAATATCTGAAATATTTTTGAGAATGATAATTCCTGATGTTTAATTAGGTATTTACTTAAAAATGCATTCTTGTCCTTAGTTGTCCTTAGTATATAATATTGTGAGGAGAAATCTTATTATCATCACTTATGAATTCTATGAGTTCTTAATTTAGAAAATTACATATAGTCTACATAAGAAATTATCATATAGCATTTGTTGAGAATATTTTATTGTGTTTCCTATTTGTCCTTCAATAAACTGTTAAACTGTTTGTTTGTGTGTTTGTTTGTTTAAGTTTTGAGAGCAAGGGAGAGAGCAAGCATGCACACATGTACGCAAGTAGGGGAGGGGCCGAGTGAGAGGGGGAGAGAAAGAGAATCCCAAACTGGTTCCATGCTGTCATTGCAGAGCCTGGTGGGAGTCTAACTCAGGAACCAAAAGATCATGACTTGAGCGGAAGTTGAAGGCTTAACTGACTGAGCTACCCATGTGCTTCTGTCCTTCAATTTTGTTTTGAACAAAAATACTTTTGGTTGGCTTGTCTTGACCTATACATTTCTATTGTTTGTGGTCAAATTGTTTGGTCTTCTTTTCATCAAAACACCCATAATTTATGGTTTAAAAATATTTTTCTAATTGAAAATTACATTAAAAAAAACCCTTTCCTAATGACTTGATTTTTAATATTAACTCACAATTCATAAGACTTTTGAGATTCACATGTTTTTTTACATAAAACATTTATATGTAATTTTATCTTTAAATAACTTACATAACCACATATGCTGTGTTCAGACTAATATTAAAACTATATTTTATTGCTAATAATAGGGTTTTGTTACAGTTATTTTAATATAAGGAACAGATTAAAAATACATCAGGTTCCCTTATATAATGCTTGCTTGCTTACATATCATTAATCTCACCTCTTCAATTAACAGATTATTATTTTTTTAATGTTTATTTCTGAGACAGAGACAAAGCATGAGCAGGGGAGGGGCAGAGAGAGAGGGAGACACAGAATCTGAAACAGGCTCCAGGCTCTGAGCTGTCAGCACAGAGCCCGATGTGGGTCTCGAACTCACAAACCGTGAGATCATGACCTGAGCCAAAGTTGGTTGCTCAACCGACTGAGCCACCCAGGCGCCCCAATTAACAGATTATTAAAATCTGTTGTCTGAAATTTAGAGAAAGTGTAGCACCCTAATTTTTTGTTTTGTTTTGTATGTAATGTAACACAGAATTTTCCTGGGATTTAATCTAATCATTCAGCTAAGAAAGGTTTGTGCTGCCACATACATCAAATTTCCTTTGGATCTTCATGAAGTTTTAACTGTCTCTGTGACAAAAAGTCTGCTTTCTTTCTTATCTGATCCTGTTTTTACATCTGTCAGTTACATCAAATGTCCAAATTAGTTTTGCTTGAAACTATGGTCTGTACAATGTTTGATGCATTTGCTGAGAATCTACTTTATGTCCTCTTCAGACTGTATCTAAGTCTCTACAACAGGGTAAGTCTAATTATTCTTACTTTACAGATAACAAAACTGAGACTTAGAAAGATTGAGAAATTTAGCTAATAAATACTAGTACTTGAATCTCTATTCATACCTCTATGGCATATAAATTTGACTCCCTGCTCACTAGATCCTGTGGATTTCATTATATCAAGTGCAGTTAGTATAAAAAGAGCCATCAAACTGCTATCAAAACTATCAGCTATAGAATAAATTGCTTTCCATGCTTACCAAACGTTAAGATTTTCAAATGTCCTAACATTATGATTTTAAAATGTTTCTTCAGCCTCCTTAGATTTATTTATAATAAATCATATTATTATAAAAGAATTTCTCTGTGTTAAAGATTCAACTGACATTATAGAGTGTTGATTTAACCTTCTGAGATTTGTTAATGACATATCAACCAACAATTCCCACATGCCCAGCAATACTATCAATAAACAGAATGATTTATTAAGAACTAAGAATTCAGCAGAAAATAAAGATCAATGCTGTCTCTTTATGGAATCAACATTTATTTTATGTTATTGGTTAAAATAAAGTACTAAGACATGCCAGTCGATTTGGATACATATTACTTAAGTCTACTCTATGTAATTAATATCATTGATTTCTTGAGCATAAAATATATTGCTCAAATAAAAGTGTGCCTTTTTAAGGAAATATCAAAAGTGCAGATAAAAAATAAGGAGACTTTAAAAGTCTACTGATAACAGATAGGCATGTAGAGTTAATGGACTGTGGTCCCTATAATCCATCAGTTGTCAAATTGTTGCTATCTAGTGATAAAATCAATGCAAGTGCTTTCAAATACACAGCGCTGCTTCATTGAGAACTCTAACCTCAATATGTCATCACACAGGTATTTAAACATCAGGAATGATGTAGAAAAGCTTCAAATGGTTTTGAACTTGTAAAGCCTGACAAAAGGTTTATATATTTTACAGATTTGTTTTCTTCTAGCTCAGTACACAATTTCAGAATATATCAATCCATCAACTATTCTTCTTCAAACGGTTGTGAATAAATTGTAGCCAGGAATTTTACTACATCTTACATTGACTAGTTAAATGAATGCCCTGACTTATAAGAAGATAGGGAAAATGTAAAACTCCTAGAGTATAGAGATAAGCTTCCTATCCAGTATCTATTGTTAAGATATATGATTTTGCGTTTTAAAATTAAAGTCATCTTAAAACATTTCCCTTTAAATAATGTGATTTTCTGCATCAACACTCCCCAAAAGCAGTGATCTAAAAGTTATAGATGGGCTTAGAATGAATTTAAATTGAAATTCGATTTATATAGTGTGGAGAAATTTTAGTTCTAAAATAATCTATTTTGGTCCAGTGTGCTAGAAATAAGGATTTGTTGTATAAACCTCACACATGATTTTTAGTATAGCAAATGTAACTGCTTTTGGAGAAATTGTTGGTCCTCTCATCATTAAAATGGAAGGAGATTGATTTATTTCCATTCCCCTGGGGTTAAGATATTATTCCATCAGGATTCATGGCTAGAACTAGAGAATTCTTTTGTAAAGTTAATTAAAAGTTGATTCAAAATCAAAGGAATGTAGATGCACAGAATATACTGAGTAACATAACCCATGATTAAGAAAATGGCATCAGTTATTTTTCAGAATTTTGTAATTTTTATGTGCTTTCACATGTTCTCTTAATCATCTCAGCAATATTAATGTATGCATAATTGGTGAGTTTGGGAGCACTATAAAAAGCTATACTTGGCAAATTCAGTCAGTTTCCCTATTTACACAACTTAATCTCTTGAACACATTTTATTTAATTCTTACAGTTAAATAAACTGAATGAACATATAGTATAATTGTTATTTCATAGGGAAAACAGGACTGAGTAGAACATTGCTTGGGCCAAATGAACACAACTAGATACTAAGCAAAAGGATTACACAGAGACCAGTCTTGATTCTAAGTACTGTTTTAATTATTTTTTTTTATTTCATTGTCTACTAAAAAAATGCTAACTAGAAATTTCTGATTCAGAAGATACTTTGTGTCTATAAGCGTAATAAACAATACAGGTAGAATCATCTGCCCTTGAAGGCATATCACTGTATGCATGTACATAAGTTCCTGTAAGATGATGTAATTGGGTTGATGACTAGACAAGATACTCACTTTAGACTATTGAAATTTATAGAAGTATTCAGAAAGTAGAGTCAGGATTTAAAAAAAGAAAAATATTTAAAAAATGGTAATACACATTTTAGAAGTATCTTCAAAAGCTTTATGTTTAGAACATATTTATTATAAAAATAAGAGATGTCAGACTGCTTTTTAATTAATTTATTTATTTTTAAGTTTTTAGTTAAATTCCAGTTAGTTAACATACAGGATAATGTTAATTTCAGGTGTATAATGTAGTGATTCAACACTTTCATCAGCCAATGGACATTTGGGCTCTTTCCATCATTTGGCTATTGTAAATAATGCTGCTATAAACATCGGGTTTCATGTATCCCTTTGAATTACTATTTTTGTATCCTTTGGGTAAATATCTAGTGGTGCAATTGCTGGTTCAAAGAGTAGTTCTAGTTTAACTTTTTGAGGAATCTCTGTACTGTTTTCCAGAGTGGCTGTGCCAGTTTGAATTCCCAACAATAGTGCAAGAGTGTTTCCCTTTCTCTGCATCCTTGCCAACACCTGTTGTTTCTTGTTTTGTTGATTTTAACCATTCTGACAGGTGTGAAGTGATATTTTACTGTAGTTTTGATTTGTATTTCCCTGATGATGAGTGATGTTGAGCATCTTTACATGTATCTGTTAGCCATCTGTGTGTCTTCTTTGGACAAATATCTATGTCCTCTGCCAATTTTTTAATTGGATTATTTATTTTTTTGGTATTGAGTTTGATATGTTCTTTATGTATTTTGGATATTACCCCTTTATCTTATATGTCATTTGCAAATATTTTCTCCCATTCTGTAGATTGACTTTTAGGTTTGTGGATTATTTCCTTCACTGTGCAGAAACTTTTTATTTTGATAAAGCCCCAATAGTTTATTTTTTCCTTTGTTTCCCTTACCTCAGGAGATGTCTAGTAAGTTGGTATGGCCTATGTCAAAGAGGTTACTGCCTGTGTTCTCCTCCATGATTTTTATGGTTTCAGTTATCAGATTTAGGTCTTAATCCATATTGAATTTATTTTTGGGTTTGGTGTAAAAACATGGTTCAGTTTTATGCTTTAACATGTTGCTGTCCAGTTTTCCCAACACCATTTGTTGAGGAAACTCTTTTTTTCATTGGATAATCTTTACTGCTTTATCAAAGATTAATTGACCACAAATTTTAGGTTCATTTCTGGGTTTTCTATTCTGTTCTAGTGATCTATGTCTCTGTTTTTGTGCCAGTACCATGCTGTCTTTTTTTTTTTTTTTTTTTTTTTTTTAATTTTAAACAGAGAGCAAGAGAGAGCAAATTAGTGGGGGAGAGAGGCAAGGGAGAGAGAAAGCGAATCTCAAGCAGGTTTCATGCTCAGTACAGAGCCCCATGCAGGGCTCAATCCCACAACCCTTGCATCATGACCTGAGCCATAATCAAGAGTCAGACAATCCGACTGAGCCACCCAGGTGCCCCAGTACCATACTGTCTTGTTCACAACAGCTTTGTAATACAACTTGAAGTCCAGAATTGTGATGCCTCCAGCTTTGATTTTCCATTTCAAGATCGCTTTGGCTATTTGGAGTCTTTTGTAGCTCCATATATATTTTGGGATTGTTTCTTCTAGCTCTGTGAAAAATGCTGTTGATGTTTTGATAGTGATTACATTGAATGTGTAGATTGCTTTGGGTAGTATAGACATTTTAACAATATCTTTTATTGTCACCCATGAGCATGGAATATTTTTTCCATTTCTTTACATCATCTTCAATTTTTTTCATCTGTCTTTTTTAATTTTCAGAGAGAGTTCTTTCATCTCTTTGGTTAGGTTTGTTCTTAGGTATCTCTCTCTGTCTCTCTCTCTCATTTTAAAGTAAGTTTCGCTCCCAGCATGGAGCCCAGTGTTGCAGGGCTTGAACTCACAACCCTGAGATCAAGAGCTTGGCTGAGATCAAGAGTCAGACACTTAACCAACCGAGCCCCTAAAGCCCCTGTTGTTTTTGATGCAATTGTAAATGGGATTGATTAATTTCTTGTTATGCTGCTTCATTATTAGTATATAGAATGCAATAGATTTCTGTATGTTGATTTTGTATCCTGTGGATTTACTGAATTTGTGTATCACTTATAGCAAACTTTTGTTGGAGTCCTTTGGGTTTTCTACATAGACTGTCATGTCATTTTCTTTTCTCTTTTTCTTTCTTTTTTTTGCATTTTATTTTATTTTATTTTATTTTATTTTATTTTATTTTAATATGAAATTTATTGGCAAATTAGTTTCCATACAACACCCAGTGCTCCTCCCAACAGGTGCCCTCCTCAATGCCCATCACCCACTTTCCCCTCCCTCCCACCCCCCATCAACCCTCAGTTTATTCTCAGTTTTTAAGAGTCTCTTATGGTTTGCCTCCTTCCCTCTCTGTAACTTTTTTCCCCCCTTCCACTCCCCCATGGTCTTCTGTTGAGTTTCTCAGTGAAACTTAGTGAAGAGTGAAACATAGAGTGAAAACATATGGTATCTTTCTCTGTATGACTTATTTCACTTAGCATAACACTCTCCAGTTCCATCCACATTGCTGTAGAAGGCCATATTTCATTCTTTCTCATTGCCAAGTAGTATTTCATTGTATATATCAACCACAACTTCTTTATCCTTTCATCAGTTGATGGACATTTAGGCTCTTTCCATAATTTGGCTATTGTTGAAAGTGCTGCTATAAACATTGGGGTACAAGTACCCCTATGCATCAGCATTCCTGTATCCTTTGGGTAAATCCCTAGCAGTGCTGTTGCTGGGTCATAGGGTCAGGAAGAGGACAAGGATGTCCACTCTAACCACTGTTATTTAACACAGTACTGGAAATTTCTAGCCACAGCAATCAGACAACAAAAAGAAATAAAAGCATCCAAATTGGCAAGGAAGAAATTAAGCTTTAACTATTTGAAAATGACAGGCCAACTAACCTTTGTCTTTTGTTGACAGCCATCAGACTTTGTTGTCTGATTGTTGTGGCTAGAAATTTCCAGTACTGTGTTAAATAACAGTGGTTAAGGTGGACATCCTTGTCCTCTTCCTAAAAAACTCTTCAGTTTTTCCCCATTGAGGACGATATTAGCTGTGGGTTTTTCGTATATGGACTTTATTATGTTGATATATGTTCCCTCTAAAAAAATGAAGCCGAAAGCCAGTAAAAGTAAGGAAATAATAAAGATTTGAGCATAAATAAATGATACAGAAACTAAAACAACAAAAACAAAAACAGTAGAACAAATAAGTGAAACCAGGAGCTTGTTCTTTGAAATAAAATTGGTAGACCTCTAGCCAGACTTACCAAAAAGAAAAGATAAAGGACCCAAATCAGTAGAATCAGAAATGAGAGAAGAGAAATAACAATACCACAGATACAAACAATAATAATAATATTTTGAAAAACTATATGCCAACAAAAAGGACAACCTAGTGTAAATGGATAAATTCCTAGAAACATATAAAGAACCAAAACTGAAACAGGAATAAATAGAAAACTTGAAAAGACTAATAACCAACAAAGAAATTGAATCAGTAATCAAAAAAACTCCCAACAAGCAGAAGTCCAGGGCCAGATGGCTTCATAGGTGAATTCTACTAAACATTTAAAGAAGAGTTAATACCTATTCTTCTCAAACTATTCCAAAAAAATAAAAAAGAAAGGAAAACCTCCAGTTTATTCTATGAGATCAGCATTATGCCGATACCAAAACCAGGTAACGACTCCACTATGAGAGAGAACTACAGGTCAATATCACTGATAAACATGGATGCAAAAATACTCAATAAAATAATAGCAAACTGAATCCAACAATACATTAAAAGAATTATTCATCATGATCAAGAGGGATTTATTCTTTGGTTGCAAAGATGGGTCATTATTCACAAATCAATCAACCTGGCACACCAAATTAATAAAAGAAAAGATGAGAACCATATGATCATTTTAATAGAGGCAGAAAAAGCATTTAACAAACTATAACATCCATTTTATAACATTCATGATAAAAACCCTCAACAAATACTCTTGGATGTTAGAAGGAAAATAATTTTGAATCTGTGAATCTCACTTTATTTTCATAGAACACTAATTATATTAAGATCACCTTCTCAGTAGTACTAGCATAATAACACTGTAAAGATATTGGAGAAAATATAACAAACTGAGAATTTTTTAGATGACATCTAATATACAAAGTCATTTCATACATATATAGAATAAAAACATAGGAAATAAAAATATATGTTTTCAGTATTTAGAAAGTTTATAATACTTTTTATCTTTATATGATGTATTTGTCTTTAAAAAGTTTATTGTTTCTCAAAAATTCAAATTTATATCAGAAAACGTTTGACACATTTTATAACTACTTCAAAATGTTATCAAAACATTGTTCTGATTGTTACTGTACTACCTTTTCCAATGTAACTAAAAATACCACGGTAATTAGCATTCTTCCTATTTCAAAAGTTTAAATAAAATGCCATCATGTAAGTTTGTTTTGGAATAAAATCTGCAGGTAAAATTTTAATAAACATTTTTGGATAAGTTATCTTGATTTATTTAATTTCAGATTTAAATTCTTCTTTAGTTTTCTGGCAATAATTATAAATGTGAGTGATATTATACTTAAAACTCATAAATTTTACAGTGATTCTTAAGACATCACCCCAGGGGCACCTGGGTGTCTCAGTTGGTTGATTGTCTGGCTCTTGATTTCTGCTCAGGTCATGAATTCACGGTCATGAGATGAGCCTATATTAGACTCCATGCTTGGTGAGGAGCCTGGTTAAGTTTTTCTCTCTCAGGGCCCCTGAGTGGCTCAGTTGGTTACGTGTCCAACTTTGGTTCAGGTCATGATCTCACGGCTCCTGAGTTCGAACCCCACATCAGGCTCTGTGCTGACAACTCAGAGCCTGGAGCCTGCTTCAGATTCTGTGTCTCCCTCTCTCTCTGTCCCTCCCCGATTCATGCTCTGTCTCTCAAAAATAAATAAAATGATAAAAAAATTTTAAAAAATTCTCTCTCTCTCTCTGCCGCTCTCCTGTGCTCCTGCTCGCTCTCTCTCTCTCTCTCTCTCTCTCTCCCTCTCTCTCCCTCTCTCTCCCTCTCTCTCTCCCTCTCTCTCTCTTACACACACAAAAAGCTGAAGAAAAAAAAACAAAAACAAACCAACTCTCTTAGATCCATCAGATGATCAAGGCCACAGGGCAAACCATTGCCCTGAGAAATTGGAAAGAAAGCCATCAGATGCAAAGCTTATAGTTTATCAGAAGCAGAAACAGCCAGTTGAGTCAGCATTAGTAGTCATAAAGGACAGTTGACTAATTGCTAGAGGCTAGTGTTGACTATCTTGAGATATAAAAACTTCAGGAAAATCCGCCCCAAGGATCTCCTGCACTTTTGTAGTTTTTCCTCCAGGGGCCTTGCCAGGTTCTCACCGTGAAGATCTGAGAAATATCCCTCCGCAACAGGGATAAGGGAAAGTATCATTTTTGAGTATGCTCAGAGAAGTCTCTCTCTTTGATAAAGGCATGTCCATAATGGAAATTATTTTACCAGTGTGAAGTAAGGGAAATACCCATTCCCCGCCCTCCAGGCCCCAGCCTTCCTGTGTCACCTAAGGTGGGGGAAAAAAAATGAAAGAAAGAAAGAAAGAAAGAAAGAAAGAAAGAAAGAAAGAAAGAAAGAAAGAAAGAAAGAAAGAAAAGAAAGAGAAAGAAAGAAGAAAAGAAAGAGAAAGAGAGAAAGAAAAAGGCTAAGTAGCACCTGTGAAGATCACAGTTCAGGGACATAGACATACCAGAAAATGACCCAATTTGATCTTACCACTAGAGAACATTTCTCTTGCCCCACATCTTACTGCCACATCAACAGGCTTCTATATGCTACCTGGGAATTGAGGCTGAAAAGAATTGTAAGACTCAGACCCTATTCAAAAAGGAGTCTCAAGGAAAATCCAAGACAACAGAGGAGACAAAAGCTGCAAAAGGAATTTTAGTTTCTGACATCTGCAGCTAGAGCAGATTTAAACACAACATAAGTCCTAGCCAAGTAAACATAAAACTAAATACCAAGAGCCTTTAGTCTTTAAACATAAAACCGAACACCAAGATTTACCACTGTTCCTAAAGTTAATATGGTTGGTTTTCAAAATTCATCATAAGAATACAGCATATCATTAGGAGTTATGCCAAGTGTGTGTGTGTGTGTGTGTGTGTGTGTGTGTGTGTGTGTGTGTGTGTGTTATTTACACCAGTAAATTAATAAATTGTGTTGTCTTGGCTTGCTGCAGAGGGCTACTCAACAGGCTCTCCAGCCAGCACCTTACACACTCCACTGGCTCCAAGGCCCTCAGTCTCTGCTCATCTCACTGTAGGCCATGCCAACATGAGCAGCAAAGAAGGATCAGGAGGTTCAGGAAAGGGAAGCATAACAGTTCCCCACATAACCAGAGAAGAGAAGGGAAGGATGTTCATTCACCTCCACCTATGATACTGGCCTTCAAATCATTTCAGCAGAAACTTGATGCAAAACATGACAAATAGGAGAGACTTGTGAAACTTTATGGAGATATAACTGTTAAACATAGAAGGACAATTTTTCATCTCCATTGGCTTACGAGTTCTCCCGATATGGAAGAAATACTGACTGACTCGGAAATTAAATTGGATGGTATTAGACAAAAGGTGTTACAAGTAGCTCAAGAGCTCTCAGGACAAGACATGCATCAAGTCCATAGAGCCGTTACTATAGGACTGAAGGAATATGTGGACATTATCTCTTTTCAACACCTCATCAGAACATGATCACTTACCAATATGGATGAAGTTAAATAATTGATATTTACCACAGAATAATATGGAAAAGAAAATGAGACCCCCTCCTTTGATGCACAGGATAAGCAGTTTGGGACTTGGAAACTAAAAATCACCCCTGTTGATTACCTTCTGGGAGTGGCTCATTTAACTGGAGAGTTGATGCAGATGTGTATTAACAGATGGGGAAACGGGGACATTGACACCCCCTTTTGAGGTGAGCCAGTTTTTACATCAGGTTTATGATGGGTTTTTATTCACTGGCAATATGGACCTTATGCAGTTTCTAAGAAGCTGTATACCTTGAGACAAAGTTTGGCCAAAGTGGATAATACTTGGTTATGCCTTTAAAGTCAGAGGTTCAGAAATTCCAGAACATATGCTGGCAGATGTCTTTTCAGTTAAAACAGAAATGATTGATCAAGATAAGGGCATTTCTTAGAATACCGTACTTCAGTTTTTATTCTCTTGAGAGATCAGTTTGTAAGACTATTATTTAGTATTTCACTTGAGTTTATTGTGGTTTTTATATAGAAATGTTAAAAATTAAAAAAAAAAAAGGGGGGGGGCGCCTGGGTGGCTCAGTCGGTTAAGTGGCCGACTTCGGCTCAGGTCATGATCTCATGGTCCATGGGTTCGAGCCCCGCGTCGCGCTCTGTGCTGACAGCTCAGAGCCTGGATCCTATTTCAGATTCTGTGTCTCCCTCTCTCTGATCCTCCCCTGTTCATGCTCTGTCTCTCCCTGTCTCAAAAATAAATAAAACGTTAAAAAAAAATTTAAAAAAATGTTTTCAGTTGTACTTGTTTTAAAATGTATATAAGCAGTGCATAAAATTATCAAAACAAATAATTTCTTATGTCTTATAAAAGTTTGCATGCAAATGTTTGCACCTATGCCTATCTGAATTTTTGGTGGCTACACTTCGTTGTTTATCTTAGGAATGTGAACATGCTTCAGAGAGCACTTTCTGCTATACCTATTTTAATTCATATTGTGTGAATTTTGGAGTGTTAATATTTAGTGGAAGTCATTTATGATTTAACTTAGTGATTTTGTTATATGTAGAAAAAAGATTTCTTACTTGTACATCTGGACTTGACTTTCCTGTTTAAATTTCTTGGTAATATTTTGCCAAGTCTCCAAAATAGGTTTATTCCACAGAACAATAATTAAAAATATATATATCAGGTTATCAGTGTACTTAATTTTCTGAGGTATTATAGTGAGAATTCCTATTATATTCTTGCCAGTGTTCAGGCAATTTTGAATCCATTTGAAACAACCTTCCAGAAAAATCGACAGATACCCTGATTTTAGTTTTTACATTTAATTTTTATCCTTTATCACAGAAAGTCTGATAGCGAATTGGAGCTAATATTTTCACTGGTATTTAAGTTTAATTATGTACTTGTACATACATCTGAGAAAGCTTTTAGTAATGGTTATTAGCAGTTCTTTTGTTGTCATTATATTACATTTGGCATGTTTCTTGTAAATGCATTTATAACAAATTACATTTAAATAATTATAATGAAGTTTGAAATTTTCCAAATACTAAGTTAATTCAAACCTTTATAGTTGTCAGATTGTGTTATTTGATAGTAAAAAAGTTGCCACAGAAAATTTATCATGTACATCTCAGCAAAAAGACAGTTGTCAACAGAGTTGGGAATAGCAATGATAGTCTCTAGTAATGTTTAGAATTGGAGTTTGCCTATGAAATTCGTTATAGATTCTTCCCTGTGATATGAAACTGACTTGAGCATAATGCTATTGGCTGACAACCAGACATTTCCTTTTGGTTTTGTGAATTTTGGGAATCTATGTACTGGATTTTATTTTTGGAAAGATTAGCTGCTCTGTTTGCAAGAACCTGATCCTTTGAAAGTGAAATTTTCAAAAAAAAAGTCATATAAAGGAAAATAAAATATACATATGCATAATAAATTAGGTTGGTTGGTTAAATTTGGAGGTGAGCCTTTTGGGAAATCATGAGGGTGGAGATTTCATGAATGAGATTAGTGTCCTCTAAAAGTGATTCCAGAGAGCTCCCTTGTCTCTTCTGCTAGGTGAGGATACAGCAAGAATGCAGCCTTTTATGAATCAGGATATGGCCCTCACCATACACTGAGTATATGGGCAACTTGGATTTTGACTTCCATTTTCTAGAAATTTAAGATATAAATATTTTTTAAACCATACAGTCTATAGAATTTTGTTACAGCAACCCAAATGGACTAAAACAGAAATTGGGTCTAAGAAGTGAGGTGCTTCTGTAACCAATACTTAAAAATATGAAAGCAGCTTTGATCCTGGAGAATGAGTAGAGCCTGGAAGAGTGTTGAAGTGATGATAAAAAATGCCTATAGTGCCATGGGCATACCTTTGAAGGTGATTCTCTTACAGCTCAGAAAGAAAAGAGCTATAGATAAAGCATTAAACATGAACAATATTCATGTAATCCTGAACAGAATGTTGGTAAATATAAGAGCAGTAAGGGCCATTCTGGTGAGGTCTGATAGAACTGAGGAACATGTTATTGAAACAGAAGGTAAGGAAAACCTTGTTATAAAGCATCTGAAGCTTTAATTGTGTTAGTGTTCTATTGTTTTGTGGAAGGTAGAACTTGTGAGTAATGAAGTGGATAGTTATTTGAAGCTATTTTTAAGCAAAACGTTGAAGGTTCTGACTGCTTATAGTAAACTATGTGAAGGGAGAAATGACTTAAAGATGGAATTAAGAAAAAAAGGAAGTAGAACTTAAAACTTAGGAAAATTCTTAGCCTATCCATATTACAAAATATGAGAACACTAAGGGCTGTGGCCAATTGGCCATTTGAGAAGATTTGTGTGGGTCAGCCATCACACCAGAAACCAAGAGCTATTGTTCAGGACCATGGAAGGATGACTCCAAAGGCAATTCAGAGATCATCAGGTCTGTTTTACTAATCACAGGCCCAAAATGTAAGGACCTGGGAGGAAGTGTGGTTTCAAAGGAGGACCTGTGCCTTTGTGACCCACTGTTCACACAGTGCCAGGTGCCACCTAACCTTGCAGGCTCCCTTCACACTCTGGCACCAGGCTCCTTCACTGTCCCAGGTATGGTTTTGGTAGGCTCTAGTGCAATGATAGCCTCCACTCAGGAGTGCACAGGAAGCAAATTCAGTAGCTTCCTCTAGCCACAGTCCTCACCAGCAAGCAGTGTGTAAAAGCCCAAGTGGACATGTCTACCTTTACCTGGATTTTAAAGGATGGAGCCACCAGTCAGACTGGTAGGACCCAGGTAGAGAGCCACTACAGGGCTCTCCCCCTGAGCCCAGGGAGTGACATTGCCACCCCAGGAGACTATGAAGACTGAGCAGTTAGCCAAAGGTTATCATTCTTGAGTTTTAAGGTTTATTGTTATTTTTCAGCATTAGGTTTGAGACTTACTTAGAACCTGTTACCTCTTTCTTCAATTTTTTTACTCCCTCTTGGAATGGAAATGTTTATCTTACGTATGTCCCACCATTATATTTTGGAAGCTTGTAATTTGTTTGGCTTTACAAGGTTCACATCTGGATAGCAATTTGCCTCAGGATGAATTATATACACAGTCTCACCTGTATCTGATTTTGATGAGATTTTATACTTTAGACTTTTGAGTTGATGCTGGGATGAGTTAAAACTTTTGGTGTTATTGAGATGGAATGGACTTATTTTGCATGTGACAAGGACATGAGTTTTGGGGAGCCAGGGCAGAATTATAAAGACTGTGGTCCCCTAAAATTCATATGTTGAAACCTAATCCCCAGTGTGATGATATTTGGAGGTAGGGACCTTGGGAGGTGATCAGATCATGAGGGCAGAATCCTCATAAATGGATTAGTACTCTTATAAAAGACCCCAGAGAACTCCCTTGTACCTTCTACCATGTGAAGACACCATGAGAAGAAGGCCACTTATGAACCAGAAAGCAGACCCTTCCCAGACATGAATCTGTCTGCAACTTGATCTTGGACTTGTAACCTTCAGAATTGTAAGATATAAGAGTTTTTTGTTTAAGCTACCCAGTGTTTGATATTTTTGTTCTAACAGCCCAAATGGACTGAGATAGTATTCTATCACTCATTCATCCCATCAGTTCACCTAAAAGCAGCACAAAACATCAGTACTTCCTTCTTCCCACCAGGATCCCAAAGCATACACCTATGCTACCTTTATTTTCTATAAAGAAAATAGAACAAGTGTGCCTAGTTGGCTCAGTCGGTAGAGCATGAGACTCTTGATCTCAGGGTTTTGAGATTGAGTCCCACATTGAGCATAGAGCTCACTTTTAAAAAAATGAACAAAAACAAATCATTGCATATAAAAATTAAAAAAAACAAAAGCACAAAATATGCCACTTAAAAACATAACCAAATTGACATTTAACATTTAATCAACTTAGGTCAACTTAAACCAACTTTAAATCTTCACTTTTTTCATCAGAATATTTTCTCTGTCTCTTTCTGTTTCTTTCCTTCTTTCTGTTTCACTCTCTCATTCTGAATTTGCTCCTCTCTCCTGTTCTCTTAATTCTGTATATACTAGAAAAATTTTAATAGGACAGTAAGAAACTATGTACTTAAAAAATCTACAATTGTGGTTTTATTGTCCAGGAAGTTTATACCATCTGTTATTGGTTTTAAGGGTGTATTGCTTTACTTATTTAGATATTTGGACAGAAATATAGGTAAAAAAGAGATATTTTGCTGTGAAGGGATTAATGAGGAATATGTTCTATCTGGAAACAATCTGTGTCAACTACCCTGGTGAAGGAATTTCACAAAATTTATTAATAAATGAATAATCTCTGGGTTATACTGAGAAATTGAGAGTTAGCCGAATTACCTTTTGAACACAAAATGTTAGAAAAAGTTATAAATCATATAAGTCAGCATTATTGGATCTCTGAGAAACTGTATTAAATCAAGGTTACATATATTAAACATAAAGCATATCCATAACTTATTTATTACAAACCATACATTTCTATTTGTTCACATCAGTGAAATATAGATGAGATGGTGAAATGAATTAGTTATGAATCACTTCCCATTGAATGAATGCTAATGTTAAAGTTATTGATTTTTCCATGATTTTTTCCCTTCAAATTCTGGAGAACATGTCCTTTAATTTCAGTTCAGCCTTGTTATTATATTATAGTCTTTGAATGTATATTTGCATTATTAGGTATTCCAGTCTATTAGACACTTTTTAAATACACTCTGAATACCCATTCTCATCTTTAGCTCTGACGACCTACTTTTTTTCTTTTACTTTTTTTTTTTTTTTTTTTTTTTTTTTAATTTTTTTTTTCAACGTTTTTTTATTTATTTTTGGGACAGAGAGAGACACAGCATGAGCGGGGGAGGGGCAGAGAGAGAGGGAGACACAGAATCGGAAACAGGCTCCAGGCTCCGAGCCATCAGCCCAGAGCCTGACGCGGGGCTCGAACTCACGGACTCACGGACCGCAAGATCGTGACCTGGCTGAAGTCGGACGCTTAACCGACTGCGCCACCCAGGCGCCCCTTCTTTTACTTTTTAAAGTAAAGCTTAACAGTTTAAAAATCAAAGATCACAGTATATGAAAACTAATACCCTCTGGCCATTCATTAAGAAACCTTAACAAACTAAGAAGGCAAGACGAAAGGGAAGGTCATTCTAAAAATCACATGAAGTTATGATTAACTTTTCCTTTTAAAAATCTGACAAAATATGAAAATATTCTGTATGACGACAATGGGAAGCTACAAAGACAGTGAAAATTTGGGGGGTTGTAATCTTAGATTGGAGGAAAGTACAAAGTTATGACATGGGTGTTTGGGGCCTCTTTTTCTTTTGAAATGATTGCTGATTCAGAAAGGGAAACCGGTGGCAGTAGGCTGAAGAGCTGAGCAAAGATTTTGCAGTTTCATGGGAGTTTGAGAGCCCACTTGAAATGAAGACTGTAAATTTCCCAAGCTATTGATTGAGAATCTGAAAGATCCACATTGGAATGAAAGGTGAAGCATAAATAGATCACTCAGTCACAAAAGGCTAAAGCCTGGTTTCACGTGATCATAGTCTCCATGTGGGAAAAGTGATACGGGATTGCTTGTAGGCAGAGAATAGCAGCCTGCCCCAAGGAACCATAAATATTCCCTGAAGGACAATGACAGCAAAAATCTCATATATACATATGTCTACAAGTCAGTGTAAAAAAAAAAAACAGAAAAACAATTTTATCAGAACACAGAACTTTTTTAAAAAGAAAAATTCAAAATATAAAGTGACCAGAGATATTTTAAAGGGATTTTTAAACACGGACTTCAAATTAACTATGATAAATAAATCTAAGGATGTAAGAACAAGGAAAATATTGGCAGACATTATAAAGATGAAGCAAATAAGAATTTTAAAAACATCAAATAAACTATGAGTGTGATAGATTTAATGGCAAATAAGAGATAATGAACTGAAAAATAGATTGAGAAATACTCAGACTGAATAATAGAGAGACAATGTGTAAAATACAGAAGAGATCATATGAGATACATAGAACAGAGTGAAAAGACTAACAAAAATATAAATATTGTTGCACAAGAGAAGAGTTATAATAGGATACAATCGGTCATTGTAGAGATACTGATGAAGAAATTTCCAAAGTGGGTGGTAGAAATCAACTCACATATTAAGCCAGATACACATAAAGAATGCCACACTTAAGCTCCTAAAAGAAAAACTCCCAAAAATTAATATATGAATAGGCCTAAGTCTTTGATACTGTTTTTTTTTCTTTTGTATTTGCCCTGTATTTTCTTTCTTTCTTTATTGCTGCCTTTTTTGTGTGTTAATTATTTTTTAATTATATTTTTAAAAATATTCTTTAGGATGTTTTTATAAGACTTTACATATACATTCTTGCTTTGCTATAGAATTCCATGAGCTGGGGCACCTGGGTGGCTCAGTTGGTTAAGCTTCTGACTCTCAGTTTCAGCTCAGGTCATGATCTTGTGCTTTGTGGGTTCAAATCCCACATCGGGCTCTGTGCTGATGGCGTGGATTCTCTCTCTCTCCCTCTCTGCCCCTCCCCAACTTGGGCGCATGTACTCTCTCTCTCTTTCTCTCAAAATAAATAAATAAAAATAAATAAAAAGAATTCTATGAGCTAACTTTATGCCATTTTTACATATAAGATAGAAGTCTTATGAGAATTATATGTTTGTGAATGCTAGTCTGTTATCTTTACTGCTGTTGACCTTTATTTTACTTACCATATTATTCATCCCATAATATAGGTGTTTTGTGGCAAATACACAATGAATTATTAGTTAATTCCTCGCTATTCTGTATGTAGGAGTTAAATAAATCCCCAATGGGGAATAATAGATATATATCCAAAGAAGAAAGGAGTCTATTTTTAAAAGAGTTTAATCTGGCCAACTTGATAATAGGAAAACAAACTTCACAGAATAATTTTACTATTTTTGTTTAAATATTCAACTATGTTTTTAAGAAATTCAAAAATGAGAAAAACAGGTTTTACATTTATAACATATTTGCTTCTTCTTATGCATTTCATTCCTTTGTGTTTATTTCTATACTGAAAATTTTTCTTTTCACTCACTATATTCATCTGTTTTCCAAGAGCCAAATAACATTTTGTTAAAGATCCTAAAACTAAGTACTTTTGCTTGTAGCCATATAGCGTACATCACAATTCTTCAGCTTTGCTGTTGTTTGACAGTTGCATCACTAAACAGTATGTAAGTGATGAGGTTTAGCTGTTACCTTTTGCAACTTTATTTGTAAAATTAGGTGGCCAGTTTGTGGGCTACAATTTCCTGCCCCTAATCTTTTACATTACATCTTTGAACATATTTGTAATAATGCTTTTAATGTTTGCATCTGCCAGTGCTGAAATCCATGCCATATCTGGATCTATTTCTGTTGACTATTATTATTTTCCTGCTGCTGGGTCATATAATTAAGCTTCACACATATATACACGTACATATATATGTATATATGTGCGTGTATACACACACACACACACACACACACACACATACACACACATATATATAAACGTTTTATGTTGGTTATTGTAGATAGAATTGCTGTTGAAGGTTGAAGTTTTATTGTCTTTCATTATAGAGTGTTGAATTTTATTTTGGAAGGCAAGTAATTTGCTGGCAAGTGAACTTGATTCTCTTAAGGCTTATATTTGTCAGTGAGACATTAGAGAAACCTGACTGACTCTAGGTCAGGGTAGTTCTACTGCTAATGAAGCCCTTTTAGGAAACTCAGTTGAATGTTTGGTCGGTTTAATTTAGTTTTTTTGTTTCTGTTTTGTTTTGTTTTTTAATACTTCCTTTTTTTGATGAGATAAACATGTATTTATTAAAATATTTTTCACCAAGAGACTGTTAAATTTTATACTTTAAAACCCAGACCACTACTGAAAGAGAGAATGGGGGAGGCTACAAAAACTGTGTGGCATTGACCAAAGGACCAGGACAGACAAGGCCTAGGCAGGGCAGCCCCAGGGGATTAGGGTATCTCCTCTTCTGAGGGCATGAGAAGCGTCAGGTTGGAAACCCAGAGCACCCCAATCCCCTGGCATGACCCAGTGCACAAGCCTCTCTAAGAGGGAACATAGCCAGAAGAGGAACCCTCAGTATGTGTGTTCATCACACAGCTGGTTGTGTATTCTGCTCAGTCAACTCCTCATTGCTGAGGCTGCACACTGTGGCCACTCTGTGAGAATGAAGTTTCCTTTACACCAATTTTTAAACCCATAAAACTTCAGAAAAACAGGAGGTAGCCAGCCAGCAGACCATCATTCATCAATTATTTCTCTTGAACATAAAATTATATGACTCGACATTTCCAACCTTCCTAAACTGTGTTTAAATCCCAGCACACTAATGCACTATGAAAATGTTACTTGTGGTAAGCTGCTTAAGTTTTCCAAGCTATTTAAGTTTTCTGATATATTAAATAGCTTATAGAGGAGCACCATAGGCTGTTGTGAGAATTAAATTAGATAATTCATGTACAGTTCCTTACACTGAAAAATAACAAAAAAAATTAAAAATGTTAACCACTATTACTTAAACTTATGTCATTATTTTTATTATGCCTTTACTGTTACTTGTCTTTTATCTCTGACATCGAAAAATATAGTACTATATTAACTTAAGAATGCCTCAGAATCTATTTGGCATGGAGATAGGGTGAGAAGAGAACTGTGGCTGGGAAAGACTTTCAGACCTGTCTTCCCTTGAAAAGCTTGATAGTTAAATACATATTTAAAATGGGAGATTTTATTTCATGTCACAAAAAATGCCATCTTTGTTCTTCTATATCAACTTCCTCTTTGTCTACTGTAAGTTTAACTTTAGAAATGTGGGTTTATCTATAAATTAGAATGCTAGGTTCCCCTCTTTAACTTGGAATGACTATATTAACATGATTAATATTGTAATGCCTTAGGCAAACATCACCATTCTCTTCTTTTTCATTTGCTCTAAAATTTATTGATCTACAGTGACCAAAAACTGACTGCATATTATCATTCTCTTTGTAATATTTTCCACAAGGATGGAAACCATATCAAGTAACCTTCCATACTTACAAGCTTTTCAAACCCTTACTAAGTATAAATGGTTAATTAATTCCATAAAACATAACAACGTGTTTTACAACAGAAGACAGCTCTAACACTGAATAAAAATCATGAGAACAATATAGAATAATTCGCACAATCAAGAAATGCCTCAGTCAAAACACATGTAAATTAGCTTGTAAACAGACTCACACAAATAAACACTTCTTTTACTTAGTAGACAACTTAATTTAAGTCTGTACTTCTATGACAAAATCATATTTTATCACAAATATGAGTTTGTGAATAATCCAAGAAGCTTGTTCTGAGAGTTTTGAGATAGTCTACTATACTCTAATTTGAATGAAAAAACTTCATGTAAAATCAAGCAAAAGCTCATGATGGATTAATTGACCTTTAAACCATACATGCATAAGCTTGGAGTTAAAATAATTCTCAACCTGGAATATCATGCTGGGATATAAGAATATTCAGCTTCACAGATAATAAGAATTCAAATCTTTAATATAAATTCAGATCAGATAATTCAGATCTGATTCATGTGAACTGAATTTATTAGATAATTACATTTTCATTCAGTTATATACTTGAGTGAAAATATCTAATTCTGTGTTTTTTATAGCATCAATATTCAGTCATTTATACACCCTCTCCCTACATATAATATGACATACATATTTATATCCATATTATACATTATATTATATTCACATCTAGTAGATATATTTATAGGTATATAATAAATATATAATATGTAACATCATTACATACCTATATTCACCTTATACATTATATAATATACATGTCTTTATTAGCTACATAAAGTAATACATCTAGTAGATGTATTGATGTCTAACATATATAAATATAGAGATGGAGGGAAATAATTTAATATTGTTCAAAGTAAAGACAGTTCAGGTAAACTATATTTCCACACAGCATTATACAGATGGTTATAATCTAATACAGGCTTTTTTATTTTTTATTTTTTTTTAATGTTTATTTTTGAGACAGAGAGAGACAGAGCATGAACAGGGGAGGGTCAGAGAGAGAGGGAGACAGAATCTGAAGCAGGCTCCAGACTCTGAGCTGTCAGCACAGAGCCCGACGTGGGGCTCGAACTCACAGACCATGAGATCATGACCTGAGCAGAAGTCAGACACTCAACTGACTGAGCCAGCCAGGTGCCCCTAATACAGGCTTTTTTAAACTTTTGCTTTTTATAGATTTATCATTTAACCTAAAATTCATTTCTTTGGAATAATATTAATTACTACTATTGCTTTTAATAAATAGTTGGAGAATCACTGTAAGAACTTAAAGAAACATCAATAATTTCTTCCTAAAAAAGTAAATAAAACATTTTATGGGCAAGAATCAATACTGTTTCCCAGATCTAGATTATTTCCATGCTCTATAAACTCTGAGCATACCATAATAGAGAAGATTGATAAAAAGTTTTTAGTCTTCTTTTCATAAAACATCATAAGCAAAATTAAACAATATACAGTAAACTCTGAATCAGCATTTATAAAATAACGGACAGAACAAAGTGTTAATGTCAATATATAAATAGAAATCTTATTAACCTCTTTGAACAGTTAAGGGATAAGTGTATGAGGTTTAGATTGAATTTAGAAAAGAATATACCTGGGGGGCGCCTGGGTGGCTCAGTCAGTTGAACATCTGACTTCGGCTCAGGTCATGATCTCGTGGTTCCTGAGTTCAAGCCCCGTGTCGGGATCTGTGCTGACAGCATACAGCCTGGAGCCTGCTTTGGATTCTGTGTCCCCCTCTCTCTCTGCTCCTACCCCACTCATGCTCTGTCTCTCTCTCTCTCTCCTTCAAAAATAAATTAAAAAAACATTTAAAGAAATTTAGAAAAGAATATACCTGGGGTGCCTGGGTGGCTCAGTCAGTTAAGCAACTTCAGCTCATGTCACAATCTCATGGTTGGTGAGTTCGAGCCCTGTGTCGGGCTCTGTGCTGACAGCCCAGAGCCTGGAGCCTGCTTCAGATTCTGTGTGTTCTCTCTCTGCCCCTCCCCTGCTCATGTTCTGTCTGTCTGTCTCACTCACTCTCTCAAAAATAAATAATAAACATTAAAAAAAAATTTAAAGAAAAAAAGAAAAGACTATACCCAGAGAGAAATCATATAAAAGTTACAGAGATAAATTATCTGAAAAATAAAATTACAAACTGACATCTTACTTTTACTATATAAATATTTAAAATTATAGCAAATAATAGTGTGGAGAAATGGCTACCTTTATAATATCCTAGTTCTAAATTGTTACATGTTCTTTGGACAATTGTCAATGTTTATCAAAAGTCTATAGGGGTGCCTAGGTGGCTCAGTCAGTTAAGCCTCCAACTATTTCTGCTCAGGTCATGATGTCACAGTTGTGAGATCGAGCCCTGCATTTGGCTTGTGCTGGGTGTGGAGCCTCCTTAAGATTCTCGCTCTCCCTCTTCTCCTCCCCCGTGTGCTCTCTGTCTCTCAAAAACAAGTCTTCAACTAATCAGATCCTGTTGTATATCTTAAAATATATTTCAAAGGCATAATTTAAGAGAAATTTACATATGAGAATGATATTGTAATGTTATTACAGTTTTATACAGTTAATTTTAAATAATCTGAGAATCAGAAAGCTAAACTAATTTGCTATATACTCAATAAAGTCAAGAACATAATTTAAACCCAAATTTCTTTATCTCTCACTAGCCATTTTTCATTTCATCACAATATAATAGTAATACATTGATTAGATACTTTCTAATAATTATATGTGATACATACAGTGCAACCTCTATGGCAAAGATGACTAGATAATAATTTGAGAAAATTCTGATAGTATATTATTCTTATAAACTTACAAAAACATCTTAAATTGAATATATTGCATAACTTTATATAATATTTTTAATTAATGGCAATGTTGTAACACATGTCTGTTGTGCATGTGTGTGTGTGTGTGTGTGTGTGTGTGTGTGTGTGTGTGGAGAGATAATGAGAGAGAGAGAGAGAGAGAGTTATCAGTGAATTAAAATCACATCTCTGCCCTTTGTGGAACTTAATATTCTTGTGGGAAATATAGACATTTATAGAAACTAATATTTGGGATATTCACTTTTACATTCAGTTAAGTAACTTAATTGTATAAGTGATGGGCAGAAATAAAACAAAATAATGGGAAAAGAATAATGGCCTAAGAAGTTGGCATTTTCTGTAGAGTGGTCCAAAAAGATCTTTGGGATAAGAATTGCTTAGGATGATTATGGTGGTCTGGGTGAAAATGGTAGTCTGAAAATGCCTTTGTGAATTTGAAGAAGTGAAACAATGTCAAGAAATTATCTGGGGAATATCATTCCAGGAAGAAGAAAGAACAGGTTCAGAGGTCCTGTGACTAAAGTCTGATTGATATGTTCAAACATTGGTAAGAGGCAATAGTGCCTGGAGGGGAAGGCATGAAAGAACAAAACAGAAGCCCTATATGAGGCAGGGTTATGTAGGGCTTTGTGGGTCATTTGTGTGAATGTAGAATTTACTTTGAAATAAGGTATGTTTAATGGGTCTTGAACAAAAAGTGTCATGTTCTGATACTTATAGATATAGATATAGATATAGATATAGATATAGATATAGATATAGATATGGATAGACATAGTCTTGGCTCTCAACATTTAAATCAATCATGATATTAATAATTAATTTATACCAAAACCCTTCTGATATTCATGCCAAAGTATTTTATACAATAAAATTACATACACTTTGAAAGTAGAATTTATTTTACTAATTTCACAGATGAACTCAGATTTGTGAGTAAACAGAATAAATTTTTTTCTCTTTAATTAGTTTCTCCTGCTTTTCAAGTTATGTGTATTTGTAAATTCCACTTAGCATTATAAACATACTACTAATACTCATGGATATAGCTTCAGACTACAAATATGAAATGCCTCATATCTAGAATTATTATATTTTGAATATGAAGAAACATGGATTGTGACATGAGAAACAAAACAATTTTAATAATCTGTCATTTTTTAAGTTTTATTTTTTATCTTACATTTTGAATTGCTCACTTAGTATTCTCTTTTTCAATGTGGATATTTTCATTGTTGTTGTGGGTCATTAATTAATATGTTCTTTACATTTTTTATCTTTCCTTAATAAGGTTTAAGTTTTAAAATTAAGGTTTTCTTTCATAGAGAAGTTTCAGTTTTAGAAAGAAAAGTGAGTGGTAAGTACAGAGTTCTCATGCACCTCCTCTGCCCACACATAGTTTTCCCTATTAATTGTCGCTTGCATTAGTGTTATATGCTCGTTACAGTTGATAAGCCAATATTGACATTATTTTAACCCAAGTCTATAGGTTACATTAGGGTACACTGTTTCTGTTGTATGTTCTAAGGGTTTTGACAAATATATAATAGCATGTATCCAGTATTTCAATACGATACAGAATAGTGTCATTACCCTGAAAGTCTCTTTTGTTCCATCTATTCATTCCTCTCCTTTTCTTTTCTCTGTCCTTTCTCTGTTCCCACAACTGGTGATCTTTTTACTGTTTCCATAATTTTGCCTTTTCCAGAATATCGTAGAGTTGGAATCATTCCATAGAGTTGGAATCACATAAGTGTGAGTCTTATCCAGTTGGCTTCTTTCACTTAGCAATATGCACTTGAGTTTCCTCCATTACTTTTCATGGCTTAAAAGCTCATTTCTTTTTTATCACTGAATAATACCCCTTTGTATGGATGGATGTACCACAGGTTATCTGTTCACCTATTGAAGGGCATAGTGATTGCTTGCAAGTTTTGAATAAAGATTCTATAAACATCCATGTGCAGGGTTTTGTGTAGACATAAGTTTTCACCTCCTTTGATTAAGTACTAGGGATCACAATTGCTTGATCATATGGTAAGAATATATTTAGTTTTGTAAGAAACAACCAAACTGTCATCCATATTGGTTGTGCCATTTGCATTCCCACCAGCAGTTAAGGAGAGTTCCTGTTGCTCCACATCAACACTGACTTGTTAGTGTTTTAAATTAGCCATTCTAACAGTTGTATGGTGGTCTCTCATTGTTGTTTTAACAAGCAATAATCCAATGCATATTATTCATCATACTTTTGAAAGATTAATGCACACACTGTTCTATAATTTAGCGATATAGAACTTCACCAGAATGTCGCTACTCATTTTGGTGGGGACAGGAATATCAAGAAACAAGTAAATAACTAGTATAAGGTGATTTATATTTTCTAATATAGCTAATATATCTAAGATAACATCTGAAATAACCTAAATAATGATAAATTCTATAAAGAAAATAAGTCTAGGATAAGGGAAAAAATGCAAATAGATCTGTGGGTGACTCTCTGTGGGTCAAAAGAAAGGGACCATGATAGTGGTATGGGCTAGGGTGTTAGCTGGAGTTGATAAATAATGTTTATAATTTGAAAAGTTGGCTTAGTATATGGTATGAGAAAGGGATAAATCAAAAACTAATCCAAAGTTTTTGACCTGAGCAAATGGATATATGGTGTTACTGTTGACTGAGATGGGAAGGTTGAAAGCAAGATGACGTTGATGATGATGATGATGATGATGATGATGATGATGATGATGATTTTTGGCAGTATTTTAAAGTTTTGTAAAGACTAAAAATTCAGTATAAAGTCTCAAAACACTCATAAATTTAATCATTCTCACTTTTCTCATTCAGTCTAAGACCTACTACTAGAGTAATAATACTAGACACAGTTTTACTGTAGAAATTCAAATTATTTAACTGCTTGGGAAAAACAGAGGGACCAAGGAGTTTCAAGCTGTTTCCTTGTCTACTATTCACATCCCTTGCCAAGAGTGGTTTAATATCCAGAGGCTTGCAAAGAGAAAAAAGAAACAGAAAAAATCCTCCAGTGTATCTGAGACGTGAAGATGCAGCAACACATTTTCCTCTTTGCATTTCCAACTATTTCTTTTATGAAGCTTCATTCACACTGTTTAAAACTTGCTGTACTGTATTTAGCATAGTTATATATTTTCTGCCCACATTTAATTCTACTCTGTCTCTAATTTACATTTTAACAAGATCATTCTGGCAGTTGCTACTGAAGAATACATCGGAGTTCCAAAAGTGAATGCATAGGCTCATATTAGAGGCTGTTGGAGTGGTTGAGAGGTAAATATCAGAAAATAGTCTAATTTAATGTTGACACTGATGAGGTAGAGAATTTCAATACAGTTAGTGATCGTTTGGGTGTGGGTGGTAACATAGGAAAGAATAAAGGATGACTCTAGATTTTTGACCTTGAAAAACTGGATAGATAGATGGGAGAAAAGTTTATAGACACATTAAATTTAAAGAATCTCTACAAAATGGAATTTATCACTCATTTGGCATTTTACATTTCAAAGGACACAGTGAGAGGGCATTTGGAAAGAAAACAACAACTATCTTGAATCTTGGTTGGCTTTAAAAATATTTTTCATGGATTATTTCTTTTTATTTTCATTTATTTCTTTAAATGACTTTTGCTAATAGAAATAAACGTATTTCATAGGTATCTATATTATTTGTATGTTCATAGCTTTTGAGAAAAATTGCAAGAATGAATTAATGATACATATGTTATTTCTCTTTTTGTTTATTGTTTGGTTCATAGAAAAAAAATGACCTAAAATATTATTTTCTTCTTTATCATTCCACATATAATTCCTAACCGCATGCCATTTTCTGAATGAATATTACTTTTAATCAGTTTTGCTATGAAAAATGCTATATTTAAAAACATACTTTTAAATTGAGAATATATGTAAGCACACATATATATTCATATATATATATATAAATTTAGAGCATTCCAACTAACCATGTGGAATAAATATATCCTACAATCTGTATACCATTTCAATTTTATATATCATCCTGTTATATTATTTTTTTAAAATTTTTATGCTTTTTTTAAATTTTATTTTTGAGAGGGAGACAGAATGTGAGTGGGGGAGGGGCAGAGAGAGAGGGAGAAAGAATCTGAAGCAGGCTCCAGGCCCTGAACTGTCAGCACAGAGCCCCACGTGGGGCTTGAACTCAAGGACTGCGAGATCATGACCTGAGCCGAAATCAGATGTCTAACCGAATGAGCCACCCAGGTGCCCCTCATCCTGTTATATTATTAATAAGATTGTAACTTTCTTCAAATGTATAGTTTCTGTTGGACAGTTTGAAATAACTTTTGTTCCTTTGTCCTCCCTGAAAAAAGAGACCAGGAAAAGAGATAAACCTAATGCCGAATTTATTTAGAATCCTTCTGAGTATTCCCAGTAGACGTCACTATTGCAAATAGGCCTACATTCTCTTTCAAAGATCTGGCCCTACCTAAAGATCTGCTCAGAACTGGAACTCTCCATATGTTTATTTTATTTATTTACTTATGCATTTGTGTGTTTATCTATGAGTCTATCTTGGTATTCTTGAAGTCATTTCACTTAAGTGGTTGTCCAGTATAACTATACACATGGTTATCTTTGGCTCCCTTATTCGGAGAATGTTGATCGAATGGTTTTGCTGTATATGGACAAAACTCCCCCTCAGAGATTTAAATATGAAATGTCTATAAGTCACTATTAAAAACTGTCTAATGCCTTTTTATATTCTGTGCAATAAATGCACAAACTTGGTACGTAAAACTTTTTATAGCAGCATTTCCAGTGGTGAAAGACTGGAAACGACTTCTTTGGAATCTTGTGACTTAATTTTCACATAACTGTGACTTTATTGTTACCATTTAAATTACTAAGACATAATGTGTAGTTCAACACATTTCGACTTTGTTTTTTCCCCATAAGAAATAAACTTAGTAGCTTTATTTTCCATCAATTGCATTAAATATAATTAGCCTTAAATAATATAATTACCAAGACTTCTTTTCAATCAGACCTTTATAAACTTGTACCAAAAAGTGATTGTGATTCTGTGTACAATATCTAAAGTGTCATTATGACCTAAAAGCTTTGTGCCTTTTATGTACTTTAGCCTGAAATGTTTGCTGCTACTCTTACATTTTGCAATTACAGTGAAGTGAGGCAGAAAATAGCAGCTCAAAAAATGTATTCAAGTAATGAAGTTTGAACCATTAGTTTCAAGGCTGTTGTTATTTTAGTAAATATTTAATCTTCCTAGCAGCATGGGTTCCTAATTGATCTTTAAGTATTATTGTTCCTGGACATTTCTAATCGACTTGTAATTGCTATATTAAAGCAGTTAGCAAATAAAGTATAATGGATGGTGGAGACTTTTACAGTACACTAAATCAACAGAATATCATAAAATTTACAATTCATTTTTGTCATTGAACTTTGAAATGGACTACACTAATAATCACATGTATGTTCATCTCTCTTATTTTTAAGTGTTCTACCAATCTAAAGAAAAGTATAGATCATATATTCCATTTATGTCAAATTAAAAGTCACATGTCTAATGTATTTTAAGATGATTTAAAATCTCTTCAGAATAGTTCTTTATCTATTTCTTTGTGAGAACAGGTGAACCACTTCCATTAATTTATGAGGAATTTATTGAGCATCTACATATTTTGCAAGGTACTGTAAACTAGAGAAATACAACACGAAGACTTCCACTCATTGCTAGTAATAGTTACATAGACACATGGAGGCAAGTCTTACATCTCACATGAGATTCATTTCTACCTTTTCTTACATAGTTTAGTGTTTAAGATTTTTCACCATCTGTTACTCTCCACTGTATGCAGTTGTTATGGTTACTAACACTCTGAAAATGTGATACTATTTTCCAGAGAGTTTCTAACTATTACAGTATTATAGGATTTTTTATTTGGCTTATCCTGGATACATTCTTTCATGGACATTTTTTTTTCTTTCATAGATAAGCACATTATGGACTTAGTCAATTATAGCAATACCTCGGTCTTTTTTTATGTAATTGACAGAAAGGAAGTGTTTTGTTTTCTTTTTCCTAGGGTTATAATTTGTAGGGATAGAGTGACTGGAACCTCGTTTGACACCACATATAAAAGATCACTCGAGAACAAACATAACATAGAAGGAAAAAGACCTGAGGGCAAAACTAGAGAGACAAATACCTGGTGATTTGGTTTGTGCTCTTGTGTTCAGCTCTACCTGAAGATTATAAAGTACTCTACTTCCCAGTTTTATGAGTGAGTCTGTGTGTTTGCTGATTTTTTAAAGACAATTTTTTTTTTAGATTTTTGGTCACCTAAAATAGATTATTTAATCGTGTAAATAAATTAATAATGGTGCTAGGTTGTTGGCAGTGACTCTTGCATTGCGTTGGGGGTAGGAGGGCAGGGGATTTTGTTTTCTTAGTTAGAAAGTCAGAAATCCTAATCAAACAATAGCAAAGTACGTGGCTTTTGAAAATTTTGTTCTTTCCTGTTGCTTAGATCATTAATTATTAATGCTAATGGCTGTGATGATATCAGATAAAATATCAGGGGGATTCAGCAAGAACCTGTAAAAAAGCGACAAATGATTGCCCTGGCAGATTTGAAATTAGAGACGGATTCTGCCCTTATAGAAAAGACAATATGCCTGAAGTTCATGAGCCAAGATGTTTGAGAGAGGCTCATGTACCTTAGAGGGTTTGAAAAGTGTAATTCTTTTTCTAAAATTCAAGTTGATAAAGGAAAGGTAAGGGAGCTAAAAACAATAGGCAATGTGACTCAGACCAATTTTAGGTGTTTGCTCGGCTACTGCAAAGCTCCATTATAAAGAGTAAGCCATTATAAAGAGTAAGAAAAAAGTAAGTCTTTTTTCTGTGTCTATGAATTTCCTTTTTTTAGATTTTACATTTAAGTGATTTGATTTGATGTATTTGATGACATGGGTGAAGGGGGTCAAAAGGAACGAACTTTCAGTTATAAGATAAACAAGTTTTGGGGATGTTTGTGCAGCATGGTGACTACAGTTAGCAGTACTGTACTGTGTATTTCAAAGTAGCCAGTAGGTCTTAACAGCTCTGTTCATAAAAAAATAACTATGTGAGCTTATTGATGTTAACTAAACTTATTGTGATAATCATTCACAATATATACATATGTCAAAACATTATGTTATACATTTTAAAATATTACAATGTTATATGTCAATTATCTAATGGAACTGGAAAAAAAAAAGAGTAAATCATTAGGATGTAGCTTAGAAGAAGAGGAAGATTATCCCATTTTTTTTTTTTAATGAAATGGCCAAAATTGACAGTGGCCAAGGTAGCAGTCACTTAGCTTCAGGCAAGGAAAGTGAGTAGCACATTGATATCTATTATTTAAGGACAAAAATCCTAAAGACAGATCTTATTTAAAGATCTAACAACACATGGATTGGGGAAAAAATGAGAATCGACAAAATGTCTACTGAAGTATTTCAGGGGGTCAAAGGTGTCAAAGGTAGGCTGGTATGATGAGTGGCTGTGTTTGAAAATAAGGCAATGCAGAGAAGAGGAGAGAGAGAGAGAGAGAGAGAGAGAGAGAGAGAGAGAGAGAGAGAGAGAGAATGAGAGAGAAAGAGTGCTGATGTTTTCATCAAGCCCTGGTAGACAGCTTTGCTCTGCTTTCCTAACTGGAAACACATGAACCCAGCCCCTCCCCCCACACTGCACACCATGCTGCCTCAGTTGATAACATTTGACACACACACAAAAACATTTCATAGATGCTTTTCCTGTCAGCTCTCTAAATATTTATCTTATTTATTTATTTTTGTCATCAGGATTTCCATCCTTGAATAGTTGAAAATTAGAGGAACATTTAATGTCTAATCATGGAGGAATGATAGAAATTCAAAGATTGACATTGAGCCTCGAAGGAAGGTGCATATTTTAGAGATTTGTTTCATTGTTTCTTGAAGTAAAAGAGGTCCAAGTGTAAATACATGTCTCTAATATCAATAGTACTGCTACTTAAATTAACCTTTTTTTTGTTTTTTGTTTTGGTATATGAGTTCTATTTTCCCAAGATAATTCTGTTATGTTTAAGTGTTTAAAATGACTCCTCCAATTACTTTATTTGGCTTTTCACATATTTCATAAATTCTAAAAACATGTAAGTATGTTTTGAACTGTCGCATTGCATTAAGTTTTTTAATGTCATTACTGAAGAATTAATTATCTTTTACTTTGACATAACTCACAATTGTAGTAATACTTATAATGCATATTACTCATACTATGTCAGAAAAATATTTTACTGTTTGATTTTCTTTGTAATTAAACTTTGTAACTTTAATATAAATAGGTAAAGTGCTTGTAAAAAGATTGAATTATTCTCTTTATTAAGTATCACTTTTGTTTTTAACCCTGAATGATAATTTTTACTGATTTTACTTGCATTAATAATTGTGAGCAAATCATGTGATTAAAACTATCGGTATTCATTTTAAAAGTATAGACAATTAGAAAATAGTTAATGGTTGTTTTTTAATTTCATTTGAGGTCACTGAATATTTGAATTTGATTGTATCCCACTATTTTTTTTCTTTGAAACTGTGAATAGTAGTTAATTGCTAATGACCTCTTCATTTTTGTCATACAAAAATAGATAATCAGAAGTTTCTGGAAATGTGACAGAATATTGTTTGAATAAAAAATTCTTCCTTGTGATACATTAACTAATTCAGCAGATTTTACTAAACTTAAACTGAGACTCATATTACCAGGTTAGATTCAATATTATATTACAACTAAAGTAGTTTATTTATGTTCAATTTAGGGAAGCTCTGCATACCATAAATCTGAAATGATGAGATGGTTATACCCATTGACTACTGGAGTCAAGATAAATCTAGTTTTCATTGAAATTGCTTATTAAATCTGGTCAATTTCTAAGAGGTAATTTATTTCCTCATTATAGTGGTGATGAGAGTAGTAGCTACAGAACTGTTTAATTATGAAAAAAATACATGCTGAATAACTGACTAATTAAAGTCACTAAACTTCTTGATGTTTTTCCTAATTAAGCCTGAGGGAAATAGAGGGGGTATTTCCAATTACCATAAACCATGTAAATACACTGATTGCTGCAATTTGAAGTTTGTCTTTACATTTAAGGATTTAGAAGTCATGGTGCATCCAGAAATAATCTGATCTGATCCTTTATTTTTATAGAAATAAATAAACTATTAAGTTTATCTCTAAAATATGTGATTTTGAATAGACAAAAAGTTAAAAGACAAAGGAAAGGATGGTTTTTGACTATAAGACCCATGACATCAGAGACAATATAATACGACTCTTAAATTGACAATAACATAAGGTATGGTAAGAATTTTTTTTTCATTGTTACATAGAGAAGGAAATACAAATTTGATCCTTGAAATAATGAGGATAGTGGAAAGTTTCCAAAGTACGAGGAAAACAAAAATCATGTTCTTGGTAAGAATATACATTAATTATTTTCTTTTTTTTTTATCTTTAAAAATATTTTTATGAACTTCATTTTGTTTGTTTTTTTTATTATGAAATTTATTGTCAAATTGGTTTCCATACAACACCCATTGCTCATCCCAACAGGTGCCCTCAATACCCATCACACCCACCCCTCCCTCCCACCCCTCATAAACCCTCAGTTTCTTCTCAGTTTTTAGGACTCTTATGTTTTGTCTCCCTCCCTCTCTAACCATTTTTTTCCTTCCCCTCCCCCATGGTCTTCTGTTAAGTTTCTCAGGATCCACATAGGAGTGAAAACATATGGAGTCTGTCCTTCTCTGTATGACTTATTTCACTTAGCATCACACTCTCCAGTTCCATCCATGTTGCTACAAAAGGCCATATTTCATTCTTTCTCATTGCCACGTAGTATTCCATTGTGTATATAAACCACAATTTCTTTATCCATTCATCAGTTGATGGACATTTAGGCTCTTTCCATAATTTGGCTATTGTTGAGAGTGCTGCTATAAACATTGGGGTACACGTGCCCCTATGCATCAGTACTCCTGTATCCCTTGGGTAAATTCCTAGCAGTGCTACTGCTGGGTCATAGGATAGGTCTATTTTTAATTTTTTGAGGAACCTCCACACTGTTTTCCAGAGTGGCTGCACCAGTTTGCATTCCTACCAACAGTGCAAGAGGGTTCCCATCTCTCCACATCCTCTCCAGCATCTATAGTCTCCTGTTTTGTTCACTTTAGACACTCTGACTGGCGTGAGGTGATATCTGAGTATGGTTTTGATTTGTATTTCCCTGATGAGGAGCAATGTTGAGCATCTTTTCATGTGCCTGTTGGCCATCTGGATGTCTTCTTCAGAGAAGTGTCTATTCATGTTTTCTGCCCATTTCTTCACTGGATTATTTGTTTTTCAGGTGTGGAGTTTGGTGAGCTCTTTATAGATTTTGGATACTAGCCCTTGTCTGATAGGTTATTTGCAAATATCTTTTCCCATTCCATTAGTTGCCTTTTAGTTTTGTTGGTTGTTTCCTTTGCTGTGCAGAAGCTTTTTATCTTCATGAGGTCCCAATAGTTCATTTTTGCTTTTAATTCCCTTGCCTTTGGGGATGTGTCAAGTAAGAATATGCTGCGGCTGAGGTCAGAGAGGTTTTTCCCTGCTGTCTCCTCTAGGGTTTTGATGGTTTCCTGTCTCACATTTAGGTCCTTTATTCGTTTTGAGTTTGTTTTTGTGAATGGTGTGAGAAAGTGGTCTAGTTTCATCCTTCTGCATGTTGCTGTCCAGTTCTCCCAGCACCATTTGTTAAAGAGGCTGTCTTTTTTCCATTGGATGTTCTTTCCTGCTTTGTCACAGATGAGTTGGCCATACGTTTGTGGGTCTAGTTCTGGGGTTTCTATTCTATTCCATTGGTCTATGTGTCTGTTTTTGTGCCAATACCATGCTGTCTTGATGATTACAGCTTTGTAGTAGAGGCTAAAGTCTGAGATTGTGATACCTCCTGCTTTGGTCTTCCTCAAAATTATTTTGGCTATTCGGGGCCTTTTGTGGTTCCATACAAATTTTAGGATTGCTTGTTCTAGTTTCGAGAAGAATGCTGGTGCAATTTTGATTGGGATTGCACTGAATGTGTAGATAGCTTTGGGTAGTATTGACATTTTAACAATATTTATTCTTCCAATCCATGAGCACGGAATGTTTTTCCATTTTTTTATATCTTCTTCAATTTCCTTCATAAGCTTTCTATAGTTTTCAGCATACAGATCTTTTACATCTTTGGTCAGGTTTATTCCTAGATATTTATGATTCTTGGTGCAATTGTGAATGGGATCAGTTTCTTTATTTGTCTTTCTGTTGCTTCATTATTAGTGTATAAGAATGCAACTGATTTCTGTACATGGATTTTGTATCCTGCGACTTTTGTGGATTCACGTATCTGTTCCAGCAGACTCTTGGTGGAGTCTATTGGGTTTTCCATGTATAATATCATGTCATCTGCAAAAAGCGAAAGCTTAACTTCATCTTTGCCAATTTTGATGCCTTTGATTTCCTTTTGTTGTCTGATTGCTGATGCTAGAACCTCCAACACTATGTTAAACAACAGCGGTGAGAGTGGACATCCCTGTCGTGTTCCTGATCTCAGGGAAAAAGCTCTGAGTTTTTTCCCATTGAGAATGATATTATCTGTGGGGTTTTCATAGATGGCTTTTATGATGTTTAAGTATGTTCCTTCTATCCCGACTTTCTCAAGGGTTTTTATTAAGAAAGGATGCTGAATTTTGTCAAATGCTTTTTCTGTGATTGACAGGATCATATGGTTCTTAATTTTATTTTATTAATGTGATGTATCACATTGATTGATTTCCGAATGTTGAGCCAGCCCTGCAGCCCAGGAATGAATCCCACTTGATCATGGTGAATAATTCTTTTTATATGCTTTTGAATTTGATTTGCTAGTATCTTATTGAGAATTTTTGCGTCCATATTCATCAGGGATATTGGCCTGTAGTTCTCTTTTTTTACTGGGTCTCTGTCTGGTTTAGGAATCAAAGTAATACTGGCTTCATAGAATGAGTCTGGAAGTTTTCCTTCCCTTTCTATTTCTTGGAATAGCTTGAGAAGGATAGGTATTATCTCTGCTTTAAACGTCTGGTAGAACTCCCCTGGGAAGCCATCTGGTCCTGGACTCTTATTTGTTGGGAGATTTTTGATAACCGATTCAATTTCTTCGCTGGTTATGGGTCTGCTCAAGCTTTCTATTTCCTCTTGATTGAGTTTTGGAAGAGTGTGGGTGTTTAGGAATTTGTCCATTTCTTCCAGGTTGTCCAATTTGTTGGCATATAATTTTTCATAGTATTCCCTGATAATTGTTTGTATCTCTGAGGGATTGGTTGTAATAATTCCATTTTCATTCATGATTTTATCTATTTGGGTCATCTCCCTTTTCTTTTTGAGAAGCCTGGCTAGAGGTTTGTCAATTTTGTTTATTTTTTCAAAAAACCAACTCTTGGTTTCATTGATCTGCTCTACAGTTTAGATTCTATATTGTTTATTTCTGCTCTGATCGTTATTATTTCTCTTCTTCTGCTGGATTTGGGGTATCTTTGCTGTTCTGCTTCTATTTCCTTTAGGTGTGCTGTTAGATTTTGTATTTGGGATTTTTCTTGTTTCTTGAGATAGGCCTCGATTGCAATGTATTTTCCTCTCAGGACTGCCTTCGCTGCATCCCAAAGCATTTGGATTGCGGTATTTTCATTTTCGTTTGTTTTCATATATTTCTAAATTTCTTCTCTAATTGCCTGGTTGACCCATTCATTCTTTAGTAGGGTGTTCTTTAACCTCCATGCTTTTGGAGGTTTTCCAGACTTTTTCTTGTGGTTGATTTCAAGCTTCATTGCATTGTGGTCTGAAAGTATGCATGGTATGACCTCAATTCTTGTATACTTATGAAGGGCTGTTTTGTGACCCAGTATGTGATCTATCTTGGAGAAGGTTCTTTGTGCACTAGAGAAGAAAGTATATTCTGTCGCTTTGGGATGCAGAGTTCTAAATATATCTGTCAAGTCCATCTGATCTAGTGTTTCATTCAGCGCCCTTGTTTCTTTATTGATATTATGTCGAGATTTTCTATCCAATATTGTGAGTGGAGTATTAAAGTCCTCTGAAATTACCACATTCTTTTCAATAAGGTTGCTTATGTTTGTTATTAATTGTTTTATATATTTGGGGGCTCCTGTATTTGCCACATAGACATTTATAATTGTTAGCTCTACCTGATGGATAGACCCTGTGATTATTATATAATGCCCTTCTTCATCTCTTGCTACAGCCTTTAATTTGAAGTCTAGTTTGTCTGATATAAGTATGGCTACTCCAGCTTTCTTTTGACTTCCAGTAGCATGATAGATAGTTCTCCATCCCCTCACTCCCAATCTGAAGGTGTCCTCAGGTCTAAAATGAGTCTCTTGTAGACAGCAAATAGATGGGTCTTTTTTTTTTATCCATTCTGATACCCTGTGTCTTTTGGTTGGTGCATTTAGTCCATTTACATTCAGTGTTATTATTGAAAGATATGGGTTTAGAGTCATTGTGATGTCCGTAGGTTTCATGCTTTCAGTGATGTCTCTGGTACTTTGTCTCACAGGATCCCCCTTAGGATCTCTTGTAGGGCTGGTTTAGTGGTGACAAATTCCTTCAGTTTTTGTTTGTTTGGGAAGACCTTTATCTCTCCTTCTATTCTAAATGACAGACTTGCTGGGTAAAGGATTCTTGGCTGCATATTTTTTTCTGTTCATCACATTGAAGATTTCCTGCCATTGCTTTCTGGCCTGCCAAATTTCAGTAGAGAGATCGGTCACGAGTCTTATATAGGTTTCCCTTTATATGTTAGAGCGTGTTTATCCCTAGCTGCTTTCAGAATTCTCTCTTTATCCTTGTATTTTGCCAGTTTCACTATGATATGTTGTGCAAAAGATCAATTCAAGTTACGTCTGAAGGGAGTTCTCTGTGCCTCTTGGATTTCATTGCCTTTTTCCTTCCCCAGATCAGGGAAGTTCTCAGCTGTTATTTCTTCAAGTACACCTTCAGCACCTTTTCCTCTCTCTTTCTCCTCTGGAATCCCAATTATGCGTACATTATTTTGCTTAATTATGTCACTTAGTTCTCCAAGTCTCCCCTCATACTCCTGGATTTTTTTTCTCTCTCTTTTTCTCAGCTTCTTCTTTTTCCATAATTTTATCTTCTAATTCACCTAGTCTCTCCTCTGCCTCTTCAATCCAAGCTGTGGTCGCCTCCATTTTATTTTGCAGCTCATTTATAGCATTTTTTAGCTCCTCCTGACTATTCGTTAGTCCCTTGATCTCTGTAGGAATAGATTCTCTGCTGTCCTCTATACTTTTTTCAAGCCCAGTGATTAATTATATGACTATTATTTTAAATTCATTTTCTCTCATATTGCTTAAATCGTTTTTGATCAGTTCGTTAGCTGTCGTTATTTCCTGGAGTTTCTTTTGAGGAGAATTCTTCCATTTCGTCATTTTGGATAGTCTGTGGAGTGGTGCGGAACTGTGGGGCACTTCTGTGCTGTCTGGAGTAACTTGTGTTGGTGGGTGGGGCCGCAGTCAGACCTGATGTCTGCCCCCAGTCCACTGCTGGGGCCACAGTCAGACTGGTGTGTACCTTATTTTCCCCTCTCCCAGGGGTAGGACTCACTCTGGAGTGGTGTGGTCTCTGTCTGGGCTACTTGCACACTGCCAGTCTTGTGGTACTGCTTCAGTGGGATCTGGCATATTAGCCAGGGTGGATCTGCAAGGTGCACAGGGGCAGGAGGGGCAGCCTCAGCTCGCTTTGCCTTTGGTGGTCCGCTTCGGGAGGGGCCCTGCAGCACCGGGAGGGAGGCAGACCCGTTAGAGGGATGGATCGCAGAAGCACAATGTTGGGTGTTTCCGTGGTACAAGCAAGTTCCCTGACGGGAACTGGTTCCCTTTGGGATTTTGGCTGGGGGTGGGCGAGGGAGAAGGCACTTCCCAGTGCCTTTGTTCCCCGCCAAGTTGAGCTCTGTCCTCCTGGGTTCAGTAACTCTCCCTACCGCTCTCCGAGCACAGCTGTTGACTCATAACATTCCAGATGTTAAGTCCCACTGGCTGTCAGAACACACTCCTTCCGGCCCCTCCGCTTTTGCAAGCCAGACTTAGGAGCTCTGACTTGCCTGGTGGGCTGGCTGCCCCTCCACCGCCCTGGCTCCCCTGCCAGTCATGTATCGTTCACCGCCTCTCCGCCCTTCCTACCCTCTTCCATGGGCCTCTCGTGTATGCTTGGCTCTGGAGAGTCCATTCTGCTAGTCTTCTGGTGGTTATTGGGGTAAATTAGGCAGATGTGGGTGGAATGTAAGTGATCAGCAGGACGCGGTGAGCCCAGCATCCTCCTATGCTGCCATCTTCTGAACTTCCTACATTAATTATTTTCAATTACAGTTAATTAAAAAGTGATGGGTGGTGGGCCATTCAGTTGGGAAATTTTAATTTTTAAAAATTTTAAAGTATGAATGAACATTTTTTTAGTGAAAAAATTCTTGGTGGAAATATGTAAGATTAAATTTTTAATATTTTAATTGATGATTGGTAAATACATATTTATACAGGCATACCTATTTTATTACTTTGCTTTATTGCACTTCACAGATGCTGCATTTTTTTACAAATTGAAAGTTTATGGTAATCCTGCATCTAGCAACTCTGTCACCACCATTTTTCCAACAGCATTTACTCACTTTGTGTCTCTGTGTTACATTTTAGTATTCTTTCAACATTTCGCATGTTTTCATTATTGTTTGTTACGGTGATCTGTGATCAGTGATCTTTGATGTTACCATTGCAGTTGTTTTAGGCCACCATAAGCTATGCCCATATAAGACGGTGAACTAACTGGAAGGCAAAAAAAAAAAAAAAAAAAGCAAAATAGGCCAAAAATTAGCCCTCTTGAGCCAAACAGCCACATCTTGAATGCAAAGGAAAAGTTCTTGAAAGAAATTAAAAGAGCTACTTCAGTGAGCACATAAGTGATAAGAAAACAAGACAGCCTTATTGTTGAGATGGGGAAAGTTTTAGTGGTCTGGTATGAATTTCATACCAGCCATATAATCCCCTTAAACCAAAGCGGATTCACAGCAAGGCCTTAACTGACATCAATCCTATGAAGGCTGAAAGAGATGAGAAAACTACAGAGGATAAGTCTGAAGCTAGCAGAGATTGGCTCATGAGGGAAAGAAAAAAAAAATCTCTATTACATAAAAGTGTAAGGTGAAGCAGAAAGTACTGGTGTAGAATCTGCAGAAAGTTATCCAGAAAATCTAGCTAAGATAATTAATGAAGGTGCCTGCACTAAACAACTGATTTCAAAGTAGATGAAAGAGCCTTATATTGGAAAATGCCATCTAGGACTTTCATAGCTAGAGAGGAAAAGTCAATACCTGGCTTCAAAGCTTCAAAGCTTCAAAGGGAAGACTTGCTTTTATTAAAGGCTAATGCACCAGGCCACTTTAAGTTGAAGCCAATGTTCATTTACCATTCTGAAAATCCTGGGGCCCTTTAGAATTATGCTAAATCTATTCTGTGCTCTATAAATGGAACAACAAAGCGTGGATGACAGCATATCTGGTTAAGACATGGTTTACTGAATAGTTTAGGCCTGCTGTCAAAACCAACTGCTCAGAAAAAAAGATTGTTTTCAAGTGTGACTGCCCATTGACAATGCACCTGGTCACCTAAGGTGTAATGGAGATGTATAGTGAGATCAGTGGTGTTTTCCTGCCTGCTACCACAGCATCCATTCTGTGACCCATGGACCAAGGAGTCATTTCAACTTTTTTTAAAATTTTATTTTTTTAAATTTACATCCAAATTAGTTAGCATTTAGTGCAACAATGATTTCAGGAGTAGATTCCTCAGTGCCCCTTACCCATTTAGTCCATCCCCCCTCCCACAATCCCTCCAGCAACCCTCAGTTTGTTCTCTATATTTATGAGTCTCTTCTGTTTTGTCCCCCTCCCTATTTTTATATTATTTTTGTTTCCCTTCCCTTATGTTCATCTGTTTTGTCTCTTAAAGTCCTTATAATCAGTGAAGTCATATGATTTTTGTCTTTCTCTGACTGACTAATTTCACTTAGCATAATACCCTCCAGTTCCATCCACGTAGTTGCAAATGGCAAGATTTCATTCTTTTTGATTGCCGAGTAATACTCCATTGTATACATATACCATTTCTTCTTTATCCATTCATCCATCGATGGACATTTGGGCTCTTTCCATACTTTGGCTGTTGTTGATAGTGCTTCTATAAACATGGGGGTGCATGTGTCCCTTCAAAACAGCACACCTGTATCCCGTGGATAAATGCCTAGTAGTGCAATTGCTGGGTTGTAGGGCAGTTCTATTTTTAGTCTTTTGAGGAACCTCCATACTGTTTTCCAGAGTGGCTGCACCAGCTTGCATTCCCACCAACAATGCAAAAGAGATCTTCTTTCTCCACATCCTTGCCAACATCTGTTGTTGCCTGAGTTGTTAATGTTAGCCATTCTGACAGGTGTAAGGTGGTATCTCATTGTGGTTTTGATTTGTATTTCCCTGATGATGAGTGATGTTGAGCATTTTTTCATGTGTCAGTTGGCCATCTGGATGTCTTCTTTGGAGAAGTGTCTATTCATGTCTTTTGCCCATTTCTTCACTGGATTATTTGTTTTTGGGGTATTGAGTTTGAGAAGTTCCTTATAGATTTTGGATACTAACCCTTTATCTGATATGTCATTTGCAAATATCTTCTCCCATTCTGTTGGTTGCCTTTTAGTTTTGCTGATTGTTTCCTTCACTGTGCAGGAGCTTTTTATTTTGATGAGAGTCATTTCAACTTTTAAGTTTTATTTTTAAGAAATACATTTGATGAGACTATAGCTATCATAAAAAGTGGTATCTCTGATAGATCGTGGCAAAGTGAATTGAAAACTTTCTTCTAAAGAGTCACCATATTAGATGCTACTAAAAACATTCATGATTCATGGAAAGAAGTCAAAATGTCAACATTATCAGCAATTGGAAAGAAGATTCCAACCATCATGGATGACTTTGAGGGATTCAAGAGTCCAATAGAAAAAGAAATTGCAGATGTGGTGGAAATAGCAAGAGAGCTAGAATTAGAAGTGGATCCTGAATATGTGACTGAATTGCTGCCAACTCATGATTAGTATTTTAACACATGAAGAATTCTTCTTAGAGATCAGCAAAGAAGTTATTTTTTGAGATGCAATCTTCTCCTAGTAAAGATGCTGTAAAGCTTGTTGAAATGTCAAGAAAGGATTTAGAATATTACATTAACTTCGTTGATAGATAAGTGGCATGTTTCAAGAAGATGGACTCCAATTTTGAAAGAAGTTCTACTGTCAACAAACAACATTGCATGCTATAGAGAAATAGTCCATGAAAGGGAGAGTCAATCAGTGAGACAAACTTTATTGTTGATTTTAAGAAACAGCCACAGCCACCCCAACCTTCAGCAACCACCACTCTGATCAGGCTGTAGCTGTTGATATGGAGGCAAGACAAGACCTTCCACCAGCAAAAAGATTATGACTCACTGAAAGCTTAGATGATGGTTAGCACTGTTTAGCAATAAAATATGTAATTAAGGTAGTACATTTTTTGAGACATAATGGTATTGCACACTTATAGTATAGACTACTTATTGTATAAACATAACTTTTATTTGCCTTGGAAAACTAAAAACTTCTTTTGACTTATTTTATTTCAGTATTCTCTTTATTGCTCAGAGATATTAGCTAAATCTGTTACTGTGGAGAATTCATTGTAAAATAGTAAATCTTATTGAGAACAATTAGAAGACAATTGGATTATTCTTATCAGGAGAAGTTAGACTGAACAAGGTTTGAAATCAAACTGACCAGAGTTTCAGTTTAAGAATTTGCTACTCATATCAATTGGACCTACTTAAATAGAAAAAATAAATAAATAAATAAAAGATTAGGTTCGTAACATATTATTTCTACTAGTGGAAAGGCAATAATAGCTAAAACATAAATAAATTTGATATCATAATATGTGGCTTGTTTAAAAATGACCAATAATGTTTTTCACTTAGGCAATACTATAAATGTAATGAAATGCAGAATAGATTTGTACCTGAACATTGTTAGTTTTTTTCTACTACATTTGTATAAAAGAATAAATATTTCCCCTACTAAATTTCATTCTATCTTTTGTGTGCTTATTTCTCCTTTATTATAGAATATTTCTTGATATGTAAACTAGTATTTAATGAAAATAACTCATGGGATAAGTGAAAATGAAATTAAAATAATTTTGTTGATGTGATAATCCTATTAATATATTCTGGAATATTTTTCTCATCATTTTCATCCATCTGAAAATATCTATTGATTGTTCCCAGTCACTAGGGATTATAATAGGACCAAAATTATGATTAAAATCATCAAACAAACAAGAAAAAAAAGTATTACTCTGTTGGCAGAGTTCACCAATAAGATAAAAGAAGTAAACCAGCTGTGTTGAAGCAGATTGTACCCATTGATTATTCAATTAGATCTAATCATAAACACAACTCTTGTCTCAAATGTAAGTAATTTGTTCGTTAACATTTTTTATTGAAGAAGATCGTATTAAGGATTAATTACATCACTGACATTCACAATTTTTTTTTTTGCTGTCAAAATATTTTAACAGGAAGAGACCTTGGTAAATTTTACCTCAATGAAGTACTAGGGATTTGCAAAGCATGTTTAATAAACACTGTTTAACAAATGGAGTCCACAGACTACTAATCTGATCTTGTGATTGAAAAGGGATCCCTAAGGCAATTTGCAATGTCCAGAGTAAAGAGAAAATGGGAACTAAAACATTGTTTTCACATTTTACAAGTCTAAAATGCATGAACAGTCAATATTTCCACTCATTCAATTTCATTTATAGAAATCACTAGAGGTCTAGAGATTGTGTGTGTGCTACACGACTATGTTGACCATTTTTGTATTGCTTGTATAAGTCAACACAATGAATTTTGTCTCCACTTATCATTTTATCACCTCATTAACATGCTGTTATTATTGTTTGTTAAAATTTTCCCTTTGTTAATATTATCATCATACATCAGAGCTCCAATTCATAAAAATAAATCAAAGGCTCAGAAATGGCTTATTGAAGTATCATAGCAGTGATAAATATAAAAACATTAATAATATAATGTAGAACTTAATTGTAAATGTATAATAATGAAGAGAACCTAAGGGTAAATTTATTTTACCCTCACCTTTGCTTTCTGAGAGCTCTGAGAGATCACCTCTATTTTATTGCCCCTCACACAGTACTCCAAGCCCTTGGCAGTCCCTACATTCAGAACATGTTCATTCACATTCTTGACTCACTTTGGCTATGGAAACTAGAGACATATGGCATATTGAGGAAGCAGAGAACTTAAAAGTGACTGTAGATCTTAACATGACCTAACTAACATATCCAGTACCCTTTCAAACCTGGGGCAGTATTAATAACTGCTATCAAATATTATATATTATATTAATATATTGAATCATAATGTATTTAAAGCTAAATATTAAATATTACTGTTTAAGAATAGTAATTATGACTGTTAACCTATTATTCAGACACTGCTTGACAAAGGGCCCCTTATTCCTACTTCTAGCACCTGGAACACACCCATTTTATCCAGAGGTGAGGGAACCAACCCAAAGTATTATCAATTCATCCAAGATTTGTAGGTCATAAATAAAACTGTGAAACCAGATTCCTTTGTTCCCAAACCCCAATACTTGATCTTCATGTTCATACCTCCAATGCCACTCATTTTGCCATTGTTGAGTTATACTCTGATTTCTTCAGCATACACCTTCACCCTAACTCCCAATACTCCTCCTTTGCATGGAAAATCAACAATATACCTGGATAGTCATGCCACAAGGATTTACAGGAAGAACCACCTTATTTTTCTGAGACATTTGTCTTGCAGTTCAACTCTTATGTAACATGTATATGACTTCTTTCTTTGTTCTACAACATTTAATAATTCTTTGCAAGGTACCCAATATTAAAAACTTTGTATGGACATAAGGTATCAAGAGATAAAATCATCTCATCATTTAGAATAATAGAGCTAATGGGCTATTAAAATTAAAGATTGCTAAACTGATGAAAAGACTTAATCTTTACTGGCCTGAGATTTTACTCTTAGCCCAGATTTTGCTCTTCACTCTTTTTCTGCTGGGTCACACTAATGTCTACATATAAAATAGTAACTGGCTGATCTGTGAAAATTCTCTATTCTTCCTGAGCTCTTGAAGATTCTAACATGATCAATCAAGACCTTGTAAAATACTTCAAGGATCTTATTAATTATATTCACACTGCTCATCAATGAGTTGAGGCTGCTTTCCTCTAGTTTTCCAATGAATATCACTGTACAACCTATAAACTCAAAACTTACTTTTCTGGAGAGGATATCATCAGAAGACCAATATTCAACCCTGTTTGAAAGACCCTTATTTCATCTTTCTTACCACTAGCATTGCTACCAAACTTAAGGAGGGCCAAACTGGATGCATGTCGCTTCACCAGAAGGGTACAGAAGCTACTCTGAGTGGTAGTCACTCCAGTTGGAGACCTTAATCATGACTCTGTCCAGATCCATCAGAAGATGGCACTCGCGGGTAGATTGCTTTCTCAAATACTTTGGACCATGATGATGACAATACAAGTTGGTTTGCTTTCCTGCCAAGATTTTGGAAAAGGCCATGTAGGATTCCTTTATTTCCTATCTTCACCATTTTTATTGTCCTTCTTTGCTATATACTCCTTCTCTGTCTCCCCCAGCATAATCCTTACTATCCACATGATTGCCTACCCCCCACTGCAACTACAGAGTCAATAATGAGTCTTTGTATTATCTCTTTTCTCACCTTATCCAATCTGTTCTCCCATTCTTTCACTCAACTTATAGCACACCTCACAACCCTATTTCTGACTTCTGGTTATGTACTCATTTTCCTTATGAAGCCTCCAGCTTCCTCCAAGTTCCTATACCCATTTCAGATTTAAAGACATTTATCACTCAGGGGTCCTTTAGCTTCTCTCTTTAGATTTAAAAATGAACTTTCTTTAATATGTTTCCAAAAGAGCCATCTTTGTTTTTACCCTAACATTATCAAGGGTCCTTTCACGTGCCTAACTAGTTGCAATTACACATACTGTGCTAACAATCAAAATACTTTCATTTTTATCAGGAAAAGTAAGAGTACATATTTCTTGCCTTATTATATGCTCTAATAAACCCAGATGATCCTAAGCATTACTTCACTTGGTGTGGTTGGGTTTGATCTTCCTTTAAACAAAAATCCAAGAACTTTTCTCTTCCTAATTTAATAGGAAAATGCTACATCAAAAAGGCCAATATAAGCTCTGAAATATTAATCTATGGGACAGTTATTTCCATGACCCCTGGATAGAACTTAATAAGAAATATTTTATTTGTGGCAATATTGCCTATTGGTGTCTGCCTATTTATTGTACTGGATCCTGTTATCAAGCTAACTTAATGAGCTTTTATCAAATCTTTAATGAGATTGCCTTCTTTTCTTACTTTAACTATTCTGTTACCTTGGATTTGAGTTTTCTAGGCACTACATGATCCAAAAGCCTACAAAACTGTGTCACAGTGGGAGACTTAGGTACAAAATCCCAGTCCCAGAAGAATATGAGAACTGTCTTTTTTTTACCAGATTTTTAACAAGGCTTAGAACAAGAGGCTAAAAGGTTGGAATTAAACTTAAAAGGTGTTAGTATTGCGGCAGATAGTGTATTTGTGCCTGGAGCAGCTGCTTTATGATCCATTCAAGGAGTAACTGGAAGTCCTGCATTTTCCATTCTCTACTCCAGGAAATAACTAGGATTGTGGGCAGTCTTATCAAAATCGCCATCATTTCCAGAAAGCCAAGGTGACTTTAATGAGTGGTCCTCTACAATCACCTGCCTTTAGGCATTATTCTAGCTCCGAGGGACTGCTAGCACAGTGGCCAAAAGTGACTATTGTGCATAAATTCCCTGGGACTTTTTGGATGTCTATATCATAGCCAAAAATATTCAAACAGAAAATTGAGAAATTAGATTGTCACTGTTGTCCTTACTGTACAATCTAAAGATGCTTTGGCCCCAGTGTCCTGAATCGTCTTACTGGCTCCATTCAAACCTCAGATTTCTATTTAGTTTTCGTACTTAGTGCCTGTGTTATTTTTAATACATTCCTAAGCATACTCTCATCAAGTGCCGGATCTCTAACTCCCTCCAACAGTCAGTCTGACAGCATGCTCAACAGATGCTACAGGTAGTCCTTTAAGGCCAACAAGAACATGAAGTCCATTCCACCATGAAAACTACTTTGACCATCTTTACCCTCACAGTGACTCCTAATTTATCCCTAATTGTGTTTAAAGACCTACTTTGACTAAAACAGAGGAGATTGACCACTTACTTACAGTTGCCCATTACTCACAAACTGACTTGGCTTGACCAACTTCAGTCAAGCTTTACTCCTCCTCACATGAGCCTCAACTTGGTTCACCCTCAAACTTATGCAAGGGAACATCTTCCTGTAATGGATCATTCTGATTGCAAAAATACATATTTCCTGGCAACCCATCTGGATCATGCTATCTGCTCACTCGCTTCTCTTGCCGTGATACTTTGAGAAGTTTGTGCTCACCTTGCTTACCCTGTCTCATAAAATCAAGCCTTTTTTTTGTTTGTTTGTTTGATTTTGAGTTTCTTGTAGATTCTGAGCTTGGAGCACTCCTGATATTGCAATAGTCTTTTCTAATAAAATGTCTACTTATGGAAGTCTGATTTTTTTTTTATTTGACCATATCCACACTTTAGTTTTATGATAATTTATTAACAGAGTTTACTACCTGAGTGCCAGCAGCTTCTTTTCTTCCAGGGAGTTAATTTGTGGAGATGCTCTGGAAATCTTGAGCAAAATGACTTCTAGCCTTGGGGCTGGTTCTGCTCCCATGCAGAGCCTCCTCTTGTCTCTAGGCCATAACTCTGTTGTCACTGCTGTTAGTTTTGCTGTTGTTTCCCTTATCACTATCAAAATTCTCTAGCCCAGGGGTGCCTGGTTAGCTCAGTTGGTTAAGCCTCTGACTTTGGGTCAGGTCATGATCTTCCAGTTTGTGAGTTTCAGCCCCTTGTTGGGCTCTGTGCTGACAGCTCAGAGCCTGGCTCTCAATAATAGATAAATGTTAAAAATTTTTTTTTAATAAATAAAAAAAAAATATCAGCCCCAATTTTGCCTAGACCATACCCTCTGTGCTCCCTAAGCCTCAAATGCTGTGGCATGCATGTATATGCTGGGTGATCACATATTCTCAATGCACATATTGCCCACTGTTTCCCAACACCCCTTAACCCCTTCCCCACCACCTAGCAAACCCATAGACTGAGCCTGCATGTGCTTGTTGCCACCCAAGATCTCTTCTCTGCTCATGTGCAAGCTCCATCCTGTAGTTAAATTGCACTGACAAAATAACAAGTTCAAATATAAAATTATTAAAAATTTCAAGATGGTGGTGGCACAACATTTAATCAAGGGTGGGGACATTCCTGAATGTAAGGTTCTTTATCACTAAACTTGCCTCATACTAATGAAGCCAGTTCTTTCAGGAAAGTTTTCCAAGGGATTGGAATCAGGGCCTTATAAAGGTAGAACTCAGCCTACTGTAGGAGCCCACCAGAGTGTCAACCCAGTGAAATATAACAAAAGCTACAGACATGTGGCTGCTATGACTCAGTTTTTCCCTGTTTATTACAGAGATGTTTATTATACCAACTCTATCCAATTATTTAATATGAAATGACAAAAGAAAGTATCTTTTAAATTTGAAGTTGTCTGAACCAAGAAATATCACATTTGAGCTTTGAATTTTTAGGCTGCTATTAGATGGAACTTGTTAGTTTCTGTCTTGAAAAAGAGGATCGTTATATTTTGTGCACAAAAAGGAGTATAGGTTTCATATGAATATTTTTGGCCTGAAGTATAGCCATCATTAAGGCTATTCATAAATGTCCTATTCTTTCTTGCTGGAGACAGTCTGATCACTCTTTGCTAACTGGAACCCGGGCATTCCTTTCTGAATAAGTTATATGTGAAGTATTGAGGAAGAAGATTTTAAAGCCAGTCACCACATTCTCCTTTTTCTGTCTCTGGTATCATGAATATATGTGTCATGTTGGAGCCTCTGTTAGCCAGGGTCTCTGGGAGACGGTGATGATCAAGTGCCAAACCATGTGCATATGCACCAGACAAAAATAAATTTTGATGTATTAAGCGATTGAAAATGTAGTTTTGTATTCTACAAGTAATCCAGAATAATACCAGTAATAAATTATATAGTACAGTGTAAAGATTGCAACTATTGAAAAAAATAATATAAGAGCCATGTTGAATTTTAAATTGGGTATAGATATCCTATGGTAAGACTCACTATGAAGATTTTTGGGTTATTTTTATATAAAAACCAGTGATTCCCTGTAAAAACTAATCATAGCTTTCAAGAATAAACAGAAAATAATGCTTTGTAGGGCTAAATTAGTAAATACTGTCACTGAAAGTGGCAAACAGACCAAATCTAGGTTTCAATGTATTAGGAAAAAAAAACCCAAAAGACTAGTACATCTTATAATTAAGAAAATGGAAAACAAGATTTAAGATTGGTGGAAAATATATTTGGGAAAAAGCAGAATGAGTTGTTGGCAGTTTTTCTCATATTACATGCGTAGTTTGGTTATAAGATCACAGAGATATAATCAATTAAAGTAATTAGAAGCCAACATATTATTTTTGTAACAAATTATTTGTTTAGAATGACACAAAACTGTCACTAAACACATGTATTAGAGAAAAGGGATTAGTGATTTTTTTATATGTTTATTGCTGAAATGCATAATATAAGAAGGAGGTTTTTTCCTTAGTTAATGACAATTTTAAGACACAAGACACAATATAAAATGGAATATAATATTTTAGTGTAAGTGCCAGTAGACTATCAACTATGTAGCAACAAGAAAGTATTTCCTACAAAATTAAAACTATTACACGTGAATTTTAAGCTATTTTATGATATATTCCTATAAGATATCTGGAAGCCAGAAATTTCTGTACATTTATTCACTGCTGGAAAACATTCTAAAAACGTATCACTATTTAATGTATCCATCAGTATAGATTTCTTCAAGTGCATGGTATTTATAAGTAGAGAGTAAGTACAGAAGCATGATGACTTTAGAAGAGAAGATGCATTTAGATTTTAATAACATGATTTAAAAATTGTTTATGAAATAATTGTCTTCAGTGAAAGTGATTTCTATCATGTAAAATAACTACCCTCAGTTTATATCTCAGTGATATTAGTCAATACCTTGAGTATCCTAAACTGATCTATTCAGGACCTTTTAGCTTTCTGAGATTTTCATTTAAGAAAAATTATTTATTTGCAGTCATTTGAACTTCAATATGCAAATTTAGGATTTACATATCATACAATTTAATTATGCATGCCTGACCTTTATATTCACTTGATTTCTAATAAATTTTTGTGAAAGACATAGTACTTACCCAAGCCTTATTTATTCAGGCTATTTAGTTGTATGGAACAGAGCATAAGCAAAGATGAATTTGAATATCTTAAAAATAGCATGATAGTAATAAGGATAACATTTATTGAGCTTTGTGCCAAGGATTATGGTGAGAGCATCACACAAATCACTTTATGTAACCAAAAGGGGCTACTATCCTCTTGTAAACTTTGGTTTGGTTAAGTGAAGCAACTATGTTTGAGGGGCCATGACACTAATTAGTCCAATTTTGGCAATCTCTCTCCAAAGTTTATATCCTTAATGTCATGTTCTTCTTGTGTTTTACTGATTTACCTTTATCTTGCATCTGGACTTCTCATTCAACATCCATTGAAGACAGTTCCTAAAATTAATACAATCAGGTGGACTCTTGTAATCAATTGCCTTTCAGATTCTGTGTCTCCCTCTGTCTCTGCCCCTCCCCTGTTCATGCCCTGTCTCTCTCTGTCTCAAAAATAAATAAACGTTGAAAAAAAATAAAAAAAAAAAATACAAAGTTTTATCAGCCTCAAGTGTCAGAAATACCTAAATGTTATTTCAGTTCTACAGAAACAAAATGCCAGTTGTGAATTTGGGAAAGGACACTAGGCATCATGTTTGTGACTATTACTTGAATATTATAAAGCGTCACATTGAAAATTAGAAGTTTGTTGAATGGATATGTCACATTTTATTACACATTATTATTGGCAAGTCTCCAATGGCTCCTAGTATTTGGAACAAGATCCTGTAGTTCTATAATATGAGGAATGAGCTATACCAAAACTTAGCTGAAGAAAGAAGCCTGACAAAGTAAGATTAAATGCAGCAGATGATAATGTAACTCCCTGAAAGTCTTTTTCTCCACCCTCCAAATGTAGTTCTCTGTGCCTAGTGGTGTGTCAACATATGGTTGTTTTGTTGGTTTCTAGAAGCTGAATTTTGTGCTTCATCATAGTCATTTTATACCTACAGCTTATATCACCTGTCTGTAAGATTCTTTGCAAATAACCAGTTTGAGATATGAACATAGCTTATGAATTACAAGCTAATGTTTCTTCGTATGTGTATCTTTTTATAAATGAGGAAGCCTTTCTTGTTTAAAAAAATATTTATCTTTGGGAGAGAGAGAGACAGAGAGAGAGAGAGAGAGAGAGAGAGAGAGCATGAGTGGGGGACGGACAGAGAGGGAGAGAGAGAAACCCAAGCAGGCTCCAGTGCTTTCAGCACATAATCCAACGTTGTGTTTGAACCCAAGAACTATGAGATCGTGACCTGAGCTGAAATCAAGAAGTCGGATGCTTAACCGACTGAGCCACCCAGGTGCTCCAAATGAGGAAGCCTTTCTAAGAATTCTCAACAACTTTGCCTAAGTCTCATTGGCAGAAATGTTATACCAGCTACCTCAAAGTTAGTAACCAGTTAATATGGGGAACCATATTGTCCAGATTTGCCTAATCAGGACTTAGCTGTGAGCTTTTTAGAGGGTCATATTCCTTTTCCAACTATTTTAGAATAACCTTTCATAAATGATGAAACACTAGTCCCAAGTATTTTTAATATGTGCTTTTTTTTCAAGCATAAATTTCCCTACAAGAGGAATTTTATTGATGACACTCATTTATTTCCCTCTCGAAAGACCAACTGGAACCAAATGAAGTGAACATAACCTGTAGATTTTATTTTCTTCATAATATAACAAAATATGAAGCTTGGAACTGGATCACTTGACCGTTTCTCTTCTTACCTCTTCATACTTCAAAATGCTTGTATCTCTTAATAGCCAGCATTCTCTTAGATCAGCAGTTGGGCTCAGCACATCCAAGCCTCAGTACAGTCTTCTTTATATTTTTTTTTTTCCTTTTTCCGGATAATTGGCTGAGCTTGCCGAACAAAGCCACTCTGCTCCCTGTCATAATGTCACTTTTCCTGGGCATAAAGAGAATCTTTGCCTTTCTTGTACTATGTCACTCTGTGGGTTGGTGCTTACCACACTTCTCGCAGAAAGTCTGGTGGGTTTTAGGAACATTCACCATGGTTGTGAGAGCGCTATCAGCAAAGAAAGACAATATGTGCTTTTAAAAACAAAGATATAATGATGACATTTTTAGATAAACAAGTCTGAGAATTCCCGTGCTAAGCAAAGTCAAATACTTTTCCTTCCTTCAGGCATTCTCAGAGCCTTTAATATACTAAATCACTTTGTGGAGAACATAACTGGAAGCCTTTTTTCTTTCTTTCTTTTTTTTTTTTTTTGGTAAAGTTTTAACTAATTAATTAATGTTTTAATTCCAGCATTGCTAACATACAGTGTTATATTAGTTTCAGGTGTACAATATAATGCTTCAACACTTCTATACATTACTCAGTACTCATCATAATAAGTATACCCTTTATTCCCCTTCACCCATTTCACCCATCACCCCACCCACCTACCCTCTGGTAACCTTCAGGTTGTTCTTCATAGTTAAACATCTGTTTTTTTCATTTTTTCTTTTTTCTTTGTCCATTTGTTTTATTTCTTAATTCCACATATGAGTGAAATCGTATAGTATTGGTCTTTCTCTGACCTTCTTATTATTTCACTTAGCATTATACCCTTTGGATCCATTATGTTGTTGCAAATGAAAAGTTTCCATTATTTTTTATGACTAATATCCCATTGTATACATATACCACCTCTTTTGTGACCATTCATGTATCAATGGACACTTGGGTTGCTTCCATATCTTGGCTACTGTAAATAATGCTGCTTTAAATATAGAGGCGCATGTATTTTTTTGAACTAGTGTTTTCCTACTCTTTCAGTAAATACCCTGTAGTGGAATTACTGGATCATATGGTAATTCTACTTTTAGTTTTTTGAGGAACCTCCATCCTGTTTTCCAGAGTGGCTGCACCAGTTTGCATTCCTACAGATGGTGCATGAGCGTTGCTTTTTCTTCACATCCTTGTGATTGCCAGCATTTTCAAAACTGACTTTCCCTTCTCATGAAACGCTTGTTAAATCTATGTTCTGTAGAACACATTTCCATAAATATTACTCTAGTAAATGACCACAATGTAAAAATGTTTTTCTCTTCCCTATAGAATTCAACTTAGGAACTGCCAGTTGGTGTTGGATCAGGGCTTAATAACTATTTAAAATAATTTCATATAATGAAACTAGTTAGAAGAGCAGTATATTACTTTAGATAATGTTACATAAATAAGAGCTACCAAGAAGGGATGACTTAGTGAATTCACTTGAAAAGTGGGTAGTTAAATAGTGATATCACAGGACATTTATCTAGTTTATATTGCCAGCATAGGAAAATAATTAGTTGAATGGAATGAAGATTCTTTTACAGAAATCATGCATTTTGAAGTTGGTTTCTCAATGACATTCAAACAGCTGATCTCCTAGTAAGACTACGTGGAGAACTAAGGTTTTGTGCAGTCACACACTGTGTTTAATTCTGTTTAATTTGGGATATGTAAAAAATAAAGATGTGAGCACTTTGAGGAGAATTATAAAAATGGAGGAGAAATAATTTGAAGAAATGAGATTAACTATAAAAGTAAAAATGTCAGGTCTTAATAGTATGTTTCTGATTCAAGGCTAATGAAAGTATTCATTATATGGTGAGAGAGATTGAGCAGAATAGAAAGTGTAAGAGAGGTCAGCAGTTGCGAGACTAGTTGCTCCATTAAACTAGTGAGTAGATCACCTTGGTGACCTTCCTGATTGGAGAATGAGAACAAGAGCCTTTTAAAAATTATGAAGGGAGACTGACCTCTGATCTCTTCTTGAAACTTTTTACTATTATAAAAAGTAAAGATAAGGAATGTATAAATGCAAGCAAAAAAAAAAAACAAAAACAAAAAAACCCTGATGTTCTTAAATAATCCTAAAGAGGTAAGCAGGAATTATGGGGAGGCAAAAGAACTCCCCATTAAAGAATAAAATGGAATTAAATAAAATCATTCAAAAATAATTAATCTATGGAAATAAAAAGACAAAGGAACTCTAATCTCAGTAGTTTTTTAAATGTTTATTTTTGAGAGAGAGAGACAGAGACAGAGAGAGAGACAGAGAGAGAGAGAGAACAAGCAGGGAAGGGGCAGAGAGAGAGGGAGACAGAGAATCCGAAGCAGGCAGGCCCCAAGCTCCCAGCTCTCAGCGCAGAGCCTGATGTGGGGCTTAAACTCACAAACCGGGTGACCTGAGCCAAAATCAGACACTTAACTGACTGAGTTACCCAGTTGCCCCAAATCCCAATACGTTTTTAAAAGGGTATGTGACTGCATATCAACTTCATCAAAGCCATTTGATTTTATACCAGCACAATATAACAGCCAACTATGGAAGGCTCTTCACCATTGGAAGAGAACTTACTAAACTGTTACTTAATGTAACAACGAAATTCCATCTCAAAATACATGAGTATGCAAAGAAAATACATGAGTATGCAAACAAACAGATGCAGTCAAATCCAGAGCCAATCATTATTTATCTGAAGATCTCGATATGATATTGTGATTTTTAACATCAATGTGTTTTAAAATAAACATGTTTTGAAAAGCATTATCAGCTTTGCAGAGTTTGGCAAAATGTAAATAGGAAAGAAATATGCTATTGCAAATAATAACAAGTTCTTACTACTCCCAGAAGTAGTATTCCCATGCATGGTTTCTACAGAGGTTATATTGGGACTTACCAGTATCTAAGCTACATGTTTTTTCATGGACATACCATATCAGGTGGGCTGCCCTTGGAAATGTACAAAAGTTGAATATAAATGCCGTGGGGTGTTTCTTGTTGAGCTAATCCAACAATTCTTCCCATAAATATATTTATTAGCCTCGTCTTCAGTATAGTATAGTCTCAGCAATATGTCACTTTTTTTTTAAGAAAATCAAAATGTAACTAAAATTTTTGCAGGCCTTGACTAGTAGGAAATATGTTAAAACTTTTATAACCAAACCCTCCACTTTCTGTTTGCTTCACCTGAATTCTTGTGGTAATCAAGTCACAAAAATAGTCTCCATAAAATATTTAAATATGTGGCACAACCGAATATATATATTCATGGTATCTTACTACCTGAATCAAATGCATCCTCTTGTCTTGACATTTTTCCATGAGAATTCAGCTAACATTACCCCAGAAGATGTTGTCTAAAAACGTTACATGAATTTTTCCCATGATGTCTTTTTGACAATTGAGAAAGAGCAAACAATTATAAAAAGGCTTTTTCCAAAAATAAAACATCTCAGTATGAAATAAATCTTATGGGATGCTCAAATCACTGTACCTAGTGAGGGAAAGAATTTTGATCGAATATTATTTAGCCTTTCACAAAGTTCTAAAATCCTTAAAATTATTTTAATTCATTATGATTTTTAAATTAAATATTTGGAGTTTGTATTCATATTCACTCTGAATCTTTTTTAGGAAAAAGTAATCAGGTAACTAATTTATTTCAACCAGACTTCTATAATTAATTGTATGTTGAGTGTGCTGGTGTTACAGCAATAAAAAGGGAAATCCTTCCCTTCACAGAACTTAACCTCTGAGCTGTGAGAGGTGGACAAACACCTATAATAAATACGTAAAAAAATGTACCTACCATCATATTTAATTTTTAGCATTATTCACTCTTGTTTTTCTTCCATAATTCACCCCTGGTGTAGGTTATGGACACTTTTGTATTACTAAAAGAATATCCAAATGGTTGATATTTGTTTCAGTATCATGATAACTGTGAGCAATTCTTTTGAAATTTTTACTTTTCTTCACATTAGCTACCCTTGCTGTTTCTAAATAAATAACTACTCACTCCTCTCTCTCAGTTATTCCTTCTCCTGTTTTCCACAAGTCACATGTGCTCTTTTGGAACTCTTCTCTATGTACAGAACCTTTTTTTCTTCTCACTCTACACACATCACATGAGTGACCTCATCTCCTCTTGCCTCACTTATGGTCCACATGTTCCTGAGTTATACATTTATATCCCTCTCCTGAGGACCAGAGATTGATATTCACTACCAACTGGTCTTCTGTATTTGGGTTTTATGAAGGCCTTTCAAATTTAGTATATTCAGAACACCATCTCATCCTTTTCTCTAAAAGCTCTTTTCAGTTCTTCCCAATGTCATCCCCATACATAAGTCAGGCTCCTTCGTTTTTTGAATCTCATCCCTTCAGATACTCAAGGAACACTATCTTTTCTATTTTGTTTCAGTGTTTCTGTAATCTATTTATTTTCTGCCATTCCTGTGTAACTGTCTCAAGCCACCAGTATTTCTCAGCTGGATCATATCATTTTGATATACAGCTTCTTTATACTAGCCTTTCTGCTTCTAGGCTTTTCCCATTCTAGTCTTTTTTGCTTCCCAGTAGTGTGAGCTTTCAATGTAAATCTCTCTCTAATCATTTCTCAGTTTAAATTCCTTGGATATAGTCCAGATTCATTAAAACAGTTCATTAGCTGACCCCTGATTATTTCTCTAACTTCATCTCTTGTCGTTTCTCTGATTTATACTCTAATGTCCCGATGTACATTTCTTCGTGTTATGTATTACGTGTCAGTCTTTTTGCAAGCTTTTTCCTCTTCTTGGAATGCATTTTCCATCCCTTTCCACAAGTCTAATTTCTACTTAATGAAGTATGTGGCTAAAGAGCACAGAATTTCACATCAGACAAATCTGAGTTCAGATATTAACTCTGTCATTTATATTGAAATATGAGTTGAAAAAAAATTAAGACTCTATAAGTCTTTAAAATGAGAGTAATTGTGGTACTTACTTGATCAGGTTGCTACAAGAATTAAGTGTCATAGTGTATGTCAAGGTCTAGGTACAGTGTCTTCTGAAGGGGTACAGAATATGCCACCCCAAAATATGCGATTTTGGCATAAGGATTATTTTGAGCTAAAACCAGTTTAGAATCAGCAGATTCAGGAAGTTTTCTGCGATCCCCTTATTTGCTTAAAAAAGCAGGGCGTACATTTCCCTTCGTGAAGGTGTCCCTCTTGTATCAGGAAGAGAAGATCACTCATCTTTAGAGACTGAGAGTCGACACGGAAATGGGTTTGCATCAACAGACCTTCCTAAAGTATAGATAAAATAACATTTGTCTTCCATTAGTTTATTAGTACCATATTTCCTAGTGATTTATCCCATGATTTATCATCTTTTGAAGCCCCAAAACCCCTTTGCTTTGTTAAAATGGCATATAAGTCCCCGAGACTACTTTTTTGAGTTTCACTTCTTTTCTGTGAACTTCTGTGCACATCAAATATTAATAAAATTGTATGTTTCTTTCTTCCTTTAGTCTGTCCTTTGTTAGTTTAATTTGCAGGTCCCAGTGTCGAGATTTAAGATGGTAAAAGGAGAAGTTTTTTCCTTCCTGGCACTTGCTTACCAGGGCAAGAATCATGTCTAATCACAATCCTTAAATGCTTGCTGGGGAAAATTTAATAAATAAACTTAAATATATATGTTTTTGTAAACAGTTTTTAATTTTACTAATTTTTAAACAGTATATAGATATTAATAATTCCACATAACAATTTTATTCCAAGGATTTTTAGCTTTTATTTTTATTTTTATTTTTGCATGTACGAGAAAAGGCTAAAGATACTTTTAATAACAAAAAATAAATCTGAAAAGTCTAAAATCTTCCTGTGCAACATGGTCTGTCTTACTGAAGTATAGAAATTACTAAATACCTTTAAAATTTTGACAATTAGTTAACCTGCTACCCTGATCACAATGCCTTTGAGAGGGATAAGAGGCCTCTGAAAATTAAGTAGTCCTTGAAATTAATATACCTGGGATGTGTTCTATGGATACTTAAAAATAGATAATGGCTTCTTTATGTCCTTTAGTTCTGTCCATTGTCACTGTCTAAAGAGTTTTGTCAGTGACTGACCACAATATAAATAGATCAGATCAGCAGTTTGATAGCAGTCATGTAAAGGGGTAAATAGTCATTAATATAATTACTGGCACCTTATTATCATACAAAACATAAGATGATGATGCTCCTTGAGAGGATGTAACTCTGAATTATATTCTCTTCCACTGCATAGTCAGATAGTGGGCAGTACAGAGATAGGGACAAAATAATGGAAAACAATACACATATCATTCTAATTTCTCCATAACAATAAAAAATATGTAACACGTTTAATGCAAATAGTATCTTGCAGAAATTTTACATTTAGCAGCATTTCCAGTTGGCAGTGCATTTAATAGCTATACATATAGCTGCTGCATACAAGATAGAAACTATGATCTGATACATCAAGTGAAATTAAATTAAATATAAATATTTCACATGTAAATTCCATCTATTATTAATTCATGATTATCTGGCTCATTTATTTGATTTCAGTACCAGAATGTTCTGCACAGTTTATCCCACAAGATCCCTCATCCTTGAGGTGATTATAATGTACAGAGGGTTATCTTATTTCTAGTAAAATAAGTGATGCTATTCAAATGCTTCAAGACATACAGCAGGTAGTTTCAGAATTTATTAAAGGTTTCTTTATCAGTAAGCATATTTCTGATATGGTTATGCATCTCTTGTTTTTGTATGGTAAAAGAGTACATTTGTTTTCTTTTGCTGTTGTAACAAATTACCACAAACTTAGTAGCTTAAAACAACAAACATTTATTATCTTGCAATTCTGTATATGTTTGAAGCCCAACACAGTTCTCACTGGGCTAACAGCAAGGTGTCAGCAGAGTTTTGTTCTTTTATTCTAGAGGCACTATGGGGAAATGTTTCCTTGTCTTTTCCAGTTTCTGTTGACTTTTGGGCTTCTTCCCCCATCTTCAAAGCCATCAAAGGTGGGCCGAGTCCTTCTCACATTGCATCACTATGGTGTCTTCTATACCTCCATCACTCGGACTCTCACTTCCTTTTTCACTTTTAAGGATCCTTGTGATTGCATTGAGCACACCAATACAATTCAGGATAGTTTTCTTATTTTAACATCATATGATCAATGTATTAGAGTTCACCAGAGAAACATAATAAATAGGATGTGTGCACATATTTGTAGAGAAAGATTTATTTTAAAGAATTGGCTAGGGGTTAAATGGATGATGGGTTTATTAAGGACGGCACTTGTGAAGAGCACTGGGTGTTGAATGTAAATGATGAATCACTAAATTCTCTACAAACCATATATTACACTTATATGTTAACTGACTAGAATTTCAATAAAAACTTAAAAAGGAAAAGAAAGAAAGAAGGTGGCCTCAAAGGGGAAGGAAGGAGGGAGGTAGGAAGAAAGAAGGGAAGGAAGGAAGGAAGGAAGGAAGGAAGGAAGGAAGGAAGGAAGGAGAAAAAAAGAAAAGAGAGAATTGGGTGATGTGATAGTAAAGGCAGGCAAGTCCAACATCTGTGGTGAAGACTGGAAGGATAGTGCCCCAGGGGAGAGTCTGTGTTGCAGTTCAAGTCTGAAGGCAGTGTAGGGCAGAATCCCCTCTTTCTCAGGGCACTTAGGTCTTTTCCTTTTAAACCCTTAAACAGATTGGATGAGGCCCACCTACGTTTTGGAGGGTAATCTTCATGTAAAATCTACTGAATTAAATGTTAATCTCATCTAAAAAATACCTTCATAGCACATCTAGACTGGTGTTTGACCAAACATTTGGGTACTGTGGCCTAGCCAAGTTGACACACAAAGTGGTAGCCTCGTTTCCATCTGTAATCTTAACTCCCCTTTGCCATATAATTTAATTTACCTGCAGGTTTCAGAGGTCTAGGATGTTGACATCACTTGGGGGGTCCCTGTTCTGCATACACAGTGTGTGTGTGTGTGTGTGTGTGTGTGTGTGTGTTTATTCATATCTGTCCCTTGGCCACATTTTTTTTGATCTCTTCTTTTGCCCACAACTCCTTGTGCAGTGCCTAGTTAGACCAAAAGGTTACTGCATAAATAGGCAATCATATCATTTCCTTTTCTCCAATTTCTTGCTTCCTAACCTGCTGTCACAATCTAAATTCAATCTTGGCAATGTCTTTTGGTTCTTTGGCTTCTCCTAAACTTTCTGATTGCTATTGTTGAATTTCTTTTCTTTCCCTAAAATTTTTATGAACTTTGTGGTCTTAGGCAAATTACTTTCCTTTTTCTAAACCTGAGTATCCTCATCAATAAAATGATACTAACAGTCACTGAGACTTATTTTAAAATAAGTAAGAAAATACATGAATAACTTTTTTGAAAACGTGATACCTGGCACGTTAAAAATAGCTAATATTAATCTTAATATTTTGAAATTTTTTAATCTTAATACTTTGATAATAATTGTTAATGTTTTTGCCACATTTAGTGGGGGTATCTTCCCAAGTAATGTTTTTTGTATAAATATTTTCTAGATCATGTTTTTCTATATATTTTAAACTTTCATTTAGTACAAAATATATATTGGTGATTTTTGTGTACTTTATTAAGAATTGAAACATTATTCCTTCTCTTAAAATCCACAAAATATCTACCTATGTTTTCTTTGTATGTTTTCATTTTTATATATTACCTTTGAAGCATAGGCTCCATGCCTGTTCTAAAGTTCTCTTAGCAGGACTCACAGAGATTTCTGAGGAATTGGCAGGGCTATACAACCACGAAGTCACTTTCCTTTCTTTATGGAAATTTAGACTTCACTGTCCAGCCCTTAAAGTTAGATGCCACTGTATAACTGAGTTCAAGTTGAGACATGAAGTGAGGGAGTGATGAATGCCACTTTCATAATGTGTCTAATAAAACTCTCTCCATAGTCCTCTGTGCCCTTCCCCACCAGCTCCTTGTCTGTTGGCCAGATCATAAGGCCCTGGGGAATGGAAGAGCCTCTAGACAGAAACAATCTGAGTTCCTGAGTAAATGCGTGAACGCAAGCCCTGGCCACTAACGTACAGTGATGTTAGTGAGAGAGAAGGGAAATAAACACAAATGAAAACCAGCTCTTTTTCCGTTGAGCCACTGAGGGGGTTGTTAGAGTAGTTAGCCTGTGTAGACTAATAAATACTCCTGTTCTAGTTCCACTGCTCTGAGAGCACTTGAATTAGGCTGCCTTGGTCTGGGAAGGCTAAAGATTGAAAAGTGAGGACTGAGATTTATGCAACTGTAATATGTACTTCATTAAATTAGATATCACATGCATGGTTTTATGAGAGTGTTGTCACATAAAAGGAGGTTAATAGCAGTTTTACTCTTTTGAAAGTGTTTATAGATCATGGATATTAACAACTTCTTCCCACCAAATCCTGTATTCACATTGAACATTATCTAAACTAAACATGTAAGATAGCCTTATCACAGAACAATTCTAGCCTTGGTTCCATGAGGCTGCAGAATCCACAGGATTGAAGACCTGATGTGCCTCTGGTTCACTCACATGTTATTATCTGCAGCTCATCTCTCCAGGTGAGGATTTTTGAAACCTGATAGCGTGTGGTGTCATCTTTCCTAGCAAATCCTGTTGATCATTCCGCTATTTATCTTGGATTGACTAACTTCCTTCTCTCTATACTTTAGGTAAGTAAATCTTGTTTGATTTATCCAAGAGTGTGCAGGGCACCCCTCACAATGTTGGCATGCCATCTTTCCGTCAGTCTGAATACACTATTCACATATATCAAGACAAGTTGCACACTGCCTTTTCAGCCTGATTTTATTTTGGTGCATGGTGCAAACCAATGGCCTAATTGATATAGGCATATTTCATTTTTCCAAACAATTTGTTGAAAATTAAATTCCTTTTTGTTATGAACTAAACTTTTTTGCTAGCAAAATTTATATGTTGAAGCCCTAACACCTAATGTGATGATATTTGGAGGAGGAGCCTTTGGGAGATAATTAGGTAAAGGTTAGGCCATGAGAGTGGAAACTTCATAATGGGATTAGTGCCCTTATAGCAGGAGGAAGAGAGAGAGAAATCTCTTTCTCCAGGAGTAATTACTGAAGAAAGGGCAGGTGAGCACATGGTGAGAAGGTGTTGTCTACAAGATAGAAAGAGGGCCTCACCAAGAACTGAATCTTCTGACACTTTGATCTTGGTTTTCCTAGCCTCCAGAACAGTGAGAAATACATGTCTGTTGAAGGTGCCTGGTCTGTGGTGTTTTGCCATAACATCTGAGGCAGACAAAGACACTTTCCATAAAAATTTGACAGTTGTATTGAATAAGATCATTATCAGTTAGTTATGCCTTATGATTACTTCCCAGTTTCTACACTATTTTACTAGACATATAAAACAGTCATACATATTTTCTGAGTACACACACTGTACCTCACACTCTCCCTTATTTCCAACCACCAAGTAAACCGATGTTAATAATCAATGTGAGTTAACCAATGTGAATTATCTTCCTAATGGGTTATGGAAAAATTAGACTAGCAGGAAAGAAAAAGAGATAGAGGATGTTAGATAGAAATCCCTATTTCACTTTTCACAAAAACAAGCTTATAGTATAGACATTATTCTCAATCTTGTTTTATTAACAATTTACTATTTGTTTTTGTTTAATATGTATCGCTTTACCATCATCATACAAAATAAATTTTTACTTTTGTAAATGGCTTCAAAGCATTGACTTAGTAGTATGCCCAATAAATACAGTGGTTTTGCTATCAGTAGACATTCTGGACGGTTAAGTTTTGCTTGTTTGTTTTTTTCTTTTTTCTGTTATGAAGCAAGCTGATACATATCATTGCATACAGATCCTTGTATTTGTGATTTTTTTTCCCTGACTGCATTGTTGAACTATTTCTGACGTCTTGAATGAAATAATTAGTTTATTTTTTATTACCTCCGTCATATGGCAAATCCATTTCAAGTTATACATTGCCATACAAATAAAGGCGGTTTTCACTATACCCAGTTCCTCTACGCACAAATTTTTACCATAGCTTAGTTAAATGTCTTATTCCTCCTCTGACATGACACAGGTTTTTGTTACCATAATAGATCAGCCATGTGTAATTTCATGTTGTAAACTTGGCTGCTACCTCTTCAGTCCATAAATACTATGTAAATAACAGACACACGTTATGGTCAGTGACCAGTCACATCCATTCTATCAAAGTTGGTCAGTATTTGGTCACTATGCTACTTAGCTCTTGCACAAACAGCAAAGTGTGTATTTATAATTGTCCAACAAAGATGAAACTGCAACAAACAAATAAACGTGATAAATCTGAAAGGAAAATTTAAATTGAATATATAGTAAATCATAGCTGACCACAGGCATGTTAATATGGTTGCCTATCTAGAGATTCTGGGTATGTAGACAGAGAAACTTACTCTACACAAACTTATCAACATAAATGAGAGAAGTAATTGTGACAAAAAGGATGAAGATGTCCCAGAGGAAATAACATCCACAAAAACTTTCCGTTAAAGACCCTGAGAGATATTTTATGACATTAAAACTTCGAAGGATAAATGGAAGCTTAACCAAAATGAGAAAGTAATTATAATTCATCAAGGCATAGAAAGATGTTCACTGTGTATCATAAATCATATGGTAAGAAAAGAAGGAGAGCATTATTCAAATTTGTTTTTTTGTTGTTGCTGTTTTTTAAACAGAAGAAAGTAACACTATAATTCTCAGTGTGTCTGATGTTTACCATTACAGTGCCCTAAATATTAGTTGTACTAGTTTTTTAAATTTCTTTATTCATATTTGACCAACAGAATTTTTAATGCTTTAACAAGAAAATAAGTGTCACAGAAGTATTATCATTTTCACATTGATTTTTTTAAATATAATGTATTGTCCAATTGGTTTCCATATAACACCCACTCATCCCAGCAAGTGCCCATTTTTAATATGGCTTTGCACTGTAATTTTTGTGGTTTAGATATTGTCTTTCTGTTCACAGATTTTCATATATAAATTTAATTTTTTTTTAATGCTTGGTATTTCTGACACACAGTTAACACTCCCAATATAGTTTTAGATAGTACAATTTAATAACAAAATAAAAACAGATTTACATAAATAGGTGGCAAATTCTAGAATTTTGGTTAAGGGAATGCTGTATTTTATTTTATATTTTAAAATTTTTAATGTTTATTTGAGAGAGAGAGAGAGATCATGTGTGGGGGAGGGCACAGAGAGAGACACACACACACAGAATCCAAAGGAAATTCCAGGCTCTGAGCTGTCTGCGTAGAGCCTGACATGGGGCTTGAACTCATGACCATGAGATCATGACCTGAGCCAAGTTGGACGCTTATCCAACTGAGCCACCCAGGCGCCTGTGAGAGAATGCTGTATTTTATAAAATAGTACAGCTTATAAAGAGTGAGTCCATACCAGCATTTAGACCTACATCTTTTTAAATCTTAGCCAGATAAATCCTGATAAATGAATAAATGCTTTTCTAGTATGCCATTTACTTTTTGATGATAACCTGGATTTTTAAAAAAAAATTTTTTAATGTTTATTTATTTGAGAGAAAGGGGTGGGGGGAGGGAGGGAGGAAGCATGAGTGGGGGAAGGGCAGAGAGAAAGGGAGACACAGAATCTAAAGCAGGCTCCAGGCTCTGAGCTGTCAACACAGAGTCCAGTGCAGGGCTCAAACTCATGAACTGAGAGATCATTACCTGAGTGGAAACCAAGAGTCGGACGCTTAACCCACTAAACACTGACTGGTGCCCCCATGATAACCTGGAATTTTAAAAATATAATGCCTGCAACAAATTAAGAATTCCTTGGCCCTAGCAGTTAGTTATATTTTAGATAACCTGTCTCAAAAATCTTCAATTAGACAAAAATGAATTCTAATGACTTTATCAATTAGAATTTTTATTTACATAACCAGAATACAAACAAGAGAGCTACTTTTATTCAAAAAATACAAAATATACGTCAGACAACACAGATGTGTGGGCATTTATTGTAAACAGCAATAATTTGTGTTTAACAAAAATTTACAATTAAACAATGATTTAACTAAACTTTTTATTATTTTTTTTTATTTTTTTTTTTTTCAACGTGTTTTATTTATTTTTGGGACACAGAGAGACAGAGCATGAACGGGGGAGGGGCAGAGAGAGAGGGAGACACAGAATCAGAAACAGGCTCCAGGCTCTGAGCCATCAGCCCAGAGCCTGACGCGGGGCTCGAACTCACGGACCGCGAGATCATGACCTGGCTGAAGTCGGACGCTTAACCGACTGCGCCACCCAGGCGCCCCTAAACTTTTTATTATTTGAATTCAGTAACTTATTAATATAGATTGACGATCTTATTTTCAGTAAATCATTTAATTTTCCTATGCTCATTTTCACCTGTTTCGTCATATAGTAATTCCTAAATGCATTCAAGTTATTTTTGTATAAGTATAATTACATGTTACCAATAAATGTGAGTACTGCATATGAAGCTAGCTATGTCTACTAATGTCTTATATGCCCATATTGGGAGTAAATGCAAACTGGCAATCTCTACTGGACTACCAATAATCTTGGTATACTATATATACATATTTTTCAATATTTTAATATTCTTTTCTGTTTTTAGTTTTCTCAGCTTTGAGTAGTTTTTTAAAATAAGATTTGCAATTCTTGTGACTGAAGAAAAGTATATTAGTACAAAGTATGTTTTCTTTAAACTCCTTTGATGTATGGAAGTTGATATTTTCTACTTCATATCATTTTGAAAGATCAAGTTTTGATTTTGAAAGACTTAAAATACTAATGAAACATATAGATATTCTCTCATGTATTTTGGTCCAATGTAAAATATGAGTATATATGGGTGTTTATGTGTATATAATAGATATTTTATATCTATACACATATATATACATACACATACATGTGCTATATATGTACACTATATGCTTTTATCACATGTAATACAAAGAAAAAAATACATTTGTTGAAATCTGATTTGTAATTGGCTGTCAGATTTTGCAACAACTAAAATTATCTAATGTCTAAATTTCTCCTGGCTATATAAGGTTGTCCTATGGACAAGATAGTCCTTTGGAGTACCCTGTAGAAGTTTTGGGATTTGCAATAGCTCTCAGGATTCAAAACTTAATCTTATATTGCTAAAATTTTTTTACAGTATTATATTAGCTTTGGAGCCTGGTTTCACTAGGATACTTTCTACTGATGTTTTGAAAAACCCAAATGTGTTTGCTTGAAACAGTGAAAGCTTTCTTGGATATGAGCATTTAGGTAATGCAGTGGGTTTTATTTAAATTATACTTTCAGATTACCATCTAAATCTTTGAAGCTGGAATATTTAAATACACAGTGCTTTGATCAAATGATAAACCATTGATTGAATAAGTTATATGTTATCCAGGAGATACTTCTAGGATTTGGATTTTTGCTATTAAGGTACAATATATAGCAGTAAAGCAAAACAAATATTTGACTAAACTGTAGAAGACTATGTAGGGCTATCAAATTTCCTGAAACGTGACTTATGGCATTAATATTTTGAACCTTGCAGAAGATCTAAAAACTAGACATAATTTTAGTTGAACAAATGACACCAATTATCTGCTTGTCGACAGTTGACAAATCATTTATTTTCATGGTTCAGTGTGGTAGTAAAAAGATAAAAATGTCTGTTACTATAATCAAAGTGTATTGCTGTATATCATTCAATGACAATCTGGAGCAGTTTTCAATTGCTCTAAGGACTGAATTTTTTTGGCAATTGACTGAACAGAAAGTGTAAGAAAGATTTAAGAAATACCTTGTAAGTGCTGAGCTCAGAACTTAGCACTGAATATCATCAATCTGTATCCTCCTGAGACCAGAAGACTTACCAAAGAGTTATATCAAACTTTCATAAGTTATTCTGCTTCACAGGCTGATACTGGGTAGTACAAATTCCTGAAACAGTATTGCAGAGAGATACGGAATAACTAAATAACAGGTATTTACTTTGTTATAAATGAAAGCTATTAATCATCAAAACACTACTGCAAATATCTAATCGTCATCCAGAACACTTTAGAAAGATATTGTTAATTTTTTTTTTAGCTTTATTGTACAAATGAAGTTTCTGGAACATAGTGTCATGTAGTAGTTACAGACACGCCTTTGGGCAAGGCACAGCAGACCTGAATCTTGGTTTTGCAAATTTATTAACTTAGAGCAATTACTTAAATGCCATGGGTAAGTTCTTTTTTGTCTGTAATATAAGGAAAATAATATGGAATTTTGAGAAATAAATAATATATAAAATGTGCTCATCACAAATTAGTGTTCAGACAATTGAGTTAGTCTTCCTGCTTTTTATTACATACATTATTCTAGATACAAGTTTCATGTAAATACTGAGTTATCGCAAAAATCCTGTGATAAATTACTTTGCTATGATTAATATATTCTTTATGACAGCTATATTTCTGTAAATATTGAAAGACACAAGGAAAGGAATTAGATCGAATGACAGGTTTAAAATTGTTTATTTTTTATATATTTTTTAAATTGAGTATTAGTTGACACATTATATTGTAGACATTTTTCCAAAGAAGACAGATGGCCAACGGACACAGTTTAAGATAATTTAATGAAATAAACTTGCTACATCCTGTATCTATATTTATGTATTTATGGGAAGAAATTAAAGATCTTTGCAGTGTTGCTCTAGTCATATAATAACATTAGTCAAGAGAAAATAAGATTGTTTTTTTTTTAAAAAGAGTAGACATAAACTGATAATCTGTCCAAGTGAGTAATAGAACTGGTTAATTCATTTTTCTTTAGTTAAGCAATAGAGAAATTTATCATAAAATCTTAACTAGAATTAACATGAAAGGACATAGTTCCATCTTGCAGAGTGTTGATTATGGCAAATAAGTATTACGTTATATGCTAACTAACTGGAATTTAAATAAAAACTTAAAAAAGAACCTTTACAGTTCACCCTTGAACAATGCAAGTGTCATGGGTGCTGACATCCCACAAAGTCAAAAATTCACATGTAATATCTGAGTCTCCCAAGAGTTAACTATAGTCTACTGTTGACCAGTACATAATTGATTAACACCTATTTTGTCTGTTATATGTATTATGTACTGTATTCTTACAATAAGGTATGCTAGAGAAAAGGAAATGTTAAAAATAATCATAAGGAGGAGAAAATATGTTTATAGTACTATACTAAAGAAAGAGTACTATACTCTAAAAGTATAGTACTGTGCTTTTGAAAGAGAAAAAATAAAACTGTATAAATTGGCCCACACAGTTTAAACCTATGTTGTTCAAGGGTCAACTGTAATTAATTAATTCTTTCAGAAAAAAAAATAGTGAAGACCACACTGTCCAGTAGCCTTTAATATAAACAAATCTGCCTTATTAAAATTTCCTCTCATCTTGAATTTTGTCCATGACAGATTTTTTTTATATTCAGTCTTAAAGTGACTTTTTGAGAGATAGCGGATAAACTTTCTACCCACTAGCTCCAGATGCCTTATTCCTGATTTGCTGACTCATCCAATAAGCAATCTCAAAACTGTCAATTTGCTCAAGAGGGAAAAAAGAAAAAAAAAAAAACTAAAAAAAAATGGAACCTGTAGTCTCTACCAAAAAGGAAGTTACTTTATGAACAGCTGTTCTCTGAATGTTCAATTTAATGAATCACCAAACAAGAACTATCAAATATTATCAAAAATGTCGCTATTGAAAAACAGAAGTTGGCATTGAGCTTAGCTTCCCTCTGAACAATCTGAGCCCATCCAGATGATGAATTTGTCATTAAAACATGGTTCCTTCTGTCAGTGACACCAGTACTGTACTTAAGGTGTTTATGAGTGAGAGGAAGAAGTACCTAACCTGAGTTAAACCTAAATTACCAAGACCAAATATCTCAGAAATCAATGCAGATAACTTATCAGGTATGTCTCAAAATGCTCCATCCATAATGATACAAACCTAAACTCAGCATTTTTATGAATAATTTGTGAAATTGCCTCTTTTCTGTGGAACCACACTCATTTCTCAAGCATACCTAGTGTATCATAATGAGGACATGGTATAGAGTTCACAGCCACCAAGAAGTTTATATAATGTTCCCTCGAGGCTAGTTCATTCAAAGAAAACTGACTTGAAAACTAAATTAAGCTGCAAATGTATTAAAAACCTTTGTTGTTGCCATGGATACTTCTATTTAGATGATGGTTAAATGGAGGATTGGCATTATAGTATTTATAGTCATTATAGGAGAGGGTTATATTTTAGCCAACTTTCTCCATGATTTTTAGGAAAAGAGAAAATCCAGGAAATACAATGTCATGTGCTACAATATTGCAAAATGGAAGGAGTGAGTACAGATTTTTTTTAAATCACTAAATTCACATTAGAAAAAGAATGATTATTTGCTCTTTGAAAGGCTTATAATTTTGGCAGTAGTAGTAGATTTTTACCATCAAAATGGTTTTATTTTTTAAGTTTATTATTTATTTTGAGAGAGTGAGAGAGCAAGTGGGGAAGGGGTGGAGAGAGAGGAGGAGAGAGAATCCCAAGCAGGCTCAGTGCAGAGCCTGACATGAGATCATGACCTGAGCTGAAGTCGGACACAACCGACCAACCATCACAATAGTTTTATCATAAAGTTTACTTGAAGGTCTGTGGATATTTGTTGCTTATATATTAACATTGTGTCATCTGATAACAGCAAGTCTGCATGTCAGATATCTCTGTGGCAAAGGTAATAACCACATATTTTGTTTTCACATGTGAACTGCCTGTGATCAACTATGGTTTCTCTTACATAATTAACACTTCATATATTTAAGAACCATAGAAATTGTGAGTGCTTACCATGATTAAATTAGTGTGCAGTATTTTGTACCAACTCATCGACTAAATGAAAGATTGTCACCTACTTTGAAAAAGCATACAGTTCTACTTGAGATGAGCAATGCTTAATAGGTGTCAGGTTTATTTAAATCAGAAGAATACAAGTGTACACACACACACACACACACACACACACACACACACACAAGGAAAGTTCCAAGGAGGCATTAGAGTAAATTTCTTACTATTGGTAGAGCTTTAATGGCATAAGACATGAAGAAAAATATCTTAAAATATATATAAAGAACATTTAAAAACAAAACAATTGTAATGATTTTCTTCAATATTTTATAATAGTTTGTTTTCAGTAAGCAACTTAGGTATTTTCTCATAGAAATAATACTTATAAGAAAAAATCATACATATATAGAAATTAAACAATAAACAATTACTTTATTTAAATGTTTTAAAATCCATTTTAAACAATGGACTTTATTTTTAGAGAGGTTTAGGTCTACAGAAAAATTTGCCAGAAAATTCCCATTTACCTCTACTTCCCTCACACACGATTTCTTCTATTATTAAAATATTGCATTCTTGTAATGTATTTGGCACAACTGATGTGCCAATATTGATCCATCAATATTAGCTAAATTCTGTGGTTTACATTAGAGTTTACTCTTTGTGTTTATAGTTCTGTGGATTTTGACCAATGTGTAATGTTATGTATCCGCCATTGCAGTCTCATTTAGAATAGTTCCACTGGTCTAACATCCCCTCTGTTCTATATGCTCATCCCTCCTGTCCTCATCTTGAACCCCTAGAAAACACTGATCTTTTACATCTCTACAGTTTTGCCTTTTACAGAATGTCATAAAGTGGAATCATATAGTATGTAGCTGCTTAGCAATATACACTTAAGGTTCCTCATGGCTTTTCATGGTTTTATAGCTCACTTCCTTATTTCTCTTAATAATATTCAATCATATGGATTTACCCCAGTTTCTTTATCCATTTCTTTATCCATCTATCTGTTAAAGAACATCTTGGTTGTGTCCATGTTTTGATGATTATTAATACACCTCTACAAACCATAGCTGCAGGTTTTTGTATGTTCTTGTTTCCAACTCATTTGTATAAATATCTAGGAGGATGAGTCTTAAATTTTTATGCTACGATTATGTTCCACCTTTTAAGAAACTGCCAGACCATCTTTCAAAGTGGCTGTACCATTTTGCATTCCCACCAGCAATGAATGAGACTTCCTGTTACTTCACGTTTTCCTCAGCATTGAGGGTTGTCAGTGTTTTGGATTTTAAGCACTGTGATTAGGTTGTAGTGACTTCTCACTGTAGTTTTAATTTACATTTTTCTGATGACGTATGACGCTGAACATCTTTTAATATGCTATTAAAAGGTCAAATATACATTAATTATATGATGAATAGTTATAATGCTATTTCTCAGACATTTTCCAAAGGAGTAAATGATAGAAGGACGGGCTGGCGTATCCAAAACCTGGACAACTGTTCATTTTTAAAAATGTATACTGTGGAATAATAATTTGTGGAACAGAAAATTTTTAGTTTATAGTTGTGAAAAAAAAAGGCTATGCGTCATTTGAGGTATATGATCCCAATTTTGAATAAAGAATAGCATATAAATGTTTTTAGTATATAAGAAATTTTAGTATATATTAGTATACATATATACACACTATATTTAGGGTTTCGGTCACTGTTTGGGGTTCCGGTCGCTACAGACAACTCTTACAAGATGTTCCCATCTCATGAGTCAAAACAATTTATATAACCTGTATATAATTAACAAAGCAAAGATGTAAATTTTGTGATTTTCAGAAATGACGCATGTGTGCTGTTTTTTTCTGATAGTGTATGCATGAAGGCTTACAAGCAGTCTTCTTCAACTTTCTGCAGCCTATAATCTGGATTCTTAGAATCTGTTTTAGCTCTTTGAGCTCTTTATCTAGGTTTTTGCATCCATTATGTATTTTCAATTTTAGATGTAGTGTGTTGACTTACTATTATGATAGGTGAGTATTAGGCTCTTCTCCATGGCCCTTGCACGCGCGTGCGCGCGCACACACACACACACGCAATAATATGTAATAACATTGTTCAATTTTGATACGCACTAACGTGTCCTTTTTTTTCATAAGAATCTGAAATTTCAGAATGGGTTGATATTCATTTTTTGGGTTCACTTGGTCACAACCTTTTAATTGGATACATGTGATTCATAGAGTTCTTATTTCTTTTATTATTTTCATGCTTCAGTTTCCTCCATTCTCTTTCTGGTGCAGAGAATGATTGCTAACTTCCCTGAATTTATCTCCCAATTTTCTCAAGTCTCTTATTTTCCATATTTTGGGTTTTATTCTTCATGTGACATTTCTTTTCTCAACTAAAAAAAATAGTTAAATATAATTAACATACAGCATCGTATTGGCTTCAGCTGTGCAACATAGTGTTCAGCAGTCCTACACATTACTCGGCACTCATCGTGATAAGTGTATTCTTCATCCCCATCACCTATTTCATCCATCTTCCCAGCTGTGTGTTTTCTATATTTAAGAGGGATTTTTATCTTTCTGTATTTTTTGTTTCTTAAATTCCATATAAGAGTGAAATGAATGGTATTTATTTTTCTCTGACTTATTTCACCTAGCATTTTACTCTCTAGATCCATTCATGTTGTTGAAAATAGCAAGATTTCATTCCTTTTTATGGCTGAGGAGTATTCCTTTATATATACACCACATCTTCTTTATCCATTCATATATGGATAGACACCTGAGTCGCTTCCATATCTTGGCTATTTTCAGTAATTTTGCAACACCTATAGGGATGTGTATATCTTTTTGAGTTAATGTTTTTATTTTCTTTAGGTAAATACTGAGTAGTGAAATTCTGGATCATATGGTAATTCTGTTTTTATCAAGTGGAATTTCCTTAACTCTATGTTTTAATTCTTCCAAGATTTTTTTTTTTATTTCATGAATTGTATTTGTAATGTATAATACGTTTTCTGAGAGTTGTTTCTTTTAATGTTATGCTATTTTGTTTATAAATACCCAAATCTTCTAAATTCTTTATTATATTTTCTCTCTTATTATTATTAATTTTGTTTCTTTGTTTGAGAGAGTGTTGATCTCCCACCTTTGATGATTACTTCTGTATGGACGGAAATCTTTAACATAACATACCTATCTTTCTCAATCCCCTTACAACAATGTAACCCAGAGGAGGTGAATTTTGAAAACCCCAGTGGTGAGTTATGAAGGAGAAAATAAGTATGTATAACTCTGTGCTCTCCTTTTTTTGTTTCTTGGAATCAAGTTGCTTGTCTAGGCTACACAGTGCTGTGTGCCACATGCAAGCTTTGTCCCTTCGAGGCAGAGGTGCAGAGGACTGGATGTGGCACAAGTTGTTTCTGCCATGTCTGGATAATTTTGGGATCTTATATTAAGCACGTTTACTTATAGATCTTATTGATCTAAGATTTAGGAATAGCTTTATATGTTAGTAATAAATACGACATTTAGTCTGTTATTTGCCAACCCTCAGAGTTTTTTCTCAATTAGTTTGATATTGATAGGGGAATATTGTAGGAATATATTGATAATCCTACCCACCCACATTAAGACAATAACATCCAGAGTTATTATTTTCTTTCCAGATTACTATTTTATTTTTAATTCACTTGTTTTTTTTTTAATCTCTTTCATATAGTTTCCCTCAAGCACCACAGGTTATTAAGAATGAAGCACTGAAAGCTAATTAAAAGTTCATATGAAGTGGTGGGATTTATAATGCACAGGATTTATCAAGAGTAATATCGTGGACATTTAGGACTGGATATTCTTTGTTGTGCTGGCTGTCCTGTACACTGTAAGATGTGTATCCATTGGATGCCAGTAGCACCCCCTCAGTGTGTCAGTCAAAGTGTGTTTATATTTAGTTACATATCACCTGCGGGTAACCTTACCTCTAGTTGAGAACCACTTATTAAGGGTGGCATGGAGAAAACATGGCAACATTTTTGTAAGATTTATAAGTAGCACTTCCAGTAGGGTTTTCACTTACATTAATTTCTCTAGAAAGTAGAATCTGCCCTGGCACAATCCATCCTCTGTTTGATGTCTAGATACTTGGTTGATATAATTTCTGTTGATTTGTGTTATCCTAAAATCTTTGTCTCTTTAAAAATTACTGTTGTTTTAAAGGGATTCTGACTCAAAAAGGAGGCAAGTAGGTAATTATGTGAGGGTTAATTTGCATGTTTGAATAGAATTCAGGCAGAATTTGTAGCCCTAAATGGCATAGATTTTCGAGGTCGGTTATTCATTTATTCACTTACAAAATACTTATTTAAGGTTTATAGTTTCCATAATTCAGTGTAATCTATAGAAGTAATGACATTAATTTGGGTATAGATCATTCACATTTAGATATTAAGATTAAAAGTTGCTACAAATATCTCTTATAAGGAACATAGCTATTTTTAGACTAGATGGAAAATCCAACTTAATTAAAAAACAACTCTGGATTACTCGATTCAATCAGGCTGAAATAGCCTGTGTTTATTTTCTTATTTACATACACTTGATAGCATAAAACGAGTAAAATGCCTAGTATAGTTTCCTGATAGAAATAACTGATTTTGAATACTTCCTGTTTCAGGCTTAACTGTATCCACTCAAAAGTCGTATGTAGAAGTCTTGACACCTAGTCCCTCAAAATGTGACTGTATGTGTTGATAGGGCCTTCCACAAGGTAAGCATGTGGAAATGAGGTCACACTGGTGTGTCCTAATCTAACATGACCCGTGTCCTTGTAACAACAGATTAGGATAGGCACACAGAGGAAAGACCACATGAAGATGCAGGGAGAAGACAGGCATCCACAAGCCCAAGAGAGAGTCTCGGAGGAAACCAGCCCTTCATCTCAGACTTCTAGCCTCCAGAATCATGAGAAAATGTAGTTATGTCACTTAAGCCACCTCACCTGTAGTTCTCTGCTAGGGCAGCCCTAGCTAACTAACGTATACCTCCCAAATTCTCACGTAAGTGCCAGTAAAGAGAAGAAATAAGCCATAAAGAAAGCAAAGGAACAAAGCCAGCAAAACGACCACTGATTTCACAACACAACCCAAGATGGCCAAGGGGTATCCCTGAAAATATCAGTTCACATAACAGAACTTCTAAAGGTTTGAAAAACTGGTGTGAAAGTGGCTACGTGGGTATGACTGAAAATAGGAGGACAGATTATAAAGCCTATGTACGAAGCGGTAGTACCTTAGACTCTACCCTCACCTCCATTTCCACACCAGGATCTCATTTCAGCTTACAAGAAGACTTGTGGGGAGTCTTGTACACAAGTCCAGCACTTTGTATGGAGAAACAAAGGCATTAAAAGGAAGCTGAAGCCATGAGAAGTAAGAAATTCACCTTCTGTTTAGCAAGACCACCTCCACTCCACCTCCACTCCTCTCCCTACCCAGCCCTTTCTAAATCACTTGTCTTACAAAATGATGACAGCCCGGCATTCAACTTTGGCACATTATTGGGAGATTTGTTATTGAGCAAATGATAAAGCTACTTAAAAAATAGCAATATATACCTGCCTTAATATGTGCCATGCATATATATCTTCTTTAAGTTAAATATATAGTAACTGATAATCTTAACAATTCTATGAATTAGAAGAATTACTAATATTTTATTTTCCGTTTACCGTGCAATACAGTGAAAGTTCCAAGAGGGCCAAAGCTGGGGATTTAGTCACTTTCTCACTAATTTGTTTCCAGTAGAAAAATATATGTGTCACAATAGTAAGTGCTCAGTAAATATTAGATGAATGAAGGGATGCTTGAATTACCATTTCATGGATGAAGAAACTAAAGCACATAGGAATTAAGTAATTTTTTAACCTGCAAAACAACGAAACGGCACACCTAATCCTTTTCACTCTCAAAGACTTGTAGATATTAATAGCTGGAGGTCTTTTCCCAAGGAGCCCGTATTTGTCATCTACCACACTGCATGGCATACACATGATTTTTTTTTTAACTGAGTTATAATTTAGGTACAGCAAATTTTGTTCCTTTTATGTGTACAAATCTAAGATGTTGACAAATGTATAGAGTCATGTAAACATCCTCCAGATTCAAGGGAGAGAATATTCTCATCATCCCCCAAAATAGCTTCATGTCTGTATAACCAACCCCGTTTCCCCTTTCCAAGCCCTTAGCAACCACTGATCTGTTTTCTGTCCCTATACTTCCGTGTTTTTTGCAGAATGTCATACAAATGTAATCATAGAATATGATTGTATATCTGACTTCTTTAATTTAGCATAGTGCTTTTGAGATCTCTCCCCATATAGATTTTTAATTTTTAATGTGTCACTAGTTCTTTCCTTCTTATTGCTGAGTAGTATTGTATCATATAAATGCACTACAGTTGGTTCATTCACAAGTTAATGGGTATTTAGTTTTCAGGTTTTGGCAATTATGAAGAAACCTGCTATTACCATTGGTGTTAGGCTTTTGCATGGACTTGTGTCTTTGCTTTGACAAATACTTAGGAGTATTGGTTTGCTGGGTCATATGATAGATACATGCTTAACTTTATAAGAAACTGGCAAAGCAACTTCCAACGAGAATGCTCTATTTTGCATTGACAACAATATTGTGTAAGAGTTCCAAATGCTTCAAATGTCCCTAGCAATTAGCATATACACTGTATTTTTCTTTCTTTGTCTTTCCTTTCTGCCATTCTCCTGGGTGGTATTTCATAGTGATTTTAGTTTTATTGCCCTAATTGATCATATTTTCATACGTTTATTTACTATTCCTACTCATGAGTGTTTTATTCAGAAATGCCTAGATTAGAACCTCTACTCTGTCTCTTTAAGAAAAGTTTTTCTTGGGGCACTTGGGTGGCTCAGTCAGTTGAGCATCCGACTTTGGCTCAGGTCATGATCTCACGCTGGGCTCTTGAGTTAGAGCCCCACTTCGGGCTCTGTGCTGACAGCTTGGAGCCTGCTTCAGATTCCGTGTCTCCCTCTCTCTCTGCCCCTCCGCCGCTCATGCTCTGTGTCTCTCTCTGTGTCTCTCTCTCTCTCAAAAATAAACATTCAAAAAAATTTTTATAAAAAAGTTTTTCTTGTTCAGGTTGTTTATTCATGCTTAAAATGCAATAAAATGTTTTATGAGGATTAAATACATTTGCACATGAAGCACACATATCCTAGGCTATTAATAAATGCTATTTTGCTCCCTCTTGTTTATCTTTTTAAAAATATTTATTTATCTATTTTGAGAGAGAGCAAGAGAGACAGCGCACAGGGAGTGGTACAGAGAAAACACCAAGCAGGCTCTGTGCAGTGTCAGCCTGAGCTGGACATGGGGCTTGATTTCACAAACCACAAGGTTGTGACCTGAGCTACAAGATCAAAAGCCGGGTGCTTAACCAACTGAGCCACCCAGGCGCCCCCTTCCCTCTGACTTAAAATTTCATTCTTCCTTTCTGTATTCAGAGATACCACCATTTGTAGGAGTTAATTACCAGGTACCCTCAAACTGTTCTAACTGTGCCCTTTCTTATGTTTCTTTCCTTGTATTCATTCTATAGGCTGTTCATTTTTCCTCAGAACTTATTTGATACGTCAATTCTCTGTTCAGTAGGGACAGATTCTCTGTTCCCTGTTGTCAGTGGGAATATATGATTTAAGCTTGTTCTTAATTTCCTTTAGAGTCTTCCTTGATTGAATATCTCCAATTTTATTTCTGATTAATCACATTATGTCCAGGTTAGGAAATACGCTGTAGCTGCTGCTGCTGCTGCTGCTGCTACTATTACTTCTTCTTCTTCTTCTTCTTCTTCTTCTTCTTCTTCTTCTGCTTCTGCTTCTGCTTCTGCTTCTGCTTCTTCTTATTATATTCCAAGTACTATATTTGCCTCCTCATTTCTTTACTTTTACTGATTCTCTCTCCTCTAATTTAGATACATTTTTTTTTTATATCTGTAAATTTCAACAACTTCCAAGTTTGATATAGACAGACTTCTTCTGTCTTGTTGACCCTTAGATATTTCCCTTGAGTAGAGTGTGGCACATGTTATGTGCTTAATCTATATTAACAATAGTCTTTTAAAGACTAATGTTACTAAAAAAATTAAAGCTACTTTACATGAGAACTAAAAGCAAAAATTAATATTATATGTCAGAGAAAAATAAACCCTTTTAAAGTAGAAAAGGAAGTAGATAATCGATGCTAGTAGAGTTTATTCCTTCTTTCTTTAACTCAACAAACATGTAATTAACAGTAGTATGCTACAGGTATTGTATGTTCATGCTGTATTTACCAACTAGACTAGAAGTTGATTGAGAATAGAAACAATTTATTACTCCAATGATGGGGAAATATTTTATGTGCCACTGAAGAAAATAAAATGCAACAAATGATATAGGTTGGGTTTCTTTGTAAAATAATATTAATCAAGTGGCTTACAGACTACAGGACTACAGGCTAAATTATTGCTTAAAATGCATTATTGATGTCTATGCAAAAAAAAAAAAAAACAAAGCAAAACTCAGGGTATAGTCATTGAAGAAAAGAGAAAACTGTATGAATTATGGAAAGATATTTTCTTGGGATTTGTTGTTTCTTGTGATTGTGGACTCTTTTCCCTTAAAAAAAAAAACCTACACTGATATTCAGATCAAACTCTGAAATGCAGTTAAAAATAGATTTCAAGAGTTATTTAATAGATGACTTTGATTAATTTCTCTCCCATACACAGTCAATGTACACGGGTTTTTTTGCCCCTTATAATGTTAATTTATGAGAGATGCTGTTTAAAAAAAATTTTTTTAACATTTTTATTTTTATTTTTGAGACAGAGAGAGACAGAGCATGAACAGGGGAGGGGCAGAGAGAGAGGGAGACACAGAATCTGAAGCAGGCTCCAGGCTCTGAGCTGTCAGCACAGAGCCCGACGCGGGGCTTGAACTCACGGACCGTGAGATCATGACCTGAGCCGAAGTCGGACGCTTAACCAACCAAGCCACCCAGGCACCCCGAGAGATGCTTTTTTAAATGAGCTAACCAAAGGAATTAACTTTTAAAAAGTTCCTTTTTCCCACAGGCTATTAAAATAGTAGTAGCTGATGTGGAATATATGCAACCCAGGGATTACTCACTTTATTTCTACTTGATTGTGGTTGAAAATGACTGCCCTGCTATGCACCCTGGCCAAACCTAATGATGGTCTGTCTGTTCCAGGAATTCCTCAGATTGGTGTCCTTGGTGTCTCCAGGGGCCTCTCAGTGTTTTGTTAAAAGCACATCACCAGTGAGCTTACTTTGATCGAGATTGTCACAGTATATATAGGTCCTTCAATGATTTTTTTAAATCATGAAGGGTATTTTTATATAATTGTGAACATTATGCTTGACCCCAGAATTATAGAAATTCTGAAATGTGTGGTTCAACCATTATTAGGTTTCAGATAAGTTCAACCATTTTCAGTTCTCAAACCCACACAGCATGCTTTTAAGAACATATCTTGAACAAACTCACATTGAATAGCTCTCATTTTATGCATTATAGCATGTTTATGTAGCTGAAATATTTAATAAAAAGTCATGGTCAGATCATTTAACCTATTTTGAAACATATGAAGTTTATAAAGTAGGGCAGCCTTGTAAAATGAGAAGCAAGCACAATTTGAATCAGGACCCACGCTGTCTAGTCTGCCACACTCACTGTCCTTGTTCTGACCCGGATGATCTAAAAATGGGAGAAACATGCAAAGCAGTTTGTGGAGTAAGAGTACATGGGGGGAGGGGGTATAGCAACTCATCAACTTACTGACTGTGCATTCGTAATCAAATTGGGTTGATGTAGTGATTAAATTAAATTGGATTATCCATATAAGGTGCCTGCACATAACAAACACTTAATAGTTATTAGTTATATTAATATTATGTTATATTATAATATATATAATAATATAACATATAATATAATATATTAATATATATTAATATATATCTTATATATTAATATATATTAAATAATATATAAATAATTATATATTAATATATAATTAATATTATATTAATATTATATGTTATATTATAATATATTATAATATAACATATAATATTAATATAATTAATATTATAACCCTCCACCAGCTATAGACAGTGTTGTCTATGGGGAAGACAAAGGGAATGAAAATGAAATGCAGTAAACCATGAAACTAGTCCTTCCATTCGCATTAATTTTTTGAGAGATTCTTTGAAAGGTGAGAGTGAGGGAAATGCAGAGCTCATTGTGATCCTGGAAACATTTTTCTGTCTGGAAAACACCCTTAGCAAGAGTGAGTACCAGACTCCCAAACTCTGTGTGTCCCTTACTACATTGCTCTTCCTGAGGCAAGAATGAAATGGAGAACACAGAGTATGATGTGCGTGTTTCTAATGACAAACAGAAAAACACTCTCAACCGCAACCACACCAATCTGCCTAAGAAACAATCAGGACACGACCCCTCATCACAGTCATGTCTGTTCCATCACTCACTCAAGAAACCCACAAGTCCTGGGATGTCACTTATCACCTATCCCTTCCATAGCTGCATAGTTCTGTACATTCCCTTATCCATCCCCCACATGCACCCTGTCCCAACTGCAAAATATTTATTGCCAATATAATTAAAATACACTCTATCTTTAATCTTTACCACTACTACCTCTCTCTACTTCCTTCAACTTCCGTCTCTTAACTGAACTATGCATCTCCCTTGAGAACATTGCTAGTGGCTGTTTTGTTTTATTTTGTTTTGTTTTTTTCTTTTCTTTCATACCACTCTTAAATTGAATTTATGAGATAGCTACATTCCTAACTCCTCCTTGCTGATTCCTGATCATTGTATTAGTCTTAGCCACATTGACCCCTGAAAACATTAAGCACAGAAATACGTATCATTAGACTATAACAGGTATCTTCAATAAGTATGATTATTTCAAAGGCTGTGATATCTTTGGCATGTAAATATGGTAAACTGTCTAACTTCGTTCTTTTAAGTGGCATTTTCTTCCTCTGGTGGAAAACACAATTCTCAGTTCAGTTTTCACCAGAGCAGTGAGGTCCATAGACAAGTAGTTTCCATGGACAAGTGCCAGCCCATAAATTGTTATTATATGTCTGTAATGCAATAAATACAAAACTTGAAAAAACATTTGGAAAATTATAATAACTTGATAACTACATTCATGTCTATTGAATCTGGTATCTTTAAAGGCTTCTATTTTGTATGTATTTTTATTCTATTTTTAAATCATTTATTATGGTTTAGAAAGGTATCAGTCTGCGTTGCTTTGGGGAAAGTAAAATAATCAAAAAATCAAGATGAACATAACCGGCACCTCCAACCATGGTGGACCAGGTGAAGAAATTAGATTCCGATTCCAGTTGACAACTTCATCCACATGCACTCTCTACAGTACAGATACTGAGGGGCAGCCTCAAGGTTTCTAGCAAGAAAAAATTATATATATGATATAATATAAAATCATAACCGACATAACATAGCAGAACTTAGTACCAAGGAAATTAACCCAGCAGTGTGGCTCAGCCTGACAGAAGTTGACTATGTTCAAGCTGAAATAAACATACCATGCTGCTTGCAGGTAACAAGCTATCAAACAAGCTGCAGTGATGAAGGGAAGGCTGATCTCCGCCCAGAACAACCAAGAGAAAATATTGGTCTGTTGATTTTGAATTATTGAGAAGTTTCACTCACATTGGAAATAAAACTTATAGTATGTTATAATCCTTTATATGGTTCATAATTAAGATAAAATAATGTTGTGTAGTAAAAACAAACTAGTAATTCTACAATTAGGAGAAAAATCCATTTCCATAGATTTGTCTGTTTCTATCTGTCTATCTATCTATCAATCTAATATATACAGACATATATGTATGACCAAATCATTTGAACCACTTAAATGATCAGGCTCAATTTGTTATAAGCTATTAACTCATAGGAAACTCTTTTAAAAATAAAATTATTTTTTAAATTCAGGTTTGTAAGAAAAGAAAATATTATACTTTAAAGATCTGTAACAAATCAAGTTCATTTATTTTGTAATCTTAATCTGCAGTATTCCAGGAAAGTATTATAAGATTTGAGAAGTCCTTCCCAGATTCAACTACATATGGTAAATGAAACCATTACCTTTTCAGTTTAGGAATTCATAGATATGAAGTCACTGTATGAGCAGTAACTGTGGTTTGAAAACCCCACCAAACTCCGCCTTTTTTTTTTTTTTTTTTTTTCTGGAGCTGAGATGTAGAAGTACTGATTTTATTGAGAATGTCTAGATCTTGTTACTTGCATAGACACAGCTTTATTCATTTATTGAGTATTTTAGTGAAGTTATAGTGAGTGCTTATTACTATGTGTCAGGTAATGATCTAGGAACCAGGGTTATAGCAATGAATAAAACCAACAAAATTCTTATGTGCAGAAGAAGAAATTAAATCAAAGATGAAGATAAGACATGTTGAGACATTTCCAAAAGTTAAACATGAAAAATGTCATTGAGGGGCGCCTGGGTGGCGCAGTCGGTTAAGCGTCCGACTTCAGCCAGGTCACGATCTCACGGTCCAGGAGTTCGAGCCCCGCGTCGGGCTCTGGGCTGATGGCTTGGAGCCTGGAGCCTGTTTCCGATTCTGTGTCTCCCTCTCTCTCTGCCCCTCCCCCGTTCATGCTCTGTCTCTCTCTGTCCCAAAAATAAATAAAAAACGTTGAAAAAAATTTTAAAAAAAAAGAAAAAAGAAAAATGTCATTGAGATCTGACTTCTGATCTGAGTTCTGAGAAGTGCAGTAAGCAAGCTTGTGGATATCTGGGGAAAGGGCATTTCAAGAGAAGAGAAGAGCAGGTGTAAGTTCCCAGAGGCAGAATTGTCCCAGGCATGCTGTAAAAACAGCATGGAAGCCAGCATGATTGTAACAAAGAGGGCAAGGGAGTAATGGTACCATATGCAGTCAAAGAAGGGGTAGCAGGTCACATAGGGCTTTGTATGTTTTTTCTGTGTGAAGATGGAGAGCTGTTGAGAGTCTTGGAGCAGAGGAGTGACATGATCGGAATGCTGAGTGTGAAACAACACTGTTACTATTCTATTGTTGTAATAATCAATTAGGCTAAGAAAAATAAACTACTCAAATTTGTTAGAAGGCCTTGAAAACTTAAGTGACCCAGTGGTAATTCGATCCTCAGCTATGAGATGGTCAAAGATAGTCAAAATTTGGATTTCCTGATGGATTGGATAGGGGGTGTAGGAGAATGTGGTTGACTCTAACATTTCTGGAATTAGCAGCTAGATAATTGTATCATAAACTGCACAAAGACCAGGTTTGTGATGAGTGAGGGTCAGGAACTCTTGTTTTGTACACTGAGTTGGGCAACTTTTAATTATGCACATTATACATTGTCAAAGTGGTCCTTTGACACCAAGTTCTAGTTGATACTACTGAATAACATTGAACTTAGGCATGTGGTACAATAGCAAGCTCAACTTCAGTAGCATTTGTAATCTGTGCCAATAGGGCAATGCTAGCTTGTATAAGAATTTAAATAAATGTAATTATATTTAATTTTAATTTTTAAAAAATGAAAGAAAACTAGCAGAGTCAGAATGGTACCTATGATGAGAATGGAAACTTCATAAACTCCATACCATTTACACAAACATGGAAATCCCTAGGCATGGCAGAAGCCATAGCAAACCTTCATCTTTTATCAAATGATACTGGATTTAAATGAATGAAAATAGTACCATTTATGAACTTGTACAAAAGTCTAACAGTGTATTTTAATGATGGTGCCTAAAGTTGATGGAGAATTTTAGACATTTTATGTTTCAAATTCCCTGAGAAAAGAGCTTCCTCTTACCCTATGAATATAAATTTCATGTTTAACTTTTGCACCCACATTTCAATACATATTTTCTGTTATTCTTTTATGTCAAAATGAGGTATTTACTTGACTAGACTTGATCTAGAGAGAAACTGCCATCATTAAGTCATGCGAAATCAATTGATCTCATAGAATAAAATTGGATGCATCATGTTCAGAGTCCTATTACTTTCTGCCTTAACTTTACTTTCAAAAAGAACCCTATTGAAGAAACAAAGAGAATATTTCAAAACTCTCTTTTGATGGAAAGGGAATATATTGCACAATATGGTTATCAGAAAGTAACAGGGAAAGAATTCTCATACCCTGGTTCTGAATTATCTTTATAATTAATTGATATATTTTACTTTATTTTATTTTATTTTATTATTTTTTATTCTTGTAATTATTTTATAATTCCCCATTTCAGCGATTCTTTTTGGGAGGCTTAACCATAGGCTTTTTCATTCAGTTAAAATGTTAGAATCCATAGTAAAAGTTTCAGGAGTATTTTCCTCCCAACAAACTTCTATTTCTCTTTACAGTTAATCTGCAGGTGTATTTGATTAAGAGATAGACCACAATGAAGCCAGATTCTAACTTCTAGAGGTACTGTTGGAGTACCCAGCAGAATTACCACTATCTTGGGAGAAGATTATATTAGTGTTTAAGTGTATTAGATTTTTTTTTCTAGTAGATTTAGACTCAAGACACAGGGAATTGAAGTTTACTTTATAGAATATGAGAATTGTTGGGAAGCTAACAATTTCATGGAAATCATGAAAGACAAAAAATATTCTCTTAATGGGTTTGTTTCCTCTTAGCTTATACAAAATGAGAAAAATAAACTTAAATAATAGAAGTAAGTATACAAAATCAGCTGACAAAACAAGGAAATGAAAATTTAATATATAGTAAGAGTAAACAAAAAACAACATATTAAAATTAAGAAAACATGATAAAAGATTAAGCTAAATTAAAGGAAGAATTTTTACAATATACTAGACACAAAAGTGTTAAATGTAATAAAACATAAATTAAGCTAAAAGACACATGAAATGAGCAATTATTCCTCTTCCTTGCTATGCTTTTATGTGCAGGTACAATCTTTCATTGATTTAGGATAATCAACATATAAATTCCTGTATTTTGCCTTCCCTGGGCTGCAATTTCATAGTTATGTTTTGAATTTGGGTTCCAACTTATTTTTTTTATTTGAACTGCACATTTTCAAAATATGCAGTCATTTCAGTGTTTGAATTCTAGCAATAATAGAAGATATACCACCATACAATTTTTGTTTCACTTATATTAAATTGAAACAAGATAGCTGTTAACAGATGTTTAGGAAAATATTTGTAGTAATTGCTACTATGTTGTCACTGCTAGGATATCAACCATATATAAGCCGATGAAAAGAAACAGACCAAAGCAGTTGTATTCCTAGGTCAGAAATGTCTCTCAAGTACTCATAAATGTACTTGAAAATGAAAGCTTTTAATTGTATCATAACTGGCAATTCTAAAATTGCAAACGTCACAGCAAGCTTAACCAAATGCAAAACTCTTTAGAATTCTTACTACAGGGAAGAAGTATATTTCAAACCTGGTCCAAGGACAGGATTTTAGCTTGCACAAGCTCTTTTTCAGCTATCTCCTTTGGCCATGATGATCACTTTTAAAATGCACTTCACTTATTCCTCTGACTAACCAAACTTACAAAAACTTCTTTGAGGTTTTAAATATTTAACCCAAAAGAAAATTTCACAGGATAAAAAGGATTTTACATAACTGCTTGTCCATTAATGAAGGAGGACTAAAATTCATGCATCTAGTAGCTAAGTAGAATTTCAACTTATAGAGCTCTAAGTTTACTTATTCAGTTAGTTTTACTCCAGAGAAATTGGAAATCTGAATGAAAGTAATCAGAGATAATCCTTCTAAGGGAGCAAAAAGGTTCTGAGGTTATTTATTTTTTTTTTTTTAATCTAGGTTTTGTGGATTGGCTCTAAATTTAATTCTTCCAGTTTCTCAGTCCCAGATCTTGAAGTCATTCTTTATGGGTCTCTTTGTACACATCCCATCCAATGTATCTTTGATTACAGCTGTCTCTATCTTTGATTTATATGCAGAATCTAAATACTTAGCACCAACCACCTCAGCCCAAACCAGCCTCATTTCTGACTTGGACAATCTCTATATCCTCTAAATGGAAATGCTTCCTCTGTTTTTATGCTTGCCCCAAATAGATAATTCCCCAAATGATCTCATTTAAATATAGCAGATCTTGTCACTCCTGACTCGAATCCTTCCAAAAGCTTCCTATTGCTCTCAAAAAAATAAGTAAAAAGTCTGCTTTCCTTATCAACATTCTTTGCCTTCATTATGCCCCCTTTTCCTCTGCTTCTATTCATTCCTCTCTGTTTGGACCCAACTTTACCTCCATCCTATCATTTCAGCCTCACAACACAGATATCCCATCCCAGCCTTCACAGTGCTGGAGCCTGTGCTTAGGCTGCTGGTCTCCAGTATCCATAAGACTTGCCTTCTTAGAGCATTTGAGGTTTCTGCTCAAACACTCAAATATCAAGTAAAGATATTTTTTAAAACAAGACCTCCTGCTCTCCATTCACTCATTCAACTTTGCTTATGCTAAATACAACTACCTGGATTCAACATTTTGTTTTATATTTATTTTGCCTTTTTCTACTATACATCTCTTCAAGAGATGTATAAGATCATACCTTATATGATCTCACACTAAGGTATATTTAAATAATTCAAAATAATAATAATAAATTTTAATTTTTTCCTGTTATCATGATTACCAAATGTAAGAAATGTAAATTAGAAGAAAGTTGCCAACATTACATATCACATATATCAATTGAATGATGCGTTCTCTTACTCTCTCTGCTTTGATTTTTGGTTTATTTCCCATTTATCAGATATTTACAAACATCTTTTTATTACATAGATTAGCAGAGTGGAAAGGTTCAAGTTTGTGGAGATTAACTGACCTTATTTTGAGTTCTAAAGTTTGTCAGTTAAACACCATTGTGATTTTGCCCAAGTCACAATTTTAAGCTCTGACTTCTTTACCTGTGAAATGGATAGAGTAATATACCCTAAAATTTCTGCAGTATAGCATTCTGAGCATTGACAATGAATTGGGACAATCTATATCAGGTATTTATGATTTTACCTTGCAAAAAGAGTCTTAAAAATTTTAAATAATTATCATTTGATATTTTTCCATTGGGTACACAAATATGGGTAATACATTTAAAAATGTCAAAATCTCTATTAAAAAAGGAAACATGATAGCAGTCTTCCCACAGGAGATTTGAAAAATAAATCATACTGTGATATATAAGATACTTTCAAAACTAATCAGCCGATTTACCTTGTGTTTGGGCTTTCATCTTAATATTATGTCCTTTATTATTCCTAATGTTAATTATTACATAGCTATCATGAATTCTTTCACAAAATTTTGAACAATTAATTCCTGGCTCAGAAAATTAAAATTAACTCATATTTAAATAATCACTTCTTATATGTTCTCTTTGGAAATAAAATCCTTATGTAAATATGATTATTTTTAAATAATCTGTTCAAAGCACAAATATCACAATTTTAAACATGAAATGTTTTCTGGTCTAGTATTGACAGTACTAAAAAATTTGAATGAAAAATTCTTTCCATTTTTAACTTGTTTTCTTACTCATTGAACATCTAATAGTTAAGCAAGCACAATCTGAAGTATATGTATAGTATTATAAATAATAGATGGTAGACATTTTTAAATGACATTTCACAGGTTATGTCAAAGAGGTAAAGACACTGATACTATAAACAGATTGACATTATTAAAGTATCCCTCACCTATGATTATGTTAAATACATTTAGAGAATCACTCAAGATAAAGGAAAAGAACAGCTCTGAAATTGATTTGGATTTCTAAAAATTATAATCTTAAGAAAATTACTGAAACCTAGGAATTAGAATAAACATTACCTTCATGAGGCCATAACAGATGAAATTTTTTTTGAAAAAAATGACTTTGAATGTTTACATATTTAATTCTGTGATTTTTTTATATCTAGTCCATTATTCTATTGCAGTATAGAAAACACCACTAAACATATTTCATGTGTTCACAATCTGTAAAGATAATTATTTTCCCAAAATTATGTTACCAAGAAAGAAAATAGGTCAACATATCTAGATATTTTTAAGTCAAGAAAGGAGCTCATGGCCCACAAATTCATTTTGCCTTTAGGAAGAAAGATTTTCTTAATGCCAATTTTTACTGACCTTATTAGAATAAGAAGTATTTTTGATATGGCTAAATCATAGCTATAACTTTTTCATATATGAATGAATAGAATTACATAAAACTTATTATGCTGTTCCTCGTTTGCATATAAAAGTAATGTAAGTTGTTTTATCAATAGTTTTTGTTTAGTTTGTGTTCATATATGAAGAAAGGTTTTATCAAAAAGATAATTAACATTTCATATTCTTGATAGTAGGACATATTATAATATTGAGTGTAAGAACCTTGTTTGTTATAAATTAAAACCCTTAAGTCATATTTTAATAGCATAAATAACTGGTAAATTAACAATTTGGCCCCTGAAATAGAGTGAGAATTAACTTGTTTGATAAAAAATGTAAATGCTAAGTGTTTTAAACTGAATACATATCTATCTATGTCTTATTCATATTTGTACTTTTGAATTAAAATTGACATTCTATCTTAATTCCACATGCAAAAATTAATTGCTTTATCATTATGGCTAGAGAAATAAAATATTTCTCTCTCAAAAAGAGAGTGGTCAAGGAATTTTAGAAAGAGAGGACACTTTTTAAGGATTTGCTTTGTATTTTTCCGTCTTGCTTGAGATCAAGAATAAAGTAACCATATATATTCAGTAACCAAATAATGGCTTCAGTGTATAATGTTACTTTTTCCTCTTTATTCTGGATGGAATTCTAGAATCTTGCAGCAAAATGGTAAATAGATAAGTTCTGCCCTTATTCAATGAAGAAACAGGTACAATAGATAATTATGATGCAGCTTTGTGGTTCTATAATTGAAGAAGGGAGAAAAGAGTGAATTGAATAATATATTTATAAAATGAAAAACGTTATCTAAATTTTAAAATTATCTGATGAAAAGATTAACCATTTTGTTGAAATTATTTCAGTTGAACAAGAGAAATTCACTCTGTGTCTGTCCACTTGTGATGACTTCAAAGAATCTTTTAATTTTGAAAACAAAAATATTATTAATCCATAGTCTCTGGATTTGACCACTCATGATATATGGGGAAATAAACAGAAAGAAATAAAAATACAATATAAATAATAATTTGTGTTATAAATTTGCAAATAAAATATCACAAAACTTATGAAATAGAGTGGATAAATTTCCCTGAAAGACAGAAACAACATTTTATGGGGAAGGTAAAAACTTAGTTGATTTAGGATTTATTTTTTAATCACATTAGCTTAAAAACTAAATTATAGTTTTCCCCATTGGTTAACTATCTTTCTCAAAAATGGTACCATTTCTGAATCTTCATATGGTAGGGCTAATAAAATAAGAAACATTATTTGTCTCACTATTTCTTTAATAAAGTACTAGAAGATAAGCCATGACTGCATAAAACAGAGATATAAATAACACTACAAATGGATTATTGAATATTAATATTAATGAATATTAAAATTTATAAAGTTAACAGATTTAAATAAACATATGATTAAATTTTATAATAGGATAATGCAAATATAAACATTTTGCATATCTTAATTTCAATATATTATGAACCAATAGTGCATTTAGATGATTATTATGTTACAAATTATTTATTGGCAATTAAAATTCTCTTTTGTTTTATAGCATATCTCAACTTCTTACGTTTTCTTTTTTGTACTTTTAGGTTTTCATTTTAAAAATCAGATGAGTTACTTTTCTGGAGTAAATGGAAGTAATAATCTTGGTAACTCCTATCTGTATAGTAGTTGGTCTTGATGGTCATTTTATAAACTTATTTAGATTATTAGTGACTTAAGAGAATAAATAATGAGTCAACTTCTGTTTGAATGCTTTTATTTCAGGGCATTTTTCTTAAATAATAAAATTTACAACTTTTGTGTTGACTGCTTATATGGAAAATGCAATAGTGACACCAACATACATATATATGTTCATATATTAATCGCTAGAGGATTGCTGACGTAACCAAGATTAGAGGGGCCAGCATTAAAAAAAAGGGGGGGGTATCACTGAATGAAGAGCTGACATCTTCAGTGTTTTTTTCCCCAGGACTTGCCTATACCAAGCATGAGGCAAAACTGAAATCTCATGTTTTGTTCAGGAAACAGGCTGCTTATGTATTTGGATTTAAAGCCTTGCTCTTACTATTTGTTTCACATTTGTTTCTCTCTTCTTTCCTTCCTTTCAACAGATTCCTTCTTCCATGTGTTTGTTCTGCATATTTTTTATTGTTGTTTGATGGTTTCTGTATTAGTTTCTTTTGTGTACTGTGACAAATGATCACAAACTTGATGGCTTACACAACAGAAATTTATTCTCTCACAGCTCTGGAAGCCAGAAGTCTGAAATCAGTTTCACTGAGTGGAAATCAGGGTATCAGTAGGGCTTTGCTCCCTTTGGAGGCTGCAGAGAATTTGTTCCTTGGGTCTTCCAGCTTGTTGTGACTGTTGGCATACCTTGACTTGTGGCCACATCACCCCAAATTCTGTACCATGGCCATGTTTCCTTCTCTTCTGCATATGAAATCTCCCCTTGCCTGTTTTTTAGGACACCTGTAACTGATTAAAGGCCTACTTAGTCCAGGTTAATCTGGCCATGTCAAGATGCCTAACTTAATCTAAACATCTGCAAGGAACATCTTTTCCTTATAAATTAAGATGTATAGGTTCCAGGACCTAATAGGACCTAATATCTTTGGATGTCCATTACTGAGCATTCTCTGTACTTATTCTAGAATTAATATACATCTATGATTTCATAGAGTCTACTAAAAATTAAAACTTTTCAAAATGTATATGAATCCCTGAACTCACTGGTATTATATTGAAATAAACAAGTCCTGTGCATTGAGGGATTTCCACTTCTGACTTCATGGAGTAAATGGCTATCAGATTTTCCTCCCTACATGAAAACAACAGGAACAGCAAACAAAGCAAAATACATGACACAAAACTTTTTGAGACACTGGTTAGCTAGCAACAAAGGACAATGTTCCTGAGACATTTTGAGGAAAAAACAAAACTAACAAAAAATAAATAAAATAAGATGAATATTACAGTTGTCCCAGCTTATTAGATTGTGGGATAGGGAGAGGAAGCTGAGGCAAAGCCCAGCATAATCCCTAAGTTAAGGAGATGAAGCTGAGAGTAGGAAAAGTTCAAGGCACCTAGAGAGCATATGAAAAATCTCTGATAAGACAGAGCTACACGAAGAAAAAACCCTGGACATTTGCAGAAGTGGTCACCTAACTGTTTAGTAGAATGGTAGTCATTGTGTACATGGGAGAAAACTATGTATGGCTAGGGAGTAGGGAGAATTAAAGCAGTTGTTTTTAACCAAAGATAGTTTATTCTGCAGGAAACATTTGTCAATGTCTGAAGACAGTTTGGATGTTCACTGCTGGGATGTGCTACTGACATCTAGCTCATAGCAGGCAGTGTTGCTGCTTAATATCCTACAATGCACAGGACTGTCACAGGTCTCACAATATAGAATTATCCAGATCAAAATATAAATAGTGCCAGGATTTATGGAGTATAGAGTATAATACCTGCACTGCACAGGGATGGGAACATGGGCTCTTCTCATCAGTCAGTCTAGAAAATCTCATACTTCACAAAGTACCAAAAAAAGTCTTACTAGAGTAGAAAGGAATACTTAGAATTGCTCTGCAGTACCCAAAAGGATCACACTATGTCTAAATAACCAGAGCTCAGAAGAAATATAATTATTTATAGAGATACAAAAAAATATCCAACATCCAACAAAGTACAATTAATATTATCTGGTATCCAATCAAAGATTATGAGGCATCCATATCTCAGTTTAAAAGCTTTCAGTTTTCACCGTTGAGTATGGTGTTAGATATGAGCTTTTCATAAATGCCTTTTATGTGCTGAGGTTACTTTCTTCTATACTTAATTTGTTTTGTTTGTATTGTTTTATTTTTTTTATTTTTTTAGACTTTATTTTCTTAAGGCAGCTTTAGGTTCACAAAAAATTGATGGGAAGGTACAGAGATTTCCCATATACCCATGCCTTCACACATGCATAATATCCCCTATTGTCAACAATCCCCACCAAGTAGTACATTTGTTATGACTGATGAATCTACATTAATAAATCACAATAATCAAAGACAGTAGTTTACATTAGTGTTCACTCTTTGTGTTGTGCATTTTTTTAGGTTTGAACAAATGTATAATGACATGTTCTCATCATTTTAGTATCATACAAAAAATATTCACCACCCTAAAATACTCTTTATCATACCAAGTATTTTCACTAACCTAAAACACTCTGTTCTCTGCCTCTTCATCCCTTCTCCCCACCCTAATCCCTGGAAATCACTGACATTTTCTTATTGTCTCATAATTTTGCCTTTTCTAGAATGTTGTATAGTTGGGTTAATAGAGTATGTATCCTTTTCAGTTGGCTTCTTTAATTTAATGATATGCATTTAGGTATTCTCAATGTCTTTTTGTAGCTTAATGGATTTGGTATCAAGCTGATGTGGCCTCCTAAAATGTGTTTGGAAGTGTTCTTTGCTCTCTTTTTTGAATAGTTTCAGAAGTGTTGCTAGGACTTATTTATTTATTTTTAATATGGTAAAATTCACCTGTTGCGGGCTTTCTTTGTGAAAGGTTTGTGATTAGTGATTCAGTCTCTTTATTATTGGTCTGTTCAAGCTTTCTATTTCTTCTTGATCCAGTTTTATTGTTTTAATTTTTTAAATATTTATTTTGAGAAAGAGAAAGAGCATGAGAACTGAAAGGGCAGAGAGGGCGGGGAGGGGGGAGAGAGTGACAATCCAAAGCAGGCTCTGGGCTGTCAGTGCAGAGCCCAATGCAAGGCTCAATCTCATAAACCATGATATCATGACCAGCTTAGCCACCCAGGTGCCCCTCTTCTTGATTCAGTTTTGGCAGGTTCTATGTTCCTAAGAAATTGCTCATTTCTTCTAGGATATCCAATTTGTTAGCATATAATTTTTTTTGTAATAGTTTGTTACGACTTTTTTTCCCCTGTGGCATTCCTCTGTCTTTATTTTGTCTATTTGAGTCTTCTCTTTTTTTGTTCTTGGTATAGTTAGGGGGTTGTAGATTTTGCTTATCTTTTCAAAAAATTAGTTTTTTCAAATTTTCCCATAATTTTTCTATTCTGTATATCATAAATTTCTGTTCGAATCTTTATCATTTCCGTTCTGCTAATTTTGGGCTTAGGTTGTTCTTATGCCCAACTTTGCTTTTTCTTTTCAACATATTACTGGAAGTTCTAGCCATAGCAACTAGGCAAGGGAAAAAAAAGGCATCCAAAATGGAAAAGAAGTAAAATTTCTGTTTGCAGATGACAGATTCTTATATGTAGAAAACCCTAATAACTTCACACACACAAACTTTTAGAACTAATAAAAAAATTCAGTAAAGTTTCAGGGTATAAAATCAACATAAAAATTAGTGCATTTCTATTCACCCATAATGAACTATCTGAAAATAACATTAAGAAAAGCAATCCCATTTACAATAGCATGAAAAAAAAAAAGTACTTAAGAATAAACTTAGCCAAGGAGGCAAAAGATCTGCACCTTGATAAATATAAAACACTGGAGAAATAAATTAAAGCAGACAGAAATAAGTGGAAAACATCTTATGTTCATGGATTGGAAGAAATAATATTGTTAAAATGTTGATACTATTTGATGTGACCCACAGGCTTTATGTAATCCCTATCAAAATTCCAGTGACTTTTTTTTTTTTTTACAAAAATAGAAAACAATTCTAAAATACCTATGGGGGGAAAAAAAAGATACTGAATAGCCAAAGTAATTTTGAGCAAGAAAAATAAAATGGGAGGTTATCACACTTCCCTATTTCCAAATACATTACAAAGCAGCAACAGTCAAAACAGTATGGTACTGGTATTAAAACAAACAGATAAACCAATGGAACAGAATGGAGAGCCCAGAAATAAACCCACACTTATATCATCAACTGATCTTCATCAGGGGTGTGGAGAATACACAGTGGCTATGGTGACTCATCAGGTTGTGCAAACTAAATATGTGCAGCTATCTTTTTTGTCAACCATTCCTAAATAAAATGGTTAAAAAAAAAAAAAAAGAGGAGGCATCCAAGGAAGCAGGAAAAATGAAACATGTTAATAAAAGTAATGATGTCATCAAAATTGAATGAGAAATGAGACATATGTTATAATTAGCAGGGGAGGTTATTAAAACAGGAATTATAATTGTATTTTAAAGGTTCAAAATTTAAATAGATGCATGAAATTTGCCTTTTTCATGTCTTAATATAATCAGCATGTAAAACTTCAAAAGCCAAATAAATACAGTCTTACATTGTATTTATTTAGATTCATACAATATTTAACATTTTGTATATTCTTTATTCCTTTCTTCATTTGCTATTTTCCGTTCAGAGCCATTTTTTATCTTGAAGTCTCTCTTCAGTTATTTTTACAACGGCTGGTTAATGTGAAATTCAAATTTAATAGTATGAAAATTATTTCATTTTTTGAAATATTTTTTTAAAATAGAATTCTAGCATTCAGTACTTAAAGATATTATCCATTGTTTTCTGGCTTTCCATATTTCTATTGATAATTTGACTGTGGTTTTATCTTTGCTCCTTTAATGATAATATATTTTTTCTACTCTTGCTCATAATTTTTCCTCTGGGTTTTAAGGTTTTTTTTTCCTCTGATACACCTAATTTTTCTTTTATTTATTCAATATGCTGTTCTTAATATGAACCAAGTCTGTATGTACACCATCCTTTCACAATGTATTTAATCCACATTTTTCTCAAAATAATTACCTCTGTCATAGTCTCCTCTCATTTGGGGACTCATTACATGGAGGGTTGCTGAACTTCTTTTTGTGTGTGTGTAACAGTCTGTCATATGACTCATCTCTTCATACTATCTATGTAAGTTTTGTCTCTTTATGATCAGTCTGGATATTTTTTCTGACCCTTTCTCTTTTTTTCTTTTAAAATTTTTTAGATGTTTTTATTTATTTTTGAGAGAGAGAGAGAGGGAGTACTAGTGAGGGATGGGCAGAGAGAAAGGGAGACACAGAACCCGAAGCAGGCTCCAGGCTCCAAGCTGCCAGCACAGAGCCCGACATGGGGCTCAAACTCACAGACTACGAGAATCATGACCCAAAGTCGGACACTCAGCTGACTGAGCCAGAAACCTCTTTCAGACCCCTTTTCTTAGTCATTATTACTATCTGCTGCTGTCTTGCATACTATTAATCTGTTTATTTCTTAAATCTTATGATTTTCTTTTTCCTTTCTAAAATTTGTATTGAATAATGTAGACTCCAGATTTCAGGGAGTAATTTTCCCCCTTATTGAACATTCTGCTCAGAAATTAATAACAAAATATTTGAGAGATCATAGATGATAACTACCATATATTGATCACTTCTGGATCTATTCTGTTGTCTGCCCCATCTACCTCACAGGACTATTGTATGGATGAAATCAGAAAACTGAAAGAAATTTCTTTGAAAAGAATAAAGCCTAAAGTATATTGCAATTGTAAGAAATGGTTTTCTGTGTTTACCTGACATCAGTTATTTGACAACATCTTGAATTTTGTCATCTGGTTCTATTTATCACACTGCTTATTTTCTTTTTACAGAATGATTGGAATTGCATATAAAAAATTTGAAAGTTCTTGATGGTATCTTTCTGCAAAGGGGAATTAACAATATTCCACAGGTAATTATAATAGGATCAGATTTCTTATATCTAAACAGTAATTGAATTGATTCATGTGAGAATTTAGTTTTGAAGAGGATTGAACTACTTAATTTTAATCTTAATGTATAGCCTTTCTGGGGTTTTAATGGAAATCAAGGATATTTGCCAAGAACACACCTCCGTGGATATTTTTTAAAGTCTCATGTTTGTTTCCTCGGTCAATGAGACTATAAAAAGCTCTTCAGAGTGACTAGCTCCCTAGCCACTATGTTCTGCTTGGGTTCAAGATTTCTTGTTTGTAAAGCTTAGGGATTAGTAAATTCATTGGGAGAAATGTCTCACATTGTGAGGCTTAGTTCCCTACAGTTCCCTTTTCGCCTTAAATTTGATCCCTCATGTCTGTACTGTCTTGGTAGAGCTTCATTGTCAATTTGTCTCCTCAAGCATGGGACACTTCTGTAGCATCTATGCTTTTACTTTCTCTTTGACCCTTGTGTCCTTGTTTCTAATTGTAAATATCTCTGATCAAAAACAGAAGCTGGACTTACCGAAGCGTATGCATAAACTCATTTGTATGATTGTCAAAAAAAGAAGAAACAGCATCATTTTCTACCAGACTGAATCTATTAATGTGAATGTGCACACCAATTAGTTTTAGCCCAATGTGCTAGCTTCAGCCACTGGGACCCGATGATGGACATTATTTTAAAAGTGAGTAATTAGAAATTCCTTGTAATATCATAGATCAAAAATCCAAATATCAAGGAAATAGTAATGGTGGTGTAGAGTCATTATAAGTGGCCTGCCCATCCACCACCTAATCATGTCATCCCTGGAGGTCCCATAATAGCCTTCATTAAATTGTTGAGAAATTTACTGATGTAGTAATGGCCACAATAATTGAAAAATGGTTCAAGTGTCATTATCTGAAAAATAGGAATGCTGGGAAAAGATATTAAAGATGAAGCTTTCCCCCTGCTTGTTAAGATGATGAGATGACAGAGACCAGAAAATGATATTTAGCTCACATAGATCAAGTGACTAAGGAGCCCATACCAAGTAGCTGGTAGTGTGATAATGAGAATGTTCTGACCACAGGAATATTTTATATTTGTTGAATTGAGTTTGCATTCTCTAAATCAAAGCAGATTTCTCTTCCATTAATGCCCTCCATGGTTAACAATAATATGAATATCTTCTTCAAGGTGATTTTTCTAACACAGATGTTTTACTTGTTCATTACACACCAGACCCTGGTCCAAGGTGAGATGAAAAAAAGAACAAAAACCTTCTAATCACTTGATCACAAATGTGTGTGATTCTTATCACAATGCACTCATACAGAGACAGAAACATCTGCAAATATAAATAGTACAAACCTCAGAAAAATATATAAGCAATCCTTATTAAGGATGATATGTTTTTCTAAACGCAACAAATATAAACATGACCTTTCATGCAGAATAGATACAACTCAGCATAATGACACTATTGCAGTTCTTTCTCTAGCACAATACATGTGTGTGTGTACAATAACCAGATTCAGTAGAGTATCTTTTCAGTGAAGAAAACTGTAAATTCTTAATAGTTAACATTATGACACCAAGACTTGGTAGAAGTTTGAAGTTCAAATTTGTCTTGATCACGGGTCAGGTAAAATTCTGTGCGTGATTTCTTTCCTCATTCATTCCTGCAAGTTTAAAAGCTAGAACCTAGATATTCTATTGCTTTGGTGGGACTCCCATCTTCAACATCCACTCCAAGAGCTATGGAAACAGTCTACATTGTTTGTTATTTTAGTAGTAAATTTATGAGGAGGTGTCTCAAAAATGTACAGGTTTTCAATTTGTCCTAGGTGATTCTGATGTTGAATATGCTTGGGAACAAGTGGACAAGGGAGACAGTGAAGAGTAAGAGTAGAAAGTGCCCTAACACCACACCCTAAGGAACTTTGACATTCATTTCTAGTAGAAGATTTTTGGCTCGGCAAAGGATATAGTTTAGCTTCAATTAGTAAAGTATCAGAAATAAATGTGTGCTGGGGCACCTGGATGGCTCAGTTGGTTAAGCATCTGGCTCTTGATTTTGGCTGAGGTCATGATCTCACAGTTCATCAGATTGAGCCCTACGTCTGGCTCTGCACTGACAACATAGAGCCTGCTTGGGATTCTCTCTCTCTCTCTCTCTCTCTTTTAAAACAAATAAACGTTAAAAAAATACTGTGTTCTATACTGTGAGGAATTGACTTCAAAGAGCATTTCAAGGATGGTTGGTCAAATATTTGGAATGTTCTAAAGAAGATAAAAAATGGAAAATGAAAAATTCCATTTCAATTTAACCACTTATTAAGCAAGGTCATTTTCAGTGAAGTGTAGGAAAAAAGGGAAAAAAATAGAGTAATTTCAAAAAAGAATGAGATATAAAGAAGAAAAAATGTTAGATTCATTCAATAATTGTTGAAGAGAAATTAAAATTACATGCAAAGATGTATCTTTCAAAACCTAATCTTCTAGACTAAAATTATCCTATTTTTAAAAAACGTTCTCCCTAGTCAAAATTGTTTGTATCATTTGCCTAAAATTATTCACACAAGTCAATAATATAATCTGTTAAGAAAATTGTAATTCTATTATAAGCATAATAGTTGTGGATTTAGCCGAGAGATAATAGCAAATGTCTATTATAAAGGGTCTATTATAATTGACTTTAAACAGTTGAAATTCTGGGCCACCTGGGTGGCTCAGTTGGGTAAGGGTCAGATTCTTTATTTTGGTTCAGGGCATGATCTCAGGGTTGGTGAGACGGAGCTCACCAGGCTCTGTATTGATGTGATGGAACTGCCCCTCTCCCACTCATGAGCACGTGCGCTTGCGTTCTCTCTCTCTCTCTCTCTCTCTCTCTCTCTCTCTCTCACCCTTTCTCTCTCTCAACAAACAAATGAATTTAAAAAATTAGAATTATGTTTTATATAGCTAAAATGTTTCATGGAATATCTGTCAATGTTCTTTTCCTAACAACCATAATATTAAAGCAAAGAGAAAAATACATTATAGTGTTCTAAAAGCAAGCCAAGGAACTGCGAAGCAGAGTGGTGAAGAGTATGAATATGATAAAAGTAAATAACAAAGACTTGAAAAAAAGCAGCCAAAATATGTTCAATGTGTAACAAATATTGTGTCAACTGTTTCTTAAAAATGTAACTCTGAAGCAACTTTGATGTCAAGAAAGTTGATAATGAGGATATTCTAAGTAAAAATTTAGTCGGCTAAATACAGGTTTTAATGGAAACAAAGCATATATATATATTTTTTTAAATACTACCATTTGATATACATATTCATCAGAGCTAATTCATCCAGCTCCAATCACATCTTATTTTAAGTTCAGAAGCACTGGCAGTTTTTGCCTTTATTATGAGAAAATGACAATCACATTAGAAAGCCTTGTCATTCTCCCAGTAATGAGTTTAATATGACATTTGGGAAAGTACTTTGCTGTGACTAGAATAGCAATGTTGATTTTACATTTTAAAAGATGCTTCAAAACACATACAGTGAAAACAGTTTCATACAGGGTTTTATTTTTCCACCCATTTCAATTTGAATGTGAGTTAAATTCAAAATTACAGTAATTGTGAACTGTTTTCATGTTACGATAAAGTTTCAAATTGTGGGCTAAGTCTTATTCTAGAAGCGGAATCTCATCAATAGAAAATGATTTTCAAAACTGCTATTATTGATTTTTAGTCTGAGAAATTTCCTTTACATGCAGGGCAAATTCTGATGATTGCACATTAAATCAGAAGTATTAAAATGAACACAATTGCTATCCTTCAGTCACAGTGAAGTAACGAATTTTTGTTAGTCCAACCTTTTTAAGCTATTATATCTAGTTTTAGAATTAAAACTTGTATGGATCCATATTTAAGGGTATTTTGAAGAAAATGAGAGATGACTATTCTAATACAGTTTATTTCTAATCAATAATATTCATTTGTATTTTGCACCCTGCAGTTCTTGAAACTGTCATTTCATAAAATAAAAATGACACTAAGTATTGTTAAAGCAAAAATTGCACCAGATACAGTAAATGGTAACGGAGATTTTATTGGAGGCTCTTGCAACAGCGAAGAGAGAACATAACAGTCTAACTGTTTTTAAAAAGAGGGGCCAAGGGAGTTTTAAGAGCAGAGTTGGGGGAATCCTAGGCCATCTGTGTTTGCTCTTTGGACTTATCCATAGGAAATGTAAACTTTCTCCTCTCTTCATGACAGGAGGTAGCTTTAGGACTCTGAATAAGATGCTCACTAAGGCTAGGCTCCAATTCCCCACATAAACTAAGAGATGGGGTAGCTAGCTACTATCCTTGATGATGACATTTCAAAGGGAGAAAGTCAGTCCTGGGTTATAAAGCTACTCAGAGACATTTGAAAAAGATTTACATCTCAAAGAGGCAGGGGAAGAATTTGCAATTAGAAGTGATTTAAAAGCAAATGCTCCAAGAAAGGAGAGTGGAGGGACCTCTTTGGTTAAGGTATTTGGATTCTGTGAAGGCCAGAATAGGAGGGAGGTCATGTGCCTAGAGGCAGGAAGAGATCTGCCTCAAGTTTACTTAAACTTAAGAAAATATTCAGGCTGTGTTGGCCAGTATTTTTTTTTTTTTAATTTGTTTCTGAGGTTATTTTTAAAAAACAGTTTCAGGTTCACAGCAAATTGAGAGGAAGACTGAGTTCTCCCATAAACTGCTGCCCACTGTCACATTCATAGCCACCCTCATCTATCAACACTGGTAGATGTTACATTTGTCAAAATTGATAAACCTACATTGACACATCACAATCACCTAAGTCCATAGTTTACATTAGTGTTCACTTTTGATGTACATTCCGTGGATTTGGATAAATGTATAGTGACATATATCCATCATTATGATACCCTACAGAATGACTTCACAGCCACAAAAATTCTCTGTTGTTCATCTGTGTTTATATTTTAAAGAAAAAATAAGTTCGAATTTCTTGGGTTACTGTTTTCTTCAGGGTATTGTAATATGTGATTTCTCTTTTCCCTTAATTACCCATTATGTTTAGTGTTAGGGTCAGTCGTAAGGCAGGGTAAAGATAGGAGTCAGAGGCTAAAAAATTTTAGCAGTCAAAGGCTTTATTTGGGAACTAAGGTCTCGGGCAAGGTTCCATGACTCAGGGAGAGAGAGAGAGGAGTCAGGGAAGTCGCATCCAGGTGTGGTGGGGTGGGGTTTTTAAGCTGCATCGGTTCCGGGTTTAGGTCCGGGTGGGCCTTTTTCCCGTCTGGCTGGTCATGCTGTCGCTGGGTGATTGGTTGACCTCCAATTCATTCTGGCAGCTACTGGGGGCTTTTCCTTGGGTTGTGCTGGCAAGATGGTCGTCCCCTCTACTGTGGTTCTAAGGACATCCTAACAATTGGATCTTGAAGTTTGGTATTTTTATTAGGATATGGCTTTTTTGTTTATCAATTTACATCATTTTTCCATATGGTATTACGTTACCTTTCTTTTTTTCTTAAACGTCATTTATTTTTGAGACAGAGACAGAGCATGAACGGGCAAGGGGCAGAGAGAGAGGGAGACACAGAATCTGAAGCAGGCTCCAAGCTTGGAGCTGCCAGCACAGAGCCCCATGTGGGGCTGGAACCCATTGATCACGAGATGATGACTTGGGCCAAAGTCAGACATTTAACCAACTGAGCCACTCAGGTGCCTTTTAAGTTACCTTTCAATATAGATGTTCAGATTTCCTTTTTATACATAAATATTTATTTTCATATGAAGAACTTTACTTGTTCTGTTTTCTTCTCCTTTACATACCTATATGGCATCCTATTTGTTCTTCATCCATTTTCACCAGTGCTTTTCTATTGCTATTTGTGTCTGCTATTTCCATTTATTTTCACATGTTATTTAGATGCCTTTCGCTTATACTATTTCTCTATTCAGATGTTTGTGCATTTTAGTGCATGTAATATAGTTTATGAGTATCTTTTTCTTATATTATTTTGTTAATAGTTAACTCACATTTTATTTCCTCCTGTTAATTTATTATTTATTTTATTAGATGTATATTTTTTAATATCAAAGTATAATTGCTTTGAGGTCTTAAAGAAATATATCTTAAATTCTATGTGTATTCCTAGATTCGTTATTTTCTGTGGTTTATTTTACATATGCTTTTTTATAAAATCCTCTTTTATCCATATTTTGGTAAATCTACTCATAAATCCTTAGTTGGTTCCTTTGGTCACTTTTCGTTTCTGAATAGGTAGATCCAACAGCTATATATTGAGAAACAGTGTGGAAAGAAATAAAAGGAAAATCTAAGTGTGTTGATGGAAAATTTTGAATATATTACAAAACATATTTTCACAAAAAAAGAACTGTGCCCCCTCTGATTTGAAAACATGCTTCCCCTGAGTTATTTTTAAAATATCTTTCATTTGAAAAATAGTTGGCCCAGGAAGCACCATAAAATATAAAATGAAAAAATATATAGCATTTATTAAGAAAGTAGATCTTAAAATTTATCATCACAAGAAAAAAATGTACAAGTATGACAGATGTTAACTAGGCTATTGTGGTTAACTAGGCTATTGTGGCTATATTTCACAATATATATAAATATTGAATCATTATGTTGTACACCTAAAACTAATATAAAGTTATATGCCAATTATGCCTGCATTAAAAAAAAGAAGAAGAAAAAAGAAAACATATATTGGGTTGCAAAATAGTAAAAATATAATTCCCAGTGGTTTACTGTGACAGTGGATATTTCACACTCAGGTAAAGTGCACTGTGAAACATGAAGATACTATGACTAATTCTCCTTGTAATGATTCAGTGATGCAGGCTGTTTATTACCAGTTAAAACAACATTATTTTTTTGTTACTGTTTTATTACATTTCATCTTTTACCCAAAACACTACATTGTAAAATAAAAATACAATAATTCTCTTCCAAATTTCTCAAGTAAAAGCATATTGTAAATACCTATTACCATTAATATTTACTACACTGAAAGAAAAACAGCATAATAAAAATGCAAAGGTCATATGCTCAGTACCTATAAGAAAGAGTTCCTCCTTTTAATTGAAGTCATTAAGCTTTGTGAGAACCCCACTTTATTGTTTTATATTATTAACTCCATTACAAACTGGCACATTTCCAAACACCTGTTTTTGGAGACTCTGACTAGATGTCTGGCACTAGGAAACCTTTACCATTACTCTCATGATATACTATGGTAGTGGAGATTAAAGCATGAGTGAATGTTGGGTAGATGAAAAAGGATCAGGAAATTATTAAGGAAACTTCTATATATAAAGCTATTCCTGTTTGAAACCTGTTCAGAATACATAGATATGTTTACATATTTAATCATGTTATTTGATCATCTGTTCGCATTTGTGTGAATACTCAATATATCAGAGAAATCTAAAACATATGAATTGCATTATTTTTGTATTGGTCCACTGATCAAAACTATGTAACTGTAATTGCCCCAAGGCAATACAACCCAAGCACAAACTGTATTTTTTTGTCCATAATAGAGTGAAACTACATTCATAGAGAAATGATTGGAATTGCAGGGTTTTATTCTTCAAATAGATGATTTTAATGTTAATTTGGCTGCATTTACTGTAATAATCACACATGTTCATTCAAAAAATTAAAAATAACTAGGACTTAACACTAATAAGCCCTATGATTAATACTGTAGTTCATAGAAGCACAGATAGAGAATATGAGGAAAAATATAAAATACTGATTTATGTGTGTTATCTCTTTCATTGCTCTTGGCTACTACTTATATAAGAATTTATTTTCTATGTCAGTGGCATTATGTGTTCTATAGTATTCAATTAGATGGAATGTGGGACTTTTTTTAACTTTTGAAAATGGGTGCATGAGTGACGCCAACAAAGGAAGGTTTTATATACTTAACACACTTTATGACAAGTCTAGCAACCTTGCAAAAAGGGTAAAACTTTCATTTCTAATTTTTTGGATATTGCTGTGGTTTATATAATGAATAGAATAAGATAATACAAATATATCAATTAGTAATGGAAATGAAGAGTTTAATAAATTATATGCTACATTAAACAAAATAGGGATGATTTTAGTAAAGATATATGAAAGTTAAAAATATAAACATAATAGGCACCTGGAGTGCCTAGGTGGCTCAGTTGCTTTAATGTCCACCTCGATTTTGATTCAGGTCACGATCTCATGGTTTATGGGTCTGAACTCTCATAAGGCTTTGTGTTGACAGAACAGAGCCTGCTCAGAATTCTCTCTCTCCTCTTCCTCTGCCCCCCCCTTTCTCTCAAATAAATAAAAACATTAAAAAAATGTAAACATAAAAACATGATAGTTGAGGAAAAAATACTTGTTTTCTCATTTTTGTACATATCCAGTAAACCCTGCATCATCATGTGCATCACACAGGCAGTGGTTTTCTCAATTAACATATATTTCAAAAATGTGTGAAGCAATATTAAATGTGGTTTAAGAGGACATTCAAATGTAGTTAAAGTATTAAATAAATAAGGATCATAAACCCCAAATTTAGAATTCTTTCCTCTTGGAAAAGTTTTAGGAAATATGTTGAGGGGCTCCTGGCTGGCTCAGTTGGTTGAACGTTGGACTCTTGGTTTCAGCTCAGGTCACGATCCCATGATGGTGGGATTGAGCCTCTCATTCATCTCTGTGCTAAGCATGAAGCCTACTTAGAATTCGCTCCCTCCCTCTCCCTCTATGCCCCTCTCTACTACTCAAACACACACTCTCTAAAACAAAAATTAAAAATTTAAAATAAGTAATAAAATTAAAATTAAAAAAAATAAAAGGAAATGTTATTTATTTTTTTATGTTTTAAGCTTAGTTATTTATTTTGAGTGAGAGAGAGAGAGACAGCGTGAGTTGGGAAGGGGCTGAGAGAGAGAAGAAGGCAGAATCCCAAGCAGGTTCTGCACTGCCAGCACAGAACCCAATGTGGGACTTGAACTCAGGAAACCAGCTTATGACCTAAGCTGAAACCAAGAGTTGGACACCTAACTGACTGAGCCACCCAGGCACTCCAGGAAATATGTTGGCAAATGGAATATTGGGGCTTCAATTTTTCCATAATATTTGCTTCTTAATGAAAAAGATCTAAAATAATTAGTATTTCATATAATTGATGGATTGATACCCAATTTTTCTTTATATTTTTATTTCATGTTTTGCTTGATAGGCAGTAGTAAATTTTTTTAAATGACATGCATTAACAATCAAGTCTGTTTACTGTTGTTTATTTTTTTTTTAATGCTTATTTATTTTTGAGAGAGAGAGCACAAGTCGGGGAGGGGCAGAGAGCGAGGGACACATCGAATCCAAAGCAGGCTCCAGGCTCTGAGATGTCAGCACAGAGCCTAATGTGGGGCTTGAACTCACAAACTGTGTGATCATGACCTGAGCCGAAGTCGGATGCTTAACTGACTGAGCCACCCAGGTGCTCCTGTTTACTGTTGTTTAAAATTCAAATTTGTATGACAAACCATAGAGCAGATATTTGTTTCCTTCATAATACTGATATGACTTTTCTTACCTTGGAAAAGTAGAAACAAAGATGAGAATACCACATCATGCTAAGTAAGTTTTAAATACAAATATATCAAGAATTAAACAGTATTCTTTACTGTTTTAACTAAATTAAATCTATTTTCCTAAATAAAGGTAGAGCATTTCATGTAATTAAATCCCTAAAACTGACTTTTTTAAAGTTTATGTATTTGTTTTTGAAAGAGAGTGAGTGGGGGGAAACCGTGTAAGTAAGAACACAAAAGCGTGTTTAACTTTGAGTTATTCACAACATTAATGAGGTTAATCATGTGATTTTCTCTCTCAGCCTTATCACTATGGTAGTCATATTCATTAACTTCCTAATATTGAATCATCTTTAAGTTTCTAGAATTAATGACACTTGGTGAAGATGCATAATTTTATATGCTTTTACTCTGTTAACGAATATATATCTAGGATATATGGCTATTTAAGTTAGTTTAGGTTATAATTTTATGTTCAAAGATTATAACCATTAAATTTCAATATTATACATGCCGCATAAAAAAGATTTTGGAATATTTTAAGTGTCATTATGCCTCTGGTGTTTGAAATTGTGTTGCACCTGTGGCCTTTTTCTGGAATAGGAGTTTAGGAGTAATTATTATCTATATACAAGAACTGTAAAGATATGACCCATATGGGGAGAAAAGCAAACCAGTCAAATCTGGCCTAGAAATGACCTAGATGATAGGATTAGTAAGCAAGAATATTACAATGATTATTAAAAGTATATTTCAATTATTATTAAAGTATGCATTTCATATCAAGAAGATATAGGAAATATTGAGAATGTTAGAAGGAACGTGAGTAGTAAAGAAGTCCCATATGAAAACTCTGTACATAAAAACTACAATATCTAGCATATCAGAAGGGAGGTTAGTGGGGGGATGGGTGAAATAGGTGAAGGGAATTACGAGTACACTTATGATGAGCACTGAGTAATTATCTATAGAATTATTAAATCACTATATTATATACCTGAAAGTAATAGAACATTGTATGTTTATACTGGAATTAAAATGAAAATTTAATTATAAGTAAATAAATATCCCCTAAAAAAGCTACAATATCTAAAATTAAAACACACACACACACACACACACACACACACAAACCAATTGTAATATGTAAACCCTACTTACATTCTTGTCAAAAGAAAGATGACTTTAGGAGACGTTCTGAAAAGAACTGGTGAAATTTTAGTGTGGACTGGATACTAGAAAATTTCATCAAGCTATTGTCAATTTTTTTTCAAATTATATTATTTTAATTTATGTAAGAAATCTCATTTTTAAGAGATATATACTGAAGTCTTAAAAATGTACTACATGGGATTAACAACAGATTATACATTATAGGAGAAAAATAATTTTATTATTTTATTTTTTTTATTTATTTTTTTCAATATATGAAATTTATTATCAAATTGGTTTCCATACAACACCCAGTGCTCATAGGAGAAAAATAATTTTAAAACATGGAAATAGAAACTAAAATGAAATAGGAAGAAAAATAAATAAACATAGCATCAGTGAGTTGAGCCACAAAATAAAGCAATCTCATGTAGGCCAAATCAAATTGGAGTTTCTTAAGAAGAAGAAAGAAATGGGGGTAAACATGATATTTAAATAAATATGTCTTAAAAAATAAAAATTTTATGAAATGATAAACTTACAAATAAGCTAAAAACAAAAAATAAGAAACATAAAGTCACAATGTAATCAAATAGCCTAAAACCAATGGCACAGAGAAACTCTTAAAGGGAGTCACACACACACATACACACACTTAACATATACTAGCCATCCTCCAATGGTGCAGGGAGCCTGTCTTGAAGAAGGCAACAGCACTCATGAACCCCTAGGCAGTGCTGACTGTTGTAGTCATGAAGGCCAGACCCAGGCAGAGGAGTGTCCTCATCACTACCAACAGCCACCATGCCCAGAGTACACACAGAAGAATCATCTTCAAAAGAGAATTCTTACCCTTCCAAACCGGTGGTAGGGATTAGTTACCCTCTTCTATAAAGATCAGGGATATCATTGATAGCACTGACAAATTTGTGGCCAGAAACAGACCTGAATTTGAAGCTTAGAATATAACAGAATTAGATAGCCCTCAGTACAACTTCCTAAACCCCAGTGACCCTTAGAATGCCTACCACCATCACTAGGTCAGTGAATGCAAGGAGGGGAAGGCTCAGGAGCCCTCAGCTTCCATCCTCAAGGTTATTAGGCAGCATTAGAAGCAAGCCACCCAACAGCAGCTGCCCTAGAATGCTCAACACTAGGTAATTCAGGAGACCATCATGCCCAAAGAGCCTTCCCTCTAGTTTGACTTCATCATAGCATGCCCCTCCATCTCATAATCAGCCTGCATCTCAGCCTTCAACCTGGATGTGATGAAGCTGATAGCTCAGCCTGTGGCAAGGAATGGGCACTTGTTTCTGACGCAGCTGATACAGAAAGAATAGCACAGCTACCAGTTTGACACTACTTCACCATGCTGGTGGAACATTATACCAAGGTCGTAATTCCACCCAAAGGCTTATTTGCAAAGCTCAAAAAAGAAGGGTACCTTGGTGACTCGATTGAGTATCCAACTCTTGATTTCAGCTCCGGTCATGATCCTAAGGCCTTGGGATCTTCTCTTTCTGTGTGTCTCCCTCTGCCTTTCTTCCCCTGCCCCTCTTCCCTGCTCACACACACTCTCTCTCTCTCTCTCTCTCTCTCTCTCTCTCTCTCTCTCTCTCCCTAAAATAAAATAAAATAAAATAATCTCAAAAAAGAGAAGATTTGGACCAGGTATGTTACTGAATGGAGCAAGCCAAGTTCCAAGATGAGAAAAAGAAGAGGAGAAGGAGCGAATGTACATTTGCAAATCATCAGATCAGTCAGTGGTGGAAGTGGCAGAAACAATGGACTTGAACTTTTCTCCCTTCGCCACCTTGGAGAATCTGGGGGCCCAAAAAACTCATTCAGGAGCACTGGGAAAAGTTTGGGGAGGGTGGGGTGGTCAAGATAGAGGCGGGGTCTGATGAGAAGGTTAAGAAACACTACAAGGTAGAGTAGTGTCCATCCCAGCTAGATCAGGACGCCCAAGTGCAAGATAAGGATGAGGGTTCAGATGATGAAGAAGGGCAGAAAGTGTCCAACCTTCAGAGATCTATGCTTCCACCTCTGCCCTTGACTGCAGACCAAGTCATTATATAGAGGGACTGTGATCCCAAGGCTCTCAAGCCCTGCTCAAGATAAGTATTTTGTGTTCCCTACCTTGGGAGAAAAGTTTTTGGCCAAAAAAAAATATAGGAAAATGTGGTCGTCAGGCTCAGAGGACAGCAGCATGGGACCAAAGAACACACAGACACATTAACAAAGATAAATCTTATTCTTATTGAAACTTCTCTTTGAAACAGTGTAAGTCAGAACACAGAGGAGAAACTTCTTAAAGTACTGAAAGGATAAACAAACAAACCTGACAACTTAAGAGATCTACTCCTGTAAAAATATCTTTCAAAAATGAAGGAAAAATAAGGACTTTTTTTAAGACATAACAAACTGAGAGAAATAAAAACCTGCTGACTATACGGAAAAAATATTAACTGAAAACCGTCAAACAGAAGGAAAATCATACCAACAAGAATGAAAACCACTGAAAAGAATAATGTGGGGAAATATAAAATACATTTTAAATCATAAATTTCTATACAATATAATGAACTGATTAAACCAAACAATAAAACAGCACACTGTGGGATTTATAATACATATAGAAGTAAAATGTCATAATGTGAACATCAAGGCCAGGAAAGGACACGTGGTAGTATGTTGCTGGGAGATTCTTATAATTTTATGGGACATAGTATATATTACTTGAAAATAGAATATGATAAAAATACAGTACTATAATGTAACCCTTATATAACCACTAAAATAACATAAAGTAATAGGCGAGAGGCAAAAAAAGACAAAATCACAAAAAGTTACTCCAAAGAAGTAAAAAAAAAACAAAAAAAAACCCCAAGATTAGACAAAAAACAGATGTCCAAATCATAGATTTAATCTCAAACATCAAAATTATGCAAAATATAAATTATCTGAACACACCAGTTAAAAGTAAAAGATAGTAATGATAATTTCTTATAAAATTTATTTATTTTGAGAGAAAGAGATGAGTGTTCATGAGAGAGATTAGGGTAGGGGCAGAGGGCGAGGGAGAGAGAATTGCAAGCAGGCTCTGTACTGCCAGAGCAGAGCCTGAGACATACTGGTCTCATGAACCATGAGATTATGACCTGAGCCAAAATCAAGAGTCCGACACTTAACCAACTGAGTGACCCTGGTGCCCCATTAGTGATAATTTTACCAGTATGTTCATTACTCTAATTTCAGTGAGGAAAAATTAAAAATTACATTTCCAAAAGAACACTGTTAGTAGGCAAGAATATAGCCTTTGAAATCTCTGCTGTACATTGTTTGTTTGTTTCAAAGATGGTAGCCATATTTTGACAAGATGATTTGAGTGGTCAGAGTGACCAAAGGCAGGGCAAAAATGAAGGGGAACTCTGTGGGGAATGGAATCAAATGAAAAAACAAAACACCAAAGCACTTGGAGCGTGACTACCACATCAAGGAAATAATTGTTGAAGAAAATGTGTTTCTTCTCAAAACATCAGCTGACAAAGATGAGAGAAAAATGCATTTGTACTTGTTGGATACGCTTCTCATAACTATTTTAATGTTGGCAAAATAAGCTCAGTAATGTCTGTTGTGATTTTTTATTTTTATTTTTTACAACTTGCCTCTTTTTTTTTTTATTTTTTAATATATGAAATTTACTGTCAAATTGGTTTCCATACAACACCCAGTGCTCATCCCAAAAGGTGCCCTCCTCAATACCCATCACCCACCCTGCCCTCCCTCCCACCCCCCATCAACCCTCAGTTTGTTCTCAGTTTTTAACAGTCTCTTATGCTTTGGCTCTCTCCCACTCTAACCTCTTTTCTTTTTTTTTTTCCTTCCCCTCCCCCATGGGTTTCTGTTAAGTTTCTCAGGATCCACATAAGAGTGAAACCATATGGTATCTGTCTTTCTCTGTATGGCTTATTTCACTTAGCATCACACTCTCCAGTTCCATCCATGTTGCTGCCTCTTTGAGGTGTAGTTTTATTTAATGAGGTAAGAAGATAATCAACATACACGAATGCTGTAATGGTTTTAAACTAGAATTTTCAGGGGTGCCTGGGTGGCTCAGTGGTTAAGTGTCTGACTTTGGCTCGGGTCATGATCTCATGGTTCTTGAGTTTGAGCTCCACCTCAGGTTCTTGTGCTGACAGCTCAGAGCCTGGAGCCTGCTTTGGATTCTGTGTCTTCCTCTTGCTCTCTGCCCCTCACTGGCTCCACTCTGTCTTTCTCTCTCTCTCAAAGGTAAATAAACATTAAAAGAAATTTTAAAAATAAATAAACTAGAATTTTCATTCCAACTTTTGTAATAAGTTTTATACTTCAGTAATTTGCAAGCTTCCAAAAAGTTCTAGGAACCCTTATTTAGAAAGTTACATATGGAATTGAGATAAATAATAGGCTTTTGAGACACATGATTTCTTTCACTTGATTTTGAATTGTGAGTCTACCTTCATAATGCATCAGTTTTTGCCAAGAATTCCCAAGAAGTAAATCTTCTTTGGCAGCAGAGATTTAAAAGCCATCAATAAAATCTAGCAAGATACTTTTAAATGGTGAGCTAATTGACAAGGATTTGTATCACAGCTTTAGCTGAGCCAGTGTGGTTTTGGCTCATCAGGAAAAAATAAGACTTGAAAAAATAACACTTTGGACCAAACTAAAATGATTGAGATGTTGCTGCCCAAATTCTTGAAATTGCAACTGTGTTTTTATCTGTGGACCTTTGTTCTCACTATTTTCTTTGCCTACAACTTGCCCCAGATCTTCAGGTGGTTTACTCTCTCAGCTAAATATATGTCTTTGTTCAATGTTACAAATATATTCTACTGTAAAGCTTCACATTACTGTGAAGTCAGATGTGAATAATTAAGAACAATGTGGTATAACCTGGCTTGTCCTGAGTAGCTACTGGTCAAAATATTAGAGATTCCATATGTGTGTACCCCCAAAAAATGGACATAGTAAGAAGGAAAAACTGCTAAATTCTGATCTGTTTCACAGCATGCCTGTTTCTTAGTTATTTTGATATAAAATCTTAAAGTTTTGCAATGTGTTTTAATCCACACCAACTGATTGACATTTGTCATCATTAACTGTGTGAGGGAGACTATTAATATATTGTTGATATTGGAGGCCACCAATGGAATACATACCTCCTAGTACTCATTCTCTGCTGCAGTCCCCTCTCAACAAATCTGGGTTTAGCTTCAGTTAATAAACCTTAACAGAGCGGTGCCTAACTGGCTTAGTCAGTGGAGCTGTGACTCTTGATCTCAGGGTTGTAAGTTAAATCCCAATGTTGGGTGTGGACATTACGTTAAAAAATTAAAACTTGAAAAATAAATAAAATTTAGCAGAAATAACACTATGCTCCTTGCAGTTCTCAGCCTTTAGAATTCTGACAGCTTCTACTTTGGAACCCTGCACATGCATGAAAAAACTCCATCTGTCCAGCTGGAGATGCCATGATGACAAAGCCACATGAAAGGGAAGGATGATAAATTCATGAAGAGAGAAAGATGACTAGTTGTAACAGTTTCCTACAGCTGCATTAACAACTTACCACAAATTGTGTGACCTAAAACAACAAATTTACTCCCTCACAGTTCTGGAGCTTAAAAGTCTGAAAACAAATGTCAGTGAGGTGGGTTCCTCCTGGAGGATTGGAGGGAGAATCTATCCATGCCTCTCTCCTATATTATAGTGGTCACCAGCAGCCGTTGGCATTCCTTGGCTATTGTACACACCATTTCAATCTCTGCCTCTCTCTTCACAAGATGTTCTTTCTGTGTGTAAGTCTTCTCTGCCTTTGTGACTCTCTCTTCCTTCTTTTATAAAGACACCATTTTTTATATTTAGGGTTCATCCTAATCTGGCATGACTTTATCTTAGCCAATTAGATCTTCAATGACCCTGTTTACAAATAAGGTCACATGCTGAAATCATGGGTAGATGTGACTTTGGAAGGAATTACTGTTCAACCCAGTACACCAGTCATCTCAGTGAGCCGGGTGATTCTAATCTCTACCCTCCATCCAAATACAGCCACACCATAAGGGAAGCACAGCTGATCTCAGCTCACTCTAAAAAATCATGTAAGAGGAGGAAAAGGGGCAAAATGGGTAAAAGGGATCAGGAGGTACAAGCTTCTAGTTATAAAATAAATAAGTCATGGGAATATAATGTACACCATGGGGAAAATTATCAATAATATTGTATTAACTTTGTATGGTGACAGATGATAACTGGATATACTGTGGTGATCACTTCACAATGTATACAAGATGTCAAATGGCTTGCTGTACACACAAAACTAATGTAATAGTGTAAGTAAACTATATTTTCAATAAAATCAGAAAAAAGAATAATGGAAGAGAATAATAAGAATTGTGTTACACATCTATGTTTTGGAGTTGTTATACAGCAATATATAATACAATGATTGGTTAATATTCTTTCCCTCAAACCCTTAGAGATTTATGTTAAAGGATATAAATGTGAATATATAAATAAATGAGCACTAAGTGAGAGTAAGAACAAACAAGGTCTTGTGTCTCACATCTTGAATAGGCAGCAAAGATGTTCTAAACCAAATCACAGCAGAGAAGCCCTATTCAAAGCAAAGTCACTATTACTCATGGTCAATAAATATAGCCAAGTTGTAAAAGCACCTGTTTATGCTAGCTAACTTTACAATCAAGGATTACAATTCATTGAAATGTCCTTTGGAAAAAAAAATCTAGCATTGGCCAACTTGAACTTCTACGTATTGATCAACTATGCCAGCATTAGCTAGTGTTTATTTAATGTAGCTTTATAAAATGTTTATGTCAATGTATCCTATTTAATTTCAGTCACAACAGTTACATCAACTTCACCCTCACCCTCCAGCAAGCATTTATGTACATGATAACTTTACAAAAGCAGTCCTTTGGTCTGTTTTTGTTTGTTTCTTTGTTTGTTTTGTTTTTTAACTTGGTTTTGTTTGTTTTTATATGGAAGATGTAGTTTTTGGAAACAGCTGTTCCATGAGTTTGTTTGTTCCTTTATTTGATTAGTCAACTTTGTATTTTTAAGAACTTGAATCTTCTAAAATCTTATGATAAAAAATGAATAACTTGCTATTGGACAACTTCAGTGATCTTTCTTTATTCTGACTTGTCTTCTTTTTTGTCTGCCTACCTTTTTTTTTCTCCTTTCTTCCTTCTTCTTTCCCTTCCTTCTACCCTCTCTCCTCCCTCTCTCTCTCTTTCTCTCTCTCTCTTCCCTTTCAACAGATGCCATTTTTTATGCCAGAGTTGTTGTTTTTCCAGTATAAAAATTCATGAACATTTTATGCTCTGGAATTATGATTAATTTTCCCTGTAAAAAAACATCTGGTGCTAAATCTTTATTAATCTTACTAAAAATTACAACCTAATTTTCCAGAATTTTGTGGAGATACACAAGTGTGATAAAGAATTTCAGTTTTGAACTTACCAGACTCAACACCCAAATACAAATAATCCCCTGAAGAAATGGGCAGAAGACATGAATAGACACCTTTCCAAAGAAGACATTCTATGGCTAACAGACACATGAAAAGATGCTCAACATCACTCATCATCAGGGAAATACAAATAAAAACCACACTGAGATACCGACTCACACCAGTCAGAATGGCTAAAATTAACAACTCAGGGACAACAGATGTTGGCAAGGATGTGGAGGAAAGGAAACCCTCTTGCACTGTTGGTTGGAGTGTAAACTGGTGCAGCCACCCTGGAAAACAGTGTGGAGTTCCCTCAAAGAATTAAAAATAGAATCCCCCTACGACCCAGCAGTTGCACTACTAGGAATTTATCCAAAGGATACAAAACTGCTGATTTGAAGGGGCACAAGCACCCTGATGTTTATAGCAGCACGATCACGATAGCCAAAATATGGAAAGAGCCCAAATGCCTATCAACTGATAAATGGATTAAGAAGCAGGACATACATATATACACTGGAATATTACTCAGTGATCAAAAAGAATTAAATCTTGCCATTTGCCACAACATGGATGGAATTAGAATGTATTATGCTAAGCAAAATGAGTTACAGAAAGATGTCATATGGTTTCACCCAAATGTGGGATTGGAGAAACTTAACAGATGGACACAGGGGAAGGGAAGGAAAAACAAGATAAAAACAGAGAGGGAGGAGAACCATAAGAGACTCTTAAATGCAGGAAACAAACTGAGGGTTGCTGGAGGGGTGTCAGGTGGGAGGATGAGTTAAAATAGGTGATGGGCATTAATGAGGGCACTTGTTGAGAGAACACTGGGTGTCATATATAAGAGATGAATCACTGGGTTCTACTCCAGAAGCCAAGACTACACTGTATGTTAACTAACTTGAAAATAAATAATAAAACAAATAGTTTAGATTTCTTAGAAAATAAATATGCTTAATTAAGTGTGTACTGGAATTCAAGTAAATTTAATAAAAGGAATCATACTCCTTATTCTTCACTTCTAACAACACATTATTCCAAGAATACTAACATGGAAATTTCATGTGTACTCTTTCCCAATTATGTTGTTAAATTGTTAAAAATTATAGGCCACAAGTGTTACTCTTTTTTATGGATGTCAGATTTGCATGTGAAAAGTTATAGAAAGTAAGGCGTCCAGTGACTCAGTTGGTTTAACATCCAACTCTTGACTTCGGCTCAGGTCACGATTTCAGGGTCATGGGATCAAGCCCTGCATCAAGCTCTGTGCTGAGCATGGAGCCTGATTGGGATTCAATCTCTCTCCCCCTGCCCCTACCTTGCTGTCTCTCTCAAATAGTAATAATTTAAAAAAGTTACAGAAAGTGACCATTTTTCTCTTTCCAGGAATGTACATGTGAATGTATTTGCCCTCACATGAACAGAACAGTTATGTGAAAACAAAAAGATAATTTTATTCTCTGCACTGGTTCTTTAAATACAGGGAGAAAAAAGCCCCCCCCCCCCCCATTGGCTACATGGAATTATTTCTTCTGATCTTCAGTCTGAAAAATCAATGACTTTTATTTTAAATAAATGCTAACAGATATGTGGATATAGATCTGAAATTTCACTAATGTGTTTTAACTTTCTTTACTCAGGCAGAAGTGGCATTTCTTTTATTATTCTTTGGAATCACATAAAATCACCAAACACAACTATTAAATGTAATAGCTGCACACATTAGATATTCAAGGTTGAAGTAACTAGAATGAAACAGCAGATTTTAAAGGAACAAGACTGTCACTTAGTGTCAATGTTACAATTCCATTTATCAGCTCCATTAACTTAATGGTCAAAAAAAAAATTCTCCATACTTTCTTCTCCCTGGTGCATATTCGCTCTCATACACATCTAAACTAATGCTAATAGAGAGTAAAGTGATGCTATCAGCATTCTTTTATGTAGCTTTTATTGTTTTCCATAAAATCCTGTCACTGGGATAAAACTAATGATTTTATACATCTGGCTCAGCCATACAAACTCCAGTTTTTTTACTTTTCTTATTTTCATTCAGTCCTTCTTTTCCACTTCAACTTAGACCACTTTTGTCACGTGTAAGTTGAAATACCAAAAAGAAACCTCATCGAAGAAAAACAGGTGCTTTACTACCTTTTGATTCTCTGTCTTCATATGAACCATTTTAGATGACTATTTACCTCTCCAGTCCTCATTTATATTGCAGACAGCTACACAATAGACTTTCTGGTATTTAATGCTGAAAAGCCCAATTGGTGAAGTGTAGTAAAATTTTACTGCTTGTCTCAGTAAAAAAGGGAGCAATTCCTATACCTACTTTGCAGTTGAAAAGTTCAACCTTTATCTGTTTAGCCAGCTTTAATTCAAGAATAGGTCTCTTTCCACAGAGAAGAGAATTGCTGAGGCATCAGGCCCTTTCCAGCAATCCCCTGTGCAAGCTGATTTGCCTGCTGATGCTCATGCATTTTTTCCCCTCCTGTCGGGAAGTTTATATTGTTTTATTTATAAAGAACTCTTACCTGATAAATTTGTCAATAACTCATCGTTTTCTGGCTTTACCAATTTTTGTATGTATTAGTTTACAAATATTAAGTATGCCATTTTGTTACTCAGTTATGCACTTTTAAAATTGCATGAAATCTCTTGAGGGTCCTGTGCTATATCCAGAACAGTTAAGTAAAATGTGTAAATTAATTTTGACATGTAGTTTATTGCCACAAATCAATACGTCACAGATGCAGGTACTTGTTTATGAAGCTAATGATCTCACTTAATATCTCTAATGTTTAGGTTTTTTTTTTAACACACACATTTTTAAATTTTTAACTAAAGCTATACCCTCCCATTTTTTTCCTCCCACATATAGGCATTCATATAAAGTGTGCTAAGGATATAAAAATGATAGTTAAAAGAAAACCATTCATATTTTCATTGGTTTTATTATTTCAGTTTTAATAGAACTTTTTTTTTTTCAACTCCAGTGTTTCCAAAGACTCGCAAAAGAATAGCAGCCATAAAACCACTTGTGTGTTTGGTTCCTCTGCTTACAAGTTGTGGAACTTTGGTTCAGTCATTTAAAACTTTTTTTTATTATTATTACAATTATTTTAACTGTTCCAAGGGGATAACAGTAACTGCTTACTTCACAAGGTTGTGTGTAAATCATGTGAGATAAAATATAATTGTCCTTTTCTGAAAACCATAGTGTCATAACTAAAATATGAAATTCCAGTACTAAAATTCATACAAAATTAATTCAGATATGTCTTCTTTTACACATCTATGATTTGCATCAGATAATAGTAAACTCACATTATACATTTGGACAACGGGCACTTTTCTCACTATTGTGAAATGCAGCTGTTGAGCACAAGTAAGAAAATTTCTGCCTTCCTGAGGGCTAAAGTCTTTTTATTTTAATGAAATATTTACCTATAAATATTGTAGATGTTACTGGTCTAGTAGACAAGTTTTACAAATGTTCTTAAGTGAGATACTGAGATGATGTGTTTTTGGATACAGTGTTTATCTATATAAAGTTCTTTTTTTATAAGACATAAGATGAGCTTTAAGGAATAGTGGGTCAGGTCTATTCATCTTCCACATATGAAGACCCTGTATTTAATTTGAAATGCATAGTACTTCCTGAGGTTCTGCCTTTTATATTTTTACTTATTGTCTGCATAGCAAATGTGTATGTGAGAATTCTACTTCATTACTACATTTCACTCAAATGCACGTTACCAAAGTGAGATAGAAAGTATAAAATGTCCCTGGTTTCCATTTTTATCTTCTTTTTTCAGGTGCTTTTGAAACTTGCCAAATGAAATTTTAATTACCTGGTAAAGTATTTTAAATTTAGTACTCACCTGACAAGTGATTATTTAAGATTTATACTTGCATATTGACCATGCTTTATTTTATGCATATGCTTTAAATATAAATTTTCCACTTTATTTTTTTTTCCAATTGTTGATAAATTTTTCTGTTCTAATAGTTCTTGAGATCAGTAATAACATGTAGGATTTCATTTATCTTCTCTTTCATTATGATTTGAAAAAAGATAATTTATATACAAGTTTATTGTTCAATATAGAATGTACAGTTGCAAATTGAAATGAATGTAACACTGAATGTCCCACAAACAGGTATATTTAACTAAAATTGCATGAGTAAACATGAGGTAAGGATAAATATCATTATTGTATAGTAATATAATTTTGAAAATATTTGAAATATGAGACAAATATTAAAATAAGAGAAATAAACTTGGTAATAAATGGGATATGTACCAGAGTTAGTTTTATATGTATGTCTATAAATCTAAACATAAGTATAAATATAATTATTAGAAGGAAATATATTCACAAGTTCCTATGTTAGTGGAATACTAACGGGTACTGTGGGTTTTAATGGGTACTGTTATTTAGACAATTTAAAAAATCAGGGCACCTGGGTGGCTCATTCGTTTAAGTGTCTGACTTCGGCTCAGGTCGTGATCTCATGGTTAGGGAGTTGGAGCCTGCATTGGGCTCCATGCTGACAGCTCAGACCCTGGAGCCTGTTTCAGGTTCTGTGTCTCCCTCCTGCTCTCTTCCCCTCCCCCCCTCACACTGTGTGTCTTCCTTAAAAATAAATAAACATTAAAAAAGTTTTTTTAAAAAAGGTAATTTAAAAATGTTCCTTTGACTTTGTATGTGATTACTAACATTGCTGCCATAAATATGTCTTTAAGCTTTGTTCTGAGATTTGAATTTAAAATATATTTTTAGAAGTATAGTAAAACCTTAGATTGTTACTAACGTGTTCTGTGAGTGTTCTGCAGATGAGTAAACATTTCTAATGAATTTTAACTTGATAAAGGAGCGATGTCTTCCAGTACGAGTAGCACATGACACCAAATGGCACGTGATCACAACTGAGGAATGGATCTTTTCTCTTACTCTCTCTTGCTTCAGGACTGTGAGTTATTGTCTCAGGCCACGGTGTTTGGCAGTAATAAGTGGCTTTTCAGAACATTGGAAGGTGCCCATAACTGGCACTAGTGTGTTTTTTGTCACTTCAAAACACCTACGGACAGTCCTTTGCTTTTGCATAAAAGAGGAAACTTAGGAATGCTTTGCTTCATTCTAGGTCAGGCTGCCTGCAGATACAGACCCTTTCTCCTCTGGTGCCTTATTGCCAGTTACGTATACACTTTATGACAAGAGTTTATTAATACTGTACTGCCAACATCCGTGTGAGCGTATACAATGGCCCCCATGCAATAAGGTGGTAAGAAGATGATCATGGTGGAAGTTAAGAAGTAAATCATTGAGAAGTATGAATGAGGTATACGAGTGGCTAAAATTGAAAGATTTTATAAAAAGTCTATCCCTCTCATCTGCAGAGCAGGAGAAGAAAACGGCAGAGGAATCCCTCACTTCAAATGAGATTAGGGAGATGTGTAAAATGTGGGAAACAGTGCAACATTTTGTAGAAAAGCACTACACAGCTAAGGTTTTAGCAGTGTGAGCAGTGAATCTGTTTCACAACAATGCAATGTCACATTTCCGTGAAATCCTCAAAAGGGGGCAAAAACAAGTGTCATTGGATAGGTTCCTGTTAAAGTTGTACAAAAAGGAAAAGATTCCATTGAGCCAATAGGCAGCAGTGATTCCATTAGTGATAGTGAAAGTTGTCCCACACAATAACCCTCCTTTCTCTTGCCTCCCTCACACCAGCCACGAAGGTTTTATTTTTCTTTGTATTTTGTGTTTTCTTTATTATTTTGTATTATGATACAGTATTGTAATTTTATATGAATATTTTTGGGTTGTGGAACAAATCATCTGAGTTTCCATTATTTCTTACGGGCAGATTCACTTTGATATACAAGTGCTTTGGATTACAAGCATGTTTCTTGAAAGAATTATGCTCGCAAACCAAAGTTTTACTGTATTGGGAAATCAAGTGATAGGTTCTCTAACATAGTCTCACATGAACAAAAGTATTAAAATGTTGTAAAACACTTTCTTAATGTGCTATGAGACAGGCAGTCTTTTATAGCTTTGTGGCTATTTTTATTCCCATGCCATTTAATTGAAATGCAGATAATATGTTTTGGGTGCCATGTGCTGTTATTTAACATAGTTTCAGATAATAAGGAATGTACTATATTTCAGATAATAAAGAATTAGTGTTCTGTAATCCTTTGATGATGTTTTCTTGTTGTGTCAAGCAAAGTTCATGTTATTGTGGTATATGATTAGCAGTGACCAAATTCTCAATTCTACGTTGGAATTCTGGAAATTGATACTATGGTCTCAATAGGATATTACCATGTAGTTTGATGTGACATAGCCTTGGTTCAGATCAACAGGCTTAATACTCTAAAAGTCGGTTGACCTAAAATGTACTTACTTTCTTAGGGCTTATGACTTCATTTGTTAAAATGGAATAATGATGCATAATCACTTAGTAATTGAGTAAGCTAAAATCTCTCTGATTTTTAACGTTGGCCTCTCAGTGAACCAAAGAAAGGTAGAGAAGTCAGAGATAAATGTTTTACCAACATGCAATCTTTACAAGTATATGTAATTAGCTTGGGCTCTACCTCAAACCATTTTCAGAAAATAAAATCATTTTAAATAGTTTTATGGATATTTCTACCTTTAAGAACCATATCTTAAGTAAACTCCTCTCTGGTTGTGATGTAATTGGTGCTTTGTGGGTCTCATCATATCCTTGACTGGATGTTTGAAACTAGTGATTTTCTGTCTGGTTTTGTTTCTCATTTTCCCAATTTTCAGAGTATATGCACTATTTCTATGTTAGTTTGTTACTTAGTTTTTTCTCCTTCTCCCCCTCTCCTATCCTTTCCCATCCCTCCTCTCCTCCTCTTTCTCTTTCTTCTCTTTCTTCTTTCCCAACCATAATGGGAAGAGGTCCTTTCTTCCTATTTAGTCCTCTACTTTATAATTTAGAAAAGCCATTTTGCAGTATTCTTGAGGATTTTGAAAGAGTGAAAAAAGGTAACTAAGTACAGTTTTCTAAGTACAGTTTTCTAGCTTAAGTCAGTAAAATTCTGAGTTTAGGCCTTCTTTACTTTATTTCAATGCTCTGCAAGCCTTTATGCCATTCAGCATGTACAAAACATTTAGACAATTATAAGTAATTTAATGAGTGATTAATTCTATAATAATATGTCAATGAAGGATCAGAATGTCCAGGTAGTGAAGAAATAGAATGACTACGGCCATCCCATCAAACATTATTCATGGGATTATTCATGTCTTCATATTTAGCAAAATGTTTTTTCTCCTTAATGCCTCAAGGTAATACATGTTTGATTACATTTTTATCTCATAGTTTTATGTAAAGTTCACAATGAAGAAGTCATTAAGTTCAGACGTGATTTCCCTCAATGTGTGAAAAAATGGAATGCAAAATTTATAAAATAAGCAATACAAATGACATTTTTTTCATATTTAAATACTGATGAATCAAAAAACATCTTTGGCCTTTTAAAAACAATTTACAGTGTTACTGACTTCATGTAAACTTGTGTCAGTGTAACTTAAAATCAAAGTGCATGAAAAGCAGAGCCTTAAGAAGCAAGAGGAATAAAGTAAAATAGAGGAAATACTAAAACAAGTAAAATAAGATAAAAATCAGTACTATTTTACAGATGAACAATAGTAATAATATCTCAAAAAGCAGCAAAAAAATGAACTATTTAATAAGTTTTTCTTTGTTTTCAGATGTCAAACACATGGAGATTCCCAAAAGAGTAGCTGCTTTGAAATTATCTAAATATTTGTTATTCAGGTACATTGGCATTGTACATATAAAAACCTAAATTGTTTGACCTTTATTAGCATTTTTACCCCAAAATATTTTCATATCTTTCTGTCATTTACTGCTTCAAATATTTTAGTCACTATGGGAAAAATAATTTAGGCAAAGGTATATGGCTTTTGACATAAACTTATATTTTATTCTTGGATAAGAATAATGAAGATTAACACAGGTTAGGTTAATATAAGCAGAGAAATTACAAAATAGAAATGAAATATTAACATGATTTTGGGATTTATATATGTTTTTCTTTATAGGAAGGAAGAGGTCCTTCATTTTATTGATAAACATAATTTGGCACAAATATACATGGTCAGCTTCTTATATAAATCTTAGGGGTAGAGACCACCCTAAATTCAAAGAAGTCATCATCCTGGTTCTTAACTTCTAATAATGGATCCCAACATTCATTCACCCCTTCAATAATAGACCACAAGAGGAACTGAAATGGAGAAGTCTGTTACTTACAGGTTTTGGAGAAAGTACCCATCATATCTTAAGGGGTCACACTGGGAACTCAAGCCAGAGTGCAGATAGAGAAGCAAGACCTGAGCACATGTCTTCATTAGGGTTCATGGGTGGATTGCATTGGGTTTGCCGGGCTAATGTCAGATTGGGAAATTCAAACCAAAAGAGTAGGATGTTGGTAAGCTACATGAGAGTTTTATCTAAAGAGTACATAAGACTGTGGGAATCAGGGGAGGCTGTTGGTCACAAGGATGTTGGGAAAGTCATAAACTCCTATCAAGGACTTTTATTTGCAGGGTGCTTTGCTGGTTCAGTCAGTAGAGCATGCAACTCTTGATCTGGGGTTGCAAGCTGAAGTCCTGTGTTGTGTGTAGAAATTACTTAAAAATAAAATCTTTTAAAAAATGGTCTTACATTTGTTTATGACTGTGCAGGCTATTATCTACAGCATGTACTTATATAGGGAGCTGATGTCAGTTGAAGATCACTGCAGGTTACTTGATAAACCAAATGGATACTGAGCAATATCATGGAGTAGTTTAGCTAAACCCTCAACTTGTAGTTTGAAATCTGGAAATGTGATGTCTCTAGCTCTGTTCTTCTTTCTTAGGATTCCGTTGGTTATATGAGGTATTTTGTGGTTCCATACAGATTTTAGAATTGTTGTATTTCTGTGAAAATGCCAGGGAATTTTGATAGAGATTGCATATCTGTAGAGTGATTTGAGTAGTGTCGACATCTTAACAACATTAACTCTTCTGATTCATGAATTCAGGATATCCTTCCATTTATTGGTGTATTCTTCAGCTTTTTCATAGTGCCTTGTAGTTTCCAGTGTGCAAATCTTTAACTTCCTTGGTTAAATTTATTCCTAAGAATTCAATTGTTTTTAATAGTTTTATAAATGAGATTGTTTTCTAATATCCTTTTTGATAGTTCATTGTTAGTATATAGAAATGAAGAGAAAAATTTGTATGTTGATTTTTTCCTGAAACTTTGCTTGCTAGTTCTAATAGATTTTATTCAAATAGTTTTTTTTGTTGTAATAGACATTTTGTTTGTTTTCTAGACTCTTTAGGTTCTTCTATATGTAAAATAAGTTAAGTAACATATATATATATATTCTGATTTGGAGCACAGGATGGGGGAAAGATAGTCTCTTCAATAAATGATGTTTGGAAAACTGGATTCAATTAATGGTGTTGGGAAAATAATGAAATTGGATTTTTAGCTTAGAACATACACAAAAATTAACTCAAAATGGATTAAGGGCTCAACTGTAAGACCTGTAATCTTAAAACTTCTAGAGGGAAACAGAGAAAAAGTTTCTTGGTCTTAGTAATGATTTTTGGATATGATACTAAAAGCATAGACAGCAAAAATAAACAAGTGAAACTACATCAGTTAAGTAGTGTCTGTACAGCAGAAGAAACAATAAGATGAAAAGGCAACCTACATATTGCAAGAAAATATTTACAAACTGTATATCTAATAAAGGGTTAATATCTAAAACTTATAAGGAACTCATACAACTCAATAGCAGAAACACAAATAACCCAATTTTAAAAATAGGCAAAGGACATTTATACAAAGAAAACATAAAAATGGCCAACAGTCATATTAAAGGGTGGTCACAACCAGAGAAATGCAAATCAAAACATAATTAGTTACTACCTCACAACTGTTAGGAGAGATATTATCTAAAATAAAAGCGTTAAATGTTGGTGAAGGTGTAGAGAAAAAGTACCCTTGTACAAAGTTGGTGGGAATATAAATTGGTGTATCCACTGTGAAAACAGTATTGATATTCCTCAAAAAATTAAAAATAGAGTTATGATCCAATAATCCTTCTTCCAGGTATATGTCCAAAAGAAATGAAATCTGGATGTTGAAATCCTCACTCCCACGTTCATTGCTGTTATTCTCAATAGCCAAGATACAGAAAAAATTTAAGTGTCTATCAGCAGAGGGATAAAGAAAATGTGCTAAATATATACAATGAAATAGTATTTAACCCTGAAAAAGAAGAATATCCTGCTATTTGCAACAATGTGAATGAACCTGAAGGATATCATGCTTAATGAAATAAGCCAAACAGAAAGACAGAGTATGTGATCTCACTTGTATGTGGAATTTGAAAAAGCCAAGTTCATTGAAGCAACCTCGTTGCCAGGGACTGATGACTGGTAGGTAGGGAAAATGTGGAGATATTTGTCAAAAAGTACTCATTTATTTTGTAAAATGAGTAGGTATCTATTGCATGGTAACTATAGTTCATAATACAGGATTGTATACTTAAAAATAGCTGAGAGAGTAGATCTTGAGTGTTCTTACCACATACACACACACACACACACACACACACAAACATGTATACTGACACACAAAGAATAGTAACTATATGAGGTGATGGATGTGTTCCATGTATATATATATATATATATATATATATATATATATATATATATATATATATCAGTGGACATTTGGGCTATTTTCACAATTTGGCTATTGTTGATAGCACTGCTATAAACATTGGGGTATATGTGCCCCTTCAATCAGCATTTTTGCATCCTTTGGATAAATATCTACTAGTATAATTGCTGGGTCATAGGGTAGCTCTATATTTAATTTTTTGAGGAACCTCTCTACTATTCTCTAGAATATCAGTTTGCATTCCCACTAACAGTGCAATAGGGCTGCCCTTTTTCTGCATCCTTGCCAGCATCTACTGTTTCAGGGTTGTTCATTTTAGCCATTCCGACAGGTGTGAGGTGGTACCTCATTGTGGTTTAGATTTGTATTTCTCTGATAATGAGTGATGTTGAGTATCTTTCCATGTGTCTGTTAGCCATCTGGACGCCTTTGGGAAAATGTCTCTTCATGTCTTCTACCCATTTCTTCACTGGATTATTCGTTTTTTGAGTGTTGAGTTTGCTTGATAAGTTCTTTACAGATTTTTAAAGTTATTTATAAAAAATAAATAAATAAATAAATAGATAAATAAATAAATAAAGTTATTTATAGATTTTAACCCTTTACCTGATGTCATTTGCAAATATCTTCTGTTGGTTGCCTTTTGCTTATACTGATTATTTCCTTTGCTGTGCAGAAGCTTTTATACTTGACAAGTTCCCAGTAGTTCATGACTGCTTTTATTTCTCTTGTCTCTGGAGAACTGTTTAGTAAGAAGTTACTGTGGCCTAGTTCAAAGAGGTTGCTTCCTGTGTTCTCCTCTAGGATTCTGATGGTTTCCTGTCTCACATTTAGGTCTTTCATGATTTTGAATTTATGTTTGTGTATGATGTAAGAGAATGTCCAGTTTCATTCTTCTGCATGTCACTGTCCAGTTTTCTGAGCACCAATTGCTGAAGAGACTGTCTTTTTACCATTGGATACTTTTCCTGCTTTGTCAAAGATTAGTTGGCCATACATCTGTGGGTCCATTTCTGCATTCTCTCTTCCGTTCCACTGATCTATGTGTCTGTTTTTGTGCCATTACCATACTGTATCAAACTTTCATGTAAAAGGTCTGTATGCTGAAAACTATAGAAAACTTAAGAAAGTAATTGAAGACAGAAAGAAATGGAAAAACATTCCATGCTCGTGGATTGGAAGAACAAATATTATTAAAATGTTGATACTACCCAAAGCAAACTACACATTCAATGCAATTCCTATTAAAACAACACCAGCATTCTTCAAGAGCTAGAACAAACAATCCTAAAATTTGTAAGGAACCAAAAGAGACCCTGAATAGCCAACATAGTGTTGAAAAAGAAAACCGTAGCTGGAGGCATCACAGTTCCAGACTTCAAGCTGTATTACAAAGCTGTCATCATCAAGACAGTGTAATACTGGTGCCTTTTTTTTTTATTTTTAAAGATTTCATTTTTGAAAATAATCTCTGCTTTCAACCTGGGTCTTGAACTCACAATTCCAAGGTCAAGAGTTGCATGCTCCACTGACCTAGCCAACCAGGTGCCCCTCACAATGTATATGTTTTAAATCATCATGTTACATACCTTAGATATATACAATTTTTATTGGTCAATTATACCTCAATATAGCTGAAAAAAAAAAAACCTTACTAAGAAAAATCCAGGCCATGGAAATATATTTAAATTATGTTCATGTGTGTGCATGTGTGTGCTTTGTGTACAGACACAAATATCCAAGGCAATGTCTCAATATATCTTTAATTCTTAGCTTGCCCTTTCTTCTCTCCATTTTTAAATATTCTTTTTAATCAGCTTAAGTTTGTTTATTTTATCACAACCCTCTTATTTCTGCAGTTCTCCGTATTACTAATTATGTATTTATACAATAAACTAATATACATATGTGTATGAATGTATGTATATAAGTATGTGTATGTACTATAGATAAGGGAAACAATAAAACAACAATATAAAATGATTTCACTGAAAATAAAACATACTTATTTAACAAAGTAAATTTTATAATAATAACTCTGAGATAAAATACTAGTATCTCAGTAAAATTAAAAAAGTTATTTCTATTAAACTTAACCTGAATCTCTAGATATAAAAATGTACATGTTAGGTTTCAGAAAACATTCACTTTTTAAGGAATGTGATAATTGTGACTTGACTGTATTTGCAAAGAAACAACTCTATATTAACTGCATAAAAACAGCACACTCTTAAATTTGGCTTTACTCATTAATTTCAATTTGCATTAAGAAATTTACATGTACACCATTTTCACCCTTGCTGTTCCTCTGCTGTAATTAGCTTAATTTAACTGGAATCTCTAGATAGGTCACAGCTCTCAAGTTTAATAAAATAGAGTAAAATGGATTTAATAGAAATTCATAAATTATCAATGGTCTTTGGAGTAATACATAATTTATTTCTTGTCAATACCCAGAACATTTTGTAGCATTCAAATAAATAGAAGAACTAATAGTGTTACATATAATATCCTTCTTAGCAAGATCATGGTGTTACTTCGGAAAAAAAAATCTGAGAGTGCTGTGCCGTGGCTAGTATGGCATGCCATGTTTTACACAAACACTATTTAACTAATGTGACCTTCTTAACACAATAATTAACTCCTCCTTGCTACAAGTTCTCCCTTCTTCCTTCCCTAGGTTATTTTTTATAGCATGCATTGCCATCTGACATCCATGTTTTAATTGTTGTTTGTGTGTCTCCCCACCTCCTCACATCCAAGCTGATAAGGTACGAGTACCAGGGTTTTCTCTGAATTCACTACTGTACCCTTAAGGCTAAGAACAAGGCATGGTAAAAATAGTATTCAAAGTTCTTTATTGAAATAATAAATATTGAAACCACTATTAACACACACCATTAAAAATTAAGGTAAAGGTACTAAAGTAGGCAAAATGTACACAGTAAAAACCTTTAAATTATCTTCAACAATGGGCACCCTCATCAAAGGGATTTGTATGTATTCCAGTCATTCTTAAACCTTTGCTTTTGCTTACTAACTAAATCAAAAGGATGTATCTGCTAATTAAAGGAAGATATATATTTATAGATCAAAGGAACAGAAAACGTGTATCATTGAGAATTACTGGCAAATTACTAAAAACTTGCAAATAAAGTTGCAAGAGCTTAATTTAAACAGTTTATAATATGATAATTGAGTGGCTTTCATTAAGTAGGAAGTTAAAAGTTTGAAGTCAGGTAAGAATTGATATGGCTGAAAATGTTATAAAAATCATTTTTCCCCCAATTTTCCTCTCTACCTTTCAAAATCATTTTCTTTAGCAATTGACTGACAGAAGTTTCTGTGCAAAAACTTTCTTGCTCAGGTCCAGTGGGAAGAGAATATTTCATTCTTGAAACTACAGTGAAGAAAGTGAAGATTTTTTTTTTCCCAGACTCCTGCTAAATACTTTCAAAATTAGGCATGGGTGAATTGGGTTATATGACAGTCCCTGAGGCTGGGTTTTTAACTGAGACCTTGGCATTGAATCTGAGATTGGAATGAATGTCACTGGAACAGCTTTGTTTCCAAGAAGAGAAGAGAGATTCCCCAAGAGATGTCTTCAAGGAACAGTTAGCATGACGGATGTGGAATGAATGCTGGGCAACAAAACCTTGTATGTGCTACACAAGTTTAGTCTTCATTTAGGCCCTTGCCTTGGATGTCCTTCCTCACTGCCAGTCAACTGGTGAAATGGTAGCTGCTAATAATTTTGAGGAGATATAAATAGAAAAGGCCATTCAAGAATTCTGACACATTTCTCATTTCACTGGATTTCTCTTTCCTGTCTAGAATATAGTAAAAAGAGATGAGCAATTTCTTGAAAAATTTCCAGAAAGGAGCAGAAAAACTAGTCAATGATTAGGGAATAAGACTGTGAGAAAGAATTACAAGAAATTTAATCTATATAAAATCTGTATGATGGTTAACTTAGTAGTTTTAAGTTATAGAGGTGTTAGCTCTGCCAGCCCTGCTTATTCTGAAACTTCCATCTTAAATTTCTACTGACATGCTACTTGATAAGTGCGGACTGAATTCTAGTGTGGTACACATACCAGGCGATAATAATTACAATAATAAAAAGTTCAGTGCTTGAGCACTCAAACATCATTATTTTGCTAAGCACTTTATGTCTATTAACTCATTTTATCACTGGAACAACTTCAGTTCATATTACATTAAAAAATGAGTTTGAAGAGTTTTACTACTTGTACAGTCTCTGAGAGCTAGTGAATTACAGCAACAGGATATGATGCCAAATCTTCCAGGCTGTAATAACTTTGATGCCTGTCATAATTCCTGGATGCTGCTCTCTGTCTAGGATGTTTATCAGATTTCTCAGAATCCCTGTTGTTTTATTCTCAACCATCTTAGTCCACTGACATTCCATTGACAATTTAATAAATGCTTATGAGAGCATTTACAATGTGCATAGTTGTGCATGATACCTCATATCTAAGGTGGATAAGATAAGAAAAAGTCACTGCCCTAAGGAACCCACAGTTTGTTGGAGAAAAGTTGAAAAATATATAAAAATATAAATATAAAATATAAAAATTGTGCTTAAAGACATCAGAGTGCTAACTAGGTAACAGAAGAAAAGTAAGGCATCTCTGAGAAAAATAACATTATTTTGATTTCAAGTTATTTCTGCACATTTTCCTATGCAAAATGTGGCACTCATAATTAGGCATACAGTGGAGAACAAAAATTGTCATTAAAAATAACAATAAAAATACAACCTATTAAGTTCCAGATAAATAAGAAAACAGACACAGGTGAATATCTTCAAATATCTAAATAGAAATCTCATTACTATATTTAATGAAAAGAAATATTAACATTATTTCAAAAAGAGAATTGGAAAAAATAAATGAAAGATAAGGTATCTAAAACTACAAATAACTTAATAAACAAATGTATGAATTTAACAGTAGGTTTTAAGTAGCCAAGGAATGATTTAGATACCTGTGACACAGGCCAGGAAATTTAACTAGAATGAAGCATAATAAGCATGAAGGAAGGCAAGGAGGGGAGGAAGGAACTAAGTTTGTAGTTTCAATAAAAGTCCAGCCTGAGTCATATTTGCACACTAGTTATTCATGAACCAAAAGCTGTCCAGTCAAAGGGAGTGGTAGTGAGGTATGAAAACTCCCACTCTAGTGTACATGGAGACAAAGCAGCTCCAGAAGCCTAGGGGCTATCTGTTCAGAGTTGTAGTTTCAGCAATTGAAAATAAAACCCCACCAAACCCCATATATATGGTGGAAAGGCAAATGGGAAATAACATTTGTTAAAAAATAGATGTCATCTTGAGAAGAAAAAGAATAATAAAGCCATACAGATCATTCAAAGAGAGATAAAGACACAATCTCCAGACAATCTGAATGAAAAAGCAATTGACAAGATGAAAGCAAAAGTTTAGAGGAGAAGGTAAACAGTAGATAATGAGAATGCTCTTGGTTTGGAAAATGACAGGCAAGGACTTTTGATAGAGTTCCCATAATTCTTGCATACCCAGATATTTAGATATCAATGAAATTCATCGATGAATCTCAAGAACAGATTTAGCTCCCAATATACCTCTTTATTGTTTATATTTATTTATATATATACATATGTGTGTGTGTGTGTAGAAAATAGTTCATTTCCTCAAGTTCATATTATTGTAAGGCAAAACAATTTTTTCTTATAAAAGTAGTATTTCCAATATCTAACAGTGTTGTAAAAACATACATCAACAACACAGAAACTGTGGTAAATAATGACTACAAAAGAATGTTTAGTGGTGGCGGGGCTTGTGACTTTGCCCTAACAAAGCTCTTGTATAGCCCTTTTCCCACCTACTCATTTTCTAAGCTTGAATTTGTGAACTTCCCAATATGTTTACAAAAATTCCTGTCCTTGCCAAAGTTAGCTAAAATATCTTAAAACAATCTTGACCAAAAAGTAAAACAAATTTAAAAAAAAAAACAATCATAGATAATACTGAGAGTAAAATATTATATATCTGAAACTGAAACTGCAATATTCACTTTCAGAAACTTTAAGGGGAAATGTTATCTGTGTGCATTTGTGTATGTCAGTCATGACTTAAGTAAGTTATTCTTTCTAAGAATAATAAAAACACAAGGAATGAATTTTCAAAAAGAAAAAAATGGAAATGAGTAAATTAGGAAATAAAATTAGAAAATTAATAATTACAGGGCGGCTGGATGGCTCAGTTGGTTAAGCATCCGACTTTGGCTCAGGTCATCATCTTAGGGTCCGTGAGTTCAAGCCCTGTGTTGGGCTCTGCGCTGACGGCTCAGAGCCTGGAGCCTGCTTCGGAGTCTGTGTCTCCCTCTCTCTGCCCCTACCTTGCTCGCTCTCTCTCTCTCTCTCTCTGTCTCTCTCAAAAATAAATATTTTTTTTAAAAAGGTAAGTAATAATTACAAGAGGTAATTCTTTTGGGAAAATATGCAGTCCAGTACAATGCATAATAATACAAGTGATAATTCCAAGATTAACCAATATAAAAAGAAGCTAACAGAATCATGAGATTACTTTCCCCAACTTTTCAAATCGTATTGCCGGTGTGACTTCGGCAAAATGGCAGAATAAAGAGCTCCCAAATCTGTCCCCCATTAAAAGAACAAGAAAACTGGCCAAAGGGGGAAAAATACAGAAATAAACAGAATCCACTTTTTTAGAATTCTGAAAATTAATGCTGTTAATGACAGCAGTCCCAAGAATGCTTTCTTTTTTTTTTTTTTTTCAAGAAAAATTATGGAATCTTAGTAAGAACAGTGGGTTTTAGGTTATTTTAATTTGCTCCACTTCCAACTCTCCCTTTCTAACTCTTGGTATGCTTGATAACCCAGACCTAAGTCGTGATGATGAAACTGCAATCTGATAACCACTGGGGTACGGGCAGATTGGAATCAGAGTTCCTTCAGACCCCCATTACAGAGACTTTTTATTATGGCACACTGTTGGGTTGTTCCCTGGAAGACTCTACTTGCAAAGCTGCCTTTATTTGAACAGACTTGAAGCCTACCAAGTGCACCTTTTCCCTAGGTCATTTGTCAAAAGCAATCAGAGGGAAATGTTAAACATTTCAACTGCCTGAGGTGATAACAATAGGGTAACTAAAAAGTTTTAAAGGAAAAGTTGGTAAGTGAGGTGGCTACAGGGGACTCTGAAAACCTTCAACGTATTCCTGAGAATCTAGAAGCCTACATGTATGGGTAGTGCTGTTTGCATGCCCAAGGTGGGCATATTTAGAAAAGGCTGTCAAAGACCCTAAACTCTCACCTTTGGCTAACTGTGAGGCTCTACACAAGCAAGATGTAAAAGCTAACTTAGAGGAGTAAACTGCTTGGGTGAGTGTTGAAGGTGAGTCTTAATATGCAGAGACCCTTGGCAATGAACTGGAGATTTAACTGATTGTTAGCATCTAAGAATATTTTTGTCCAATCATTTTAACAGACCACTAAGCAAATTTAACAGACATTAGTGGTCACATACCCCACAGAATACAGACTTTATATAATTACTTTTAAAAAGTTACTAAACAAACATCAAACAGAAATCAAAACAAATCGTGGGAGGTGAGAGAATGTGATTAATTAAGTTGCCATATTATGTTACTTAAAACATACAATTTTGGGGGTGCCTGGGTGCCTCGGTTGGTTAACCATCCAACTTTGGCTCAGGTCATGATCTCACAGTTCTTGAGTTCGAGCCCCACATCAGGCTCTGTGCTGACAGCTCAGAGCCTGAAGCCTGCTTCACATTGTTTCCCTCTCTCTGCTCCTCCTTCACTCATGCTCTGTCTCTCTCAAAAATAAAACAAACATTAAAAAAATTTGTAAATACAAATAAAATAAAAAATATAATATCTAATTTTTAACCAAAACATAGAAGAATGCAAAGAAACAGAAGTTGTGGCCTCTAAACAGAAATACGTATATAAATAAAATAGTCCATAGAAATTGTCTTGGAAGAGGCCTTGATGTAGACCTTCTAAACAAAGAAGTGTCAAAGCAGTGATTTTAAATATTTTCAGAAGAATGAAAGGAAACAGTGTCTAAAGAACTAAAGGAAAATGTGAGAACAGTATCTCCCCAGAGAGAATGTCAGTAAAGATAAACAAATTATATTATAAAATAGAAAGTCTGGAATTGAAATGATAAATTTATTAGGCTCAGCAGAAGGTTTACAAGATCAGCAAAGTTTAAGATAGATCAATTGAGATTATCCAGTCTGAGAAACAAAAGGAAAAAAGAATGAAGTTAAAGAAGTAAAATTAACAAAACTTCAGAGATATGGGGATGCCATCAAGCATGCCGGCATAGGGAGAATGGGAGCCTGAGAGAGGTGAGAGAGAAAGAGGTAGAAAAATTGTGAATAAATAGTGGCCAAAAACTTCTAAAATTTGATGAGAAAATAATATGTATATTCAAGAATCTCAACCAAATCCAAGTCAAATAAATTCAAAGAAATTCACTCCTAGACACAATGATAAATTATCAAATGCAAAAGACAGCAAAACATGAAGAGGCAAGGGAGAAGTGACTTGGTCACACAAGGGATTCTCAGTAGGATTAACAGTTGTTTTAAGAAACTATGAAAGCCAGTAAGCCATGGGATGACATATTTAAAGTCAAGAATTCTATAACTAATAAAATTCTCTTCCAAAAATAAAGGAAAGCCTAAGACATTCTCAGATATAAAAAAAAAAAAAAAAAAAAAAAAAACGGAGAATGTGACAGTAGCAGACATGATGAACTAAAAATAAAAGGAGTACTTCATACTGAAATGAAATGACACTGGATAGCAACTTGAATCAAAGGTCAAAGTATTCAATCACAGGGAGAGCTTTTTGAAGATACTAGGTTTATGATTCATGGATCTCCTCAGCCATCACAGAAGAAGTTAGTAACAGTGATTATCCAAGAAATATCTGTGGAGGAGACAGTTTTCTACACAGTGAATCCCCATGTTATGCCCAGAAGACAGACAGGCATCTTGAGAATTTTATTTGAGCACAAAAACTTCTAAAAGGAGTGAAAGGTATAGAGTAGGACATGAAAGAAGACAGTTGGACTCCCCAAATTCTAAACATTAGAAACAGACTGATAAAACGACTCAGCTTCAAATATATGGTACCTTTCATGAAGAAGTAAGGATGGCTTAGAGAGTGGAGCTGTGAACCTGAAAGAACTAGAAGTCACAGAAAGTTATTCCAGGGCTTGAAAACTAATGACGTTTACCTCGTTGGAGATTATGACTGAGGACTACTCTCCCCCCCCCCGCCGTTATTTTCCCTGTTTTTGAGCAGGAACATCAATAACTGTTATCATGTCCTTGCCCCCCAAGTATTTGGGAAACAGGTAATTCATTTTTTAGTCTCATAAGTAGACAGATCGAAAGGAATTCTGCCTCAAGGTGGATTACACCCATACATAATTAGATCCTCACCTATACAGAATTAGATGATTTCGATGGGACGATGAGGAATTTTGGTCTGATAAAACTCAAGATGAGCTTTTCCATATGTGTTGATAGTGCAATGGGATGACGCTTTTGTAGACTCCAGAGTACCATAATGTGAGGTGAATGTGAATTTGGGGGAATTAGAGGGCTAACTATGGTAGGCTTAATAGTGGTCTCCCTCATCGGTATTTACTTACTAATCCTCGAAACCAGTGAATATATTACCTTACATGATGTTACAAAGAAACAGGTCCAAAGTGGTGTCACTTTGAGTTCCAAACTGGTACTCAGTATTTACTCTAATTTCAGTTTCACCCTCTCACAGAAATATAGTCTTATCCTGTTAGCCATACTAATGAGCCTGCCACCTGTTCACTGTTCAGCCTCCAAAGAAGGATGAGTTAATCTGCATGATAAGACTCCTTGCTTTTTCCCATAAATTGAGGGAAGACTAGCCTTTTCAGCAAACTTTACTGGGGCAATATGATGTCTACCTACAAAGAAATGAAATTTGTCTCCTAGCTCACACAATATACAAAATTCATTTGCAGTGGAACACTTAAATGTAAAAGATAAAACTATAAAACTCTTAGTAAAATACATAGATATAAATTTTCATGTCCAATTGGCAGTGGTTTTTTAGATATAATACTAAAAGCACATCGATAGATGATTGATAGATGAAGTAAGTAAGCTTCATTAAAATTTAAAATTTTTATACTTCAAATGACGGTATCCAGTAAGTGAAATGACACACATAGAATGGAGAAAATATTGGAAATTAGGGAAAATATTGGAAATAATATGTGTGACGAAGACCTAGTATGTAGAAAATATAAAGAATTTTTACAACTCAAAACAAAACAATAAAAACAAATATACCTTTTAAAAATGAGTAAAAGATTTTAATGGACTATTTTCCAAGGAAGATATACTAATAGCCAGTATACGTGTGGTAAATGGCTCAAAATAGTCACCAGGGAAATGTAAATCAAATCCACAATGAGATGTCATTTCACACCCACTGGAGTTGCTGTAATCACAAAGACAATTACAAGTGTTCGCAAGGCTGTGGGGAAGTTGGAACCTTCATATATTTCTGGTTGGTATATAAAATGGTGCAGCTGCTTTGGAAAAAAAATGGTAGATTCTCAAAAATTTAAACAAAGTCTGGTCTGATATCTAAGGTGCTTAGAGGACATCATCCCTCCTCCTCATGACAAGAAAAAAGCAGAACAAATTGAAAATTTACTTTTCTTAAATTACCAGATAATTGAGGTCACAAGGCGAATTGCTGTCCCCAAAATGGAGATACCAATAGGCAAGTGCAGAGAATCACAGTTTACCAGAAGAGAAACCCAGGTACGGAAGCCACTGCTGGAGCCAGAACTGGGATAGGAAAGCTTAAACTACAGTTAAAAAATTGCTGGAGGTTAATTGTGGACAAACTTGTCAGTTAAAATCTCTGGAGGGTCCATTCTTAGAGGGGTCCCCGCATTTTAGTGAATTTTATCTCCAGGAGCCATACCAGGATCTCATAGTTTGGATCAGAGAAGATTCCCCTAATACTTCCAGCAGCGGGAGGAAAGTGTGCTATTTTGAAATATGTTAGAGCATGCTGTTCTCCCTAACAAAGTTTGCCCTTAAATCTATTTTACCCAATCCCAACCAACTCAGGCTACTGGTGTCTAACTGGTCTAGGGGAAGGGAAATATTTGACTTCCTCTGAAAGGCCTAATTATAGGACAATAGAATGCTTCCCCGCCCCGAACACACATGTACCTCACCACCACATCAGTTGGTATCTTGTATAATAACTGAGATTATAGCAGAACAATCTGCATGTCTCAGGTACTATTTGAAAAGAAATCTCTAGGGGAGACAAAAATAAGACCCCTAGAGCAATTAATATAGCCTTAACATAGCCTTAACATCTACAGCTATACCAAACAGTGAATATAACCTGACCTGTTAGTCACATGAACATTAAACCTCTCAGTAAGGGTCTGTATACCTCAGTTCTTTTACCCAATACAGTATGTCCAGCTTTCCACAGAAAATTACAAGGCATAGGAAAAGACAACACAGTTTAAAGAGAGCAATCACCAGAACCAGGCTCAGACATGGAAGATAACTTTGGAAACATTAAACGAAGTTCAAATATGACTCAGCAACACCTCTAAAGTATAGAGAAAATTAAAAACATATTCACTGAAAAGTTGTACAGGGATTCTTCTAGCATCATTATTATTATAGTCAAAAAGTGGAGAGAAACTAAATTTCCGTCAACAGATGAATCAATAAACTTGATATGGAATGATATTCAGACATAGAAAGGAATGAAGTACTGATTTATATTACAGTATAGTGAGTCATAAAGATACTATTATCAGTAAGAAAGACAGAAACAAAAGGTTATATATTGTATGATTATATTTCTATTTACATGCAATGTCTAGACTGAACAAATTCTTTCAAAAGAACTCTTATCTTAGGTTCAAATAAAACATGCCCAAGGCATTGTATATAATCACATGTCATGTATTACGGGGATAGTCGATAAGAAAAATGTGTGGATGCCAGTTTATAATATTATGCAAAGGAGGAGCAATAATTATTATGTGTATGGAATAACATAGTTACATATTTTAAATTAGTGTAAGTTTTTTAAGTAAAAAACAAAGTGCACCATATAATATCATTAAAACAGATACATAAAAACCATCCTTATTTTGAAAGTGTGCATATTCAAAGACATATATGAAACACATTAAAGTTGGTACATGTATACACAGAGAGAGAATGAGAATAGTTATCAGGAATAAATGGGGGAAAGCAACAAATAATTTCGAAGCGAAGAAGTCCTTGATAGGATCCATCATAGGAAAAAAAAAATTGTGGGAACTAGAGAGAAAAATCACAAATTTCTGCACAACAGATCGATGAAGGAAGGGAGGGAAACAGGAAAAATGTCGGAATGGTAAAAGGGAGGAAGATTCTTTAATGCTTTAGATATGCATAAAAGGCTTTTATCCTTTAATTCAGGAGGAAGGATATTTCAGTTACATATCTATATAAAACTTAGCAAAATACAAACTATGAAATGTGGCTTTACTCTCGATTTCCTCAAAAGTATGTTGAGTTAATTTAATAGACTTTTTCCCACTTTTCTCCCCAAAATGATACAGAAAATAAATAAATTTCAAAAGTAATAAGACAACAGAGTTTTGGACTTGATCATTTATAATCTGAATTAATCATATTATAGTTTTGGAGGATAATTATTGTTAAACATATCTTAATTAAATTATTTTTGCCTTTAGGAGTTCACCTTACTAAATAAAGAGAATATAAAAATCAAATGCATGCATGCGTAAATGAATAAATGAATGAATGAATAATAAATGAAAAAATAAGATCACTAATAGTAACAAAACTGGTACAAATGACACTGAGATTTTATTTGAATTTGAAACAATTTGTGCATTTACAGTATCATAAATTTGTGCTTCCTCCAGATCAGTGGTAACAAACTAGAGGCTCAGATATCCATCCATCATTCTGTTTAATGAGAGCATTTTTACTAACTTCCTTCTAAGAGCAGTATTGTTCTTATATTAGTGTAAGAAATCTAAAGAATGAGAATATCAAAAGTAATATGTCATACCAGAACATTTTCTTTATTTGTGGCATGAAGCACATTACATACATACATATATATATGTATACGTATATATACATATATATATACATATATATATATATATATATATATATGTATATATATATTATGTTTTGGTAATAGTACTTTTCTTTCCGATGTGCACTGTGAGCTCCAAAATGAAGAGATTGAATGCAGCTCCTTTGTTCTACATTTGTGTCAGTAAGCAAATTAAAACAAATTAGGTGTGTTAGATGGATGTTGGAAATCCCTCGACAGTTGTTTTATGAGACACTTTTCTTTATTTTCCAATCAATTTTATTCTGTCTTATGTTTGACATGAACTTAGAAGTTTAAAAATTACCTTATTACACTAACTCTGTCATCTTTCTAAACTCTGAGAGTCAATTAACAAAATATGATTTATACTCTTGATCTAAAAGATATTTGTCTAAACTGTTTAAAAATCAGGTGCAACTAAATATTTTCTGTAAGAATTTTCTAGAAATACTATGTTCCTAAAAAACAATCATACAGTTAAACATTTCTTTCAAGCACAATATTTCCATCAAAAGATCTTCCTAAAATCATTATTTCTATTTTCATAGCATATGGGACAAAATCTACCTCATTTTTCTAATGTTTTTCTAAGATTTTAAATTATTTCATTCACTTTTGCCTCCAGAAATTTTAGAAATCACTTAGTTACATAGGAAACACTCTGGAATTTTTAAAGATTTCAACAAATTTTTAGATTAATTTTGGAGATAGATAGGCATTCTCATACACTGGTATAGATGTACATTTCTCCATTTTCTCAAGTCTTTTTTCTGTTACTCAGCTAACTTTTATAATTTCTACCATTTGTTATTAATTTTATTGCTATGCATTTCATAGAATGTGTTTCTATTGTGAATGGGATTTTTTTTTTCATGACGTTTTCAATTGTTTGAAGTGTCAGTTTGAAGAATGTGCATATTTTCTGCTCCTGGAAATCTTGGAATACATGATCTGAAACTGCTCCTGGAGTACTCTAAGGGGTGAAATTTTACTGTCTCTCTAATATAGTAGACTTCTGATTTCTGCATGCTTTTTAATCACTTCTGATAGATTTAATTTTTTCCAGAAAATCATTTAATTTGGGGAGGCATAATATATTTTTCAATTATAATTTATATACTTCTATTTATAACATTTTGTTTGCTTTTAGGACTGGCACACCAGAGAACAGACATTTTTAAAATTAGAATTGGACCTCTTAAAACGTATTCATTTTTCACAGTTTCGAATTCTTGACTGGCCTTCACTAGAAATGACAGCATTCTTTCCTGAGACCTGAGAACTTCATCTGCTGGCACTCATAAGGGGTTGATCCCTATGTGACCTGGCAACGTCAGGCTGCTAAACCAGCTGGCACCCACCGGGACTTGACTAATGCCACTTCCAGTGGCCTGGCAACATGATTTTGCCTTTCCCTGCTGTCACTCCTGACAACGTGAGTTCCTTCCTGAGTTTACCAGCTGAGGAAATGAAACCTAATAATATGGTGAGACTAATCTCAATATTTCATCACCTGTCAGTTGCCTGACAGTTGCTTGAACTGTAGAGGTCTTTTCTGACTGTACCTTTTTGGGCTTTCTAACCTAAATGAAAAAGATAAAGTGCAGAAATCCAGAACTCACCAGACTGTTTGAATGAGAATGTGTAGCCAGACATCTTTCAGAGGAGACTTTTTGGGCTCCTAAATGGAGATGTTTTAGGGTTCTCAATATTTAGTAGGGGTGCAGAAACTTGAGACTACAGATAGGAGTGAAGGCCCTCTTGGACCCTACAGATTTCATCAGCATCTGAATGATACATCAGGAATATTGGTAGAGAACTGAAAATAATGCTTTCACACTGGAAATTTGTGAGCAAAGATTTTATTGCTCCTAACTACTACAGGAGAGACACCATCAGGTTAAACCTACAATCTGGTCCTTTCTTTCTCTGTGCTATACATGAATTGGTTCAGACAGAACAACAACAAAAATCTTTAAAATTAATAACACCACCTATCATTTAATTTAGTAGAATGCTATAACAGTCCTTGCAATATAGACCACTTTTTTTCTGATTAGCTAAAACATGGAAAATTTGTATGGTTGACTGGTTCGTTAACTTCTTCACAACTGGTTTTTCAAAGAACTTGGTTCTCATAGATCTCTATAGATATTTATCAGCTTATGATATATGCCTAAAACTCTCTATATTTCTATACTCCTAGAGGTAGCCAGGGGTAATTTTATATCTTAGAACTGGATTCTATCTAGTCAAACTAATTAAGATCATAGAGAAATCCTCTAGGTCAAATACAAAGGCATCCCTTGGGCAGTTTTATATTTGTTTATTTTTTCTCTCTTGTCAGAAGAGCAGTCTATGACTAGTCTGATCTGAGTTGAGAAGAGTACTCATAGACCCCCAATTTTGTTTTGAGGTTTCAGTCATGATTCCATTTTTTTTCTCAACACGTTTACTACTTTGTATTGTAACCATTCATATTTTCTGTACTGAATTTCATACAAATTTCTTCATAACTATATTTCTTTCTCTGGTTCATTTATATTATATAATTTTATTTCTCTATTTTTACATGATATTATTTATCTGTTTTGTGGTTAATTTAAGAGGCACTTGCCTGCTTTTCCTTTTTTGATAGCTTCATTTTTTTGTCATTAATTTCCACTTTCACCCATAATAATTCCATCTATATTCTTTTATTTTGTTGTATACTTCATCTTCTACCTTGTTAACTAAAAGTAAATATTCACATTATTTAAGTTTGCACTTTATTAATAAGTCCAATAGCTCATTTATAAGAATAATTGCTAGAGGGCACCTAGCTGGTTCAGTCAGTAGAGATGAGATTCTTGGTCTTGATGTCATAAGTTCAAGACCCACAGAGCTTATCTTAAAAAGAAAACAGAATTGCTACGTATGAGGAACAGCATAAAATTTAATTAGAAATGCATTAATTTAGTTAAATATAAATATAAATATAATTTAGTTAAAGATAAAAGATTGAGATATAATTATATAAATGAATATAATACTGTTTCTTAAATCACATCTACAAAAATTAAGAATATTATGTGGTATGCATTTTACATATATGTACACTTATATGTATATTTGTATATATATACTGTACAGAGGTGCCTGAGTGGCTTGGTCGGTTGAGCATCTGACTCTTGATTTCGACTCAGGTCATTATCTCACCGATGTGAGATCTGGCCCCTCACCAAGCTCTGCAATGACAGTGGGGGGCCTGCTTGGAATTCTCTCGCTCCCTCTCTCTGTGTCCTTCCCCCACTCACGCTCTCTCTCTCTCTCTCTCTCAAAATAAATAAACTTAAAAAATACTGTACATAAGTTAGATACCTAAATTTGTACAATCTGTGATATAGCTGCTATTTTGTAATGCTTACTGTGTTTTTATGTTACTATTTTTTTAAATTTTATCAAATCTTGGAGACTACTTAATTTGGATCCATAAAGATCTACCTCATTAATTTGCTTGCATAGATACTAATTTATGTCATATTTGTGAATGTTTAAGTTGTTTCGATTATTTTGTCATTAACAAAGATGTTTCAATAGACATTCTCAAACTTAATATTTTATAACTGCAGTGTCAAATACGGTAGCCTTTGGCACATGTAAGCCCTTTAAATTTAAATTTTGATATATTAAAAAATACAACTAAAATTTCTGTTTTCCAGTATAATAGCTACGTTTCAAATACTCAGAAACCACATCTTGCTAGCGCTAACACTGAGGCACAAAAGACGTAGAACATTTCCATTAGTCTGAAAGTTCTATTGGCCAGTACTGATTATGAATGCTAGCAAGTGATATTATTTTAAAGGTTTTGAGAGCAAAGGCATCATGTTTAAGTGTTTATACATTTTAAATTCACACACATCTATATAAAAATGGTTGTAGAATTTAACAGTCACACTGACAATGCATGAAAGTATCTAATTTTCATCAACATTGGTTGTTATCCTTAATAAAAAAAATAAGTTCCTCAAAGTAATAGGAAACATGGTTTCTATTTACTAGTTTTTTATTTATTTGATTATCAGTGAGTTTATTGTATTTGTTGAAATTTATATTTCATATTCTTTAAATTGCTTAAATTATTTCTTTATACTCTATATAGTCTAATATATTTTCATACAGACAGATTAATAAATTTGCAGGCATGTAGATACTTTCTCGATTCTGTTCATATCTATGTAAATTTTTCTAGAAACATGATTAAGTTTATTTGTTATGCCATCCAGAATTTCCCTTGCTTCATAGTATTTTCTACACACTACCCATGTTTATTTTTCTCCACATTCATCCTCAATATGGGAAGATCTGTCTAGCTCTTAATAGGTAGGATGAGGGAATTGACCTTGAATTCCACTTCCTGTTGCCTGGCACTGATTCCAAATTCTATTTTCAAATCTGTAACAGAAGGGAAGGTTGATGTGCATGGTTCCCAGTCCAATTCCCAATTTCTGGCAGTTATTCATCTTCTGGCCCAGCTCTACTTTGATTAAGTGTTTTTCTGAACATTGTTTCCAGGTTTTCTGGTCTTGAGCCAAAGAACTGAGCCAATGTTGTACACTGAGGATTACACTTGTCAGCCAGCACTGCTACCAGGTTATGTTTTCTTTGCCCCGACTTCCAGCAATTTGCCCATGGGAGGTACCACTCTCTTCACAATGCACTTTGCCATTACCTGATTTTTCCTGTGCTTTTCCAGTTATTAACAGTGGATTTGAAATTTCTGTCTCAGAGAATGGCTTCAAGTCAGTGTTTCAGAGAGGTTTCTGTCGTCAGACGTTCTGCATCTTGGAGTTAGTTGATCAACGGTGGTAAAATTAGGAAGTACCTTCTTTCTTCTAAGATCAGCTTTTAAAAGATTAGGGATTCAATCTATGAATTAAAGCCTGGCTCTGTATCTTTCTATTTCCTCCATCTAACTGTAGCAACTTGTCTCATACTAGTTTCAATTCCTACAAGACACCAATATTGGGTTATCTGTCAGAATTACTATAGGAGGTTGCTAAGGGTTTTAAAAATATTCCACTGCATCTCCATCAGTATTTAATGAATAGTTGTGGGAAGATCTCATGGGGGCTGCAAGCCAGCTGTCATTTTGAACCAGAAATCTCTGATCATAAAATTTCAAAAATAATATCTTTTACTATAGCTGACAGTAAATACTGATATAGCTAGCATTGAAGCTGTTCTGAAACGCAGAGATTTATTTTAAAATGAATTTGGTATGTCAAAATTCCTCTTCAATTACACAAGTCAAGGGATTGTATTGAAGTGTGTTAATTTTAAGGATTCTTATTTTTTAAAAAAAGCAATGTGAGAGAATGCCTTTCTGAAAAAGCAAATTTCTAGGAGCATCTTTAAAAAAAAAAGAAGTGAATATACTGGGACATTCATATATTCTGTAGATACTCTTTGTACTTTTTCTTTTTTTTTTTTTTTTTTTTAATTTTTTTTTCAACGTTTTTTATTTATTTTTGGGACAGAGAGAGACAGAGCATGAATGGGGGAGGGGCAGAGAGAGAGGGAGACACAGAATCGGAAACAGGCTCCAGGCTCCGAGCCATCAGCCCAGAGCCTGACGCGGGGCTCGAACTCACGGACCGCGAGATCGTGACCTGGCTGAAGTCGGACGCTTAACCGACTGCGCCACCCAGGCGCCCCTGTACTTTTTCAAATAAAATATCTTAAATAGAATTATTTGTATTATTATCTGCCCATAATCTTTTATTTTTTAATCAGTTCAATTGGCTGAGTTTCACACTATAAATCTCAACTTGTTGAAGCGTCTGTGTTTAAGAAGCTCAACAGTAAACAGAAGTCACATATTTTATTGTCCTGTAGAATGAGTATATTTTGAAAATTCCCTGGTGTGTAGGATAAATCTACTTTTAAAATATAATTTTAAGGGGTGTTTGGGTGGCTCAATCATTTAAATCCAACTCTTGGTTTCAACTCAGGTCACAATCTCACAGTTTTGTGAGTTTGAGCCCTTATATCGGGCTCTATGCTGACAACACTGAGCCTGCTTGGGATTCTCTTTTTCCTTCTTTCTCTGCTTCTCCCCGCTCATGCTGTCTCTCTCTCAAAAATGAATAAATAAACTTGAAGAAAATAAATAAAATATACGTTTAACAGTAAGCACATTGCATTGTTTTGGGGAGAGAAGGTATTTAGTTCTCTTTTTCAGAAGTGAATGTGGTTTATGAAGCATAGAGGATTTTTTTTTCCCTCCATAAAAATAGCATTAGTCTTTCCGTCAAGTGCAAAATGTCTACATGTTGCAGCAGTGAGAGAATCAAGAGCATAATCCCTCTGATGGAAATACTCATTCTAGGGGCGCCTGGGTGGCTCTTTCGGTTGACCATCTGACTCTTGATTTCAGATCGTCATGATCCCAAGGTTGTGGGTTTGAGCCCCATGTCAGGATCCCCGCTGAGCACAGAACCTTCTTAAGATTCTCTCTCTGTCTCCCTCTGCCCTTCTCCTTGACTTGTGCTCTCTTGCTCTCTCTCTCTCTGTCTAAAATAAAAAATTCATAAGAAAATACTCATTCTGTTTCTCATCTGCAGTGACAGTGGTAAATGAGGGAAACTGGCACTTCATATAGTCAAACTGCTCTTCCACATTTTGTTTGTACTTAGAATATATGTTTGTAATTCATCTTTAATTATACACTTAAAAAACTGGTGGCAGTATATAAAATCAACATAGTAGAAAATAGTAGCTCTCAAATATTTTTTAAAATATTTATTGATATTTGAGAGACAGAGAGAGACAGCATGAGCAGGGGAAGGGCAGAGAGAGAGGGAGACATAGAACATGAAGCAGGCTCCAGGCTCTGAGCTGTCAGCACAGAGCCTAACGTGGGGCTTGAACTCATGAGCCGTGAGATCATGACCTGAGTCGATATCGGACACTTAACCAACTGAGCCACCCAGGCGCCCCTCAAATTTTTAAGTTGGATATGCCAGAAACTGTAGGAGGAACTTTTAGTAAATTATCTCAATCATTCTTCTCAAACATTCTGCAAACGAAGAGATTGGTAGTTTTTGTTTTTGTTTTGGATGTGGTAGTTTAGAGTCAGATGACTCTTGAGGGATTTGCCAGGATTATAGAATAAATGTCAGGTTGTATTCTATAAAGTTAGTTCTCAAGAGACATTGGCTGTTTGAATCCCTACAATTGAGTACCTTAAAATTTGTAGAAATATTATAAAAATATATGAAATACTATTAAAAATAAAAGTGTATTTTATCACAACTTGCTCTAGATCAAGTATTATTTACAGAAAATTGTGTAGTTTTATTTTTCAATATCACCCAGATTTTCAGTTTCTTCTTGTTTGTACTAGAGACTTAGATGCTTATTTATGCAATTTGATCATCTATTTGTAGAAAAAATAAATGAAAAATTTCTAGAGTCACCAGTGAAATTGTGACATTAGTGTGTAGAAAATATTATTTCTTACTTTAAAAAATTTTTTTAATGTTTGTTTATTTTTGAGAGAGAGAGAGAGACAGACAGAGTGCAAGCGGGGGAGGGGCAAAGAGAGAGGGAGACACAGAATCTGAAGCAGGCTCCTGGCTCTGAGCTGTCAACACCAAGCCCCGACATTAGGCTCAAACTCACAAGCAGCGAGATCATGGCCTGAGCCGAAGTCAGATGCTTAACCAACTGAGCCACTCAGGTGCTCCAAGAAAATATTACTTACAAATGGATTAAAAATTGGATAGGTCAAGGGCACCTGGGTGGCTCAGTTGGTTGAGCGTCCGACTTTGGCTCAGGTCATGATCTCACAGCTCGTGAGTTCGAGCCCCGCGTCGGGCTCTGTGTGACAGCTCAGAGCCTGGAGCCTGCTTCTGCTTCTGTGTCTCTCTCTCTTTCTGCCCCTAACCCACTCGCATTCTGTCTCTGTTTCTCTCAAAAATAAACATTAAAAAAAATTTTTAAAAATAATTGGATAGGTCAACTCCGTTGATATATAAACCTATAATATGATGTCTAAAAATGAAAGAGTGATGGAGATCTCTTAGGGTTACAGCCCAACAGGGTACGTTTGGAATTGTAACTCCAAATCAGCCCAAAACTATCAATTTAGATTATCTTGACATATGGCTGTATTTTAATACCTTACTATATATTCCACAGAAATATGATATTTATAGGTGTAAAAAATAAGAGTTTTATTCAAAATAGTAATTTCTATTTATCAATCAAGTTCCTCTAGTTTAACAGTTACATATACAGTTTTATATATAACTGGGTTATAGATCCGGATCCAGGATTTGGTCCAGATCAAGTTCCTCTGGGTTAACAATATATATATATATATATATATATATATATATATATATATATATATATATATATATATATATATATAGTTTTGTACTCATGGGGAACGTTTTGTAATGGTAGCTCCTTTAGGGTATTAACCCAGAATTCTCAGTATGTTAACACAAGAAATGTGTACTTCTGTTATATGCCATACAGTGATATTTCTTAAACTTCCTTTCCTTCACCTAATTAAATCCACAATTGCTTTTTTTTTCCTTTATTTTTAATAAGTAATACTCTGTGGCTCTCTATCTACTCCTTTTAGCCATTCTTCCCTCTCTGGATGTATTTTTCTTGTTATAAAGAAAGCTGCAATAAAGAAAGGTTTATTTGCAGCAAATAAGGAGATTATGGGAAATAACCTCCAAAGCTGGGACTTCCTGAGCAAGAGTGGATGGTTCCTTTTATTTAGGATTAGGATGAATATTGAGATAGGGAAGCCTTGTCATTTTATATAGAGGCAGGCATAAGGTTGTGCATGCACCCTAAAGAAACATGCCTATACAGACATCGTATGTTATGCAAATATGCTCCTACTTGAGTGGAGATTTTAGTATTACAATGAGGTAAAGATCTAGATTATTCTAGAGGTCTAGATTTATTTTCATTGTGTACTTCACATTTTCTTCCAGCCCGATACCTGGTAACAAGCCCAGACCAGTGTGGTTTTTTTGTCTCGAATGCGCGCGCACAGACACACACACACACACACACACACACACACACACACACTCACCTACTCACTCCCTCACTCACTCACTGGTTGCTGAGTGCTACTGATGAAAATAGTACTGTGATGCACCAGCACGGATTATAGGGATTATGCATTCAGAGTATGTATGAATTGGGTTCTTCATGCTTTCTGACACTGCTATCATTCCCTAATTAACTCTTTACTGCATTCTCCACCATAGCTATTTCACATTTCCCAATTCTCACACTTTCGACCTGTTTGCCCACTCGCTGAGCTTCAGAACTGACGTTGACTTAAAAGAAAACCTAAATCTCATGACATAAATACATCTTAAATACCACTTTCAAAAAAATTTTCAAAAGAAACTGACTTTTTATTCTTCCTTTCTATTCCCAATCTCAGTGAAAAAAAAATGTTTCTCTTTTGTGAAACAGTAGCCTGGATTACATTCCCTCCTCCCTTTTTAAGAAACTCATTTGATTGAAGACAAATAATTTTATCTCTCTTTTACTTATCTCTCCCTGTTTGCACACATTCTTAACTTTCTTCAGTGTAAATAAACAAAAACAAACAAATGAGAAGAATTAAAAAACCAACCACCTTTAACTTTTGTTTTAACTATTATAGCAACACTCTTACCTTAAAAAAAGAAATATTACAAGATATATTAACATAAACTTTCTCTCATGCAATTCCCACTTTTTCTGCCACCTGTCAGAAAAACTAACTTTACTAATATAACCCAGGGATATTAGCTAAAGCTAGACTCCCTGCTATATTGATTAATTTGGCTACTCCTTTTAGAAACCCTCTCATTGGTTCCACATGTTATTAGTCTAATGGATTTATTGTCTCTTTCTAGTTCTCACCTTTCCCGTGTCCTTTACTATTAAGAAAAACATCAGAGAAGTAAGATAGCATAATGTGCACTGAATAGCCATTGTTCTCAAGCAGGTAGATTAATAAATATAATGTAAATGTGGGCATAGAGGGAGGATGAGATATACATACATGTTGATAGACTTCTTACTTTTCCATTTAAATCTTTAAAACCTATTGCTAAACGCTTAGCAATTACAAAAAGTAATGGCAGGTATTTTATGGTAGTCTTTTATTAATTAACTTTATAAAATTATAATGTGAAATATGTCAACTCTGTTGCTCTGTTCAATCAAACCTTGTGCAATGAAGAAATGATAAATGATACGTCAGTATTTACCAGGCACTCACTTAACAGGTATTATTGCAAGTACTATAAACATATTAATGAATATAATACAAGAATATTTTGAAATAAATATGATTATTACATTGTTACATTCTGTACAGTATTCTATCATATAACATACGAGTTAGAAAATCATTTATATGCAAATGCATTATCTCATATAAATCACATACTACTAGTGCTCAATAAATGTATTCATTGATTCATTAAGTGTAATTAAATATATATACATTTTTGAATGTGCACATTAGCTTACACTATTTCTAAAGAGGTATGTTTAATATAAAATGAGACTGTAAAAATAGTATTTACATAATCAGTATTCCTTCTGTGTAGTCCACAAATAATGAACATTCATTTCTTTTTTTTCATTTTTAAAAATTTTTTACTTTTCACATCCAACTTGCTTCACGCTGGGAAATTCACTTGACATTAATGTTGATTTGTTTTTCAAGGGTAAGAGAAATAATTGATTTCCTTATCTGTAGTAATCATATAAATGCATTAAATCTGTAGTAATCATATAAATGCATTAAAGCACATAAAGAATACAAAACTGAAATTTCTTATGGATGTCTTTTCTTATTAAAAGGTTAGAATATTAAAAATAAATATCTGAGTTAATAGAAGTCAGTGAAACTCTACTCTGTGATTTTACCACCGTTAAGCTCTTTTAGTCACACATACAAGGCCAACTATAAAAATGACAAAAGCTGAAATGCTTTGTTTAGAAAACTGATGACATATTTCCATTATTGAGGTCATAGTAGAAGAGGGATTTTGGCCATTTGCCAGTGCCATGTGGGTACTTAATTCCCTTTTTATTTGGATGTCTGTGACCTACTCTTCACAGCTACATCAATGATAAACGAACATCTCATTTTAGTAACATATACTATAGTAACAGGTATCTGCAGTTTGACACATTGCTAATTAAATATTGATTTGTTGAATGAACTCTAAGCCTTCAGTATTTTTCTAATTAGAATAATGACTCTTCCGTATGCCGGCAGTTATGTTTCTCTTTAAAAAAATAAAAGACACAAAGAAGTAGTTCAAAAGTATAAATTATTAAGCATATTGTACTTCAAGGTATGGTTAATAAATTAGACATATTGTAATAGGTTCAGGCAAATTGCTTTTATTGCTTATAATGAAGAAAGATTTCATGCTTCTAATCCAGTTTGGTAATGGCAAAATACAGCATTTAATAGTAGTGGTATGGCCTTTGGATAATACATTAACTCAGGATATTTCATTCCATTCTTAGTGAGCAACTATCCAACTGGATTATCATATGCCGTATTAGAATTTAAGAGCCTTAAATGTCTAAAAATGCAATTATTTTTCATTTTAAATTGTCATAAATAAATCTCTATCAATTGAATGATCCCTAACAAAAGCAATATTGTGTATAAATAGTATTCTTCATATAATGGAATCTCTTTAACAATCCTGAGTGTGGAAACTAATTAAACATGAAGCTATTCCATCATATAATAGAAAATAGACAGCAAAAGACAGCTTTGTAAACATTTTTTTTTTAACACTAAGTCAGTCTCAGGGCATAGAGTCCTATGGACAATGTTATAATGGGTTCTGACTATGAATTGCCCTTTGAAGAAAAAGATGAAGCTTAGGAAGCAAATGCTGAAGTTGCAAAAAGACATAAAATGATGACTGGACTTTAATAGGTTTTTCCAGAATTTATCATTTTTAATCCACCTAAGAGGTATATGAATTAATCTGTCCTTTCTTCTTCCACTCCTGTCTTTTCTTCCTTCCTTTTAAATTCTCTCTGGAAAACTATTTTTTCTGGTTAATTCTTTATTTTGGTTGCAAGTCTTTCTTAAATATAGAGTAGATACAAAAGTATTTGTGAATAATGTGGGATATATAGAAAAAAAAAAAGGTAACCGTTTAGGGACTAGGATGTAATCAAGATCTTTGAAACATCACCCACGTCTCCCTTCCTGATTACATCTCCTTTCCGGCCTCACAGTGAAAACCATTATTCCGAAACTGTCTTTATACTCACATTGGTTTTCTTTATTTGTTTCTCATATATGTTGGTGCCTATAACCATATAGTGTCTGATGTTGTGTATTTTGACTCTGTATTATAGGTATTTTCCTGTGATTCATTTTGCACTAAATGTTTGTTCCAATTTATCATAGCTAAATAGAACTATCCACGTTTTTTAAACTTCTGAGTAATATTTAATCTCACACAGAGTATTAATCCATTTACTATTGAATAATACTTGCATTTTTTCCAGTTGATGTTGTGAGAAACAGGACCACAGTAAATATTATTTAAAGATCTTTTTTCTCTAACACAGTAGAAGTTTTTGAGGAGTTCATAAAAGTAGTATTTCTGGATCACAATTAATGAAAGAGAAAATCCAAGCAAAAGTGGTTAGCTAAGCCCTTTATGAAGAGAACTGCAAGGTAAAAACAGCTTCAGAGTACTGTTGTGTCAGGCAGCAAGTGTCCTGAAGAATTTATAGTTTAGATAAAGGAAAGCCAAAGTTAGTTTTATTCTGTGTTTGATCTCTCTTCAAAATCTTGGAAAATATGGAGAACTTAGCTTATATTTATCATGGGATAGGATGAAGGGCCTTCGAAGCTGAAATTAAGGAATTACTTTCTAAGATTAGTGGGAGGGGTTAGGAGCAACAGTGTGGCACAATGTTTTACTGAGATCAGTGGGGAAAAAGAAAGTTCTTCATCATTCTTCATATAGCTTTACCTCAGTGTTTCCGGAAAATCCCAAATTACTTCCAGAACTCATTATGCCACTTAAATTCCAATAAAAACCTGTGTTTCTATTTCCACACCCTACCAACACTTGATACTGTTTTGGTTTTGTCTTTTTTCTTTCTCTAAAAAAAACTTTGTGTATTCTGATTTGTTTTCTATATGATCTGTCAGGAAATCTGTGTCTATATCTACAGCTGTCTGTCCTGTCTGCCTGCCTGCCTGTCTGTCTGTCTATCTATCTATCATCCATCTTTATACTGTTAACTAATATTTTATGACCTGATTTTTAATTTTCTTTATTGTTTCTGTATATAAATAGAATTTATTATTCAGCTGTGCTTAAATGTACCAATCTTATCATTTATAGTAGGGTATTTTTTTATTTTTGAGAGAGAGAGAGAGAGAGAGAGGGAGCACATGAGCTAGGGAGAAGGGCAGAGGGAGCGAGAGAGAATCTTAAGCAGTCTCCATGCTCAGCACAGAGCTGGACATGGGGCTCAGTCCCAAAACCCTGTGATTATGACCTGAGCTGAAATCAGTAGTCGATTGCTCAACCGACTGAGCCACCCAGGTGCCCCTACAGTAGGTAGTTTTTATATCTTCTGTAAGAAACATTGGTTATTTATGGTATTATTATTCTATATTACTATGTATAATTTTTATACTCACATTCTTTCACTTTTATGATTTCGTTATTTTGGATTAGTTTTATGACTAGGGAAAGAAGTTCAATTTCATGTTGTTTCAAGTAGGTATAAGTAGTTGACATAAAACCATTCATTAAGAAACATTTTCCCTGCTCTGCAATGTGAGTTTGTCATAAAACAATTTTCCATATTGTTTAGTTCTGTTTCTATTCTAGTTATATCATTCATTGCTCTATTGACTATACAACATTGTTTAATTTCTACTCTTTGACATCTAGTGAGGTAAGTTAAGTCTGTGGTCATCAGCTGGGAATGCTTATCCTCCCCCGCCCCCAGGACATTTGGCTGTATCTAGAGATATTTTGTTGGGGGTGGCTACTGACATCTAATGATTAGAGGCCAGGAGTGCAGCTAATGATCTTACATTTCACAGGATTACCACTCCTCTCTCAACAAGAAGTATATGGTCCAAAATGCCAGTATCACTGAGGTTGTGAAAACCTTAACCAAATACATGACACATCAGAGTGTCTTTTTGAAACAAGAGAGGTACATGTTCCATGTGTGGCAGCAGGATTCAGTATAGATATTTTACCTCTGTCCTTATCTCTTTTTATTTTCTTAGTTGTAGTTTTGCTTTCCTTCAGTGCCCTTTATGAAATTGTAATTAATCTATTCTCTATTGCAATTTAGTCTTTATTACTGAAAGTTTTATATTTCCTTTCTTTGGTGCCTCGTGAGGTAAATAAGTTTGGAAAAGGAAGATCACATTCCCTTTTTCTTTCATTTCTTTCTTGAGTTTAATGAACTATCTTTTCATTTTAATTTCCCCTTTTGTTCCCCTTTTTTTCCCTGACTCATTGTGACTTTTTCCTATCCCTAAATATATTTATATATAATTATTTACTATATATATAAATATACTGAATATGCTTAATTGTTTGAAAGTCATCTTACAGTTGTTTTTATAGTGATTTTATTCAGGGAAAGTGTTTCATTCCTTGCAGCATATTATATCTCATTTCCTGATATTTAAAAATCAATTTTCATGGATTTATTTTTTCCCCTATTGCTTTGGTCAAATTTGAGTAGTATACAAGTTTTCAAGTTTAATGACATTTACTTCTGACTAGGTAGGAAAGTCCAGATTCTTTAATGGGTATATATTTTTTTCAGACATTGGGAAAGAGATTGTGTGTTCTCTGAATTATGGCTGTCTTTTGAGATTTTCCACATTTTTCCCCCTTTTTAATTATTTTCTCTTCCACCAACCAATTGTTAGAATAGTACTCCTGTCATGGCAATGAGAAAGAACGAAATATGGCCCTTTGTAGCAACGTGGATGGAACTGGAGAGTGTGATGCTAAGTGAAATAAGCCATACAGAAAAAGACAGATACCATATGTTTTCACTCTTATGTGGATCCTGAGAAACTCAACAGAAACCCATGGAGGAGGGGAAGGAAAAAAAAAAAGAGGTTAGAGTGGGAGAGAGCCAAAGCATAAGAGACTCTTAAAAACTGAGAACATACTGAGGGTTGATGGGGGGGGTGGAAGGGAGGGGAGGGTGGGTGATGGGTATTGAGGAGGGCACCTTTTGGGATGAGCACTGGGTGTTGTATGGAAACCAATTTGACAATAAAAAGTATTAGAACTAAAAAAAAAAAAAAATAGAATAGTACTCCTGACATTTCTCCCTCTTTTTCTACCCCCCAAAGCTATGTTTTTTAAGACTGGAACTTCAAACTGTATGGACTTTAGGTTATTTCTGTTTATATCACTGGCTTTCAAAGAAAAAAAGAGAGACAGTTGTGTCCCACATGGCACATTGCACAATGTGAGGAAACATTTTTGGTTTAGCAACTCTGGGGGAGGGGGTGGCAGGGGGAGAATTTAGCTAATAGTGTTTATGTGTAGAAGCCAGGGATACCGCAAAACATCCTGCAAAGCACAGAACAGCCCCACAGGGAAGACTTGTCTGGTTGCAAACGTCAGTGGTTCTGAGATTGATTAGCTCTGTCCCATATGCTTCTTCAGTACTTCCACACTTTGGATCGGTCTACTCTTCCAGGAAGTGGTTTTAGATACAGTGTAGGCACATCATCTGCTCCCCCTTTTTTATTTCTCTTGATTTCTTTTCTCCTTACTCCTGCTTATCACAAGCCCCTGCAGTGGGGCAGGAGCAGGAAGGGTAGTCCAAACAAGGAATTGCTTGTTTGCTTACAGGTTTTGAATAGGGGGCATTCATTGCCTTCAAGTTATGCTGGAGGCACTCTGCCACATTCGAGGTGGGCAAATGTTCTTCCTGTCCTCAGTAGTTGAGTAGGCTTTGAAGCTCACATTTCATTGAGTCGGAATTTACCTAGCTGCATCTTCTACTGGCTACATCTTAGTCTCTTCCAAATTTCATTTTATTTTCCTTTCCTGAATGCCAAAGAGAAAATGGAGTTTGAAAAAGGAAGTTCAATTTCTCCAAGAGTTTGGCGTATGCCCTCAGATAGAAAATGAGCCTAAATGTTTGTGATATACTGTTGCATTGAGCTTATCGTAAGCCAAGAGACCATTTCAGGTCTTTCAAGCAGACCATTTCAAAGCTTATTGTTTTGGTAGAAATGTTGACAAGAAAAGGAATATGTAGAAAATCCTTGTTTTCTGGGATACAAAAATGAAAGTATATCTTGTTATCTAGTTAAAAATAATTTTACTGACTTCATTGATTTTCAACCAAACAAGGAGGTTTTTCCTCCCTGAAACACCTAATTAATTGGGAAAAAATATCAGTTGAATCCCACTTGAGGGGCATTCTATAATATAGAACTTTATAGAATTTTACCTTGGTAAAAAACTAGGTAGGTCTGAGAAACAATCACAGGTCCAGGGATCCTGAGGAGACAGGACAATTAAATGATGGTATTTTGAGTGGGCTCTTAGAACAAAAAGAACATGGAGTTAAAATAAAAACTAAAGATATCTGAATAAAATATGGACTTTAATTTGTAATAATATAATGAGATTGGTTCACTAATCATAGCAAATATACCACATTAATGTAAAATGTTCATAATAGAGTAAACTGGGTGTAAGTTCTAGGGAACCTTTTTACTATATTCTCAATTTTTCTGTTTTCTGAAACTATGCAAAAATGAATTTTATTAAGAAATAAATACAGGGGCGCCTGGGTGGCACAGTCGGTTAAGCGTCCGACTTCAGCCAGGTCACGATCTCGCGGTCCGTGAGTTCGAGCCCCGCGTCAGGCTCTGGGCTGATGGCTCGGAGCCTGGAGCCTGTTTCCGATTCTGTGTCTCCCTCTCTCTCTGACCCTCCCCCGTACATGCTCTGTCTCTCTCTGTCCCAAAAATAAATAAAAAAACGTTGAAAAAAAAAAAAGAAAGAAAGAAATACAAAAAATCTCATCAGAATTTTTAAATTGTTTAATAGGAATACTAGTGTCTTCTGAAAATGATGTTGTAAATTTCAGGCAAAACAGTTGTTCTATTTGGGTTTGGGACATGAATCTGACACACATCGATTTTCCATGCCATGCTATACTGCATACTTCTTCTTATAAAGTGGCCCAGATATAGACATTGCACTTGATCTAAATCAAGAACCAATTGCTATGACATCATACTTACCACTTAAAAAAATAGATTGGTAAAAAACTTTGAACTGAAAAAATTATTCATATAGCAGAAGCAGACTATAAGAGCAAGGTGAATTGCTGTTGCCTGTGGATCTTTAGGAAAAGGAAGATTGTAAATGTTACCTAAACATTTAAATGGGGAATCTTTTTAGAATATATGGCAACTGGGAATAAAAAGAAAAATTCAAAAAGAACAATGATGAAAAGCTGTATGTCAACTCTCCTTTCATTTCCCCTGCTTCTGCCTTCTTTAGATTGTATACCAAGGCCTACTAATAATTTGTTGTTGGAAAACTCTGAACCTTATATTAACTGAGATACTCTAGACCTCAGCTTCACTAATAATTTTCTTAGATATAAATCAGTTGATAAGCATGAGAATCTAGTGGTTTGATCATAACTGTTGATACCTCAATGGTATTCCCAGCTTGGTCTCTATACCCCTTGAAGCCACTGAATTCTGTAAATTACCTGTCTATCTATCATGCATGACTAATGCAAATTTTGTAGCCTTCTAATATGTGTATAACTGCACGTATTTTCCCCATTATGCAACATGACTCTGTCCCAAACCTGAATTTGCTTATTAACCACAGCTTATTAAAATGGATTAAATTAATATGCTGTTAATTCCTTTACTATTGATAACTCCTAGCCAGCTTCTCTTCACAGAATCAAACTACTAGCATTGCCTGCTGAGATGATTTGCTCATCTGATTTGTTTGTATGCATTGATTCACTTTATTAACTTTTTTCTTTATGGGCAGCTGGTAATTTTAACAATTCTGATAATTTCTTCTGAAATTAAACTGGAACTCTCTGGATAAGTCAAGTCGTGATCTATTACTTCTTGATTATCACTACAGAATTCACCTTGACTCTACCACAGGTTATATATTATAACGCATTATTTTTTTGTGATTAACTATCATTTTGAATAAGTCATTGTCCAGAAAGGACCAATTTCGAAGAAAGCATTTTCTAAGTGTTGTATTTTTTGCATATTAGAAAGTATGTTCTCACATTAGAAAATCTAAGTATAATTTTCAAATGGATGTCTGTATAAGGAACTAAAAATATTGTTTTATTAAAATGGAATTGTCTACTCTTCTGTGAATTTTAGGAGATTCTGTCTGGGTATCCTAAAAAATATATAATATTCCCTGATAGATAGACTAGAGTATGTTTCCTTCTCTCTACCATGGAAGGAAGTTAATTCATGTTACATCTCTCACTAATAATACATCATTTATATCAAGTTGTTATTATTTCCCCTTCCTACACTTTCTCTTTTATTACTTTTGCTTAAGAATCTCTTGGAATATCATTATCCATAGTAATCCATTGTTAATAACAAGCTCTCTCTCTCGTTTTTTGAACCAAGCTAAGAAAACTACAGTGCTCCATTATTGCACAGTTTTCAGATAATTTATTAAGGGGTGGTCAAGCCTTAAGTCTTATAAACTATCACCAACATTTTTATCTCCATATTACCATCATTATGGGTCTTTTATAAGTAATAATTTTGAGTAATGAAAAATCTATAAAAATGTCTTTGGATTTTAAAATTTATTAGACAGAAATTTATGGAATATTGAAAAAATGACAGTCACTGATAAAATTATAGAACTATAAATAAGAAAATATACCTCTCATTTTTGTTGATTTTGAGCTATTATGAACTAATATTATGAGAGAGGGACATCCATTCACACACCCCCATATGTAAACACACACACACACAATATATTCTCCAATAGCTTTATACAATTACTTTTTGTTAGACTATGCATTCATTAGTGTTTACTTCATTATGTGTCTATAATACTTTACTTACAACTGAGCCATGTAGTATATACATGACTGCTTTTTTTTTTAATTTTTTAATAGCTACTGATAATTATTTCATTTTCATTGTTTTGTTCTCTATGTATCTCTTGCTAATTGGATGCTAAACTGTCCTCTGTAGCATGCATGCTCTCAAGTTATGAAGATATAAATTGCCTAGCTCCCTTGGCATTGCTGGGTAGCTGGATGGGATACTGTCTAAGCCTGATGCACACCTCTTTCCCTGGGATCTGTCATGATCCTGGGAATTTTCTTTCTGTATGGAATTCCCTGTTACATAGAATTTACATCTTCCTTCTTTATTTGGTTTCATATTTTAGCAGAATCTTCAGCAAACTCCTGAAAAGGGGCATATTGGTTTTGGGCTATGTTAGTTGTCTAAATTTACAGTTCATAGGTGATGTGTATCAAATTTAACAGGAAAACAATTCACCACTCACAGTTTTGAAGACATTTACCTGTCTGCTGGGTACTAGCAATGTTAACAAGAAATCTGATGTTGTTCAAATTTCTATTCTTTATATGTGGCCTTTTTACTTTTTTTCTGGAAGCTTTTAGCATCTTTCTTTTGTCCCTTGTAGTCTTCAATTTTACAATATTTTGCGTTCATGTGCACATTTTTTAAATGAAATATTTGGCTCTTAGTAGTCTTTTTCAATCTGTAAACACTCATTCTTCATTTCTAGTATATATTTATTCTAAACTCTCCTTTAATCTATTTTTCCTGCTCTCCTTTTCTGAAATTGTCATTGCATAATGGACTTTATGAACCAATCATCAATAGTCCCTTTATCCTATCTCATATGTGTGTGTTTTAATTTCTGATCTTCATATTTTGAATTTGTTTCACTTTGTGTTGTATACATTCCTTTTTTCATGGATGCAATATATTTCTCTCTGAAGACATTACTTGTCCTTTCTCTCCTAAAGATACTAAATTTCATTCAGATTCTGTTAACTGGTCTCAGTCTTTCCTGATGTGGACTCTTCTCAAATGCTTGATAGTCCATTATTCATGGTATCTATAAAATGATTCAGAATTTCTCTCTCTCTCTCCCTCTCTCTCTCTCTCTCTCTGTCTCTCTGTCTCTCTGTCTCTCTCTCTCTCTCTCTGTGTGTGTGTGTGTGTGTGTGTGTGTGTGTTGTTTTGCAGTGGTGGCTAATAGTCTTTACCTCTTTACCATAGGGCATTTGGTTGAAATATTTCTTTGGCCAACTCTAAATTTTTAAATATCTTTGTCTGTTTCTTCTGTATGCTCAGATCACTCAGACAAAAACATTCCATTTTCCTATGGCTAGTATATGACTGGTTACCACTGTCATAACACCCAGTGAGGGGAAAGGGCATGTGTCTCAGTCATAGATATATAAAAGCATTTATAGTTTTTTTCCCCCCAGAAAATATACCTCCAAGCTTCTGTCATATGAAGGAGGGACCAGGAGGCCTTGAGATCTGTTTTTTACAACAGACTTTTAGCCACTTCTCTTTCTAGCCCCACGTTGATATTTCTTAAGAAACACCTGATATTATCCATTCTTCAGCCTTGCATATTTCCAACTCTTCCAAAAACCATTTTGTTTTCAGTACCTTGGGTTTGCTGTTTGCCATTACCATACATCCATCTGCCTTTCAGATTTAAAAATTTTGTTTCTGTCACATTCTCTACCCCTGTCGTGGTCCCTATGAAATTTCAAACTTAACAGTCCCCTTTACATTCATTTTACCAGTGTTAGAAAGAACAATTACCCTGCTCAGTCTTAAATGTTAAACAAAAGTGCTGTGTCATTGTTAAAAAATATGTGTAGATTAACATGATAGGAAAAACATTCCAGACTGACTTATTAATTCACTGAGACATTTTTTCTTATTTACTTCTCATTCCCTCTTCATATATTTTTGAAGTAAAAATTATGCATATTTATACACTCTACATGCATTCTTGTTAATATTCAAAAGTTTTACAAATGTATTTTCTTGCTTTGAATAATTCTTTTGAATACTATTCATAAATTACATCTATGGGTTTTTAGTATTTTAAGCCAACTCACCATATATCAGTACTTAGAATTTTCCATATTTCTGCTAATTTTTATTGTATTCTTAAAGGAAAATATGTGTAAGTTTTTCTGAACAGCCTGGCCATTTGAGAAGCATTTATCATGAAAATTATTCTGCCATTGTATCATTTGTTTCCTAAACAATCACAGAGCAACATATGTAATTATACCATTGAATTTTTAAGTGTTCATAAACATTGCCCCAAAGTATTACTAATTAAAGCTTATTTAGCATAATTCAGTGAGATTTGTGGATATGGCTTATTTCCATGTCTAACATTTTACAAGAAAATTGCAACTATAAAGTCCTTTGTGTTGTGTAGCACTCCTACAGAAAACTTTCCCATAACAAGGCGAATAGAAAATTGGTACATTCTCAAATGTAACAATTCACTCTTGATTAAAAGTGGGTTTTATTTTGTTTGCATTTTTGTTTAAATATTTTATTGTGCCCCTGCTTATTAACTTGGGTCACTGGAGTAAAAGGGAAAGACATCTGGGTATGGATAAGTTTTCTATATAATAATCTATAATTTCAGATTCCTAGTCTTCATTTTTTATTCCGCAATCCCTGATCTTTCCTGTGAATTCTTTGTGCCAAACACTACCTAAGCTTTAACTTCCAGCTCAAAAGCTACCACATATACCTAGACTTTCATGAATAACTCAACAGAAAGTTATCTCTCACTTTTGATTACACGTGACACTCCATTTGCATTTGTTTCCTGGTCTCCATCACTAAACAGTATGTCCTTTAAAAGCACAAACAGAGGGGCTCCTGGGTGACTCAGTCGGTTAAGTGTTTGACTTTGGCTTCAGCTCTGGTTATCATCTTGTGGCTGGTAAGTTCAAGACCCACATCGGGCTCTTCTGTAATACTGAGCCTGCTTCGGATCCTCTGTCTCCCTCTCTCTCTGTTCCTCCCCTGCTTGTATTCTCTCTCTCTCTCTCTCTCAAAAATAAACATATAAAAACAAACCAAAAAAATAAAAACACAAACAGAATAATAATACCACATTGTAGGATATTTTATAAGTAGGAACAAAAAATATTTTTTGACACACCTATATAACTAATTTTGTTAGGTATTTTCTACTCTATAGTAAATTATTTTCTGTAATGGCAAGTGCCCCTTCCCTGGACCTTTTGGATTATACCATCATTGATTTTTGTTAATTAACTTACTACTGAGTTATATATTACTGTATAAATTATTATTCTAATCTACATCTTAAACACATAGCAGTATACTCATGTTGAATAGAACAGATAGGTATTTTAGGAATAAAAGCATTATGTCTGTCTTAGGTAAAAAAAAGTTGCATCCTAGGTGCTTTCTTTCTCTAGAAAGTCAGCTACTGGAATTCTGTCCATATCCATTTCAACTGAAAACTCTCAGTTTACTAAGGATCAATTTGCAGAATGTCACTGTTATTAAAAATTCTACCAATTAAATCTCCAAATGAATTTATTTATAATTTCATTATAGTTGATCAGTTTTTATTTTTCTTTTATAACAGTATTTACATTTAATTAAGTAATTAATTAATATTTTATTCATTTATATTTTGTTTAAATCCAAGTTAACATATAGTATAATAATGGTTTTAGGAGTAGAATCTGGTGATTCATTACTTATATATAACACTCAGTGCTCATCAACAAATGCCCTCCTTAATGCCCATCACCCATTTAGCTCACTCTGCCACCCAACACCCCTCCAGCAACCCTGTTTGTTCTCTGTATTTAAGTCTCTTATGGTTTGCCTCCCTCTCTGTTTTTATCTTATTTCTGCTTCCCTTCTCCTATGTTCATCTGCTGTGTTTAAGTTTCACTTATGAGTGAAATCATGATATTTGTCTTTCTCGGACTTATTTCGCTGAGCATAATACATTCTAACTCCATCCATGTTATGGCAAATGGCAAGATTGCATTCTTTTTGATCGCTGAGTGATGTTCTATAGTGTGTGTGTGTGTATGTGTATGTGTGTATATGTGTGTACACACACACCCCATATCTTCTTTCTTCATTCATCAGTTGATGGGCATTTAGACTTTTCCCATAATTTGACTATTGTTCATAGTGCTGCTATAAACATTGGGGTGCATATACCCTTTTGAATCAGCATTTTTTTTTATCCTTTGGATAAATACCTACTAGTGTGGTTGCTGGGCCATAGGATAGTTCTATGTTTAATTTTTTTTTTTTTTTTTGGGACAGAGAGAGACAGAGCATGAACGGGAGAGGGGCAGAGAGAGAGGGAGACACAGAATCGGAAACAGGCTCCAGGCTCCGAGCCATCAGCCCAGAGCCTGACGCGGGGCTCGAACTCACGGACCGCGAGATCGTGACCTGGCTGAAGTCGGACGCTTAACCGACTGCGCTACCCAGGCGCCCCTCTATGTTTAATTTTTTAAGGAAACTCCATACTGTTCTCCAGAGTGGCTGTACCGGTTTGCATTCCACTAACAGTGTAATAACACCAGCATTCTTCACAGAGCTAGAACAAATAATTCTAAAATTTGTATGGGCCCAGAAAAGACTCTGAATAGCCAAAGTAATATTGAAAAAGAAAACCAAAGCTGGAGATATAGCGATATTTTAATTACTTTAGTAAGTCTCTGCCTAAGCTACCCTCCCAACATTTATACATTGTATGTAGAGTGGATTTTCACTAAAGGATCAAAAGAACAGTGATGGGCCATTATATATAGCTGTTCAGTAAAACATTTAACTTACAACTAATATGAAGCATTCATCTTTTAAAATTTGACTCCAAATGTTTTCCTGCCTCTGGTTGTCAACTTTGTTCCAACTTCTTCCCTCCGCCGCCCCCCCTCCATTTTTTTCAACTTTTTGCTTCTCCCAAGTCCTTAAAAACAACAATAGAATTACAACCGCACAACACCACAATCCTTGACCTATAGCAGAAACCTCTGGTCTCTGTAAAGCAGATTAATAGCCTTTTGTATCTATTCAAAGAGTCATAATTATGTTTTACCTAATAACCATGCAAATTCTTCCTCTTCATATTTTAACATTTTGTCTTCAAGTTTACTGTAAAGGAAAGACAGAAGTACAGATTTTTATTTTAGCAGGTACATGAATTATGTCACATACTTTAGAACACTGTGAGCAAAGGGTAACAATTTCTTTCAAAAGTTGCAGAATTACAGAAAAGTACAGAAAACAATACATGGAATTTCTAAGCCAGTACAAAGTGTATCAGTTTTTTAACATATTCTCTTTTACTCAAAAGGTTACTGTATTTGGGATGCATATTTAAAAATCTGTATTGATAAGATCACAAAATAAAGGAATGTGAACAATGTATATGTAGGCTCTAAAGCTGTGCTGTTCAATTCAATAGTCATTAGGCAAACGTTGTTATTTAAATGTGAATTGATTGATGGTATATACAATTAAAAGGTCAGTTCCAGGGGCGCCGGGGTGGCTCAGGGGTGGCTCAGGCGGTTAAGCATCTGACTTCAGCTCAGGTCACTATCTCACGGTCCATGAGTTGGAGCCCCAAGTCGGGCTCTGGGCTGATGGCTCAGAGCCTGGAGCCTGCTTCCGATTCTGTGTCTCCCTCTCTCTCTGCCCCTCCCCCGTTCATGCCCCTCCCTCATTCATGCTCTCTGTCTCAAAAATAAATAAACGTTAAAAAAAATTAAAAAAATAAAAAATAAAAAAAAAAAATAAAAGGTCAGTTCCTCGTAGTTAGTAACTACTAGCTAATGATTACTGCATAGGACAACCCAGAATATGAATATAACTATCATCAAAGAAATATTTACTACAAAACACTGATGTAAAGCATACAGTTTTAATTTAAATTATTTTTCTTCCACCAAAATATTATGGCAAGACAATAATAAATTATTAAAATATTAATAATGGATATTTTGTATACTTACCATGTGGCAGCCACTGTTTCACATGATAACTTTATGTTTATAAAACCATAATAACACAATGAAGTGGGTATTGATACAAAGAATGAAGAGATTTATCATTTAATGACTGATAGGGAGATTGATGGACAGTGAAGGTAAGTTAATTGCCCTAAATAAAACAAGTTGCAAATCTGGGATTTGAACCCAGAATATCTTGCTTCTGAGTCTTTTAATTTAAAGTTTGTTATACTGCCTCGTTAGCTTACAATATCAAATTATACTGCAGAATTGAGAGAGGAGACAAAACCATGCAGTTTTTTTCTTTTTTTTTTTTCCTAAGTTGGGAATAAAGTTCATGAAATAATAAGCCATGAGATTCACTGTACAGATAAACTGTAAGAAGGATTTTTGGATATGATACTACAGTTGGCATTAAGATTGCATTTATTTATAAGTGACCTACTTCCAAAAGAGACTTAGGAAGATGTAAAAGTATTTTTAAAAATGTAGTCAAGGCAAAAAACAGGGTTCTTAAAGAGGAGCATTTGTCAAAAGTTGTGAAAATTTTAAGATTTCCTTACTTGCCAGTTTCATAAATGGTGGTAGAATGCACAAGACTTCTGAGTGAGAGACAGAGGACTTTGTTTCTCCAAACAATGAGACTTCATGACCTTGTCCCCAGATTTCCAGGGGGATGACGAGCAGTAGTCCAGTAGCTTGTTTTCCCAGTAGTGGATTATGTCTTAGGTGAGGAATCCTGAGTTTTGGAAGCCCCTAATCTTGTACAGAGTCTGCTGGAAAACCTGTACAACCTTTGTTTTGTAGAGAAGTGGTGAGGGTTGTACAAATTTATTACTCTAGTCATGAAAAAAAAAAAAAAATTTGGTCCTTTGCCCAAGCAGGATATACAATCTCTCTCTTTTTCTAGCTCTTTGCTCTGTAGACATATTTTTAAAGATAGCTTGGGAAAAAAAAAAAAAAAAAAAAGCTGTCACAAAACATGTATTGACAGCATGGAGAATTGGAGAATTGTCTCCCAGAAAAGTCAACATAACGGAGTACAGAATTTCTCTCTGAACGCCACATATTTATAAATCAGAATTTCACTGAGCTCTCTCCATATCTAGTAAAGGGAAGTCCAGCCATTCATCAGAAGAAAAAAATTCCTGACCTTGAGTTATTAAAGTATTGTGTTACAAGTATTGTGGAATGGAAAACTAGGCCAAGGATTTAATTATTTAATTTATATTAATAAAATGAAACAATATCTTATATGCATGCAAGTGTCCTCTGTGTTTTTCCACCATAAATTCAAAGGCATCATAGCAAAGAACAGTTTCTTAACACCATTTTTTGGTGAGTCAAAAACTAATGTGAGATTTATGGTTGATTGATAAGTGATTTGACTGAGCCTTATAGCATTTTTATATCTTTAGGAAAACATTTCTCCTTAGCTTGATACATTTGAAGAAGTACATTTACACAACTTATAATGTTTTTCCAAAGTAATTAAAATCCATCATTTCTTAGTTTTATGCCTTAAAATTGAATTCTACTTTATAACCTTTATTTGCTTTGTTTTAAAGGATTTGTTGTACTACTCTGAATTATTTCATATTTTAAATCATAAGCAGAATGATTTGGATTGTACCCAAATCTTGCCTTGACAGAGTATCTTTATTGTCTTCATGAGAACTTCCATAGGGTTCTATTAACATTTTGTCGGGAAGAATATTAACAGTAAAAACATAAAGTTCAGAAAATTTTCTTTAAGATATTTTGGCTTATAAATGAAAATTGTTGCTTCCTGATGTTGGGGAGGAAGAACTTCCTCTGCTGTGTAGACCTTCTCGCTGGATTTAGAATCAAAGTGACATGAGACTGATTAACAAGAGAAAAATGAAATTTAATGGGTGTATGTATGGGGAATCCACCAACTCATGAAATTCCAAAGACAATGAGGTAATATGAAGCTTATATGAGCTAAGGAGAGGGGTAGGAGCCAGAGGACAGGGGAGAAAACTCATTAGCAAGAAGGTGAAAGGTAAGTTTGGGGAAAATAAGGTTGCTCTGTTATGCAGATAAGTTCCTTAGGTAAGGAGGAGTCTCTGTTAATACTTCTCCTCCCATTCCAGGCTCTCCTTTCCAATGTAAATTTAGGCAGCTGAAGGGGAGGCAGAGAGCCTTTCCTGCATTTGCTGGGTTTTTATTACTTTTAATTTGAAATAATCTTTATGCCAAAGTAGCACATTTTGAGGCAGCCTACTCTTAGCCCCTACACTGGTATACAAAAGGTATCCATTTATGACAAGTGATAAAATAATCTGGCAAAATACAACAGCAACTATCACATTAATACACAAAATTAAAATTCTATGTAACACATTAAAATGCCTGAAATTAGAATTTCCAAATTTTCAGATGGTACTATAATTTCTTGTTTTCTTTTTGTATATGCAAACCATCTCCACATGATAAGTATTTGAAATTAATCCAACTGAGTAAAGAGGAAATTCATATTTAAGGGCCGTTTTAGTTATCCATCTTTGTCTTACAGCACATTTAACATGATTTTATTCCTTTCTAATTCCATTTAATTAACAATATTTGCAAGTACAACATCTCAAGATCAAGGAGTACAGGAAGAAAGAACTCTGTACCCAAAATAGATTTATCAATATTGCATTCTAAAATTCATCTAGTTGACCTATAGGACATATTTATTGGCACAGAGCCTTTTCTACCAAGAATCACAATTACTTTATAGTCCAATAGCTAGCAGGGATTTTGTCAGTAGACGTATTAACTATGCACAGAAGTCTCAGTTCGGCACCCAAGGGCAGAAGTGCAGTAATTTTTCTAGGTATTCTATCAGATAATACACATAAAACTATGTATATCATAGCCAAATAGCTCTTAAAGAATTTTTGATTAAAAAAAAAAATAAGCAATGCACTACAAAGTGGCTAAACCCTCAGACCACCTATTCTAAGGGAAACTAGACACACACAGGTTTTTAGGGTCTGATGATAAAAATATGCTAAAACCAATTTCAATAACCCGAGTCTGTAATGATGTCCCTGAATATTTGACATTAAAAGAAGCAGAGACAGAATATAAAAGCAAACCTCAACCACAGTTTATGTGATAAACGTTTCCACAGATTTCACCCCAGGCAATCCTTGCAATCATTCCATTTATGTATGTATCCAAGAGGAAATGGAGACGCCGTAGTGGCCTGATTAAAGACTTGAGTCTTGGACCTGGATTACCAGATTCCATTAGCCTCTACCACACGTTAGCTGTCACAACTTGGAAAGGGTTAAATCTGTTAGTTTCTGTTTTCTCATCTGTGGTTGGAGATGATAATACAATTAAACACATAGAATCTTCTAGGAGGTTGTCATTATTTTAAAAAATGTATATGGTGCTTAAGAGATGGCCCTTTATAAAAAAATGTTCACTAATTATTATTTTTATTACACTGCTGCTGTTTTTTGCTATCATTGTTATTCTGTGACAGATTAAATAAATGTAAGACAATTCAACTATATTTTTAGAAAAAAAGGTAACCCAAATCAAAGTTCAGATATTTTTTGAAGTTAGGATTCTTTTTACATGTCACATGTTTCACAAGTTTCCCCATCCACCCTGGGATATGTAGGTATTTGTCTCTCTTTTTCAGGTTCGGCAACACTGAGAGGAATGCACAGAGATTTTCCATATGCCCCTGATCCCACACATGCATTGTTTCCCACATTATCAACAGTTCCCACCAGAGTGGTACATTTGTTACAACTGATAAACTTCTTTGACACATTATTATCAGGGACAGTATCTTTTGCAAGAAGAAATGGTTAATTGTAACGAAGTTCAGTTTATGGATTCTTTCTTTCATGGCTTGTGCCATTAGTGTTGTATCTATAGAATCATCACCTAACCCAAGGTCATAGTTATCTAGATTTTTCCTTATTATCTTCTAGGAGATGTGTGCACCTTACATCTAGATCTGCATCCATTTTGAATTAATTTTTGTAAAGGGCATAACGTGTCTGTGTTTAGACTTTTTTTTTTTTTTTTTTTTTTTTTTTTTTGCTTTGAGGATGTCCAGTTCTATCACCATTTATGGAAAATACTATTTTTTTATCCTTTAAATTTTCTTTGCTCCTATGTCAAAAATCTCTTGACTATATTTATGTGGGTCCGTATCTGTACTCTCTAGTATGCTCTCTTGTTTTATTTATCTGTTCTTATCCCAGTACCACACAGAAGCTTTATAGTAAATTTTGACGTCAGGTAGTGTCAGTCCTCCAACTTTGCTATTTTCCTTCAATGTTATGGTTGCTATTCTGTATCTTTTGCTTTTCTCTATGATCTTTACAATTAGTTTGTTGATGTCTACCATACCAGGATTTTGATTGGGATTGCACTAGAATCTAAAGGTCAAGCTGGGAAGAACTAACAATTGGACAGTTGCGTCTTTCTATCCATGACCGTGGAATATCTCTCTATTTAGTTCTTTTTTGATTTTGCTCATTAGCATTTTCCTCATATAGATCTTATAAAAATTTCATAGATTTACACCTAAGTATTTAGTTTTTGTGGGTGCTAATGTAAATAGTGTGTTTTTATTTTCAGGTTCCATTTGTTCAAAACTGGTATATTCAGAAGCATTAACTTTTATATATTAACCTTGTATTTTGAAACCTTGTTATAATCATTTATTACTCTTTTCTTTTTTCTATTCTTTTGGATTGTTTGCACAGACAATCATGTCATCTATGAAGAAAGATATGTTTGTGTATTATTGCAATGGCTAACATTTCTTTTATGATGTTGGAAAGGAGTGGTGAGAGGGGACATCCCTGCCTTGTTCTTCCTCTTAGTAGAAAAGCTTTTAGTTTCTCACCATTAACTATGATATTAGTTGTAGTTTTTTGTAGATATCCTTCATTCAGTTGAGGAGGTTCTCCTTTATTCCTAGTTTACTGAGAGTTTTATTATGAATGAAGTATTGGATTTTGCCAAATGTTTTTTTTTATATATATATTTACTTATTCATTTTTTTCTCTCTCTCAGAGAGAGAGCAGGGGAGGGGCAGAGAGAGAGAATCCCAAGCAGGCTCCACACCGTCAGTACAGAGCCTGACATGGGGCTTGAACCCATGAGCTGTGAGATCATGACCAGAGCTGAAACCAAGAGTTGTATGCTTAACCAACTGAGCCACCCAGGTGCCCCTGTCAAATGCTTTTTCTGCATTTTTTGTAATCTGTGATTTTTTTTATCCTGTTGATATGATGGATTACATTAATTGATATTTAAGTGTTGAACCAGGCTTGCATACCAGGATAAATCCCACTTGGTGATGCTATATAATTCCTTTTATATAATACACAACATGCTTTTTATGATACCAGAAAACTATTTAACATACTTAAATAATTATATCATGAATGACTTAAAAAAATGGTTTGTTCAGTGGTATTGCTCAAATAAAATGAGTTGGCCCCTGTTTTTTCTCCGTAACTTTGGCATTCTTTCCTTTTTCTCTATTTTTGAGTAATAACTACTTTGAGACAAAACAAATTAAAACTTGTAAAGAAACTGCACTAGAATGAGGAACTGAAAGTGCTCCTTTCAATGAAGATACATATTAAGATACCCAAATGCTCTCAGTTTCAAGTTCATATGATCATCTTCTATTCCTTTTTTTTAAATTCCAATACCAAATATTTATAAAGTAAAAAAGGTAAAGCATTATATAAATAAAATACAATAAATTCAGTACATATTATGAACATAAAATTTCAGTAAACTAACCCCCCACACAAAAAGAAGCCCAAATCAGAGGAAATTGGCAACACAACTCTCCATTAACTATTCTTTTAATAAATTGCAGATATGAAAAAAATACTATGAATTAGAAATTCAAAAACTTCTACTGGACTGTAGAAGATAAGTAGCTATGCCCACTATAAGTAGCATAGTCTTCCCTTTAATTACATGTGGCAATTAATTTAGATGTTTGAAAGTGATTGTTAACCTACCTTGAAAAGTGCCAATTTTAATAAAAACGCTGAAGAATATCCACAGGAAGGTTCAAAAAAAGAATTATAATTCTTATACTTTCTCTCCCTTGAGTCATTCTCATCATTACTGTAAATTCCAGCACAAAAAAAAAAAAAAAAAAGGAATTATGTATTTCACCATGGTATCAGGGTGAAACCTTGTAATGAGTATGAAATACCTAAACCATATAATTATCTGTTCAAAAGTATAATTATGGTAGTTTAAGAATTTTCTTTTTCTTTCTTCTTTTGCAAATCAATATTTAGTAGTACTCATTGTCATTTGAAAACAAATACAATTTTACAGAATAGTTTGGCCACAGGAGAAGCTGCTCAATATTAAAATTATGAAATCAATGTATTTTCCTTTTTTAAAAAATGAAAGATACAATGTTTTTTTAAATTTTCACCTAAATATTATAAGTAAAAATGTTCTGTTTCATATATTTTGAAAGACTGATGTTATACATATACATTTTTCTACAGAACCAATCTTAACTTGCCAATTGAAATACTTATTTAGATATTTTAATAGTGATAGCTTCACATGATCATATGCAATATATTTAAATGAATAATCTATTTAGAAAAGCAAATTGCTGCTGTGTAGACCTAGCCTTTTTTTCTCATTTATAGCAGAAAAATGTAGAAATTATTAACACAATGGCTCTTCAATACAGCATTTGTATCAGTAATAACTCCTTTTGAGTCCTTATTTTGATGTTTTTCCCATTAAATCCTCCAGTCTTCCTCTTTCTTTAGTGTTTTCAGGCATATATTCCTTATAAACAATCCGCAAAGGGATGTAAGTTTGCCCCAGCAAGGAGTATCTTTTAAAATGGTTAAAAACAGAAACTCCTTATGAAGTAACCTTTATATGTCAGGGGCTGGACGAATTTTAGGTTTTCTCATTAACCTCTTACACTAAGTGTTATTGTTTCTATTTCACAGATAAGGAAATTGAGACATGGATATTTTTACTTAACATGCCTTATGGGTAATATACTTGACATTCAAAGTCTGGTTGAATGGATTTCAGAGATGGTTCTTGATCATTTTACTAAACTGACTCTTCAAAAACCACTATGTTGGAGCAAGCTGAATATTTGATGTTAGCAATTGTGTTTCCTATAATTTTATGCTGAAAGGCTTTGTTCTGTCTTGAGCTCTAAGGCCAGTGGCAGTCTTTTAAGTGAGCTGTTGTTTGTGATACTCCAACATCTTTGACTGCCTTTATTTACCTAGCAGTGAGAAATTTAATAAATATATGAAGTTACTGAAATATGAACTTATCAGGCATGCATTAAAATTGCAACTTTAGGGGCGCCTGTGTGGCTCAGTCCCTTAAGTGTCCAACTTCAGCTTGGGTCATGATCTCACAGTTCGTGGGTTCGAGTCCCGTGTCGTGCTCTGTGCTGACAGCTCAGAACCAGGAGCCTGCTTCAGATTCTGTGTCTCCCTCTTTCCCTGTCCCTCCCCAACTCACACTCTGTCTCTGTCTGAAAAATAAATAAAAATTTTTTAAAAAGTAAAAAACAAATTGCAACTTTATAGAAAGAAAGATTGACTGAATGAAAGCCGTGCTGCTTACCTTGTAGAACTGTCTTTGATTTCAATGCTGTAATTTAGGAGAGTATCAGGGATTGTTTTGCACTCAGTGGACATTTTTAAGGCTCCCAATGGTTGCTTTCTGATTATGTAAATTAGTATTCACGGAAGTCATTTCATTTAGGACGTATCATTATATGTTCCTGAAATGACTAACTTCAAATCAGAGCAGAGACCAGAGATCTGTTGTTCTCCAGAATAAGAAAAACAGGAATGACACACTCCAGAGCATTCATCTGTCAGTTCAGATATGCCACTCATTGCTGTAACGATGGTGATTCACAAGAGCATGCTGTGTGGGGAGTCAAATAATAATAAGGGAAACAATAAAACAGCATTTAATCACTGGCTACCTCCTGTGGATCAGGCAGCGTGCCAAGTGCTCTTTACATGCATTATCTTTAATCTGTTCAATAATCCTTTACTATAGGGATTATTATCCCTAGTTTAGAGAAGAATAACAGAGGCTTAGAGAGATTAAGCGATTTTTCTCAAGGACTGCAGATCCAGTAAATTGTATATTTGGAATCAGAGCCCCAGGACGTTTGTCTCTGACGTCCACAAATAAAGGGATTATGTTATAAATGTATGACATTAACAAGTATCAAAAAGAAAGAGTTTTAGTTATAATATATTCCATCATATGGCATAAAACTATTTAATTATTCACCTGCCAGTGAAAAACAATACTGGTTTACGTCAAGGTGCCTCGGCCTGATGAATTTTTCATACAATGAGTGCAAGAATCTCTAGATTTATCTCTTACACTTTTGTTTAGTATGTCCTCTACATTGACCTGTTCAGTTAACCTCTCTCTTAGTGCTTTTTTCTTCTTTTACCTGACACTCTGAGTGCTCATATCTAGGCCAATATGCTATGTTACACATTTGATTCTCTAGCTCAGAATTAGTTTCTAAAGCGTCATTCATAAATCAAATTTCAAAAAGTAGATAGCCACCCACCGAGGTATTGTTGTTCTTACAACCTAGCTGATGTTCATTTGAATTTATCATTGGTAACCCAGTTTTGCTCCTTCCACACTAAAGATATCTTCACCTTACCCACCCCCGCAACCAAGTATCCCATACACATTAGTAGCTTATGTTTTATTATTAAACATTTCCAGTCAAAGAACAAGTTCTGTCAATTTTGCATTCTTAATATTTATTGAATCCATTACCTCTGTCCTCCCACATCCATTTCTCCTGCTCTGGCTTTAATGAAAGTATTTTTCAGGGGCCCTGGAAAGTATTTTTCAGGGGTCCATTAAGCATCTGACTATGGTTCAGGTCATGATTCCCTGGTTCATGGGTTCAAACCCCCCATCAAGGTCTCTGCTGTCAGGGCTGGAGGTGGCTTGGGATCCTTTATCTCCCACCCTCTGCCCCTCCCCAGCTTGAGCGTGTGTGTGCACTCTCTCTCTATCTCTCTCAAAAATAAATAAACATTTTTTTAAAGTATTTTTCAGGGCACCTGGTTGCCTTAGTCATTTAAGTGCCTGACGTCGGCTCAGGTCATGATCTCACAGTTCGTGAGTTTGAACCCTGTGTCTGGCTCTGTGCTGACAGCTCAGTATTCTGTCTCCTTCTCTCTCTGTCCCTTCTCACTCATGCTCTCTCTCTTTCTCTCAAAAATAAATAAACATTAAATTTTTTTTAAAAAGTATTTTCACTTCTCATCTGATTTGTTCAAATGCTTTTTGTTATTGTCTTCCTTCTCCAGTCTTGTCCTCTCATTTCTGTATCACATTGCTTCCAGATTAAGCTTCTCCACTACAAACCAGTAATGTCAAGGTCATGACATTGGCTTCTTACTGACTATGTAGTGCATTTCAGTCTGCATGACTACTTGAAGAGTCTGCATTACCTGGTCAGATTCCAGTCCCCAGTTTCAGCTCTACCTTTGGTGTCCCTCCTAACTTTCATAACCTATTATAGCAGGTAAGATAATGGCCCTCCAAGAATGTCCATGTCCTAATCCCTGCAATTGTGAATATGTTACCTAATATGGCAGAAAGAACTCTGCTGGCAAAATTTTGAGATATGACTTTATAATATGGAGATATGTTGGCTTATCCAGTGGTCCTAGTGCAATACAGGGACCTTAGAAGTGGAGGAGAGAGTCCCAAGCCAAAAAGGAGAGGAAATGTGACTATTGTAGGATGGTCAAAGACACATATCCTTGTTGCCCATGAACTAGGAAATGTGGGGGCCTTGATGCTAAAAAAAGCCGAAGAAATGGATTATGCAGTAGAGTCTTTGTTTAGCTCAGTGACAGCCATGTTGAATTTCTAACCTACACAACCATAAGATAATGAACCTGTGTTGTTTTAAGTCACCACAGTTGTGATAATTTGTTATAGCAGCCATAAAAAACCAATACACTTACAATCCAGAATATTTAATCACTTGTATTTTTATGATCAGACCAGGTTGTTTCACGCTTTCATAACTGTCCATTTTTTTGTTTTCTTTTTCTTTTGTTTGAAAGGCTTTCCTGAAATTTAGACCCTTTATTATGCATGAGAGCAGGTTTACCTCAATAATTACATCTTCTATGCATGTTTCTTTTCTCTATAGTTAGAATTCAGTACATTTTTTTCTTTTCTTCCTACCATTCTCAAGCATATTTTTATCACAGCACTTATCAAACCTTTTTTATTAACTATTTTATTAACTATTTCTTCCATACTTTCTATCAAATCTCTTGAAAGATTTTTCTCTCTGCCCATTGTCTGAGATAGGGCCTGCTACACAATGAGTAAACAGTGTAAGCTTGCTATATTAAAGAAAAGAAAGTAGATAAAAAATTAATTCAGTGATTCTGTGTAATACTAATGATCAATTTTCACAATAAGCTCTACTGAAGGAACCATGCATTTGAAGATTGTGATCATCACCAATTTACTGTTTCCAAGGAGTATTGTGCAACTAGAGAGAGAGAGAGAGAGAGAGAGAGTGTTTGGAGTGAGGCATAGAGTAGAACTGTTCCAAAGAGGCTTCCACATACTAAGGCAACAAACTGCATAAAATCCTCTTTGAAAAGTACTAGGTTGAAGCAATAGAATTGAAGATATGCAACGCATCTACATTATTAGAGTTGTGTGCTTTTTGGAAGAAACCAAATGTTTTCCGAAGACATTTTGTGAAAAAACAGGCACAGTACAGGTAGAGCTATGTTCTTCCAGGAGTCAGAGATTTCTGCAATTCATATAAAAAAAGAACTGTTCCTTTTGATGTTCAAATATAGAACTTTAGAATATGTATTTATTTTTGTTATGTGTTTAATTACTTTACCAATAATTTTGGTTCCAAAATTTAAAGGTAGATCAGACCTTGTTGGACTAATGTGCAAATTGACCATGTCCACATTGTCAGTATCTATGAAAACAGACAGAAGAAAAGTATTACGAAAAAAATAATTATATATTAAATTGGACTGTCCTTCTCATTACCCTTCAAGTTTAATTTTGAGTTAAAAATCTTTAATCCAAAATCATTGTTTCCCCTGGAATTTTCTAGTATACCAACAAGCCTTGCTTTACATATGTTTTGAGTGATTAAATACTTTTATAGTAATATTAGTCCAACGAAATAACATTGGTACAAGGTGATAAAATAAACTATGTTTTCAGACTTTAGAACATAAAATTAACAAATGTATTTTGAGCTTCAACCGTGGACTTGCACTTTCCTCAAATGTAATAGTAAAATAGCCAAAATGCTCTCCTCTTATGGAGATTATATTTTTGTGCGAAACAAAAATATATAAAAACAAATAAATAAGCAAAATTTATAACTTTTCATATCATGTTTAGTGATATGGAGAAAAAAATGCAAAGAGAACTAGGAAAGGTTGATGTGGCCATTTAAAAATAGGTGGCCAGAAAAGCTCGCATGAAACTCACAGTTATAAACTATTGGAAGACCATATAGAAATGCCACTGTGATAAAAACAAATATATAAAAAGTTAACTAACTATATACTACTGTAATAGTCAATAGGAAATACACACACACACACATATATACACATATCTATATGTATATATGTATGTATATATATGGCACATTTATATTTAAAAAATCCATGACTAACAAAAGATGTGCATGCTCACTGGAAATATTTTCGATAATTCTTCGAATGACATAAAAATAATACAAAACATGTGGCTATAAAGTATATACTGGATTTTGAAGTGACAAAAATGACATTGAAAAAATGGCAATGTCATTGAATGACAAAAATGTCATTATTTCTAATACTAGTATCTAACAAACAATGTATTTTTAGACTCAATCTTACATGTATTTTCATAGAATTAGAAAACAATATTAATCTATAAATATATAGAGTCATAAATAGGTGAATAAATTTTGAATATAAAGGGTGTAGTCCCTCCCCCCACAGCCCCCCAGATATTAAGTCATTATATCTATGGACACATAGGAAAAAACATGTATGAGAAACCGGTAAATGACTGAAAAAGCATTGTAAATTAGTGAGGAAAGCATAGACACACCACAAAATAGTGCACCAAAAAAATTTGTCCTTCATAAGGCAAAAGCAAATAGATCATCACATGTAGTATACAAGAAAAAGAAACTCTAGATGGCCTAGAGATCTTTCCATAATAAGCAAAGCTTTAAAATATTTTTTGAATGTTGGAGAATAATATTATGATATGAGGTTAAGGAAGATGAGAAAAGTATGAATAACAGAAACAAAAGAAAGATCAGTAAGTTTGGCATCTTATACAGGACAAAGGGCTAATAGAGATAAAAGGTAAGTTCCAGACTGGCATGGGATTTTTTCCCAAACATTTAGCAAAATTTTAGCCATTATCAAGAATGTATTAGGACCTCCTACAGATCAATAAGTAAAAGGAAAGAAAAGTTGACAAAGGACATAAAGTTCACAGAAGAGGAAATATGAACTGTCAATAACCATAAACACATATTTGCAAATTTTTTAATGGAAAAATGCCAATGAAAAGATTCAAGTAAAGGTTTTATATTTATGAGCAGTAGCATATAATGTTTATGAAAGCACATATGGATGTCGAAAGTGTAGAAATGTGGACACATACACACATCTACTGCAGAATTATGTGTTACGTTTCTCCAGAAAAGGAGAAACAGGATGACGTGGTATTTAAATAAGCTGTGATGTTAATCCTGTGGGTTCAAAGAATCTGAAACATAATTGATAATTGTGTATCTGGTAGACACAGACTTTTATTTCATACATGTTTTCACTAGAAATAACTTTCTGTTCTCAAATAGCATGATTTAAAAGACAATTATATATATTATATACATTCTAAACATACTAGAAATGGATTTTAAGTAGAATAGAGAGAGAAAATGTGGAAAATAAATCCTCCCCATTCCCTGCCCCACCTGTGACTTAGAGTTAAGTCCATTTCTCAGTTTACCAACTTTTATAATTTCTGTTCTTATTTCTTCAGGCAATTATTTTCCTAACTATAAATATTTATCAATAAAACAGTTCAACCTTTGTCTCTCATCTGACTTAGGTCTTTCATAGTAGCCTACTAAATTATCCACATCCATATTTGCAAATATTCCAATTATTGGCTTCCTGAAGGAAGCTTTCAGGAAGTGTTTAACTTTTCTCAGTCTGTTTTGGGGAGAAAGAAAATATAAACTCAAATGTTCTGTTAACCCTTAATGGTTATGGTACGTTGTAAACCTTTGTATTTCTTTTAGTCTTTACCCTGGACCATAATTCAAACTAACTTCTATACAGATAACTGAGACATCCTACGATGCTTCTATCCTTTCATTTTTTTTTTTTTGAGAAGTTTGCCAAAAATTTGGTGACTAAACATTGCATTTTGGATTAAACTTTGGTGGAAAAGACCTTGCTAATCCCTGAAACTTTGGGTCCAGAGATTTATCAAACAGCTCCGGAAGTTAGCATTTGTCTTTCTGTCCTCAAGTACATGGTGAGGATGGAAAGATGCTGTGGTTAGATATGGGCTCCATCAAGAAGGCTGTTCATGGGGAATGGCTAGAAAACTTTTCCAGACTTTGTATATCTAAAATGGAATTGTGGTTATAGCCCAACACAATGGAAAACTAAAAATTGATGGCATGGATCATGAAGCTACAAAACTTGGCAAATTACTTGCTTCAGAAAAGAAACACAGATTTGAGAAGACTATATTTTTAGGTCTACGTGATAAATGATCGACGAGCAAGATTTCTGTCCTAAATGGTAGGTATTAGAGGGGTGAATTTTGGCAAGCCCCACTGTGGTCAATAAATGGAAAGGTAAAAGGATTGCAGGATTTCCCAGCACAGAACTAAAAGAAAATTAGAAATTATTGTCCAGGGATAAAAGTTAAGAGAACTTTGCAAACTACTCTAACCTTTGCAGCTTTCCCATGTGTGTTATTTTTTCTATTCCTTGTCTTTATCTTAGTCCTGATTTATAGAATATACTTGTATTAAGGATTATGTTAGCTAAGGGAAGATGGGTTTTATGTATGCAACAGAACACTGTGGTTCAAAGTTAGTGTTTGGGGCTCTTTTTATTTCTGTTTATACTCTCTAGTTAAAATATTTTACAGTAAGGCTGTGTTTCTAAAGTTCTTACCTTTTATGTGATTGTCTGATGCCTTACAAAGAAAGGCTTTCTAAAGGCCTCCACACCAGTGGTATAATATCTATGTAAAATGGGTTGCCTTTTATGCAAATTGGAATTATGAAAAATTTAAATTTTGTAATAACAAGCACTAATAAACACTGTTTATTTGCAATTTAGAAATAATGAGATGATCTTGAGAATTATAAATTATTGTACACTTTAAAGATGAGAAGCCAAATGAGATATAAATCATGTTTACACTCTTATCCCATGGTGGTGAAAATTCAACTGGTAAAGAGAAATAGGTGCCATTATTTATCAGAATATTTTTAAACCTCACTATGTTTCTGTGCGTCAGAACTTCTCTCAGAATTGTTGGTGACAAGTGCGCTGCCATTTTAATATTCAGTGTTAACCCAAGGAGTTGATGAACTCGTTACATTTGAAACATTAAGAGGTATTGGTTCTCCTGCTGGGAATGTGCTAAAACTCAGTATGTTTGCTACACAATTTAGAAGTGAAATACCATGGAGGAGGTCGGACAAGTGAGATGCTTTACTATGTGATTAATTTAGGAATAAAGTATGAAAAATATTACAGAGAAAACCGAAAATAAATGAACCATGCTAAATTGACATAAATTTAAACATGGAACTGTATGTGTTTATAAAGTCACGGCTAGGAAGAGAGTAAACAAGTTAGTTTTTAATTACTTGGAAATATAATTACGAGAGTTCTTTAAAAAATATATTGCTTTCATAATGGAGATATCTTGAACTAGATAGTTATTTTGATATATTTTAAAATAACTTAGTTAATGCAAATGTCTTATTTGACACATTTCAAAGTGAAAGTGGTACTCAAATTATCAAAAACAGTGTGGGCATGTAATTTCAAGTAGGCATGTAATTCTGCTTGCTGTTTACTTCTCCCTTTTCCTTTTTGCCTCCTTTTTTTCCTCTTCTTCCCCTTTTCAGCCCATAACCCTTCCGGTTTTTATGTTAGTATAGATCTTCAAACAAGCCATCTATCTTTCTGCAAACATCATCCTAAGGATTAAACCCACTCTACATTTTGTTGCATGTAATTACAAAAATTACAAAATTACTATGCTGAAATAGAGATATTTCTGTGAGAAACTAGACATCTTTCAGAGTATACTAAGAGTTAATCTCAATTAATTGATTCCCAGAATTCGGTTTACCTACTGACTTACAGATTTCTGAATTTACCAAAAACACTATTGTGCTTGTCTTTGTTGCTCATAATCACATATTCTAAAAACTATGTTTCATTCTTTTGAATCCTAGATCTCAATCTAGTGTCATATACATAAAAAAGTACCTCATGATTCATAGATGATTACTTGAAATTGTTGTGTAGCACAATATCTCACAGCACATAGTTCCTCTTAACTGTTACTCTTAACTTTTAAGTAGAAAGGTAGCTAAGCATCCCCTGCCCCTTTTTCATGTCTATGTTCTTAAATAATAGTTTTACATAAAATACAATGTAAAATATAATTTATTCTAGGATTTTTTCTGCATTATAATTTAGCTGCTCCTTTACATAAGAGAAATTTCACTCTTATCCTCAAAGAATAGATCCTCCTTTTCCCCCATATTTTGCTTTTCAACCTGTGAAAACTATTCCTGAAAATAGTCTTTCAGATTAGTCCCAGTATGTAGTTTTCATTTACCCTCCTTATTTATGCTTCATGTTTTATTTATTTTTCTAATTAGAAACTCAGCCAGGTTCAAATGCTGAAAGCAGCAGACAGACTGAAGGGACCCACATTTTGTCTTCTGGAGTCTTAGGTGTGCATAATCAGTACCCCTTGTAGAAATGCACAACATGAGCTAATTTTTGTAAAACTGGAACAAGCCTCTCATATAATTTTTATAATACCATAAAACCTAATGTTATGTTAAATTATTTTTTATATTCAACAAGGACTTTAGGAGGAGACACAGTCATGAAATGTACAGTCCTTTCAATGTTCTTTACATTTCATTCTACAATTGACACTCTTTAATTTTCCAACTTTACTACCAGGTAATTATAGGAATTTAAATTCTTTCAACAAATGATATTTTAAATATTTTAACATATGTGGTTTACAATTTTTAAGATTATTTTAAGCCATCTGCATTTTATGTATTTATTTAAAAAAACAGGTACATTTTAGAATTGATACATTTTCTGTACACAAAATGTGTACTGGAAACCAAAAATGTTGCATTCGTTTATAAATAAAAGTGTTCTTTTGTTAGTCTCCATTTCCAGCCTCTTAATCAGTTCTTTATAACATGAAAGGGGTTCCACAAATAAACCACAATTTTATCCTCCCTGTGTATTTTACTTTATTTCAAATTAGAATAAATTTTAGGGAGTATCAAAACATAACAGTTGTAATAACAGCAACTTCAAACTGAACAAGTGAAAAGTTTGCAATGTTATTTTCTTAAGATGCTAAATTATTCTGTAGAATACATAACAGAATAAGACCAAAACTTAAAATGATACTTAGAGAAGCTACTATTTTAGCTTGAAGTTTTTGAGAAATGATGTAGTTTATTTAAGGTCAAAGAGATAGGAAGAAGCAAATTTATGAAGCTAAATTAGCTGTCTTGAACCAGCCTGTATTTTCCCCCCACCAAAACATTCTGTCAAATACCAAAATGTCTACCGCCATTCTTATATTCCGATTTAACTGATTTTGTGGAAAACCCTTACTGTCGTTATTGTCATATACTCTTTATCTCTCTTCCTTATTATTCTGGACCCTTATATAGAAAAACAACAATAATTACTGTCGTTATCCACATTTCTACTTTCTACATCTAAATTGTATCAAATTTTATTTTAAATTACCTCATGGATTTTACATTCTTCTTTTACTGCTACTATCACTATCATAGTTTAGGCAGTTAATTTCTGCTCACATTTTCTCTGGTCTCCTTTCAACACCACTGGCCGTAGCTAAACTAAGGTGAGTTCGCTCCTTCGTGAGTTACAAATAGAGACTACACCAGGTAGAGTCATCACACAAAGGAAACTATTTGCAGCAAATAAGGAGATCATGGGGCATTACTTCCAAAGCCGTGACTCCCCGAGTGGGAGTGAGTGGGCTTCTTTTATTTAAGGTTAGGATGAACATTCAGAAAGGGGAGCTTTGTCATTGTGTGTAAAGGTGGGCATAAGGTTTTGCAGGCATAGTTAGAAAACATGCCAATTCATGAAGTGTGTGCTCTTCCCGGGGTGGAGATTTTAACATTCTAATGAAGCAGAGGTCCGTGAGACCAGTGGAAGGGGCTCTGGACAAGCTCCAAAAGCTCCTTTAAACCAAATAGGGTCTTGGGTTCCTTATCTCAGGTTAAGAATGTAGGGTCTTCTTAACTCTCAAAACAGCACTGGGAGTTTCACCATTGATTTATTGTCTCTGATATGGTTAGGTTCTACCTTGGCCTGATAGTGACTATTAGTTTTGGCATTCTCTTTGTTTCCTTAAAGGTTTTACATTTCTTTGTAATTCTGACACCGCGTAGGAAGTTCTGCAAGAAGTGTTCTAGGACAAGTAGAGCCAGTAAGGCATAGATCATGGAAAATAGCTGGGGTGTAAATGACTTCTTTCTGGGGGCCCCTCTGTGTGCTTACAGCATTAGTGGACAGTATTGCTGGAAGACCATTGTCACCCTGTCACTACATTCACCAGGCCCCTGTAAATGTTTTGTTGTTGTTGTTGTTGTTGTTGTTGTTGCCTAAACAATCACAATTGGAACCCATGCCATTTACCCAACTCTCGATCTGAATTTTGTATTAAACAATAAACTTGAATGTAATCAAGGGTTTCCTCAAAGCCCCCAGAACTTATTTCTCATGCCTTACTCTGTGTTTTGCTTATTCTTGTCTTTCAGCCTAGCAAATCTTTCCTGTTCTCAGATAATCTAACCTCCAAACATTAATCAACAAAAGTCCCACTTCATCAAAGAAGCATACTCTACCAATGACTTTCTCCACTCTAGAGGAATTGGCTCCTATAGTCTGATAGTAATAACACCTATTCTGAGGTATTATGAGGACTTCTGCCTCTATTGAGTAAGAAAATTTACATCCCAATCTCAGAAGGCATTGTATTAACGCTCTTTTGACTCACCCAAAATATCTCTTTAAAAATTTATTTATGTATATATTTTTTTCTAAAACTTCAGTAATATTCACCAGAAAAAGTCATTTCAAGGCAGTTTTAATCTTCTCCTAAAAAATAATTTGGTATGGGTATGTGCAAGCACAATGATGCCAGGGCTCCCTCTGTTCTTAGCACACCTGGTACAATCAGGACTAGTAAGACTGCACAGAATGTGGGGCTTACGAGTGTTCAGATAGCCTTTGCCTAGGAGGTGTTATCTGTTATTTAAACAGATAAATAAGATGTTAAACAGTTAAATAGAGAAAGCGTGCAGAGAGAATTGGGAAAGGGATTCAAGCGTGCTGAGGCAGAAAGAAGTAAAAGATGTTGAGGTAACTGGAGCCCAGGAAGGAAGGGTAGAAATGGAATGGAAAAAAGCAGAGTTCAGGTAATATAGGACTTTGTGAAGCATACTAAAGATTTTTGAAATATATATTAAGGACAATGGGAAATCATGGAAGGATTTTAAGCTAAAAATGATGGAACTTGAATTGCATTTTTTTTTATTGAAGTAGAGTTGACACACAGTGTTACATTAGTTTCAGCTGTGCAACATAGTGATTTGCCAACTCTGTACATTATGCTCTGCTCACAAGTGTGGCTACCATCTGTCACCATACAATGCTATTATAATACCGTTGACCGCATTCCCCATGCTGTACTTTTTACCCCTGTGACTTATTCATTACATAAGTGGAAGCCTGTATCTCCCACTCCCCTTCACCCATTTAGCCTGTCCCTCACCTCCATCCCCTCAGGCCTTAAACAATGGCAATAAAGATTTAAATTTTTTTTTCTTCCTGCATCACATGCAATTTGACAACACACACACAAAAACAAAACAATAAAATACATGCATATTCTCAAAATAAAAGTATATGTCATAAGGATGGTTAAGCTTCTGAACACTATGCAGGATTAAACATGACAACATGGAGTATTGTTTGGGATCTTTCCAAAGGAATTTTAATTTAGTAGCATGGGCATTGTCTACAGTTTTTTTTTTCTTCCTGCATTACAAAGTGGATTTCACTTATTTACTATAATAGTAGCAGGTTTTAGTAACAGTGAATTTCATATTCACTTAGAGAAAAAAATCTATAATTACATACATACATACATACATGTCATGAATAATTCTTTTTTTTTCCCTTTGAGTATGTGTGTTAAATCTGTTTGATCATGCATGATACTTTAAATATTTGGTCAATACATCAACCCTGCGACTGTCAGAATTCGTCTTACAGATGATTTTTTCTAAATAAGTTAGATACAACATTATATTATTTCCAGTAATTAGATATCTTGAGACCATAAACATCATTAATATTCAGAAGTTTAAAAAATACACAAAATTGTTTAAATAACTGCCTATGCATTTAGATAATATATGTTTGTAATGGAATTATTTTTCCTTTAAGGCAAATCTAGTGATAGGTGATTTTAGCTTTTGAATTGCATTTCACCAATTTTGAGGTTGGTTTTGCTTTAATATATTTGTAAAATGGCTCTTTGTGTGACTACTTTGAATAGTCTTTCCATTATCCTTCTTGAGTTGAGGTTCTTTTTTATAGTTTTTAGTTACAGTAATTTATCGTATGGCTTCTGAAATGTAAATAAGACACTTCTTATGTCTGGTTTCTAGATCTGACTTTCTTTTTACACAAATTGATTTAAAGTCTAATGTCATAAGTAGAAGCAAAGGTTAGGAAAAAAGAGTGGAGGGGAAAAAAAAGGGAAGTAATCATCTTTTCCTGCAAGTTCATGCGGGATGGCAGTGAGCTGAATGATGTCTCAATTATGAAGAAGAGCATCAAAACAACAGATATTGTGCTACTTTATAAATTAAGTACAGTTTGGAATTTAAAAACTTCTGATTGAAGCAGTTAGACACAGCTGCAGTCTTTACTAAACTTTGACAACTTGTATAAGTAATAACCTAGTGACTTTCACAGCATTGTTAAAATAAGTTCTTCAGAAGGTAAGCACTTGATTCTAGATGGAAATGCAAACATCTAGGAATAAATGAAGAGAAAGAAATATGGTAAATACATGATTAAGTATAGAACTACATTTCATTTCAACTTCCTTAATATACATATGACCATTGAAAGGCAAATCTATTACACTGTATGATGATATTTATAATATATGTAGATGCAGTATATGTAGCAACTACCATAAAGATAGGGAAAGATATTAATAGAATCCAGTTGAAAACTCTTTCTTTTTTTATTTTACTTTTTTTAATATACTTTAAAAAAAAATTTAACATTTATTTATTATTGAGAGACAGAGAGACACAGAGCATGAGCAGGGGAGGGGCCGAGAGATGGAGAGACACAGAATCCGAAGCAGGCTCCAGCCTCTGAGCTGTCAACACAGAGCCCGACGCAGGGCTTGAACTCACAAACCATGAGCTCATGACCTGAGCCGAAATCGGACGCTCAACCGACTAAGCCACCTATGCGCCCCTCAGTTTACTTATACAAAATAAAATGTGAAATTATAAGACTTTTTATCATAATTTTTAAAGTAAATAGTAAAAAATGCAAAAGATCAATAGATTAAAATAGAATTCTTTATATATATGTATATAGGTATATGTGTGTAGGTGTATGGTGTGTATACCTTAAAATAGACAGTGAGAGAGAAACAAAAGAGAAAAAACTCTGAACACAAAAACAAGGTAACATTGTAGACAAATACAACTGGACAAAATTACAATAAATATTAATGGGTTTAAACTTCAATTAAAGAGCAAAGATTATCACAGTTGATACAAAAGAACAACACAACTATTTGCAAAGATCTGAAATAGATACATCTTAAATATGAATTTGTGTTAATGTAATGGATATAAAAATACACTATGAAAAAGATTAAGAAAGGGAATGAGCTATATTAATGCCAGATAAATTAGACTTACACACAAAGAGAATAAGTTTTTTAATAGTATAGACCTATATAAATGCAAATGTAAATTTTAAAAAAATGCAAAAGTAAATGTAAAATGAAAACTATAAAACTCCTGGGAGATAACATAAACAATCTGAATGACCTTGGGTTTGCTGATTTTTTAGATACCACACCAAAGACACCAATCCATGAGAGAAAGAATTGATAAACTGGACTTCACTAAACTTAAAAACTTTTGCTCTGCATAAGTCACTTCCAAGAGAATGAAAGACAAGCCACAGATATCTGATAAAGGATTGTTATGTAAAATATACAAAGAACTCTTAAAACTCAACTATAAGAAAACAAGCTGATTAAAAAATGGAACAAGAGCTTAACAGACATCTCACTAAAAGACACACAGATGGAAAATAGTGTATGAAAAGATGCTACACGTAATATGTCGTCAGGAAAATATAAATTAAAAACAGAGCAGCACCTGGGTGGCTCAGTTAATTAAGTGTCCTACCTCAGTTCAGGTCATGATCTTGCGGTTCTTGAGTTCGAGCCCCATGCTGGGTTGCTGACAGTTCCTGGAGCCCATTTTGGATTCTGTGTCTTCCTTTCCCTCTGCCTTTTGTCCACTCACTCTCTGTCTCTCCTTCAAAAATAAATAAACATTAAAAAAATTACAAATAAAATATATCACTACATATCCATTAGAATAGATAAAATTCAGAACTTTACAATATCAAATGTATGATAATGTAATGGTGGATAGATACCATTATACATTATACAATAGATTATAAGTCATTAATAAAAATAAACAAGGGGCTTATACATGAAACCACATGGACAAAATCTTATATGCCTCCATGATTCTATTTATATGACTTTCTGACAAAGGCAACTTATAAAGCCAGAAAAGAAATCAGTGGTCAACAAGGGCTGGGCTGGCCACAGATGTTGACTACAAAGGGAAATCAGAATTTGGGAAAGTGATTTAACTGTCTTATATCTTGATAGTGGGATTACATGACTCAATGTTGTCAAACCTCTTAGAACTGTACACTAAAAAGATATATTTTTCTGTATTTTAATTCAACAAATAAAAAGAAACAGTGGTTATGCATGGTCCTATATGTAAGATTCGACTCAGTATATTTTTATTTCAGTTCCTGGGTCAGGGTCTGCCTTCACTGTATCTTTCTTTAATGGAAACATGATCAAGGCACTAGTTAAATTTTGTGGGGTTATGGAACTGATCAATATCATGATTTTGGTGATAGTTACATTACAGTATATATATTCATTCAGTGTATATATTCAAAAGTCAAAAATTTTACATATTTTAGTAGGAAAGTATTGAGAAAAATAACATATAATTTCCTCCTGAAGAAGGAAATTTGCAGTTTGCATTTAGGATATACATAGATATAAATGATAGATATACAGATGATTATGCCTTGAAGTTTGGATTTAGTGCCAATATGTTAATCTATGAGAATTCAGTTCCTGTTATAGCATATGTTAATTGTATTGTCATCCCCTCCAAATGTTCTCTTAAACATTGATTATCATTTGAGTTCAATATATTGATCTCATTCATACCTTTTAATAGCAGTTAGTAGCAAGAAGCAGTTAGTGGCTCATTTTTGTGGGTCTAATAATTATGTAGAAAATAATTTTATATGATGTGAATTTGATGCAAGATTAATGCGTAATTATGTGTTTCACTGTGTATATATTTTAATTAAGTGTAGATTCTAAAAAGGAATTTAAATTAAATGATACAGAAGATATTGTATAGAAGGACAACATGCAGAATTTCCAAACTAAAAAATATATATGTAAATGCATATATATATACTATTAACTATTGCTCAACAAATCTTTGTAAAGTGAACACACTCGTGAACCACCACTCAGATTAAGCAAAAATATTAACAGCATTTTAGAAGTCCCTTCCAATTTCCCTTGCAGTTACTACCTCATGATGGTAGCCACCATAATATCTACTATCACCATGAAGGAGCTTATCCATTTTATATAAATAAAATTAGACAGTATGCACTATTCAGCATCTCCTTTCCCATATTTAGTATTATGTTTGTGAGATCCATTCATGTTATTACTTATATCCCTGGTGTATGCTTTTTGGTTGTAGAATTTCATAGTCTGAATATCGTTCAATTTATTTGTTCATTTGATGGTTGCTGGCATTTGGGTTATTATCAGGTATAGTTCTTATGAGTAATATTTCTGTGAACATTTTTGGGCAAACTTTTTGGGAAAGGGATGTGTGCATCACTTTCAGATACATTCCAAGGGGCGAACACACTGAAACATAGCATATGTAGCATGTTTGAAAAGGTCTAATAGCTATTGCCAAAAGTTTGCCTAAAGTAGTTGTGCCAATTTCATTTCCCACCAGAAATATTTGAATGTTAAAATTCTACCTCATCACCAAAATTTGATTTTGTTCAGCTTGATTTCTTTTCATGTTCTGGTGGGTGTGTAATATAATTTAATTAAGATTTTTTTTTTTTGCATTTTCCTAATGACTGATGAGGTTGAACACTTTTCCTGTATTTATGGACAATTGGATATCTTCTTTTGTTCAGTGGCTATTCAAGTCTTTTGCTCATTATTTTATTGAATTACTTGTCTTTTTTCTTACACAGTTGAAGACACTATTTATGTAAATAGTATATATGCGTTCTTGCCAAATTTATGTTTTACAAATATCTTCTTCTCAATCTGTTGCTTGCCTTTCCACACTCTTTTATCTACTACCTGTAAATGTTGTGTGCATTTAAAATTTATTAAGTAAAGATTTATTTACTAAGATTCACATGAGCCATACAACTTAGCGATACTTCAAAATAGCTATTTTATCTAAGATGTATTTATTTAAATTTTATTTAAAAATTGAAGTAATTTTACAACACATAAAATTCTCTATAAACATTAAAAGCATAATGATTAAAAATTTCACTAATCTACTAATTATTATGCTAAGATTTCATTTATTTTCATATTTCATGATCTTTATATCCTCTCAAGCAATATGTTCTTGATTAAAGAAAAGGTGGTTCTTATATTCTTACACATTTTCCCCAGTGTGCTTTTTTTCACTGAACACATTAAGAAGGATTACATGTGTTAAAAAGTCCATTTTTTTATGACACACATGAGGAAAGGAAAGAGTCTCTTGGCAAAGGCAGGATATTATTGCTTAAGCATTCCAATCCTGGGAGAGCCATTAAGTGTAGTGTAAGTTAAACTTATTTTTGTTGCTTTCTGCTTTCTGGTAAATACCACAACTACTTGTTCACATAAAACATATGGAGAAATATATTTCAACATTGAATGTAATTTTCTATGTGGAAATCTTGAGCACTGTACCCATGTTGGTATAATAAGGTCATAAATCATATTTCAGAAGCATCCTTATTGTGAAGTCTTCAGAGTATGTGAAAACAACTCAGAAGTTACTGTTTTAGCCTTATTAAGTGACCTTAAATTAATCCCCATTTAATACTGCTAGAAGTGTATCAATTTACCTAATCCCATTAATCCTTCCACCTAATTCAAGATTCTTAATACACTTGCCAGTAGTCTACTCAGTGATACATTACCCAACAATGAAAAATAATAATCTATGACTTCAAATGAAAAAAAAATAACCAGAATTTTATAATCAGAAAATTAAGAACACACTGTAATTTCATCAAATTTTATAGTATTAAAAAAATGCCACCTTAGATTATCTACTATACTATTTGGACCATTTAATCACTACATCAATACATTGATAAGCTACCAGACTGAAATGGCTCTTAGATCATTATTCTGACTGCAGATTCTGAAAGAAAAAAGTGACAAGTTAAAGTAGATTAGGAGAACCTGGATGGCTCAGTCAGTTAAGCGTCAGAACTCTTGATTTCTGCTCAGGTCATGATCTCACAGGTTTGTAAGATCAAGCCTGGAGTCAGGCTGTGTTCTGGCAGCATGGAGTCTGCTTGGGATTCTCTCTCTCTCTCTCTCTCTCTCTCTCTCTCTCTCTCTCTCTCTCTGCCCCTTCCTTGTTCATGCTCTCTTTCAAAATAAATAAACATTAAGGGGCGCCTGGGTGGCGCAGTCGGTTAAGCGTCCGACTTCAGCCAGGTCACGATCTCGCGGTCCGTGAATTCGAGCCCCGCGTCAGGCTCTGGGCTGACAGCTCGGAACCTGGAGCCTCTTTCCGATTCTGTGTCTCCTTCTCTCTCTGCCCCTCCCCCGTTCATGCTCTGTCTCTCTCTGTCCCAAAAATAAATAAACGTTGAAAAAAAAAATTTAAAAAAAAAAAATAAACATTAAAAAGAATTAAACTAGATTAGATGTGCATTTCACTTTCCACCAAATGCATTTGACTCTTTCCCAAACATCAGACATTTAACAATAACAGCTTTTAACCACTTAGAGTAGACTTGGGGTTAGAACTCCATAGTACTGTCCAAAAATTAAATCACTTGCAAAAAAGGTGTCTTTTTGGTTTTTGTTTTTTGTTTTTTGGGGTATTAATAGAAAAGCTTCAAATAAATTTAAAAAATTCTTTGGCTTTCACATTTCCTCATTAACATAACTGTTATTTTATTTCTTTATTTTATTTTTAATCTAGTAAACTTTATGCCCAACGTGGGCCTTGAACACAGGACCAAGTCACATGTTCTACCGACTGAGCCAGCCAGGCACTCCCATAACTGTTATTTTCAATGCAGTTGTTATTTTATTATGGTTAAGAAAATAACAAATATACTTTTAAGCAAATAATTTAAAGGTAATTGTATGAAAAATTTTATTTGTCTAATTTAGTGATATTCTAATTGTATAAAATAGTATATTATTTTTTGAATCATAATATCTGTCTTCAAAACCACTTTCTTATATTTGCTATTTTTTCAGTCCTTTCAACTTACAGCTTTATTGGAGCATAATGTACATAGTAAGGTATTTCACATATTTAAAGGGTAAAAATTGATAAATATTAGCATATGTACACATCCATGGAACCATTTCAGCAAAGTAATGATCCTATCTATATCCACCATGGAATTCATGTCCGTGTGCCATTCCTTCATTCAGCTTGTTACCCCTCTCCCCAGGCAACGGTTGTACTGATTTTTATCATTTTACATTCTTTTGCATTTGCAAGAATTTTATATAAATGAAATCAAACATATGTATTCATTTTCTTTCACTCAGCATAAGTGATATTCATCCATACATAGTGTTGATCAGTAGTTTCTCTGTATTGCTTGCTAGCAATTTGATTATCCACTAGCTTGCTGATCATTTTTTCATTTGGTGGCTTCTACAAATAAACTCATTAAGAAAATTCATGTACAAGTCTTTGAACAGATATATGCTTGCATTTTTCTTTGGTAAACAACCAGGAGTAAATGCTGGATCAAATTGTAGGTATATGTTTAAAATGTTAACATAAATAGACAGAAAAAAAACAAAACCTGTATGTCAAGGATGCCTGAGTGGCTCAATGGGTTAAGTGTCCAACTCTTGATTTTAGCTCAGGTCATGATCTCATGGTTCCTGAGTTTGAGCCCAGTGTTGGGCTCTGCACTGACAGCGTGGAGCCTGCTTGGGATTTTCTCTCCCTCTCTCTCTCTGCCTCTCTCTGGCTAGTTCTCTCTCTCTTTCTCTAAATACATAAGTAAGGTTAAAAAAAATAAACTATATGCTGTTATACAATGGCACAGCATCGTATATAGATTCCATATGTTCCACATTGTTGACAGTGCTTCAAATGGTTAACGGTTTTTTGTTTTTTTGTTTTTTTTGTTCTTTTTTGAGAGAGAGAGAGAGAGAGAGAGAGGGAGAGAGAGAGAGAGAGAGAAGCTTGACCTGGGGAGGAGCAGAGAGAAAGAGAGAGATTCTCCAAGCATTTTCTATGCTCTCAATGCATCTCAGGACTCTATCTCATGAACCATGAGATCTTGACCTGAGCTGAAACCAAAAGTTGGACATATAACAGACAGAACCACCCAGGTGCCCCAAAGCCCTTTGTTTCAACATAATTTGGACATTTGCAAATATTCTGTCACAGTCTCTGGCTTGTGCTTAATGTTCTTGGCAGTAACTTTTGGAAAACAACATTTTTAATATTTATAAAGTCAAACTTATTTTATTTTTGTACTTTTTGTGTCTTATTTTAGAAAAATTTGTTGAAGCTCAGTTCACTGTGATTGTCTTGTTTTCTTAAAATATTTTAGCTCTTTTCATTTTATGATAAATAATAATGTAAGGTAAAGATTGAGATTAATTTTTTGCATATTATTATCACATTTCTTATTTGAAGAAGATGTTTTCTACTGCTGTTTGAATTGCCCTGGTGCTAATGTTGAAAATCAATATATAACTTTATATCTGGAAACTTTTTATTCTATGTTATTGATAGGTCAATTTAACTTAGGTCCATTCATACCATGTTGTTTTAATTACTGAAGATCTCTAAAAAATCTTGATATCAAGTATTTACAAATGCAAATTTTGTCTTCTCTCCCACTTATTCTCTTTGCTATTCCAAGTCCTTTACATGTTCATATAAAGTATGGAATTAGCTGGTCACAAAAAAAAAAGCTGGAATTTGAAACTTATTTGATTCTCTAGGTAATTTGGATAGAATTTATATGTCAACAACACGAGTTTTCTATTAACACAGTATATGTTACCAACCATGTTTATTCCTTCCTTAGGTCTAACAGAGTTTTAGTGGACTCTTTAGAGTTTGGTATATATCATTTGGTAATATTTCAACTGTAAATAGTGACAATTCTTTATTTTTTAATTAAATTTGCTACTATATCTTAAAAGAATTATACTGTTCATGAGGTATATGAACTGAGTTTTCTTTTTTTCTATTACCATTTTGTAAGTTTGATTTAAGCGTAACGATGGATAAAAGTAATGAGTTCAGAAGAATTTTATTGCTTCCTTAAATGCTTGGTAAAATTTACCTGAGAAGGCATCTGAGTCTGGAGTTTTCACTGAGGGAAGGTATTAGACTTCATGTTCAATTTATTTAATAGTTACAAGGCTACTCAGATTACCTATATTTTCTTGAATGACTTTGGGTCATTTGTGTCTGTCAAGGACTTGGGTCATTTCATGTAAGATGTCAGATTTACCAACATAACATAAATATTTTCATAATAATCCCTTAATGTCCACTTAATATCCATGAAAGTTTCTAATGTCATTCTTCCGATTCATAATATTCATACTTGCCCTTTCTTCTTTCCTCATCTACCTGGCTAGAAGTTTATCAATTTTATTGATCTGTGCAAAGGATTGGACTTTATTTTCCTCTGTAGGCCACATTTCACTATAATAGATTTCTGTTCTTATCAGTCCTTTTTCCTTTTTTCTGCTTCCTTTCATTTTAATGTGGTTTTCTTTCCTAGTCACTTATTATGAAGGCTGAAGCCTGCAGTTTAAGACTTTTCATCTTTTCTAATATGGGTTTGAAGTACCATAAGGAAGATGTTTTTCATAAATTTTGATATTTTGCATTTTCTTTTCATTCAGTTCACATTTTTATTTTTTTTTTCATTTGATCTTTTAGTTACTTAGAAAGCTATTTATTTTCATAACATTTGGGGACATTTCAGACATTTTTCTGTCATTAAAACCTAATTTAATAGAATTACATTTAGAGAACTACTGTGTATGACATGATTCATTATAAATTTACTGATATTTATTTTATGGCATAGAATTTGGCATAGCTTAGTATATGTCTCATATTTAACTGAAAAGAATGTGAAATTTTCCGTCATAGCATGTAGTATTCTCTAAATGTCAGTTAAGTCAAGTCGGTTCATAGTGTTGTTCAGTCTTTTATACCCTCATTGAATTTCTGTCTACTTGACCTATCAATTATTTAGAGAGGTTCGATTTGTCAACTATAATTTTAGATTTGTCTATTTGTCCTTACAATTCTATTAGTTTTTTTTTTCTTCACTTAATTTGAAGCTTTAGAATTAGGTATATACATGTTTAGGATTGTCATGTTCTCTTAAAGTGACAGCTTTATTATTATGAAATGACCTTTATTATCCCTGGTGATATTCTTCTCTCTGATCTTTGTCTTATATTAAACTAGCCACTACAGCTTTCTTTTAATTATGGCTAGCTCTGTATATATTTTTTCTACCATTTTCTTTTAATCTACTTTAAGTGTTTATGTTTAATGTGGTTACATATAGACAGCTTAAAATTATTTGTTTTGTACAAACTATCAATTATTTGTAGCTTTTAAAATCCAAATTGGCAATGTTTATATGTTGTTTTCCTATTCCCCTTTTTCTGCCTTCTTTGGAATTAAGTACTTTTATGACTTAGTGTTCTTACTGGCTCATCAGATGCTACCCTCTGTTTTATTTAGTGTTACATTGTATGTCATAGTATATAACTTGTTATTAACTTATTGTACCATTTCATGTATATATAAGAACTTTACAGCAGTGTACTTCCATATACACCCTTTAGTGTTTGGGCTGTTAATTTCATTCATGTTACTGTCACATATGTTATACCCACAATGCATAGTGATTTTTTTCTATAAACACTTACAGTTAAATGAGATTTTTAAGATAGGAACAATATTGAGTATCGTCCACATATTTACATTTGTGTGCTCTTTATTTCCTTGGTTAGCTCTAGGGTACATTTGGTATCATTATTCCTCTACATGAAGGAATCTCTTTAACCTTTCTTGCAATGTTGATCTGGTCAGTTTTTTTTTTCCCTTCTGTTATTTTGAATACTTTTTATAGATACATATTCAAGCTTGCTGATGCTATCCTCTGAAATGTCTAAACTAATCTTACTCCTATCCTGTAAATTTTCATTTCATATACTTTTTGCCTCTAGAAATTTGTATTTTCAATGTCTCCCCTTTTTATGTTCAGTCTTTTCTCTGTCTTCTTTAATATATGGAATACAGATTTGGCAGCTATGTTGAAGCCCCTTCCAGTAACCCTACTATGTCTTCCATTTTGAATCAGTTTCAATTGATTGATTTTTCTCTTCATGGTGTTCCTGCTTTTCATGTCAGGTAATATTATTGGATGAGAGAGATTGTGACGTTTACTTTGTTTAGTGCTGGATATCCTTACAGGTCTATAAATATTATTAAGCTTTTTTATGCAGCAGTTCAGCTAATTGGAAACAGATTAATCCTTTCAAGGCTTGCTTTAAACTCCATGCGTGGCACTATAGCAGCGTTTAGGTAGGAGCTAATTTGACTCCACTACTGAGCAAGTCACCTTTTGATTACTCAAATAGATGCCCAGTAAATCATGAGGTTTTCCACTTCGGATCGTGGGAATATGATCTATTCCTTTCCTGTGGAGATTGTCTTCTGTGCTCTGTTTGTGTGGTTCTTTTCCTAGCTATGGCTTATTTTCTCTCTTGCCTGCACTGGTCAGCACTCAACTGGAGACACGAAGGGGACCTAGTACAGAGCATCAGGGCAGGCTCCCCTGCTCATCTCTCTCCTCTCCTGTGCGCTGCAAGCTCCATCTCCCCTGGCTTCCTCAGACACCCTGCTCCATCTTCTTAATTTAGGAAGATCACAGGTATCCATCCAGGTTTCCCTTCCTTATGTTGCAGCCTGGAAACTCAAGTGAGTAAATTAGGGCGATTTTAAGGGCTCACATTTGTGGCCCCTCAATGAGGGATCAGTCTTTGTTTCCTGACGTCAAGCCTGAAAATTATTCTTTTCTATATATATTTTTAGAGCTTTTAATTTGTTTTAAGAAGAACTAAACCCAGTTCCTGTTATTTCAACTTGCTAGAAGATGTCTTTGATTCATTCTTAAATTTTAAAAGTATGCATTTATTCAATGACAAATGCATTTTTTAAAAATTTTTAATGAGAAATGCATTTTTTGGAAGAAGATGTTAATCACGTTTCACGTTTCATATATTATCCACTTATATCCTTAAGTGGTAAAAACATCTTCTGTTTTCAGTATGTTTCTGAGAGAATTCATGTTCATTGATGAAGAAAATTTGAAAATGTTTTTAAAATGGAAAGCTGCATTTTGGAAAACGAAAACTAACACATGATCTTTTCTACTTTTGGGGAGGAGTTTAATTCTTGAATTTCTTAAAAAAAGTGAATGAAAACTATTGATTCAACTCTCAAGTCTATTTATCTTATCTTTTTTTTAATTGATTCTAATACCACAATAGAATAATGGGCAAAAAAAGCAATGAAATATTCTTTTGTTTTCTTAAAATCTCCCTTTATTATATTTTAATGTGTTTACAACATGAAAAAACCTATATAAATAGAAGTATGAGTATTAGGAAGCAAGATTATTTGACACTGTAAATACTGAAACCACACGTAGGAGACTTTCTTGTGTATATTCCAACTTTATAAGTTGCAATAAATATATGAGCCTATAGGACACAATACCACAATGATAGGCCATCCCAAGAATGTAAGAACCATACATTTTCCCTACAGAATACACAAACACCAAGAGACTTAAATCCAGACACTCTGACCTTCAGCTACACTCAGAGTACTAAGAAAAAAGTGTAAAGACCCTATGTCTTTTCCTTTACAGAAGACTCCAGTCTCCCTTCATTGTACAGAGCACCTGTCAGCTAACTTTGTTTCTTATATGATTTAATTCAAACCCATTATAAAATTACAATAGTGTCAAAATAAAATCTCACATAAGAAAACAAATACTTTAAAATACTACTAGGTACTGTGTTCCACTGCAAGTTTATCTTACTACCTATTTTATGTTTACAAAAAATACATGGAAACTCAAATGTCCATTGAATCTTAAAATTCTTTAAGTAGGTATATATGTATATCTATAGGAACCAATATGTTGATTAAAGTAATTCTGTAGAGATATTAATTATGGTTATTTTTGAATTAGTCAGTAATGATGTATTACAAACATTTATGTCTCTCAGCTAAATATGGAGTGCTAAATTTTAAAAATTAAAATGAAATGAAATATATATAACTGCTATTTAACAGTTGATATGTTTCTATTCCTCCTAATAGAATAATAAAAATAATTGGAGATTCTTCTTTCTCTATAGTCTGCATAATCATTTAAATACCATTTACCATGCTTTCCATTTTGAAGGGTTTAAAAATACTGTAGGATTTAATAGAAAACTAATGAACTCAAAAAATTAGTGTTAATTTTACTAGCAGTTTCCAATTAGGTTTACAGGAATCTTTTATTAGCAGTTCTGAATCTCTATGACCAAGCATATGTAATGGTTGGTAAATTTACTGAGATTTCTAATCTAAGCACTATACTTGATTGTATCATCATATTATCTTACAACTACACATACCCTTCTTTCTCTAAAACCCAGAGTGAAGTGATGTGGCAAGCATTTTAGAGTAGATAGTTTATATGCAGAGTCAGCTCTGAGTAAACTATACAGCAGTCTATGTTTTGTTTCAACATAATCAGTCGTCGTTTTTAGAACCTTCTCTCCTTCTGTGGGACACTGTCTCTTTCTGCCTGAAGTTCCATTTTTGTTCTCCCACTTCCTGTCAGAAATGGACATCATAAATTCACAAAAAATAACATTAGCCTTAATACATCTTCAGGCACAGTAAATAGGTAAGAATAGATAAAGGGAAAAAATACAGAGGCAAGGAAAGAAGAGAAGAAAACTTACTTAGAGGAATTTAAGTTTTCAAGCCAAATGGAATTTTTTTTTTTAAGTTTATGTACTTATTTTGAGAAAAAGAAGGAGAACACACAAGCAGGGGAGGGGCAGAGAGAGGGAGAGAGAGGATCCCAAGCAGGCTCCGCATTGCCAGCACAGAGCCTGATGCTGGGCTGAAACTCAATTACGCAGACTCATGATCTGAGCTGAAACTAAGGTGGATGCCTACTGAACTGAGCCACCCAGGCACCCCATAGAATGACACATCTGTTAAGAGATCTTAAAATATCAGAAAATTAGCAAAACACTTTGTTTGTGATGTCATGTGATCTCCAATCTATTTAAGTTAGCCAAGAATTCCTCTTTCCTATATCTTGTATTCTTAAAATAATTCAACATTATTTGAACATACACCATCTGCATAAGTCAGTAGATTTAAAGTATGTGGAAAATGTATCCTTAGAACTTTCAAAATTTCACAATTACTTTTCATGATCTTCTTGGATTGACAGCTTCGTATGGGTCTTATTCTGACTTACCTTATTATAACAAATTACAAAAAAAAGTAAGTAGCGTATTACTACTAATGTTGTTTAAAAGATTTACCTTTAAAAATTAATAAAGATTTATCAAAAATAATTAATGATATCACTTCTACGGCTTTTATTGGAATCCTTACAAACTTTACATTTTTTCTAATATCACATCAAGAGACAAAGATAATTTAATTAGCCCCATATTTTTTTTTCAGTTTGTTTATAGGTGACACCCAGTGTTACATTAGTTTTAGGTATACAACATAGTGACTCAAAATCGCTATACATTAGGCTGTGCTATAATTCTTACAACTTATTGATCCATAAATTGGGAATGGTGCTTCTGTGACCAATTCTACCAGAATAGAGATGATAATATTCATATTAAAAACAAAACAAATAACTTAAATTGTATCGATAAAAATTTCTGAGAAGAAAAAAGTAAATATGCTATCCTACATCTTTATCCTTGTAAAGAATTTTGGCCAACTATTTTTTTCCATCACATTCTTTTTTCATAGTGAAAGCCTATTTTCTTGTATGTCTAAGCAGAATTTTGAAAGAATATCAGATACAATGCTTATTACAAAGGATACTATGTTTTATCATGAGAAGATGCAATTATTAGCAAATCAAATCCACCAGCATGTAAGAGTAATATATCATGACCAAATGGTGTTAATTTCAGGAATGTAAGTCTAGTTCAATATCAAATAATTTAATTTGCTAAGGATTAATTAAGTCTTTTTGAAGAACAGAACCTTTTAACATTAAGTACTGCTTTTCTTTATCCCTGATAATTTTACCTATTGTGAACTCTGCTTTGTCTGAAATTAATTTAGCCACACTAAGCTTCTTGAATTAATGTTATCATGTTGTGCCTTTCCCCATAACTTTAATTTTATCCTATTTGTGTCTTCATATTTAAATTGGATCTTTTTTAGGTAACATGTATTTGGGAATTGTCCTTTTTAACAATCTACTCTTAACAATCTCAGTGTTTTAATTTGTGTATTAGAAGCATTCATATGTAAATTATTTTTTTTTCAATATATGAAGTTTATTGTCAAATTGGTTTCCATACAACACCCAGTGCTCATCCCAAAAGGTGCCCTCCTCAATACCCATCACCCACCCTACCCTCCCTCCCACCCCCCATCAACCCTCAGTTTGTTCTCAGTTTTTAACAGTCTCTTATGCTTTGGCTCTCTCCCACTCTAACCACCTTTTTTTTTTCCTTCCCTCCCCATGGGTTTCTGTTAAGTTTCTCAGGATCCACATAAGAGTGAAACCATATGGTATCTGTCTTTCTCTGTATGGCTTATTTCACTTAGCATTCCATCCATGTTGCTACTAAGGGCCATGTTTCATTCTTTCTCATTGCCACGTAGTACTCCATTGTGTACATAAACCACAATTTCTTTATCCATTCATCAGTTGATGGACATTCAGGCTCTTTTCATCATTTGGCTATTGTTGAGAGTGCTGCTATAAACATTGGGGTACAAGTGCCCCTATGCATCAGTACTCCTGTATCCCTTGGGGAAATTCCTAGCAGTGCTATTGCTGGGTCATAGGGTAGGTCTATTTTTAATTTTTTGAGGAACCTCCACACTGTTTTCCAGAGTGGCTGCACCAATTTGCATTCCCACCAACAGTGCAAATCAAAGGCATCAAAATTGGCAAAGATGAAGTTAAGCTTTCCTTTTTGCAGATGACATGATATTACACATGGAAAATCTGATAGACTCCACCAAAAGTCTGCTAAAACTGATACATGAATTTAGCAAAGTTGCAGGATACAAAATCAATGTACAGAAATCAGTTGCATTCTTTTTTTTTTTTTTTTTTTTTTTTAATTTTTTTTTCAACGTTTTTTATTTATTTTTTGGGACAGAGAGAGACAGAGCATGAACGGGGGAGGGGCAGAGAGAGAGGGAGACACAGAATCGGAAACAGGCTCCAGGCTCCGAGCCATCAGCCCAGAGCCTGACGCGGGGCTCGAACTCACGGACCGCGAGATCATGACCTGGCTGAAGTCGGACGCTTAACCGACTGCGCCACCCAGGCGCCCCCAGTTGCATTCTTATACACTAATAATGAAGCAAGAGAAAGACAAATAAAGAAACTGATCCCATTCACAATTGCACCAAGAAGCATAAAATACCTAGGAATAAATCTAACCAAAGATGTAAAAGATCTGTATGCTGAAAAATATAGAAAGCTTATGAAGGAAATTGAAGAAGATATAAAGAAATGGAAAAACATTCCGTGCTCATGGATTGGAAGAATAAATATTGTCAAAATGTCAATACTACCCAAAGCTAAAGTAATTTTTGATATAGTTGAATTAATATTTGCCATGTTCACAACAGTTTCCTGTTTGTTGCATATATATATATATATATATATATATATATATATATATATATACACACACACACACCACACACACACACACACACACACACACACACACATATATATATATATATATATATATATACACATACATACACATATGTGTGTGTATATATATAGAGAGAGAGAGAGAGGGAAGAGAGTTTACAACATACATTTTTATTTGTTTATTTGTTTGTTTAATTTAAGGCCATCTAAAACATCACTTTCCCTTCCATTCACCAGAGAGCCACTAGAGTGTCTTTCCTGGCTCTTCATTGTGGGAATCTGGTGGGGTCCTGAGGTAAAACCAATGAATTTGTGAGGACCCACCTAAAACTGTAGCTCCCGTTTGTTTCTACTCCTCTCTGTAGTTCACCCTTAGCTCCTACACTCATCAGAATTACCATCGGAATGTTTTTACTGGTGTTTGTCTCTAGCAGCTTTTGCTCCGTGCATGCTGATTTGGGCTTTGGTGCTCTGGATTCACCTGGCTTTCTAGATTTGGGGGTGACTGCTCGGCATGCAAACTTAGCTCTTTGAAGGGCCCAACCAAGCAATATAATTATCAATTTGTTCAGATTTTTCTTATTGTTAGGATGGGAGTGATCACTTCCACTTTTTAACATGTTGGAATTGAAACCAGAAGTCACCTTCATTTGTTAATGTTTGGCTAACATTAATGTGCCAGGTACTACAATGACCAATATAGTAACTAAAATTTTTCTTTCACTTTTTCATTTTTTATAAACAAAATGTTTTTAAATTTCAATTGTAACTAAAAAATAAAAGTTCATTTTCAAATAATAAGATTTTTTAGCACCAAGAGATAACATCATATGGATAATAATGCATTACTTTGCCTTGAGCTAATGATAAATCAGATTTGTAACAGTTGTGAAGGCAAAATTATGTCATGGTTTTCTGTATAATAAAAATTTCTACATTAGTTCAAACTTATCAGTATTGAAATTATTAAATTATCACAGAATATGCAGGATAGTAATACTGATTAACTCAAAAGACTGCTGCTCAATCTATATATGTATTATGACCAGTGATTCCATTTCAGTATGCAAAACAAATCTGTTATGATTAATCATGTTGTAAATATTTATTTAATGTTTTTACAGTCTTTTTTAAGTTGTAAATGTTTTTGACTCATAAAATTATATATGACTATAAAAAGTGAATGCTTCTGTTCGTATAAACAGAAATGATTTATGTCAAAATTAGTACTACACAAAATTTTATGTACCTTTTAAAGGGTATCGCGCATAATTTTTGAGATGTACTAATTTAGCTGATGGAAACTTTTAGTGAACACTCACTGATACTCTGGGAAGTAACTGACAGAATGCCTCAACCTTTGACCTATTAACCCAAACACTTTTTCTGTATCAGTTGATATAATTACATAGTTTTTCTTCCTTAACCAGTTAATATGGTAGATTAAATGAATTGATTTGCTAATGTTGAACCCATATTGCATTCTTAAAATCCATGATGTACAGTTTTTTCTTATACAGTGTTATATTCCTTTTGTTAAGATTATTTTCGGATTTTTGCATCTATGTTTACAAGAGATATCAGTGTCTAGTTTCCTTTCTTTTATTTATTTGC